>NC_136073.1:600873866-601473866 GCF_964261635.1 Lissotriton helveticus
AGAGTTGCTGAACTGGGCGGCCGAAATGTCCTTCAAGCTCACCTGGCTGTCAAGGCAGTAGTGGTTCGTGAATGTATGCAGTAACACCCAAGTTGTAGCCTGGCTGATGTGAAGGACAGGTATTCTGCATGCCAATGACTTTCTCACAGACATATCCATGGTGGGTTGGGCTCTCTGAATTTCCGGTGGCTGCTTCTTGGTGTGTGCATAACAAAGTTTAATACAGAGAACTATCCACCGTCACAGGGTCCTCTTCTGCACAGCCTTCCCTTTCTTCAACACTAACAACAGCGCAAAAGTTGATCATTCACGTGGTGTTCCTTTGCAAGATCAATATAACATCTTAAAGCCCTTCTAGGTAGGGCTGGATAAAATGTAAGTTACAGGGGAGCGTGGCTTGGCACCCAACGAGCATGGCGACACTGGGGTGAGCGCTCCGCTGAGGTCGGCGAACTTCACGGACATCGTTACCTTTTCGCCTTCTAGGAGACGGATTCAGACGTCGGAAGATCATGGGCATGTTTTGAGGCCCTTCCCGACGCTGGAATTGCGGCTGACATAATTTTCTTTTCTGCCGAAGTAAGTTCGGTCGCGGCTCTTTGCCGACCGCGGCCGCCATCTTGCTTTTACGCGCGATGCGCGTTTCCTCAGATTTCGGCGATTTACATATTCCCAGTGTGTAGCTTGCTATACAGCAATGCCCCACATTGTTTTTTCACCTTTTTCATGGCGCGTTTTTGCTGGAATTAATTGTGCTTCAAATGCCAAAATTTTCTTCATTATTTACTGAGGCATTTTCTCTCCTCATGCGAGGCAGCCATTTTGTGATCTTCACTCAATCATCACGTTATTCTCCCAGCACGCTGCTTTACCAGTCGGATCAATTTGCTGCTTGCCTCTGAATACCTTCTTTTTTGCCAGGGGTGAGAGTTTTATTTCTTTTGGGCTGGAGTCAACATTTTAACCTTTGCGTATTACATGCTTTCTTGCTTTTTACGCATTGAACCTTCAAATACGCCATGAATGCTTTGCTCATGCTGCCCAACTTTCATAGAGCATAGATTTAACTCCTTATGCCCTTATACTTCATTATCAACCTTCATTGTTCTCAACTTTTGTGCTATTTGACAGCATATTTAAGCATACTGAGCGCATAAAGTGATTTCCACAAGTCTGCTGTTTCAGGTGTCTCTTCCTTTTGCAGACACTCAATTTTTTCAGCTGTACATCTCTCACGGAACTGTTACTTTTGATTCTTCATTGGAGACTTGCTATAAGTGTACCCTATGGGAAGGTTGAAAACAGCGCACTCAGCTAATACCAATCTACAGCGTACCTTTCTTAAAAATTCAAAGATATTCTCAGAATTTTCCAGCTTTGAAGACTCTCAAGCATCCTCTTCTCAAAACACACAGTTCATGATGGAATCACCTTCGATAGCCTCAGGGAAAACTAACACCAAAAGGCTGAAAAAGGACCCTCCTTCTCCACCCAAGTCAATGTCGCCAGTTTCCATGGAACTTTTATTGGAGGAAACTAGGGCTTTACGTCCCTTTATGGAGGAAACCAACGCCAAATTGCAAGTGTTGACAGACAATTGGTCTAAAATGGACGCGAGGGTCACATCAATGGAACAAAGTGTTTCATCTTTCAAAGAAACATCTGCCACAGTTTCTCATTTACATTTACATTTACAGGTTACCTCTCTCCAACGACAAGTGGAGGATCTTGAGAAACGTAAAAGACGCAATAACCTTTGCATTTACGGCCTGGTGGAGGGATGTGAGGGGAATGACCCCATCACCTTCTTTAAATCCTTTCTTCACATACTTATACATCTCCCAGATGAGACTGTGCTCAATATTCAATGCGCTCACCGCCTGGGCCGAACTCCTTCCTCAACTTCAACTTCGCTGAGACCAAGGGGAGTCATTTTCTAGAATATACCGATCTCCTGAAGGTGCTCACGGCAGCTAGAGCTTCATCACGAATCACCTGGTCGGGCTCCTCCTTGTTCTTTGCACAGGATTACGCCAAAGCTACAGCAAATCGACACAAAGCCTTTTTGAATATGAGAGCTGATTTGCGATCAATAGGTGCCCGGTATGGGCTTTTCCACACTTGCCTCTTCAAAGTCACGTATAATAATAAAACAACGACATAAGAAGATCCTGTGCATCTCCAAAGCTTCCTGAATTCTTGAAAGACAACCAATATGGACTCTTCTGGTCCTTCTTCTTCATTCCCTCGCTGAGCTTCTTTATTTTCTTTGCATGAATCTTTCAAATCTTGGTTTTTCTTCACATGTTCAGTACTTTCTGCTTTCAAGTTCTTTGTTCTTCATGTTTGTTAGCTCTAATAGATCATTTCATTATAGTTATAGTTTCTTATATTGTATATATTTTTTATCATTGTTGTTTGATATTGCCAGTTCCTTCTCTAATATTTTTTCTTTTTAACCTTTTTATTCTTTGTCTCCGTAGATTTGTATTCTTGCCCCGTGGTGTCTTCCAGATCATGCGTCTCGCTGACCCTGGATGTCCTGCCTGCTCCATGTGGTTCCACCCCTCCTCCCTCTCTGTTCCCGATTGTGTTTCTTTGCCTTCCCCTTTGTGTAGGTATGTTTTCCCTTCATTTGTTTCGCATATTTCTTCTTTTTTCCTCAAATGTTCTCCCATCTTCTTTTTCTTCTCCTTTCCCTTTCATCACAATAGGTGTCACTTCCTTTTCTAATCTTTTATTATCTTCAATGCTTTCCTCTCTTTTTTGTTTTTTTTATGTACTTATGATAAGCTATTTATTTTCTCATTATGGTTCATTCTTCCGTATCTCTTATCTATCATCTTATTCTGATCTTTATATTCTCTCCTACCATGAATTTTATTTTATTAAAGTTCTCTTTTTCTCTTCTTTTCTTTCTTGTTATCAATGTTTAATTGATTTAGACTTTCTTTTTTCTTTCTATCTGCGTTGTTTACATTACTGTCTTTCTAATATTTTATGTCGTTAAAAGTTATTACATGGAACGTTAAGGGTTTGCATTCTCCTATTAAGAGACAGAGAATTTTGTCTCATCTAGCCAAACTTAGGGGCCCATTATGATGTCGGGCGGATTGCCCCCGCCAGGCTGGCGGTAGCCACCGCCAGCCTGGCGGGGGCAATCCGCCCGACATCCAAACTCGTTTCCCCCCCACCATATTAGTATGGCGGGGGGACCTCGGTGGACGGAAAGACCGTCCGCCGCTTTTCCGCCCCGGTCGCCTTGCGGACGGAGCGGAAAAGGAATAATATGGTGGCGGTATCTATTAGACACCGCCAGCCATATTACGATGGACCTGGGCAGGTGCCTTTCGGAAAGGCATGCGTTCTTCACTTTGGGGGCCCCCTGCGGGCCCCCAAAGTGAAGGAGGGGTGGGGGGTGCACACGTGGGGTACCTGTGGTACTCCCCTGTATTTGCATATACAATGCGGTAGGCACCGCGCGGTGCTGCCGCATTGTGTCTGCAAATGCATACATGCATTTAGGGCATTGTGGCGGGCGGTGCAGAGAGCACAGCCCGCCACAATGTTATAAATGCAGGATGCGGCCGTCACTGTGGCAGCCGCTGCCTAATTCCACCCACGGGACCCCCGCCCTTTTGGCGGGCGCTCCCTAGTCCCGATAGGACCCCCTAAATGTTGATTTTGCATTACTACAAGAAACCCACCTCTCTGATATTGAATCTTTAAAACTTAAGAGAAGTTGGGTGGGTGAAGTTTTTTATTCTCCAGGTGATGGCAAACGCAATGGAGTGATGATAATATGTCGTAAATCCCTTACCTTTTCTTTAGTAGCTCAAGAAGCAGACACGCATGGTAGATGGTTACATGTCAAATTATCTCTCAAGGGTGTTCCAATCTCTTTTCTAAATGTATACGCTCCCACAGGCGGTGACCCTACTTTTTGGCACACGATGGCTACTCAAATTACCAATTCTATGGATGATAACTTTATCCTAGCGGGAAATTGTAATCATTCTCTGGATCCCTTTCTTGATAGACATTCCAAAGTTCCATTTATCCCAAATAAATCCCACAAATTCTTTGTTCAGGCAGTAACGCAACATAAGCTTATTGATGCTTAGCGTCTTTGTAATCCAACTGCTAAGGAATTTACTTTTTATTCCCCTTCCCATAATTCTCAATCAAGAATTGATTCAATTTTTGTCTCTCATAATGTTGCACAAACTCTCACCAATGCAGAAATTGGCCCCATTTTATTGTCGGATCATGCCCCTGTTTCGATAAATATTGACATTTTACCAATAGCTATAGGACCTAAGAGATGGCGCATTAACAATGCCCTTCACCTGGATCCAAAGTTCAATGCTTCCTTTACAAACCTTTTTGATGAGTTTTTTAAGATTAATGATACTAACTCCATACCCACGCATACCATTTGGGATGCCTTTAAGGCTGCTGCATGAGACTTCATAATTAGTTTTGTTGCAAAAAAACGAAAAATTGCTTGTAAATTTACTGGGGACTATCTTCAAAAGATTAAGAGATTGGAGCACTCTTACTACACTTCACAATCCCGGGAGTGTTTAACAGCCCTTATAGATGCTAAAATGCAATTCAACAAAAAATCTACAGAAGATGCCTTTTTGTTTTTGTTAAAATCCAGTGCGAAATTCTATGGGGGTAAGAATAAGGCTGGGGGAAGATGGCGGCCGGCTAAGAAGCTAGGTCGGGAGCTCCGTGGAGACTGCTCCTGTAGGACGCCAGAATTACAGCAGACAGCGAAAAAAAATGTCAGGACAATCGGGTCTGGCCTGCCGATTCCTGACTAATCTCTACAAGATGAATTATTGAATCAACGAAAAGACACGCCATACGGACAATTAATCTTTCCTTTCCGAATAAACACTGCTAAACTTACATGCAGCTAGAAGTGGGCTTGGCTGTGACGCTCCGTCGAGCAAGAACCGGACCGGGAGGTTTGTGCCTGCAGAAACCGATTCCGAGCCCCTGTTCTTGTTTCTCTCACCCGGAGAAGTGGAGGCATTCCATCGGCACACGAACGGGAGTGTGGGCTGCAGCGCGAAAGGCTCTCGGCGCATACCAGAGAGCCGTGAGCAGAATCCCCTTCCTGTTCCGGGGGAGTGGAGGTGAAGGAGTGCAGAGTCAGCCTGCTGGCGAGGGTCAGAGGCGAATTGGAGGTGAGGGACCTAGGACCTTCAGGGATTACGGAGGCGGCGGAGGAGAGTTAAAAAAACGGAAGGGCAAGCGTGGGGGGAAGGATACAAAGGTGAGTGCTGGCAATCAGTCTGGAGAAGTAAACAGCGAGGGATGTGGAAGAAGAATGCGGGTGTGTGGAGAAATAAAGGGGACTAATTCAAGAATAGAAGGAAAAAAAGAAGGGGTCCTAGCGCTTGCCTGTATGCATGGAGGGGGAGATATAGACACACAGGGAGTGAAGTGGACTGTCACCCTTACCGAAGCAGAGCAGCGGATGAAAAAAAACTAGTGGCACAGGCAAGGGTCAAGGTTTTGCTGAAGGGGTGAAAAAGAATGAAAATGGGGGGGTGTGTGGTGCAAGAGCAAAGGAGGGCAGAGGAACAATATTACCACTTCAAAGCAAGGAGATACAAAGTGAAGCCTCAAAAGCAATAGTAATAACAACATCAAGTGAGGAGGAAAAAGTGAGATCAAGTTATTGCTTAAGGAATCGGCAATTTCTCAAGCTCACCACTCCAACTCAAACCACCACTAAACAAATAATCGCCCCGCGCAGCACTAGAAGAAACTCCAGGAAACCATCAAAGGCAGACCCAGAAAAATGTTACACCAAACGGAAAAACCCAAAGGAAACAGGAAAGATAGGAGGCACGGTAGACCCCCCTCATCGAGTAACTCCTTCCCTCAGATCCTATTTTAAACTTCAAGTGCAAAATCAGGTGGCTACAACTAGAGAAGGACAAACGAAAAAAGAAAACACCTCCTTGGTAGCCTTGTCATCTGCAGTGAAAGGTGTCCCCCTGACTGAAAATTCAAGAATCACTCAGACATATCAACAAGAATCTCTAACAAGATCTCCTATAGAGGAAGAGGAGATTATGGAACGCAATCAAAGTAAGGACATGGCCTCTAACTCTCAATTGAAGGTCCTACCACCCCCAGAAGATGCAACTGAAAAGCAACTCCCTCCTGCAATAGAACAAACAATCCTATCTCCCAGTGACACTTCTACAGAGAACCAATCTCAATCCTCTGCACCTCCGCTCAACACAACAAACCAATTCCTGGAAAAGATATTGGAAGAAATGAGGGCAAAATTTGCGGTATCAGAACTAAACCAAAGTAAAATTCGAGAGGTTTGCGAAGCATTAGATACCAAAATGATTGCTCTCAATGACCGGGTAACAGAAATAGAATTGGTAGTTGAGGGGCTCAACAAGAAGGTGGATAAGAATGAAAAAGAGATAAGAGCGCTTAAAGAGAGCGATAGGAGTACAAATGAGAAGTTGGAATCCTTAGAAAATCAGGCTAGAAAAAATAACCTGAGAGTTCTAAATGTTCCTGAAGGGAAAGAAGGTACAGATGTAAAAAAATTCGTAGTACAACTTCTGGAGGAACACTTTCCGCGGACAAAGGATAAAGGCTTAGAGCACAGCTTTCCAAACTTTTCATGTTGGTGACACACTTTTTGGACATTCACCATTTTGCGACACGGTAATGTGAGTGCGCGAGGCAGAACCACCTTAGGTGGGGTTCGGGGGGTTCCTCCCCAAGAAAATTCTATTAAAATAGTGGGCAAAAGCTGCATTTTCAAGCAAATTTGAGAAAGCAGGAAGGTTAATAAAGCAATTGTGAATCTGTTCTAACACAGACAGTGACTGGCAAAACTGGGTGTAAGGTTAGGTTTGTGCCTGAAACAAGAATATAATCATGCACACATTGACACATGCCCCAGTGATTTACGGCACAAAAAGGGCGGGTGCACGCACTGCCAACCCTTTCAGCCATGCACAAAGTCTGCCTGCTGCCTTGCTGAATACGAGTTTTTCCAGTGAGCGGTAACATGAATAGCGAGATTTTCCATAACTTTTCATCTATTTGAGCTAGGAAATGTTTTTTGTTAAGAAAGCATGCCTCTATTTTATAAAAACGTCGCCAAAGTAGTGTTTTGCGGAAAGGCAATATGCAAATGAGGGCCACTTTTTTAGCGTGCCCGGGCCAATTTTTAATCCCACTCCAACCCTGGGCATACGAGAGAAACGCAGACCTCCAGTCTCACACATTAAGAGTGAGACTCAAGTATTTGTAGTGTGTGTTCAGCTCTCAATATCGTTGAGGAACTTTGTGCAGTAAATTGCTAATGACTTATCAATAGTTCACAGGGAAGATTTTATACAAGTTCTAAATGAGAGAACAATGGTATTCAAGTCATGAGTGCAGCTGCAGACTCAAAGATACTGGCTGCACATGGATATTGCAACAGAAAAAGATGATGGACTGAATGCTGAACATTGTCAAACATTCACCACCAGTCACATATCTGAGTTTTTAATTTAAAGACATTTAGTATTGTTTACTGTTGAGCAAAACAGCAACACAAGTGAAAATGATACAAGACTCACAGCCATCCCACAACATTTGACATGTAGTAATAAGTTATTGTAGATCAAACCCAATAGAAATAAATCATGTACATTATGTCTCAATACACCACAGCACCAGTAACAGGAGCAACCTAACTGTGTCCTCAGAAGAAAAGTCTTGTTTCCCCCCATGCAACAAATTTAGTCACAGCACCCCCCAAACCTGCAGATCATCTTCCACTTTATCATCATGTCTACATTTTATGGCGGCGTACTTGCTCCGCCACTCTACTCACACACATCCCTCTCCCAAATGTCGAGACTAGGCCAACCCTGCTCCCTCCAGGTAAATGTGACTCTCTTCTTTGCCAACAACGATAGCAAATGCATACATTTTAATTCCATCCTTCTGCCTTTATGCTTTTTAATAGCGCCCAACAGGCAAGCAACCGGGTACAGCTCCATCTCAGCACCAATGATCGTGGCCATCTACCTCACTACAGATTCCCAGGCAAGGTGCAGGAACGACGTCACCTGTGCCTGACACCGGTAACAACTTTTAGGCCTACTGGGGTCAATCTGTGAGGCAGCACCGGAGTGATATACGTATGGTGTAAGAAATTAAAACAGATCAACTTAACACACTATGGAAGCAATCCCACACGGGGGGATGAGGGAACCCTCCTTCAGGCCTCTTCATTCATGCCCTTTTAGATTCCTCGTAGTGCTGCTCCACTGCTTTTGGAAGCTAAACATTTACTTTACTTTATTGAAGCTTGTGTCATTTTATTTTAATTTGCTATCTTTCTCTGATGTTTTTCCATGTTTATTATTTCCGTGCGCATTTTTTTATGTGCTTCACCATACTAAAGGATTATCGCGTCATTTGCCAATCTCGGTGGTGCTGCCAAGGGAGGTTACAAAATGAGCCCTACAGGTTCATAGAACATCTTAAGCGCTACCCAGGATCGACCTAAAAAGGTGAAAATTAAAGGTTTGAAAACATGACTGTTAGCATCCATGCAGTTGCTTAAAAAGTGTCTACTCTACATCTGGCCTTTTTGCTGTCTCTCCCATGACGATTTTACACTTAAGGTAAAGTTGTTTTTAGATGTTTACTGATTTGATGGTAACAGGCTTCTGTTCAAGTTGAAGGGCTGAGGGGTTCCAAAGTCCCAGCCCCTTGGGCCCAAAATATCTTTCATCATACAGTGGTCTCATAAAGTAAGTTCATGGGGTTAGATGAGACCGGGAGGGTCTCTGGTTCATGGGGAGAAATAGTGGCCTGCTGGAATTTATAACCCAGCGTGTTTTGTGCAGAATGCACAACCGGGAGTCAGTTTTGAACTGATGGCCAGCCCACACGCAATGTCCAGAGAGGCATTATTTGAACCCGCACCAGTCACACTGGTCACTCTTACAAAAAATAGCACTTTCTATTCCTACGTTTCTCGGCGCTGTAAAGGTCCGCTTTTTTCTCTTAACCAACTCAGTGGTGCTGTTTTTCTCGACATAGTATGTACGACAGAGACAAGTTGTTAATCTGCTGAAAATCAAACCTGTGCACCTTCTGTCAACAAACTGATCACTTCAGCAGGTGTGTTTGCTCACTAACATTCACCGGTTGATACCCGGAGCCGGGGAGTGACACGACGATGCTGAATAAGTTGAATTCTTAAAGCGCACCCTCAGCCCTCCTAGACTGGGAACAACATCATATTCCAACAGGGCAAAGGTCGTGCATCTGGTAGGAGGGGTAACGGCCTTGGAGGGCCTAGTGATGGGTCCAGGGCAGAACTCTCAACATATCCGGCTCTGTTCTGCAGACTTTATGTATGTAATTAAAACAACACATCGGGCAGAAAGGCGCACACTATGCCCTACCTCAGAACTTGAACAGCCGCTTTTTCACACTCCTGCCAAGAATGGCTCTGCAGGCCGAACTGCGCATGTGCAGCGCACGCATGCTCGCCTAACGATCTCCTCCTTTCTCCACGTACGTCTGGTGTACGATTGCAGTACCTGCGTCATCCCAGGACACATCCACCATTTGCAGGCGACACAGTACCGTGTCGCGACACAGAGTTTGGAAAGCTCTGGCTTAGAGGATGATATTCAAAGAGTACATCGAGATCCCTTTGGTAAAAGGAAGGAAAGAAAGAACCCAAGGAAAATATTGATAAACTTTAAAACGTACACAATCAAAGAGAGGATCCTGAGTGAGGCATTAAAAAACGGCCCCCACACCAGAGAGGATTGGACATTCAAGATACGGTCGGACATCTCAAAAGCCACCCAGGACAGGCAATGGGAATTAGGCCAGTATATGCAGGAAATAAAAAGCCTAGGGGCCACAGTACAAATGAAATTCCCTGCGGCCCTCAGAATAATGTGGAGGAATAAAATGCATAACATACGCGAGCCTGCTGAAGTAGCCAATTTTCTGGAACAGATGAAGGATCAAGTGAGAAGTGAGTCCGGGGCACACTCCTGATCTTGTTGTCTTAAATTACAGAATTACAGAAAGAGAGAAGAGTTAAGACTACAAGGTAAAAAGATATAAGAGGAAAGAAGGGAAAGGGAAAAAAAATGGGCATATAAATAAACAAACAAATAAATAAATAAACAAAAAAAAATGCAAATATATAAAAAGGGCAGCCACGGAGCTCAAAGAGGGCTAAAAACGAAGCCCAATGAGAAAGCAGGGAGGCTTCCCCGGGGAGGGTTAAGGTACAACACAATAATGAAAAAAGCAAAAGAAAAAATGCACAAGGGTGGGGGGCAAATGAGGGAAAAATATACAGAAAAAAAAAGTCCTCGAATTGCAAAGATGAAAAAAGGAGATATCAGTGTTCATCTCAAACAGTAATGAAAAAATACGGGAAGGTGGTGGGTAAAAGAAAAGGGAATAGATGGTGAAAAAGGTAAATATTCTAACCTGGAATGTAAATGGGCTCAGAATACCAAGTAGAAGACGAAGAATCTTGGAATATTTGAGGGTGGCAGACAGTGAGATTATTATATTACAGGAAACACACTTATTAAAGAAGGAATGGGAAGGAATTATAAAAAAACTTCACTGGGTGGATAGCTATGTATGCACAGATCAAGAGTGTGTGGTAAAGGGAATCGCCATACTCTTTAAGAAATCGGTGAAAGCAAAAATAGAACAGATAGATTGGATAAAAAAGGCAGATGGGCCATTACCAAGGTAAGGATCCATAATTCCCTATACACCATAGCTGGCTACTACGGGCCTAATTTGGATGACCCTATCCCCTTACAAAACCTGTTTACTCAGTTGTTGACATTCACCTCTCCAGTGATATTAGGGGGGGATTTTAACCTAATACCAGACCCAAAGATAGACCGCCGGCCCCCAATGAAACAAGTACATTTAATTAAAATGAGGGAGTGGCTGGGGATTTATAAAAGAGATCTGGGCTTGATGGATATATGGAAGGAGAAAGGGGACAAAAAATACCCATTTACCTTCAAGAATAAAAGACTGGCTATACAATCCAGAATCGACTTTTTTTTTTACTGATAAAATATTAATTGACAAGGTATACAAAGTTGAACATCTGCCAGCCCTGTTGTCGGATCATTCCGCCGTCTCACTCATAATTCATCTGGGTGAGGTTCAATCAGTAGGGAGATGAACAGGGGATCGAACTATTTTTAACGACACGTTAATCATGGAACAGCTTAAAACTGAGTCGGTAGAATTTTTTCAGAATAATAAAGAGGGGACATCACAGCAAGTTAGATGGGATGCATACAAAGCAGTAATAAGGGGGAAAATACTCAGTCTAGCCACACACAAATCAAGAGCGACAAAACAAGGAATAGGAACATTAGAAACAAATATAAAAAACCTGGAAATCCGAATAGAAGCTGAGTTGGACCTTGAAAAAAAAAGAAAGTGGGTAGTAGACAAGGGAATCCAAGAAGAGAGGTTAATGGGTGTTTTAGAGAACAAAGTAAGAGAAAGATGGGAGGCAAGCAAACTAGCCAATTATGAGTATGGAGAGGGGTGCAGCAAACTCCAAGCATGGAAAACAAAGGCTGACACTTGCAGAAATAAGATTCTTAAAATTCTACGGCAAGATGCCTCAAGCCCAAGCTCAGAAGTACAGGTAATAAGGAAAGAATTTGCTGATTTTTTCTCATCTCTGTACACGGAAGATATATCTCCCTCAAGCGAGGAACTTAACAAGTACTTGGAAAACCTAGAATTCCCGGAAGCAACAAGTCTGGAAAAAGACGAGCTGAACGCCCCGATTACTAAAGAGGAGGTAGTAGAAGCTTTGAAAGGTTCCAAGAGAGGGAAGGCTGCAGGGCCCGATGCTCTTCCCAATGAATTATACACCAAATTAAGTGACGTCCTGGCTATACCACTTACAAATCTGTTAAACAAAATCTATATAGAGAAGGAGAAACTTTCGGACTCATGGAATGAAGCTGTGATAAGCGTCTTGTTGAAACCTGGTAAGAACCCTGTAAAATGTGAATCTTACCGCCCCATAAGCCTACTTAATTGTGATTACAAGATCTTCACGCAGATTCTAGCAAAAAGGTTAGGGAAAATCGCAGGAAATCTGATAAAAGAAGACCAGAAAGGTTTTATAAAGGGCAGGCATCTGCAAGATCTAACTCAAGAACTTATCAGGTCAATAGATATAGCGTCAGCCGAAAAAATTCCACTGACCATACTAACCTTAGACGCGGCTAAAGCGTTCGATAGAGTGAACTGGGCATTTTTGAACGCAACATTAAAAAAATATAATCTGGGAGAAAACTTTCAAAGAACAATTAAAGAAATCTATCGTATACCCAGAGCCAAGGTCCTAGTAAACGGGAACTTAACAGAGAATATATCAATACACAGAGGGACCCGTCAGGGATGTCCTTTATCCCCACTCTTATTCAACTTATACATTGAACCACTAGCAAACAAGCTTAGAGCCCATACCGAAATAAGCCCGTTTACATATTGCGGATGGGAAAAAAAATAGCCTTGTACGCAGATGACCCAATGATCTTTACCAACAACTATGTAGGCTCCATCTACGCAATCGAAGAAACCCTGAAAGACTTTGGGAAGGTATCAGGATATCAAACAAACCAAGACAAAACAGAGATTATGAGTTGGAACACTCAAGTAAATAGCAATTTCTCCAGAGAAAAAATCAAATATTTAGGAATAGAGCTGGTTAAAAACCTAGCTAAGATAACCAAGATAAACTTAGATAGGGTAACAGCGGAGGTGAGAAAGCTATTAAAAATATGGGGAGGACTCCATTTGACATTTCTTGGTAGATCGAATCTAATAAAAATGTCTATTTTATCCAAATTCACATTCCTGTTTAGTGCATTACCTTTAGAATTTAAGAAGGAAACTCTGAAGAAAATACAAGGAGAGTTAACGAGTTTTATTTGGGCCTCCAAAAGTACACGAATAGCATGGGCAAAACTGCGAAGACGTAAGGCAGAAGGTGGAATCGCCAGTCCAGACTTATGGGAATATTACAGGGCCTTTCAATTTAAAGATATGAGAATTTTGCTGGGTAATAACGATCTATATCCAGAACATCTAAAAGCAATGACCAATAACATCGGTCACTTTCTATTCAAATATGGCCACCCTAAGTACTTTAAGAAAATCAAACTAAAGACTTTGAGCTCAATGGCAAAACTTTGGTATCAGATAAGGTGCACCTGGAAAATACCTTATTATAGTGAGTACGCACCTATATGGGACTCTCCAGGAACTCCAGAGTGCCTTAAGGACAAGCTAGCTATACCTTTGAAAACATCAGGGTTCCAAGTTTGGGGTCAATTATTGGTGGAGAAAAACATATTAAATTGGGAAACTCTGTCGGAAAATACAAATGCATCGCTCTCAAAACTAAAATTTTACCAGCTCACCGGGTGGGCAAAAACAATAAAAGAAAAAAACACCTGGAACAAGTCCATAGAAATAAACATGTTAAAGTGTGCCCCGCTGAAAAAAGAAATAGCATTATGGTACTGGGCCCTTATAGAAGCCGGGGAAGAAAACTTTGGGATACCAGAAGCAACCTGGGGGAAGAAACTGCCGTCGCTGGATCTTCAAAATCTGTGGCAAGTATCTATGAGCAAATGTTGGACCATTGCAAAATCTGCTACTTTAAGGAGAAACCACCTTTTCACTCTCCACAGAGCTTATTGGACGCCAAAGAGATTATCTAAATTCAGCGGCCCAAATATGAAAGTATGTCTCAAATGTGGCATGGCAGGAGCAGACGATGTGCATATGTTCTGGCAGTGCCCCCAGATTGATGGTTTCTGGCAAGAAGTGAGTAAAATCATAGATGCAGTACTAAGAAGATCAATAACTGTAAGTATGGATCTTGTTATCTTCGGGGTTAGCAGGCAGGAGGGGTTAAATCTGTTAACACTCAAAGAAGAGAACCTTTTATTTATGCTGATCTTACTAGCTCGCAGGGAACTTTGTATTAAATGGATAAAACCGGTTGCCCCCACACATTTGGAATGGATGGCATCTATAAACAGAATAAATAAATGGGATAGAAAAGGGAAACCTAGCAGGAAGCTTAACTACTGGGAAATTTGGGAAGAATCGCAATTTATAAACTAACTGACTACAAATAGTAATATCATGTTACTGGCCGGTATATTCCAATGATTATGCAATGGCAATAAAAAACACAAACAACATGCTTGTGTGAGTGGTCATGATGGCCAGCTCCCCCAGTTAGAAATTGAAAGTGTAAAGGACATAAGGGGACCCCACTCTGAAGACACGAAAAGGGAACACCTCCGAATCCATGGGCTTGACGGAACAGAAGAACAGAGAAGCGGGTCCCTGAAAACTCCAATTACACTCTATTGCAAAATGAGGAGAAAAAAAAAAAGAAAAAAAAAAGAATAAGGCTGGGAAAATTCTGGCTAATTATTTAAATGTTAAGCACAACAAGTTAAATATAGAGTCTATTTATGATGATAATTGTGACCTCAAATATAAGGATGCTGACATTTTGAATGAATTTTCTCTCTTCTACAAAAACTTATATTCCTCCGACACTCACCCTTCTGCCCAGTCCTTATTGCATTTTTTCTCCAGCATACACAAACCCCAACATTTTCCTCTTGATCTTACTTCTTTGGAATCAGATCTGTCACAGCAAGAACTATTCACTGCACTTCAACACCTTAAAAAAGATAAAGCCCCGGGTCCGGATGGTTTTACGGTCGAATTCTATCTTCATTTCTCCAAACTAGTATTACAAAAATTGTACTCCCTAATAGGCTCTTTCATCACATTGGGTAGCTCCTCAGGTTCCTTTTCTGATGCTCATATTTTCCTTATACCCAAGGAAGGGAAAGATTCTAAGTATTGTAAAAATTATAGACCCATTTCCCTGGTTAACATTAATTACAAAATATTTGCCAAGGCATTAGCAATAAGATTGAATCTTCATTTACCTGATCTGCTAGGCAAGGAGCAATCTGGTTTTGTCAAGGGGCGTTTTATAACAGATAACACTAGACTCCTTTTTAATGTTTTATCCAAATCCTCACATCTGAAGTATCCCCTTGCAGCGATCGCTTTGGATGCTGAAAAAGCATTTGATAGTGTTGAATGGATTTATTTATTCTCTGCTCTTAAATGGTTTGGTTTTGGCCCTAAATGTATTTCTTTAATCTCCCTTCTCTATTTCAATCCTCGTGCATCGGTTTGTGCCAATGGTTTAGTTTCTTCATTTTTTGACCTGGGTAGAGGCGTCCGTCAAGGTTGCCCTCTCTCCCCTTTCCTTTTTAATTTGGCCTTGGAACCCTTTCTTTCTAAACTCCGTCAAAACCCCAACATACAAGGCTTTCAATCACTACATTCCCATATTAAACTTGCTGAATATGCTGACGACATTTTACTTTTTTTGTCTAACCCTAGTACTTCTATACCTTCCTTCCTAGAAGAGGTGAGAGCATACTCCAAAATCTCTGGGTATAAATTAAATAACGATAAATGCGAGATCCTACCTTTAACAAAATTTACCTTTAAATCAGATTTTAGTGCTTCTAATTTCACTTGGAGCCCCACTCACATTAAATATTTGGGATTGCATGTTACTTCCTCAGTTTCTGACACAGTTTTGCTTTGTATGAACAAATATATTCAGAAGTTATCGGATTTGACTGCCAGATGGCATCCTCTTTACTTATCATGGTGGGGTCGCCTTGATACCATCAAAATGATGTTATCACCTATCGTTATTTATACTATTTCTAACATTCCGGTTCCTATCCCTACTAATTTTTTAAGAAGATCAACTCCATTCTCTCTTCCTTTTTATGGAACAATAAAAAACCCCGGATGTCCCTTATTAGATTGATACGTCCCAAATCAGACGGTGGTGTGAACTTTCCGGATTTCCCGGCCTATCAGAAGGCATTCCTTCTACGACAGGCCTCTTTTTGATTGAAGGATCCCGCAGATGATTGTCCTTTGTGGACTACGATTGAATGCCTTTTCCTGTCCCCCTTTTCCTTTGCCGAATATATTTCTTTCTCACGTAAACCACAAGTATTATCCACTCCCATACATAAATATACCTCCAAGTTGCTTTTATCTTTTACCCCTTCTCCTCCTAATGCAATAAATGATTTTCTTAATTCCACCATCTGGCACAATAAACATGTCTTAATTAAAAATAAACCTTTTTATTGGAGGACCTGGAGGTAAAAGGGATTGATTTGGATATCTCAATTATTCTCTCGACTTTCACACCTTTCTCAGTGCTTAGTCAATCATTTAACTTACCTGCATCTTTCATTCACAAGTACCTTTTGCTTAAAGAGACAGTGATGGATACCCACACTCGGCTGTTTAATTCCCATAACTCTCCTATAACTCTCAACTCTACCTCACAACTTCACTCCTTTTTACAAACCACTTCTAAGGCTTCTGCTATTTACAAATACCTCCACACTACTGACAACATTACGCCGAAAACTAAAGTGGAAGAGCAGTGGGAATGTGACCTTGCTACATCTTGGTCAACTCCTCTGTGGGATAAGATATGGATCAAAATTCGCAAATCATCCAGAGCAGCTAATACTACGCAGTCCTTGTTTTTTATATATAACAGAATTCTCTTTACACCACATGACTTAAGCAAAAAATATTCTACAATTCAGGATGTTTGCTGGACATGCTCCTCCTTGAATGCAAATGTATTTCACATGTAATTTTCTTGTCAGACTGTGCATAATTTTTGGAAACAAGTTTGGTCACAAATTAATTAGATTTTTCACACCCAAATTTATTTTTCTTTCATTCATGTTTTCTTGGGAAGTCTCTCTCCCTGTTGGGAAAATGTTACATTTAGTGTTAAATCATTGACTTATTGATAGCAGTTGCATTTCAACAGATTACAGCTAATTTGAAAGACTTTTCAAGCATTTCTTTTAGAGCATGGTGGTACAACGTTTGTCATAATCATAGACTGGATACTTTCTTTGTCTTTCCTATTCATATGGCAGAAAAACGTGTGGATTTATGGCTCCCTGTTACGATGTACCTTGATGTCTGTGCCAGTCGTTCTTTTCGTTTACAGCCTAACCAACAAGAAGTCGTAAAACCTCCCTAATTACCCTCAACGTTCTTCCTTTCTCTAATATTTTAATATTATCTCATTTTTACGATATGTCATTTTATTTGCCTATCTTTAAGCCCATTTAATATATTCCTATTGAAATATTGTTTTGACTGATTGTTATTGTTTAATTTTCATTATTGCTTTGTATTCTGTATTGACACCCTTCTTTTCATCCATAAAATCTATTTGAACTTAAAAAATGTAAGTTACACCAGCGTCAATTATATAATTCTGCATTACGTTTGATATGCAGAATTCCGAGCTTTATGCCGTTACACCACTTCACTAAATTATAAACCATTCATGTTAAAAACTTATTGCACACTGTGCAATTGGCAATAAAAATGTATTGCAAAAGCATGATAACAATAGAACATGTTTGGCTGTTGTTTGCGCTCCTTTTGTAGACCTTGATCCAGAAATTGACATGAGGACGCATGTCACATTAAAAAATTGCGCAAAATGACACTCCTGTGCAGAGCCAAATTAATCCCAATGAGGAAGATAGTGTTCAAAGTCAAGAGATGAAGTGAGCAGCTAGGTATCACATCGAAATGCATGCACACGAGAAACGTTAAGACCAAATTAAGATCCCATTATGGCATCACAAATTGTTCAGGATGAAATATATGAATCTTATCACAACAGAGGATCTAAACAGGGATGGTTGGTCTGGCAATCGTAGAAAGGCCACATGGGCCAACTGCAAGGCCTTAGGGAGGTAAGGACAAAACAACTAAAACAAAATCTGATCATATAGATTGGAACAGGTCAATCATGCGACTACCACACAAAGGCACATACCTTTCCATTCACCGCCATAACTGGGCTTCATGGAAGGGTGTCTGGCAGGGAGAATGATATCCAACGCTTCCGGCAGCAGATCAAACGCTGACAACTGCTCCACTTAAGGTCCCAATGCTTGTAGTTGTAGAATACGTAGACTCAGGTAGAGGACTCGTCTTGTTGTTGAGACAGAAGGTCCTACTAAAGTGACAGCCTGATCAGAGGACAGGTGCTCATGCTCAGAAGCTCTGGGTTCCACATGTCTGGCTCAATAAAGAACAAAGAGACTGGGGCCCGGTGGTTACTGATCTTTTTCAGAACTAAGGGCTGGAGAGGCATAGACGAGAGGCATACAGGAGTCTCCTAGTGAATGTTCTGGCAGAAACTCCAATGCACAAAATGTTTGACACTGCGAGTTCTTGACAGCGGTGAAAAGATCTAGCCAAAGTTCTTCGGAAGATGCCATGTGCCACCTTGGAATGTAGTCACCATTCGTGGTGCACCTAATGGCGTCTGTTAAGCTCATATATTTTGGCATTCAAGGACCCTGCCAGATAGTTCGATAAGCTGTCCTGGCACTACAACCAACTCAGAAGCCGCAGAGCTTCCTGGCACAGTGCCCAATACCACACTCTACCCTGTTTGTTGCAATACCACATGGCGGTGTCCAGGAACACCTGCACTGGCCTCTCTTTGATAAACAGTAGGAAGACCTTCAAGACCAAGCGAATGGCTTGTAACTCCAGCAACTTGATATAGAGTTGAGTTTCCTTTTTTTTTAAATTATATTTTCATTGGTATTTACATGTTACAGAGTACAAAAGTGACATACAACGAATTACAGGTTTGTCGCGCAATTGCATAGGACCTTGCGGGTTTCGGTGGCGGTTGTGCTTACATCTAGTTCTGAGATTTATTTATTTATTTATTTATTTATTTTTGGCATTTATACAGCACACTGATACCCGGAGGTGTCCTGGTGCTAGATGAATACTCCTAAAGGTTAAGCCAGAATGGGAAATATTGTGAAAACAGCCAGGTTTTAATGCCTCTCCTGAACGCCATCAAATCTGTCATGTTTCTCAAGGCGTGGGGCAGGGCATTCCAGGCCTTCATAGCCCCCAACACAAAGCTCCTACCTCCCCACTGAGCTTTCTTTATACGAGGGACTTTAACCAACCGCAGCCCAGTGGACCTTAAATATCTGGCAGGAATGTACCATTGAAAGTACTCCTACAGGCAGGCGGACCCCAGGCCTTGCAAGGCCTTAAAGACCAGACACAAGGCCTTAAAAGCGATCCGCCTCCGCACTGGCAACCAATGTAGATTTGTGATTTCGGACGAGATGGAGGCATACTTCGGTATGCCGGTTAGAAGTCTGGCTGCCGCATTTTGCAACACCTGCATTTTGTTTAACAGCCCCTGTTGGGCATTCAGAAGCAGGCTGTTGCAATAATCTAGACGGGACAGTACTAAAGCAGTTATAACCGTTTTTTTACAACTCTCCGGGAGGAAAGGGAGGATCTTCCGAATCATTTTAATTATGAAATATACCGACGATGCTACGGCGTTGACCTGGGGCCTGAAGGTCAATTAATCATCAATTAAGACGCCCAGGTTCTTCACCTTAGCAACAGGTAGGGGCGGGGTACCCATCTCCTCAGGCCACCAGCCTGGACTCCAGAAGTCCTCCTTTGCGCCAAATATGATGACTTCCATTTTTGTTGTATTTAATTTGAAAGGGTAGAAGTACCTTCAAGAGATTTTGCTAATATTTTTTTATATAAATTTGTATATACAATTCAAGACCCAAATCAATGGTGGTCTGTATCTAAACAAACAGATAGTTGTTATGTAGAAAAATGTATATATTATTAATCAAATAAGGTACTTAGAAAGTATATCAACAATGTTACAAGAAGTACATAATTAAAAAAATAAAACAACTTCCTGTATATCTTCGTTTTGTCCTGAAGATGGTCTCGGCAATCAATTTCTAGAGACGGAAACGCCGACTTACGCTTTTTCTTTTTTCTGTATTTGTCATAACAAAGAAGAAAAGCGCACACAATTCCTACAATGAAGTTGTTTTATTTTTTAAATTATGTACTTCTTGTAACATTGTTGATATACTTTCTGAGTACCCTGTTTGATTAATAATATATACATTTTTCTACATACACCCGTTCTTGCCTTTTTTGTTCTGATCACATAGTGTGACTGCTTTAAGTTTAAATGAATAACAACTATCTGTTTGTTTAGATACAGACCACCATTGATTTGGGTCTTGAATTGTATATACAAATTAATATAAAAAACTATTGGCAAAATCCCTTGAAGGTACTTCTACCCTTTCACTCGTTTGCCCGAACCCTCAAGGGTATATTGGGTTGCCCACTTATTGCATATTAGTATTTAATTTGAGACAATTTTCAGCCATCCATCTCCCCACTGCCAACAGACATTCCTGAAAATACATGGCTACTCCTTCCTCATTGCCAGGTAACAGTGACGGATCACTGAAATAATATCGATGGACAGAATATCGACCAACAAAATTATCGTTGACAAAATATCGAGTTAAAAATATCGAGTTTCTATCTACAAACAGGTAAGTACAAAAATATCGAGTTAAAAATATCGTTTAAAAAAATATCGTTTACAAAAATATCGACTTTAATAAAAACAATGTTTAATTATATTAATATAAAAAATGAATTACTAAAATATACTTAACAATACTTAAAATAACTTTTAATAATTAAATAATTAATTAAAGTAAAAAAATAATATTTTTTTCATATTTCTTAAAACATATATATATATAGTAACAAAATGTAATTAAATAATAGCCAATATTATTAACGTACAATTACAAAAGAGTAAAAATTACTATTCCCACTCCAGTGGGTGCAACAGTAGGGAAAGCGTTGGATAGCGTAGGGATTAAAATTACTATTCCCACTCCAAAGAGTGCAACAGTGGATATATGACGTTACAACGCAACTTTTACAACGCACTACCATTACAACGTAAGTATTGGTAAGTATATAATAATTTTTTTTATTTAAAATGTATTTAATATAATTTAATTTAATTTAATTTAATTTAATTAATTTAATGTAAATTTAATTTTACTTTATTTTTACACTGTACCCCTGTACCCCAAAAACCCAAAACTGACCCTGAACCCTAAAAAAAAACCTTTACCCAAAAACCCAAAACTGACCCTGAACCCTAAAAATACCCCTTTACCCAAAAACTAAAAACTGACCCTGAACCCTAAAAATACCCCCTTACCCAAAAACTAAAAACTGACCCTGAACCCTAAAAATACCCCTTTACCCAAAAACTAAAAACTGACCATGAACCCTAAAAATACCCCCTTACCCAAAAACTAAAAACTGACCCTGAACCCTAAAAATACCCCCTTACCCAAAAACTAAAAACTGACCCTGAACCCTAAAAATACCCCTTTACCCAAAAACTAAAAACTGACCCTGAACCCTAAAAATACCCCTTTACCCAAAAACTAAAAACTGACCCTGAACCCTAAAAATACCCCTTTACCCAAAAACTAAAAACTGACCCTGAACCCTAAAAATACCCCTTTACCCCAAAACTATAAACTGACCCTGAACCCTAAAAATACCCCTTTACCCAAAAACTAAAAACTGACCCTGAACCCTAAAAATACCCCTTTACCCAAAAACTAAAAACTGACCCTGAACCCTAAAAATACCCCTTTACCCAAAAAACAAAAACTGACCCTGAACCCTAAAAAAAAACCTTTAATTTAACATAATTAGCAATTAATCAATTAAATTAAATTAATTACCAATTAAATTTTAATTAATTGACAAATATTTTTTAATTAACAATTAATTAAATATTACTACCAATTATTAAATTTACGTATTTAATTAATTATAATTAAATTACTTCCCACCCTATTCCCCTATAAACCCACAACCCGCTACAGTAAATAAAATATTTAAATTTACACAATTAGCAATTGATCAATTAAATTAAATTAATTACCAATTACATTTTAAATAATTAACAAATATTATTTAATTACCAATTAATTAAATATAAATATTACTACCAATTAACACATTTACATATTTAATTAATTATAATTAAATTACTTCCCACCCTATTCCCCTATAAACCCACAACCCGCTACAGGAAATAAATTATTTTAATTTACATAATTAGCAATTAATCAATTAAATTAAATTAATTACCAATTAAATTTTAAATAATTAACAAATATTATTTAATTACCAATTAATTAAGTATTACTACCAATTAATAAATTTACATATTTAATTAATTATAATTAAATTACTTCCCACCCTATTCCCCTATAAACCCACAACCCGCTACAGAATAAAATTACACAATAATTAAAAAAAAAATCATTAATTAAAAATAATTATAACATAAAATGACACTTTTCACACATATTATAACATAAAAAACACTATAAATAATTAAATATTATTTAAAAAACGATATTTTTTACTATCTAGATTATCTACTTGGATATTTTCACTTTCTATATTATTTACAGTCGATATTACTTCACTTACCTTAAAAACGATATTTTGGCTGTCGATATTCTGTCCTGTCGATATTTTGTCCAAACGATATTTCAAACTCGATATTCTGTCCAAACGATATTTTGGAGTCGATATTATGTCTGTGCACCAACAGTGACACCACAATTTGTGTGTCATCTGCATAGGATATTAAATCAAAACCAAATGACCTGACAATAGGGGCCAGCGAGGTAACATATAAGTTAAACAGTGTGGGGCTTAGGGAAGAACCCTGCGGAATGCCGCAGGGCAACACAAAAGATTTTGATACATGGTCGCCCATTGCCACACACTGAACTCTGTTGGTTAAGAAAGCTTTCAAGATGTCCCATGCTTTCCCTTGTACACCACATTTCTTCAGCCGGTCCATCAGAATCCCATGATGTACCGTATCGAAGGCAGCGGATAAATCCAATAGAACCAACGCCGCTATACCTCAGAGGTCCAGCACTTCTCTGATTTCCTCCGTTGCCCTAATCAGAGCGGACTCGGTACTATGGCCGGCTCTGAACCCATGTTGGGAGGGGTCTAGGGCCCGAGCGGCCCCTAGAAACGCACTGAGTTGAATATTCATCGTTTTTTCAATCAGTTTGGCTGGTAATGGAAGCCTCGAAATAGGGTGATAAGTATTGGGGTCCGTTATATCCAAATTTGCTTTTTTAAGCAGTGGAAGGACGGACGCTTGTTTCCAACATGAAGGAAAGTGTCCAGTCTCAAACATATTATTGAAGATTGTTGTTAATGCTGTGCCAATAGGTACGGATACCATCTTGGCTACCGTTGACGGACACGGGTCATGGGGGAGCCTGATTTCACCGCATGAAGCAGTTTATATGTCTCCTCCATGCTCACCAGCATAAACTGCTCTAACCTGGGTCCCTGGAACTCCCCCACTTCGACATTCTGGCTGATGCTAAGTGGGTTGCTCCTGTCTGCCTCCACGAAGACCTTAAAAATAGTTTCTACTTTGGCCAAAAAGAACTTAGCCAGTGCCTTACACAACTCTTGACTAGGTTGAGGTCCCAGCACTTTCGGGGCCGAAGACTGTTCTAAATAGTTCCTTTGGAACATTACTGGTCAAATTAATCCGGCTTGTAAAATACTTGTTTCGCACGAAAGATCCTTTTCTTGTATTCCAGGAGGCTCCGATTTAAATTCAGCTTATCTGTTTCTTTGTAGCCTTTGCGCCAATCCCTCTCCAACCTTTTACAGCCTAATTTAAGCCTTCTAAGGTCATCCATGTACCAAGGGGCCGAGGGGAAGGCTCTATAAGAGCGACCTCTGTTTAATGGCACTAAAGTAGCACAGGCTTGTTCTATCCATCCCGTATAGGCATAGGCGGCTTCTTCCACCTCTGAAGGGAGCTCCTGCATGGAGGCCAGTAGGAGCTTCTCCAAGCTTGACCCAACCAGCTTATTCCAAGCTCTACCAGCCTTTACTCCTTCGCGGCCCTGTTCTACATTAGTGAGTTTCCTGTGTGTTAGTTCAAACTTCACCGCCACATGGTCAGACCAAACAACTGGCCATGACCCAGTGAACTCTAATGATGGATGGTTAGAAAATATACCATCCAACAAATGTCCTGCGGTATGAGTGGGACCCACCACCAATTGCTTTAGGTGACCTCCCACCATCAAGCCATAGTCTCTGGATCATTTACTGTTGTAATTTATTCCCCTTATTGGTATGTTCCATCACCCCTTCCCCATTTACCCTGTTGGTATGGCCGGCCCAGAGTTTGCCATGGAATGTTGACAAGCTCTCCAGTGAGGAGAGTGGATGATTAATAAACAGACCTATTACTCTGCTTGGGTCTCAGGATATTTATTTACAATTCCAACACTGGCGACGGACCTGTGCAGGGGGCAGGAGTTAATCATCTCCCCTTTGAGTGCTCTCTCCGTACGAAATCTTACAGTGGAAGTGAAGATTTCAAAGAAGTTTTGGACCGGTGGACACCATTGGAGAAAGTTTCAAAAGCCTTTGGGATGTATGCTGTGCTCTTCATCAGTATATCCTTGTACCGGTTTCTGCTGTTTTCGTTATCCATTTCAGGAGGAGGTGAGGAAATGCATCCTGTGTGACCCTGGTGTCACAAACTTCACATGACTGTGCTAATTGCCTATTCTCAGAGCGTTAACTCCTGGGCTGTTGCTATTTAGCTATTGGCTGGGAACTGCATTTCTAGTGAATTATTCGGGCGTCTGTTCAATTTCACCGAACTACCTGGGTAAAAGATAATTATTTCCTACCTTACTCGAGGATATCTGCGCTGTCTGGATGTTCTTGCTGCTTGCCTGTGGGGTCGCCTGTCAGAGTTCCTGTATTTGTCGTCCGATCAGGGTTCCTGCGTGAAGAGCGACCGAAGTGTGTGTGGAGCCGGGAAAGGTCACTCGTCGTCGTTTTTCCGCTGTCCCACGCTGCGTGGGGATCCTAGTGTGCTCCACGTTTGTACTTTCAGATGAATTCAATTACCTTGGTGGATGAGCTGTGGAGCCGGGAGTCCTGTCAGAGTCTGGATTTCCTTGTAATTGATAGCGGGGAGGTTCCGGCGCTCCAGCAGCTAAGGGCCGGCTTTTCTTGTGAGGAAATTAACTCCTTGTTACCCCAGCTGCTGCCTGCTTCGTGTTTTCAGTTTTCAAAGTTTCTTCATTTCAAAAGACAGCCGTGCCACTTGCCTGTTCTCTGCTGTCTTATGGAGGGACTATACATTGTTGTCGTGATTTACAAGAAATAACTTAACCTTTTATCACATTTACCGGTTGAAGTCTATGTATAATTTGTAATCTGTTCCCTAAAAGAAGTGCATGTTGTAATTATTTTGCCCTTATTCATTTAGCATATCGTATATCTTTCCTCAAGGTATTTTGAGCATTGTATTGAAAATGGCCGCAGCAAGCATGAGTCAACCCCCGCCTTTCCTGAATGAACTAGGTGAGCCTGAAATAAGTTGGAAAGAGTGGGTGAAACTTTTTGAGTCTTATTTAATTGCTGTAGGCGGAGAAAAATACAAGCCTGAAAGGAAAAAACCTATCTTATTACACAATTTGGGAAGGCATGGGCGCAAGGTATATGAGTCTTTACCTAGGCTAGATCAGGAAGGACAGGAGGAAACAGGAGTGGATGAATTTGAGCAAACTATGGTAAAATTAGAAGAACACTTTGGAGACAAGGTAAATGTGGTGTTGGAACGCCATAAGTTTTTCAAAAGGAGTCAGGGAAAGCAGGAGTCTGTACAGAATTTCATTGCTGCTTTGTGGGGTTTAACGCAGTTGTGTTAGTTTGGCAGTTTGACAGAGTCCCTCATTAGGGACCAACTTGTAAGATGTACTAATAGCCCCCGCATCCAGGAAAAGTTATTAGCGAAGAACCCTGGTTTAAAAGAAGCTATTGAAATAGCCAAGTCTGTTGAACACACAGCCAGATGTATTAAGGAGATGAAAACCAATGGGGAAGAGGTAGCTTCAATAAAAGATGAAGAAGAGGTCAGTGAAGTATGTAAGATAAGATCTAAAGATACTCTCAGCATTAGAGGAGAAACTAGAGAGAGAGGACCGAAATGCTACAGGTGTGGTAGTAATAACCATTTTGCTACTTTTTACCAATGCCCTGCCAGGTTTGTCACATGCAAAAAATGTCATAGGAAAGGACATTTTGCTAGAGTATGTAGGGATGGTGAACAATTTTATAAAAGTGAGAACAAGAGTACAGAGAAGATTACAGCCAGGGAAGTGAAATGCATAGGACCTAGAGTAGAGAAAATTATTTTACAGGTAAAAGATATAGAAGGGACTGTAAATGCCATTTATCCAAAATGTGATGTCTTCCTCGATGGCCAATGTGTTGAAATGTATGCTGATTCTTGCTCTCCTTATACGTTACTCAACAGAGATGATTTTGTCTGCATGGGAAATTGTAATGTCAAACAATTGAAAATGCCTGATATTTCTCCTACAGGGTATAACAAGGGGAATATACCTTTGGTGGGCATGAAGAATGTTCAAATATGTTTTAAGGACAGAGAAACTTTTGGTCCAGTGTATGTAGTAGAATCAGGATCCAATTTGTTGGGTTGGGTTCACCAAAAAGAGCTGGGAATCATTCTAGATCCTAACAGTCCAGAACAGGTGTTTCTTACTGACATGTACCAGGAATGTGGTAACATTTGTGAGGAGTTTGGTCAACTATTCAGAGATGAACTTGGGTGCTTGCACATTTTCCAGCATAAAATAAAATTGAAGTATAATGCGAAACCAGTCGTGCATAAACTTCGCCCTGTACCCCTGAAGTTGAAGGCACCTCTAGAGGAAACTATCGCAAACTGTGTGAGTTAGAGATAATACAACCAGTGACCTGCACTGAGTGGTTGGCTCCCATTGTCATCGCGGCCAGGGCCAATGGAGAGGGTATTCGTCTCTGTGTGGATTTGCGCAGCCTAAATGACAGTATATGGGTAGAAAGACACCCTTTGCCCATAATCAATGAAATGCTGAGTACCATGGGTCCAGCTAAGTACTTCAGTGTGATCGACCTCTCTATGGCATTATCACCAAATAGAACTCCATCCAGAGTCTAGGCCCCTCACGGCATTCATCACCCCAATAGGAGCGTACATGTTCAAACGGATGCCTTTTGGCCTGGCATCTGCAGCTGCTATTTTCCAGAAGGCGATGCAGAAAATTCTAGAAGGAGTGAGGAACACCATGTGTTTCCAGGATGACATCCTAGTATATGGCCAGACTGAGGAAGAACATGACGATGTCGTGAGACAGGTGTTCAGCAGACTTATGGAAGCAGGCCTGACTCTGAAAAAGGAAAAATTTAAAATAAAAGTGAAGGAGGTAGAGTACTTAGGCCACAAAATTACAGAAGAAGGATTCAGGCCGAAAAGCAGTTTAATCCGTGCGGTGAAGGAGGCACCCAGCCCCAAAAACAAGGAAGAACTTAAATCCTTTTTGGGACTTTTAGAATATATGTCAAAGTACGTGGAGAATTTTTCGGCAAAGTGTGAGCCTATGAGAGAGTTGATGAAGAAGGACAAGGATTTCCTGTGGAACAAGGACCATGATGCTGCGGTAAAATTGTTGAAAGAGGAATTGTTAACCTCCCCAGGATTAGGAACTTTCGATGCCTCAAAGAAAACCATCCTTGCAACAGATGCTTCCAACAAGGGCCTGGGAGCAACCTTAATACAAAAGGATGGAAAAGAGGAGAAAGTCATCGCGTTTGCCTCCAGGAGCTTCACTAACCCAGAAAGGAACTACTCCGTAATCGAAAGGGAGGCCCTGGCCTGTTTCTGGGCAGTCAGACATTTCAAGTTTTTCTTGTGGGGTTTAAGGTTCACCATCCGGACAGATCATAAACCCTTCACCTTCATATTTTCTGTGAAGGGACTAGAGAATTGTACTCCTCGCATCAGCAGATGGATATTGGGTCTGGAACACTATAATTTCAAGGTAGAGTATGTGCCAGGGAAGGAAAATAAGATCGCCGATTTCATTTCAAGATCACCACTACCAGAAGTGGGCGAGAAAGAAGAAGCTCTTGACAGTCCGGTACTTATGATGGAAACGCCTGCCATCACTGAAGAAGAGTGGGAAATGGAGGCTAAAGAAAACAAGGAAGTAAATGCCCTGAAGGAATACATGGAGAAAGGATGGCCGAGCAGGAAGAGCGAACTTCGACCAATTGTAGAGGAATTTTGGGAAGTGAGGAATGAACTAAGTCTCATCAATGGAAGAATCTATCGCAATCAGAGAGTGGTTCCCCCCAAGAACCTCAGGAAGAAGGTCATTGAATTGGCGCATGAAGGCCATCTTGGGCGTAGCCTTACCAAAGCCAGAGTTAGGTCCAGCTACTGGTTTCCCAGGATGGATGCCATGACCGAACAAGCTGTTAAAGATTGCGGGGCATGTGCAAAAAGTGATAAATCTAAAACTATTCAAAAAGCTCCATTATCTCCAGTAGAAGTACCAAGTAAACCGTGGAGCAAGCTGGCTATGGACATTATTGGCCCCATGCTTGAATTAGGAGAAATGAGGTGATTCATGCTGGTTTTAATTGACTATACGACCCATTGGATCAAACAAAAGTTTGTCCACTCTGTCACCACGAGGACAGTGTTTGAGTTTTTAAAAGGAGTATTCGTGGAGGAAGGCATACCAGTGACTCTGGTCACGGATAATGGCGTTCAGTTTTGCTCGGATGAAATGTGTGCTTTTCTCAAAAGTTTGAACATTAGACATGAAGCCACCGCCTTATACTGCCCTAAGGCCAATGGGCTGGTGGAGCGAGCAAACAGAATCATCAAGGAACACATCCAATTAGCTGCAACCAATGGGCATGATGTAGAAGAATCTATTAGGAAGTGTCTGTGGGCCTACCACACCTCTCCCAATAAAGTCACAGGCATCTCTCCTTTTGTGGCACTACGGGGTCGTGAACCATGCACCAAGTTAAATCCCAGTTGGTTGAGTGGGGGTGAACCTAGAGTAGTGGATCAGGAAGTCAGGGCAGAGAAGGTTCGTCTCCACCAAGACAAGTACAAGCTGTGGTACGATAATAAGCACGGGGCGAAGGATCCCAAGTGGGAAATAGGGGACATGGTACAAGTCAGAAAGAACACCAAGGTGGGAGCCACCCAAAGTAAATACTACATGCCATGCAAAATTGCTAAGGTGCTTAAGAATGTGGTTCAACTTGAAAATGGTCAATGGTGGAGTTTTGATAAGATTTGTAAATGTACTTAATTCATCCTGTTTCCTTTTTGCTTTTCCTCTTTTCACATGATATATGCTATCCCACTGCGGTGGGACTAATTCTATCCTATGTCACCCTATGGAAGGGAGATGTGTTGTAATTTATTCCCCTTATTGGTATGTTCCATCACCCCTTCCCCATTTACCCTGTTGGTATGGCCGGCCCAGAGTTTGCCATGGAATGTTGACAAGCTCTCCAGTGAGGAGAGTGGATGATTAATAAACAGACCTATTACTCTGCTTGGGTCTCAGGATATTTATTTACAATTCCAACATTTACATTTACATTTTCCAAGTGAAAATTAAAATCCATTATCATGGAGACCTACCTCTAAGACAGATCCCACCGCAGTTAAAAAAGCATTTTTTGCCCCTGGGGGTCTATACAATAGGCAACCTTTGAACGAATGGTGATTGGAGAGAGTAAAATTAAAAGAAAGGGCTTCGCAGGTCTCCATCTGAATATGCTGGAATGTAGCCTTTAGGGAGCTATGATATATAACCGCCAAGCCCCCTCCTGATTTTCCTTGCCTATCCTGCCTATACCATAAATAATCTACGGGAGTAGCCTTAATTATATCAGGACCCGAGGCTGCATCCATCCGTGTTTCCGTGATGAATGCGATTTTTATTTCTTTCTCGATTATCAGGTCAGCACATTCGAGGCTGTGTTTCACCAGCGACCTGGCATTTATAGATAATCATTTATAAGTTATCACATCCCCCCCTTTTGGCCCCCGTTTCGTTCCCTCTATCTTGTTAATAGGAGTCATTAGTATTTTAGGGATCACTCTCTTGCAGACTGGGCAGGACTCTATTATACTACCTGGCCACCTGTCAGGGTGAAATTGGACATAGTCTACCTCCCCGCCTGTTTCCCTCAAACCCATCAGGGTGTCCCTATCATAGGCAAGCGTGGGGGCCTTACCGGTCAGTAAACAGTCAGGGGTCCTGAGCGCAGACCGGGCGCGGACGGGCGCAGGCGGGCTTGCCTTTGGCGTGCCTTCGCACCCCTGCGGAGCACTTGCGCCAGCCCTGGATTTATTCTCTCCTACTGGGAAAAAGTCTAGACCGCTGCCCCGGTCGGTCCTGAAAATGGCTGACATCCGCGGGAGAGCGAGCAAATTACCCCCAGAGCCACCAGGACTACTAGTAGCTGTCCCTCTGAAGCATTAAAAACAAGGACTCCCAAAACTTTATAAAAAGGCTAGCAGTTCCACCTAGAATATAAATAGTGCAAGAGCGGCTTTATTTAAAAATTTGCAAACTCGCCAATGTTTTGTTTTTAAAAAAAAGGTGACAAGACTGTTCCTGCATCCTCTAGCAACCTCTCCCGGCTCACGCCTCAGGAGAATTCAAGGCTGCGTGCTCGCGCCAGCCCTGGATTTATTCTCTCCTACTGGAAAAAAGACTAGACCGCTGCTCCGGCCGGTCCTGAAAATGGCAGACCTCCGTGGGAGAGCGAGCAAATTACCCCCAGAGCCACCAGGACTACTAGTAGCTGTCTATCTGAAGCGTTAAAAACATGGACACCCAAAATTTTATAAAAAGGCTAGCAGTTCCAACTAGAATATAAATAGTGCGAGAGTGGCTTTATAAAAAAATTTGCAAAATCGGCAATGTTTTGTTTTTTAAAAAAAGGTGACAATACTGCTCCTGCATCCTCTAGCAACCTCTCCCGGCTCACGCCTCAGGAGAATTCAAGGATTGGTTGATTGGAGATTGGTTGTACAGTCTTCTCGTGTCTGCCCCTAGTTTCTGCGCACATATGACATTTAACATAAAGGTTGATGTGGGTGGTTGCGGTATAGTTGGAACATAAAACGTGACATAGAACATAAAATTGGCGGGCATATATTTAGTGTCAGGTCGACAGGTCGTCTTGGAATCGTGTTTTGCTGGTTTAGTTCTGGGTTTTTGTTCTTCATGGTGGTTTGTATGGGTTTAGGAATATGTCTAGTTTCGCCCATATTTTTCTGTTCGGGTTCTTCCATGGTGTGTGTCTGAGTGCAGTGTTGACCGCTCCTCTGAGAAATGTCACCCAGTTCAGCCACCCTTTGAATGTTACTTTGGAAGTATCTTTCCATTTGGCTAGAACTGTTTTCACTGCTGTCGTCAGGAGGAAGTCTAAGAGGAATCTGTCCTGTTGGGTGGGTACATCTTTTGTGATATGGGCAGTGGTAGTTGTGGCGAAAGCTCGATCAAGAGTGCAGCCTATGGTTTTGTTGATGAAATTGACTACCTTCCCCCAGAATTTGCTGACCTTACTGCAGTGATATGTGAGGTATTCGAGGTCGCCTTTTTCTGTTTCGCAGTTCCAGCATCTATCGTTCTCTTTCAGTCCTATCGATGCTAGGTGCGCTGGTGTCCAGTATGCTTGATGTAGTAGCCAGAATTTCATTTGTGCTAGTACCGGTGCCATCATGTTTTTTGATGGGGCTGCCCAAAAGGTTTCTAGTTCCTGTTCAGTGAGTTCGGTAACTAGATGTGCTTCCCAGTAGTTGGTGTTTTTGGCGTTGAGTCTGGTGGATGTGGGGCAAAGTAGTTTGTACATATATGAGACCTGGTGACCATTCGTGTTTATTGTTTCCATGTAGTGAAAGATTGAAGGTTTGTGCTTAGTTAGCTTTGATTTTGTTAGGGCTGTTTTGATAGCCAGGAAATTGTATAGTTCTCTGTCTGGGAGTGTGTGTTGAGCTTTCAGGTGGTCTGGCTATAAAGGCTGTCTGGAAGGCTCTTAGGTCAGCCATGTTGAGCCCCCTAGCTTCTTCTACAGTCTGAGTTTTTTTAGGCCTGTTCTAGGTTTCTTATCTCTCCATATGAATTTGTTTAGCATTTGCTCAATCTTTCTGTGAAATTTGTCAGTGAATGCCATGGGTAGCATTCCTGCCAGATAGTTCACAATGGACGTAATCATCATTTTCACTGTGTCTATCCTGCCCCACCAGGTGATGAACTTGGGTGACCAGGATTCTAGTAGTCCTTTGATCTTATCCAGTGTGGCTTTCTCATTCTTTTCTAGGGTAAATCTCAGTTTTTTCCCGAATTGGATGCCTAGATATTTTACAGACCCAGGTTGCCAGGCCAGCCCTGAGTTTCCTATTATCTCTTTGGTTGTCTGCATGTTGAGGGGCATGCATTCCGATTTGTCTCTATTGAGCTTGCATCCCGAGTGTTTGTTGTATGTTTCGATTGTGTGCATAAGTGCTGGTATGTATTGAGTAGGGTTTTCCGTTATTATGAGCAGGTCATCTGCGTAGGCTGCATGCTTAGCTGTAGTGTTGTTAATGGTTACGTCCACTATATTTCTGTTTGCCAGAATGTCCCTAATCAGGGGCTCGAGGGCCAGCAGGAAAAGCAGCGGGGATAGCGGGGATAGCGGGCAGCCTTGTCTCGTTTCTCTTTCGAGTTTAAAGTATGGTTATGTAGTTCCATTTATAGCTATCTGTGCCTTGGGGTTTTTGTACAGTGCCATGACTTTCTTCGTGAAGCTATCTCCTAGGTTGTATGCTTGCATGCTCTTCTCTAGGAATCACCAGGATACTCTGTCGAAAGCCTTTTCTGCACCTATTGTGATTGCTACCGCTGATTTATATGATTTGGAGGAGTGTTCTATTATCTGGCAGAGGAGTCTAGTGTTGTCGTGAGACATGCGTGTTTTGAGGTAGCCTACCTGAGTACTACTGATCAACTGATGGAGCACTTTGTTTAGTCTTGTGGCTAGGACTTTGGCGTATAGCTTACAATCTAAGTTCATTAGTGATATGGGTCGGTAGTTTTTGGACCATTGTGAGTCCTTGCCTTCCTTGGGTATTCCAACTATGTTGGCTGGTGACATAGATTTGGCTACTTCCCCTTCTGTGGCGCAGTGGTTGAAAACTTTCGTCAAGACCGGCAGTAGCTGGTCTTGGAATATTTTGTAGAAGGGCGCAGTATATCCGTCCGGTCCTGGGGCTTTGTTGTCTTTTAGTGCCCTAATGGCTGCGTTGATCTCGCTCATTTTTATGTCTTGCCCTAGTGTCTTAGCTTCCTCTGTCGTTATCTTGGGTAAGTTTGTGCTGTCTAGGTAAGCTGAGCAGCCCTCCTGGTCTAGGTTGTCATCTCTTTTATATAGTTCTTTATAAAATTCCATGAACGTGTGTAGGATGTCTTTGTGCCTGGTGTGTGTTTTGTTATGAGTGTCTGTGATTGTGGTGATACAGTGTTGCCTTTCATTGTGTTTTAGATATGACGCTAGGAATTTCCCCGCTTTGTTTGCTTCGCAAAGGTTAATTTGTTTGTATTTTCTTATCCATAGACTGGCTCGCTCGCTTAGAATCCTGTTGAATTTGTATTTTTTCCCTGTGAGTTCCACCAGAGCGGCTGTGTTTGAAGTGTCTCTAATCTGTTTGGTTTCTAGTTGTTTTATGTCACTTTCTAGTAGGTCTAGATGTGCCTTTGTTTCTGTCCTCTGATCTTCATTTCCCTCAGATGACCTCCTCAACATAACACTGACTTGTTTGATATTCCAATTGACTCTGGGTGGGGAGGAGAAAAGGCACTGCTGTTTTTCCATTATGGTCAAGTAGCCACCACTAAATAATTTGCAGTCTCCTTCAGAATTTAAATGGTATCTAAAAGGTTTACTTGGTGCTGGGCCCATGGTAACTTCAGATTCCATTACAGAGTCAACAGCTAAAACAGGTCGCAGATGCAAAGGATGATTCAGGAAACTAAAGTCCAAGAAGCCTCAGCGATGCTCTCATCGAGATTCAGGACCAAGGCTGAAATATCATGATCATAGCTCGAATGTCCTGGAATTGTTTGGGTGGAGGGACGGCCTGAATTTTGCCATATTTATGACAGGAAACCTCTGTGAAGGAGTAAAGTGTGGCTTTCGCTCAGTGATTTTGAACAACAACGTCAGGAGATTCAGTGCCATCTGAAGGTGGTCTACGACTGACTGTGGTGAACCTGTCTTCAACAGCCAGTCATTGAGGTAAGAAAGAAGTGATATCCCTGACCTCTGAAGATGGGCAATGTCCACCACCATCACTTATGTGAAAACCCGAAGGGTACAGGTGATGCTGAAGGGGAGCATGGCAAACTGAAAATGCTAGTGGTCTACCTTGAACTTTCAGTAGCGTCTGTGAGAGACTACAGGACCATTACATAAAAATAAGCATCTTGCAGGTCCAAGGACACCATCCATTCCCTTGGGTCCAGTGCAGACAATATCTATGCCAGCATCAGCATTTTCTATTAGTCCTTTCACAAGAAGGAATTCAAAGGTCAAATGGGCTGAAGGCCCCCGTCCTTCTTCAGCACAAAGAAAAAGAGAGTAGCAACCCTATCCTAATTCCCAGTTCAGTCATCTCTTGATAGCTCCAGTGGAAAGTAAAACGTGTACTTTTAACAACAAAATGGACCGGTGTTCCGCTTAGATTTGCTCTGATGTGTTTGGAAATTTTTGTGGAGTAGAAAGAAGTATATATTTTCTGCTATATTGTATTTATAGTTTTTCTAACATCTAAAACAGCTCCCACAACAAAAATGGTCAAGTAGAAGGAGAGACAGTCAATTAAAGGGTGGTTACAGTCATGCTGCTTCACACATTGCTCATAAAACAGTCTCGTACACAATACGGAAAACAATGAATGAGAGCAGAGGGTACGATCTGCTTCAGTTTTGCTGTAGTCTACGTCTTGGTCTCACTGTTTTGGCATAACAGTAATCCATTACTCCTCATCATACCCTTCCTCTTATCCATCCATCACTTTGGCTACCCGCATTTTAAACTTTGGAGGTGCATGCATCCATTAATATGGATGCTACGTTGCCCACCTGAATGGCTTGTGCCCAGGTAGACTATTGCTAATAAATGTAATCTAAGGAAGAAGATGTGGTATAGTGGATGAGTTGCCAACTTGGAAACTGGAGACCTGGCTTTTAAAACCAAGTTCAACACTTGACCGAAATTGTGGGATTCTTGACAGCCCAATTAAGTAAACATATGTGAAATGCAATGTCAGTATTAATGTGCAATTCAAATATGTAAAATGCCCACTTTAGGAACATTAGTTTGTACTATCTCCTAATCCCCAAAATTAGTATACAGTATTCTGCTGCTTCCTAGGTAAGTTGGTGCTACATAACACACATATATAATCTAACCACTCATTACTGCTGAATAGAGGGTAAGACAGTAACAGTAGTGCGATGTTTAATAAAAGCCCTCACCAAGACAACAAGTGAAAAAGGGAACTGTACAATGATTACAGATGAACTCCAGCTAATCAAACACTGGCACATATCCATTCCATAAACACAAATGTTTGAGTCTTTACACTTGCTTTTGAATCTTCGCCCTGCCTAAATATCGCAGAATACCGTTTTGGGGTCCTAGTAAAAACAATTAGGCATAATAACGCCTATTCGTGACTATGATTACAGAAGGAAAAATTATGTTTTGCAATGTGGTACTTGCTTGGGAACGTATGCATGTTATCTCCAAGGAGTCATCATTTCTTACCAAAATCTATCTCTATGTGTCTATTAATAATTACCAGGCATCATGATTATATATATATTTTTTCAAATATATATTGTTGAAGTGGTTATAGGGAGAGAATTCATGGGCTGGGTTCTATTTTATTGTGCATATTCCCAGATGGGCAGCAGCAGAACATATGTTAATTATTTATTTATTTTTAAACTCAAAACCTTTGTGTATTCATGATTTTACTACATTTTGAACAGCCATACTAACCTCAAAAGTTATAACACTCCTTATAATAAAGTTACCTAAAAAATAAAGAGGGTACTCATCGTATTATTGAAACAAAATTTGGAAAATGAAAACCACAGAGCTTGGAACCCTCATGGGTGACAAGCAGCGCTCTACATATCCTCCTTACATTACATTACATTACCAAAAAGTAATTTGCGGATTGTGGTGTTGGTTTCATATTTTTCAGCCACTAACTCAAGATGAGAAAATTGTGTTAAGACACTGAAATCTTACCACTCCATCAATCTCTGGACGAAGTCCATTGCAAGCACTGGTCAGGTCAGTAGAATTGTAGATCCACTCCTTGAGGCAGTTGGCTGCATGAGCGGAACGGGATGCTGAGCTCACCTTGCACGGAGGAATCCTCCGCGGCATGTCCCAGGTTCCCATGTATGTTCCCCAAGGGCTAATCTAAAATGAAGACAGAGTGCTATCACAACAGGTCCATTGTTCATAAATTCTCCAGAGGCACAAGACATGTTAATGTTTGGTCAGTGGTGCATAAAGGGAATACTAACAGTCACTGATTACACACTCTGTGTGAAAAACATTGGGGCATATTATCAAGAACAAACGGTGTTAAAATTATTGCCGCTTTAGCGGCAGGAAACTGCCGCTAAAGCGGAGATAATGGGCTTGATAATATGCCCTTGTGAATTCCCATAGAAGTCCATGTTCTGGTGTGAACATGGGCTTCTATGGGAATTCTCTACGGCATATTATCAAGCCCATTATCGCAGCTTTAGCACCAGTTTCCTGCCGCTAACGCGGCGATAATCTTTACTCTGTCCTTGATAATATGTCCCATTGTTATTTATGAAAGGGAGTACTTGAAAAAACATGAAAGAATCATTTGATCTACATCCAATTCCCAGAGATGGGTTTTGCTTGAAGAAGCAACCTGTCCTCTAGGTTCTGAGGATGCAATGACGTGGACTTCTTTTGCAAAGACATGGTTACCGGAATCTTCTCCTGACTCTGGGCACCTGTGGATGGCATCGCCTACAACAACCCGTCATCAGTTGTAGGCAGGGCACAGCAGCCAAGTGCTTATTAGCATGAGTCATTCTACACCAGCGTGGGACTCTGCTACTGATTCTGGGTACCTGTGGGATGCATCACCCCAAAGATCCTGCCATGAGAAGAAAGTAGGGCTCAGCAGCCAATTGCTTTATAGCATGTGTCATTCTCCTGCAGTGCTGGACTCTACTACTGAGTCTCAGCACCTGAAGACAGCATCGCCCACAACACACTGCCATCGGGAGAAGGCAGGACAGCAGCCAAGCGCTTTATAGTGCATCATTCTCACAGGGCCGGCCTTAGGCATGTGCAAGCTGTGCACTTGCACAGGGCCGCCACAACCCAGGGGCCACCACGCCAATATATATCCTTAATATAATAATCCTCTGAGGATGGATACATATTTGCTTGGCGGCCCCAGTGGCAGGGATTTGGAGGCCTCCGGCTCTGTTCCACTTCCTAACACCCTGACCCCCCCTCTTCACTGGCCTCCGCGCCTCTTCTGGGGCCTCCTCTTCCGGGGCCCCCTACCTACGCTCCCTGCCCAGGGCCGCCATGACCCTAGAGGCGCCCCTGATTCTCAGCATGGAAAGGGCGTGGGCCGTGCCCTGGCTCTGCTCTGGGGATGACCAGCCCAAAAGCGAGCCCATCTGCACCCTTTAGAGTCCAGAGGAGGCTGGGTCGGTCTACTGGCCCGTGGTTAAAGGCACAGTTGAATGATCTTTCTTCAGGCAAGGTGTAAAAAAGCCACTCCACTTAAAAATGGTGAAATTCAAACATGGTTTATTAGCTTTCCTCAATACAAGCCTCACCAACCAAGGAACACTGCTTGCTGCTCAACTCCTTAAGTCCAGTAACCACACAAGCATAAGCATTCCAGCGTCATGGTAACAACACAGTTTTACAAGGTTGACAGTAAAGATGATGTAAGCTGACCAGCCTTTAGGTCTAATGTCAGCCATCCATTATACAAGATACCACACAAGGCTATTATTGTGAAAAGATAGCTTGACTCTGCTTCTGGCAACAAGCGAGCTGAGTTTCCAAACTCGATAGTTAATTTCTTGACAAATGCAATAGAGGCGTTTTAGATGATAAAATTATAAAAGCGGTGGAACCTGCTGAGTGGATTTCTCTGGTGATAATTAAGAAGGCTGATGGGTCATTGAGGTGCTTTGTGGACCTGCACAGTCTCAATGACAATATTGCCACTAAGTGCCTACCATTAGATCATGCTCCATCCACATTTGAGACATCTGATGGCTTTTATAACATCTAAGGGTGTGTTTCAATTCAACAGATTGCTGCTTGGATTGTCATCTGCGGCAAGTGTGTTCCAAAGATTTATGTCAAATGTGTTAGCAGCTGTGAAAAATGTGGTGTTTGTTTCAGGATGACATATTAATCTTCGGCGCACCATTACTGGCCATAAAAAAGTTTTGGGTGAGGTCTTGCTTCAAGTTGCCAATTAAGGTCTGACTTTACACAAAAAGGAATACAACTTTTTGGTACAGGAAGTTGAGTATTTGGGAGAAGGAGTAAAGCCCAACTTGGATTTGGTGAATGCTATGGTGAATGCCAGAAGAAATAGATAAGTTATGTTCACTCATTGGTTTGGTTGAGTTTTATTCATATTTTGTTCAGGATTTTGCCCATAAATCTGAACCTTTGTGAATATGTTTGAGGAGAGGGAATACATTTGTTTGGAGGAAGGCTCAGCTTTTCAGGGGTAAAAGAATAGCATTGGCAGTGAAGGAGTGCTAGTCCAGTTTCAGGTTAGTCGTAGAACTATTATTACAGTGAAAGTCAGTGCTGTTGGGATTGGAGCAATACTATCTCAGTTACATTGTGGTTCTAAAAATCACAGTTGCATTTACTTCTCGGTCATTGACGGCAGCGGAGAGGAACTATTCTGTAATCGAGCAAGAGCCATTGGCAGCTACTTGGGCTATGAACTATTTTTGCACATTTTTTTGGAGAACCAAGGTGATTTTGGAGAACTGTTCACAAACCATTACTTAAGGTCCTTGGCCTTCGGGTATGAAAAATTGTTCTGGAGACCTGGCATGGTTGGCAATGAGATTTCAGGAGTATGATTGCACTGTGGAATAGGTTCCAAGGTGGGAAAAAAAGGTAGGCATTTGTTTGTCCAGTTTACAGAATAGGGTTCATGAACAGTACTCTTACTTTGATCTGAAACAGTGCCACTCTCCTAATATTTCACATTTGACCATTTTCCAACTTTACCCATTTGCTACCAACCTGTACAACTTTATATAGTCCTCTAAACTTGGTCAAGCCATTTCCAACGCTACCCGGTTTTACCTTTACCTAATCTCCAACATCAAAGAATCTTTTCACTAAAACCTGTTTTTTCTTCCCACTCCTCACATCCACCTTCAAATCTCACAAACACAAAGGCACAAATTCAGTAACAGGTTGTCTCCCTCGCACCATCTCAAAAGACGATTTTCCAGTCTTGGCATTAACAGTAGTCTGTTCAGCCCACAACGGGCCATAACAGCATCCTCAACAACCAAAACAAAATTACAAGCCATTTCCAAAGTTCAATATTACTTTGGAACGCAGGTCCTCATGCCAGCTCCCCCATGACAGTCTCCTGTCCAGCTTGCCCTCCGTCCGCTGCCCTCTGCTGCCAGTCTACCTGCTGCCCCCTGTTTGTGCCTCCTCTGCTCGTTTTTGTGCTCTCGGTCCTGCCTTTCCTCCTCGTTTCTCTGCCCTCTACGCTCATTTCTCTGATAGACAAGTCACACCCAGAGGACCCAGATGCGCCTAGGGTGACAGTACTACACTATACAAATGCTGATTGATTGATTGATTCTACCAAGCTATTAACTGTCTCTATCTGACCATTTCTTCAAGGGTTATATAGAGAGTTACACACATGTTTCACACCAATACCATCCAGAAATGCCTTAATTTCTACTGATGCAAAAAAAAACAATTGATGGACAGAATGCTGAACAATGTCAATCATTCACCCCAGTACAGAGATCTGGGCCTAAATCCATTGTTTTTTTACTCCCCTTGCCATTCCAGTTTAAACCCAGCCATATGCAAATCAGTCTTGACCCTGCCCCCAATGGGAACAGTCCAGCCCGAACTGCCAGGCCAGGTCCTCCCTGGACTTGAAACAAGCATCCTAGGACGGGTTTCGGCGTTTCACCCCTCATCAGCCAGGCTAGCTTGACTCCAGTGGCATGGAGCACATAGGACCCACGTTTGGGCATACCCGTCCCACTCAGAGTGACAACCTTAAAAGAAAGAAACCTGAGTTTCTAACCCTTGTGCCAAGATTCTTGCACAGAATTCAGGGGTTGGTCATAGAAGGTGTATAAATAGTTTAATCAATAAGGGTTTCACAGCATATGTTTACTCCATTATTAAGAATATGGAGTCTCTGGTCAGAGACACAATTGGATCTGTGCTAGGGACACAAGCAGTGGAATCGATTGCAGCCACCTGCTCAGGAGTTAACAAACTCAAATCTATTATAGCTGCTAAATAGCATTTAACTACTAACGTAATTTCCAATGTGGCACTGACTGCCAATGAAAAGGCCCTAGTGTCAGATCCTACTGTTGTTGCTGCCCAGAATAGCACCATATGTTCATAGTTTAAGCAGGGTTTGTGTACCGGGCTCCGTTTAGATGGGCATGGACTAGAGCTTTGATGTGGCAGTGAGTTGACTAGAAACTTCTTACATGTTAGTTTTGATGAATGTGTTTATATTCGACTCGTCCCAGATTGAAAGCTTGGAAGAGCAGCGCAATAAGTCTGTCCATTGGCTGGGAAAAAGGGTTGGATTTTTCAGTGATCTCTTTAAGAATATAATTATGGCACAGAGAGAGGACTTTGTGTTCAAGGGGGTGAAAACATGTAATGGAGACTGTGTTGCACTTAGCTTTTAGGACCTCTCCTTTAGTGGAATGGGTACTAATAGCTTAATTTGAAAGCAGTACCACTGTTTTTATCCTATAACCCCCACTGTTAGGGTTACAAGTGTGTTTTCCTTCCATGTTCTCAATGTACCAAACCAACAGGATGATAATGTGCCTAATTTTACTTGGTTCCTCGCTTTAAGTGTCTGTGATAATAATGATTCACTGTCAGGGTTTGCAACTACTATTCAGGATAATGCAGCTCCTAATGAGATTCCTGAAGGGGTGTAGTGGAGGCACGCTTGTCAAAGCACCAGATGAAGACTAGGATGAGCAGGTTGTAGGAAAGTTGAGTGCTATGTAGTGAAGCTGGTTAGGCTTTAATATGCAATACTCTCACAATACCCCAAGCCAGATCATTTGGATTCACACTAATAAATCCGTAGATCAGTGCTGGTAGAGTGATACAGAGTAATCAGGCTTTAAAAGAGGAACAGGTATTAAGCTTCTAACAGTACCGCCATGGACGATAAGTAATTGACATGACTCGCAAGAAATTAAATACCAATATAAATAAAGCAGATTTTTATATAAATTTATACACCAAAAAAACTGATTATAACTGGAGTTATGGATTTTAGGAGGAAATATAAATCAGTGCAATTCACTAATGCAATTTTTTTCCTTTGCAGTCAATGGAAAAACACACTACTGACAATCGGTTACTTGCAGGTCGAGTGAAGTGGAAACCCCTTGGGGTTAAGGTGATGTGGGTCCCAGGACCAGGCCACAACAATCAGTTGAATTTGACCTGGCTCATAGGGCCCGGGTGCAGAGTTGTCCTGGCTGTCCCTGGTGCTGAAGCTGGGGTTGCAGGTGTACTGGATTTACTGTTTAGACGGTTATGGTGAAGAAACGGATGCAAAAATTCATCAATGGGGTCACTCAGGTTATGAGTTGAGCATACTATGCAGTTCCCCCAAGGCACCACGTCGGGTAAAGGTAGTGGTAGCCTGACCCGCAATCCACAAAGCCTTGGCAGCGGCAAGCTAAGCTTGAAGTAGCCACCTGAAACTTTCTGGAGGTTAGGAATAGGTTTCCCACAATGCACTAGACCATTTACATTTGGACCATCCCTCTGCAGGTCTAATGGCCAGTGATTCCTTGGTTCCATAGCGTGCTTTACCTGCAGGCTCCTGAGGACTAGTGTCACAAGTCCATGGGAGTTCTGGAGTTGCCTTTGACTCTCTGAGGGTTTAATCGTTACTTTGGAGCTGGCCTCTGATCTGGGACGAGTCGCAGTCATGCAGTTGCAGGGTGGTTGCCACAGGTGCACGGTGTTGCGCCTTTGCTATGTATAGGTCCAGTACTCGCAGACTTAGGTCTCTTCTTTGTCCTTCATTGCAGGTGGAATCAGATTTGAGGTTCTGGTGCAAAGGCTGCCCCTTAAATCCTAGATTTAGATACTACCCCTGGCATCTAATCCACCACTGAGATGACCACAATTGGGGTGCCTGCCAACTTTTCAACCCAGAACACTCTATTCTGTCATTTTCTAAAAATGGCAGAAACCTGCCTTAGCTGTACAGAGTAGAAGCCCAAATTAGAGATGTGGCTAGCCTTCTGAAGATGTACACCTTCTGACTGCCTTATTTTCCCACCTATCAGGGAGTGAATGTGGCTGGGGGCACAGGGCTGGCTGTTTCCTCCTTTGGGAGGCAGCCTGGTTGTATATCGGAGACGGAGTATGCTTTGAAGGTCACCGCTTTTATGTGCCACTTCACTGGCCATCCTGTTAGGGACGGAGGTGTCACCACTTTCCTAGGTAGGCCTTTGTTTCTGATTCCTGGGAGTGTTCACACTGGAGTGGGTCAGATTCCTGTCTTGGCGGCAGCAGCTGCAGGATGACAGCAAGGGCACAGGAAAGGCTCGGGCAATCATGTCGGCACTTCTCAGGTAGCTACCTGGGTGCATGTCACATCAAATCCGACAAGGGAATCATATCATATTTGATTAAACAAGTTGTTTTATACACAACATGACCCTTTTCAGTAGGACCATAATGGATCTAGCAACTTCTGGATGCTTAATTGCCAGCCCTTGTTGGCCTTTGGCCCCCTGAATGCTTATAGTAGCCTTAATGGAAAGAGGCTAATGTAGGGACATATACAGTTGCACTTATATGTCCACAACTTTATTATGATGCACCCTGCCTACTGGGCTCAGTAGGCCCACCTTAAGGGTGAGTGACATATATTTTTTTTAAAGCGCCTTGACCTTTGACCTTGCCACTCATGTTGAGGGCAAGTCGAATTTGAGCAGTTTACACTGCTCCTGCACTCTGCAATGGCAGGGCTGCTGTCAGGTATTTACTTGGGTCACTCAGGGTGACACACACAGTGTGTCAGGCCCTGGTGGTCCCTTTAACTCACATGCCTTCGGTACAACTGGTACCACTTACCAAGGACTTATAAGGGGGTTAAAGTCCTTGCTAATTGGGGTTTCCAATTCACATGTATCAGATTTACGGCGAGAGCACTGACACTGGGGCATGGATAGCAGGCTCCAGTGCACTTTCAGAGTCATTAGCGTCAGCAGTGGGGCAAAATGTGTGAGGGTGACCATACAAAAAGGGCACTTTCCTACATGGTCCCCTTAACGAAAGGGGATGAGCAACTAACCTATACCCTGGTAGTTCTCATCACCTAAGTGGAAAAATCTGGAAAGACCATCTACGTTTGAATGGTACGTCCCAGGTCTGTATTCCACTAAAAAGTGCATATCCTGTAGGGAATTGGGACACTGCAACAACGTGGGGTTCTCTCCTCATCTGCATCAGTGATCTGATAGGCCTGTGGTCGGTTTGAACCATGTAGTGAGTCACAAAGAAAAATGGTCTCAGCTTCTTCAGGGACCTAACCACAGCAAAGGCACATACTGCTCTCTAGGGAGGAGTCGCCTGCTGATACAGGCAACTGGTTGACCATGTCCCTCATCATTTGTTCATGAAAATACTGCCCCAATCCCATGTTCAGAAGCATTCCTTTGGACAATAAACTCCTTCCCATAGTCTGGTGCCTTCAGGACAGGTGCTGAGCACATAGCCTCTTTCGGGGTATCAAAGGCATTTTGGCATCCTGTGGTCCAGCTGACCTTCTTAGTTTTGTTTGTTTGGATGTAAGTTCAGTGAGTGGGACCACAATGGTACTATACCCCTTCACTAACCTCCTATGATATTCCATCAAGCCAAGAAATGCCCTGACTTGGGTCTGGGTCTTGGGAGCCTCCCAATCCAGAATGTTCCAGATCGTAGGCTGGAGAGGTTGCACTTGGCCTCCACCTACAAGATGGCCCAAGTAAACAACTGAACTCTGCCCTATTTCCACTTACTGGCCTTAATAGTTAGGCCTGCCTGCTGCAGAGCCTTTAATATTTTCCTCAAGTGGGTCAGGTGTTCATCCCAGGCTGAACTAAATACAGCAATATTATCCAGATATGCTGTAAGTTCTCCATACCTGAGAGAACTCGTTTCACCAACATATGGAAAGTGGCAAGTGCATTTTTTTGTCCAAAAGGCAAGTGGCCTTCAGGGGTTGGAAAAGCTGATCTCTTCTTTGCTCTCTGGGTGAGCCCAAACGGCCAATAGTCTGATGTTAAATCAAAGGTACTCAAGAATTGGGCTGCACCCAACTTAACAATGAGCTCATCAGCTCTTGGGATGGGGTGTGCATCAGTTTTAGTGACTGCATTTAAACCTCTATAATCCAAACAAAATCTCATCTCTGATTTGTCAACCTTTGAGTTAGGTTTGGGGACCAGTACCACTAGACTATCCCTGGGGCTGTCAGAGGTTCTGTCACTTTTGCTCTAGCATCTTGCTGACCTCAACCTTGATTCAGACTTTAACTTGGTCAGACAGTCTATAAATCATATCTATTTATTCATTTATTTTGATGTTTTATATATTGCAAACATGGCCCATCAGGGCATCAGAGAGCTCTACAAACAACAGGTAAGTTAGACATACAAGGGAGAAATGCAAAAGGAAAAAACAATCATCAAAACCTATACAATAGAACACTCAGTCAGCATGCTTAAGCACTGTCAGTGCACTAGAAAGTAGTAAAGCTGAGTTGCTTCAGGGCTACTCTTGAAGAAATGTATTCAGCAGATAAATTATTATTATATTATATTTTTTTTTTTTGAAGACCTTTATTTGCATCATTAGGATAAACATGTACGGGCCTACAACCAATCCGGCCGGCCACAAATCAGAGACAATCAAGAGGCAAAATAGGCAACACAAGGCCAGGTGGCAGGCAAGCAAACATAATCGAGCAATGCTAGAAATGGGATAAGCAGCAATAACGGCCCAACATCATAATCATTGAGGTCTATTTTATAATAAAGGGACAAGGCTCATGGCTGACTCACAAATACGGAAAAACCCAAAAACAGGATTACACCCATGCCAAAACGAGAGGAGGAGGGGGGGGGGGGGGGGGGAGGAGGATGTAAGGGCATGATACGACCGTAGCACAAAACAGACGCAAAATGTAGTGGAGAAGCATACAAGTGCTACCAAGATCTAATGACCCCCACCCAATAACACGCTAACGGAGGCAAGGGGAACGAAAAAATGTACAAATCAGCCCACTTCCCACAATACGAGCCTGGGAAAAAGGGGGAAGGGGGGGGAGAAAGAAGGGAGGGGGGGGGGAAATAGGAAGGAAACAAGGGAGGGGAAACCAAAAAAGGACCAAAAAAAAAACAAAAAAAAGGGGGGGGAAAGGAAGGGAGAAGAACAAAATAAAGAAAAATAAAAGAGAAACACAACCGTGCGAAATGGGCGCCACTCCGGGCCAAGCAACCCGCGGCTAATAGTACAGAAGAAAGTGGTAGCTGGCGAAAAGAAGGGTATGGCAGTCGCAACGAAGCATCGAAACCGGGAAAAGTGGCATAGCAATAGACCCCAACCCACCCAAGCCTGAGAAGCGAGGACAGAAGCGGCACCGATATAAAGGAATAGAAAAGGGCCATAGAACCAAGAGAAAACATCTGAAAGACCCCACCCACCCGTCCCACCCCGCACCCCTGCAGAAGGCTACTGCCTACCCTCCAAACAGCGTGCCTGTCGCCCTAATCCGAAACCCGAAATATAGTGAAAGAAAATTAGAGGAAGAAGACAAAAATAGAAGGAGAGGGAATACAAAACAAAAATAAATCGTGAGGGAGGAGCCAGAGAATATGAGCAAACACATTAGGCCACGACCCTCCCCCGACCAACAAATGAATAAGTATCAAATCAGTACTACACCTTCACATACAGCAAGAACCACAGGGAGGGGGAGGAGGGAGAGATCGTAACGTTTCACCGTGTCGGGAATACAAACATCAATGCGACGGGCAGGTAGACCAGCAAACTATCATGTCGTGCAACTCACCCCCAACCCTTCCTGATCACGAAACCAACCCAATAAAGGATAATGTGGAGCGGACCACCCAGCAAAAAATAATCATAACGTAGTCCAGAGTCACGGCAATGATATAAATCAGGTAGAGCTTTCGGACGGAGGGAATACAAAAAGTCAATTAAGCAAGTCAATTGTAGCAGTAACGACAGGGCAAGCAAAGGCAAGCCGGAGTCCAGGTGCGCAGTTCGACAGTACAAAGGTATCCCTCCAGAATAAAAGTTCGAATCCAACGAAGCGGGAGCAAACAGCGGCCCACCATGAGTCCCAGGTACCCGGGAAGGAGCAGATCTCCGCGGCGTGTGGAAGTCCTCGAAATCCAGGCGACGAGGAAGCAGAGGGTCAATAGTCACCGGCCCATCAAGCGGCCGAAGAACAACAACAGCAACTCCTGGCGCAGCCGAAGGGGGCGAAGCAATGGCGACATCAGGACGACAGGGGTGCATGAAAGAGCGGCGGCCCAAAATGGCGGCGAGCTGCACGGGGTCAGCAGAGGCACCGGGGACCCCGGGGCCAAGACAGCGTACAATGACATCAAGGCGTCCAGGACATCTCCGGGCGTGGGCGCTCGAGTACACACCCAGGCCTATGCACAGTCCGGCCGGCAAGGAGCATCGGTGCAGAGCGGAGGACCCCCCACGTTGTCGGCAGCCATCTTGTGAGTTTTGCCGCCCCACACTCCACCGTGGGCCCCCAAACAGTTCCCAAATGTAGGACTTTACAGACCCCCGGAGGCTCCCAACAACGGCCTCACCGGCACAGGATGGGAAAGCGCCCGATGGGGGGGGATCCCCTCCGAACAGCGGCAGGCCCCACAGGCGAGAGCCAGGCGCGGGGTCCAGGACCGCCGGACAGGACAAAGGCGAAGGGACCCCTTCACACGGTCAGCCCCCAACACAGCTCGACCCCCTCCAGCCGCACGGCCCAGTCATCGGGCCGGTTCAGGATCTCCGGGGCACACGCACAACGGTTCCCACCAGGGGCTCACTTTCGCGGCCGGGGCCGGCAATCTCTTCTCCGCCGGTCGGGTCCCGCAGGAATCTCTTCTCCACCGGTCGGGTCCCGCAGGCGAGGTCCCGGTCTCGAGCGCCCGGAGGCCCCAATCTCACCGAGGGCACAGCTGCGGATCCACAGCACCCAGGGACCTCCGGATCAGACGGTGAGTAAGAGTGGGTTTTTAAAGTTCGAATTCTGTATGGAAGTAGCGTCGCAGTGCAGGATATATGGCAGGATAGTCGGAGTTAGCCGGAGGGCCGACGGAGCCGAGCTAAAAGGCGGCCATTACGTCCGCGAGCTAGGCTCCTCCCCAGCAGATACATTTTTAATTATTTTTTAAAGGAGAAAGACGATGGGTTAGACCTGATTGCAGTAGGCAGTGCATTCCAAATACTTGTGACTGGACCTGAAAATAAGCAGTTGTAAGTTTTATTTCTGTTCAACTTCTGACGTTTTAACAGTATGGAGTTGGTGCTTCTTAGGGAGCAACTACCACCTGACAGATCGAGTTTCTGCGTCAGGTAGACTGGAGTGTTATGGTGCAGGGACTTGTGTGTCATGCAGGCTATCTTCAAATTGATTTCTGGTTCCACCGGGAGCCAATTCAATTGTTTTAGCACTGAAAAAATATGGTCAAATCTTCTGGATCCTGTTATGAGTTAGGCGGCAGAGTTCAGTGTGGGGCCTTAGAGGAGCTATATTTGCTTTAGGTAAGCCAGACAGTTTAACACTCCCATAGTCTAATCTGGAAATGACAAGGGATTGGACAGCTAATTGAAAATCACCCGCAGCCAAAAATGGTTTAAGTTTCCTTAGTGAGTTCTGATGGAAGTGAGCTACCTTTGTGGTTGCACTGATATAGTCTTGCATATTCAGGTGTTCGTCCAGAGTTATACCTAGTGATCTAGTGGAGTCAATGACGTGGGGGATGCAGTTAATAGCTGTAAGTTGTTTGAGACATTCTTCACTGAGTGTAGAGTGTGTGTGAGGGGTGACCAAGAGGAATTCAGTTTTGAGGCAGTTGAGCATCATGTCATCACGTGTTAACCATTGTTGGGTTTTCAGTAGGGTGCAATTGAGACATTTGATATCTTCTTGTGAGGAAATTGTCAGGTACAGTGCTGTATCATCCACAGACATGTGGTACTGAGTGTGTGACGGATTCAAAGTTTCAGTGAGAGATTCCCTGAACAAGTTGAATAACATGGGTATGAGCGTTGATCCTTGAGGTACTCCAATAAAGACCAGAGTAATATCTGAAAGGGTATAGTTGACTTTAATTCTTTGTGTTCTGTTACATAGAAAAGAGGCAAACCTCTCTAATATGGTACCAGATAGCCCCCTCTTTTGCTTCAGAAGGTCAATCAAGCTGTAACTTTTTACCTTATTGAACGCCAAGGAGAGATCAAGAAGTATTTGTAGGCATGATTCATTCAGATCAAGTAGTCTGAAGGCGCCTACAATGTCTGTTTGAGCAGTTTCAGTGATGTGACCCGTTCTGAAACCAGATTGGCAGTTGCCAAGGATATAAAACTACTCAATGTGGTTGCAGAGTTGCAGGTGAACACATTTTTTCATACATATCTATTTTTAAACAATCAGGAACCATACCCTGAGAGAGGGATGCACAGACACTCTTAGACCAGAGCGGGAGTATGGAAGATCAAAACTCTGATGAGCTTGGCAGATAGAGGATCATTGAAGTGGGTGGAGGGTTTGGTTCAAATGAAAGTTTAGAGTATCTCTGCTTCTTCTGGAACATTGAAGGTATTGTAGGTAGCATTATTTTTTGTAGAATGACTGGTCAGAGGAGATCTCATAAAGTGCTGCACTGGTTGGAGACTGGGCTGGACCTGGATTCGAAGACGGCTGTGAGGCAAGTTGCGATTCAGCTTCATTCATCTGAGTCCTTTCCATGAAGTGGGTGGATAATTTATCTCTGCTAGGAGATGACCCCTCATCAACTGAGAGGTGGCTCTATTTTCTAATTGTTTGTTGTTTGACTTGTTCGAATAGTTTTTTGGATCTGTCTTTAGAATTGTCAAGTTTGTACCTAAAATGTTCTACTTTTGGACTTCGAATGTCTTGTAAGCACTTCTTGTCGACCTCAAGTGTTTGAGGTTAGCTAGAGAGGGAGTGTTTCTCCATGCTCTCTCAGCAAGCTTTAAATTGCGCCCTTCCTCGTTAAAGTTGCAGCTAAACCATGGTTTGGAGAACCTTCTGGGCATCCTTTTTATATGTTATGGGGTGATGGTATCAAGTAGGTTAGACATGGATTGGATGTAATGATTGGTAAGATCATTCACATGTGTAATGTTTTGGGAGGAGATAAAAGGTTGTTGTTTACAGAGTTTAGGCCAGATATGTTAAGATTTCTTAGGTCCCTGGACCATTGTCTAGCTTTTAAGAGGTTGTCCCTGTCTAATCAGTACCTTTTCCAGGATGAGTAGGGAGATTAGGTAATGATCTGACCAATCAAATGGGATATCAATTCCAGTTATATGACATTATCTTTGGCTATGATTAAGTCAAGGTGTTCAGTACAATTACATAAGTCCAGTGTATATTGAAGCCCCCATGGAAGATCTGGCTGGTGTGTTGGTCTATATTAGTGGCGATATTCTCCATTATTTGTTTGAAGAAAGAAGTGTTGTTTCCCGGGGCGTGCTAAATTGTATAGAGTTTGCAGCCCATCTTGTCGTTGTTCCATAGTTTGATAACTAGGCCTTCAGATGTGGGAAAAGGGGGAGTTTGAGCCTGTTTCAACGTGAGAGTGGAGCGGAAAATACATGCTATGCTGCCCCCGGTTCTTCCAGATCTGTCCAATCTGATGATGTCATATTTGAGGGGGGGGGGGGGTACTTGAAGGGGAGGGGGAACTAGAATGTCTAAAGTGGGTGAGCAGGATTCATTCAGCCACGTTCCGGCTAAGATTAGGAGGTCAAGATCTTGTGCGAGGATGAGATTGGTGATGTCAGCAGCGTGCTTTAACGTTGATCTGCAGTTAAGAAGCATAGATTTGATGTGGGTTTTGGTGAGTAAAGTCCATTGGTGTGTTATGTGAGCTGCAAAAGATTGTGCTTATTCATGGTTCTGTGGTTGAGGCAGGGTTCTCGGAGTGCCCTGGTAGGAATAGTTTGTATATGCACGGTGACAGAAATTAGCCTTTATGTGTAGTAGTAAGTAATAACAGAAGGGATTGAATGCCAGTCTCAGACAAATGGTTTGTACCCATCTGGGGTCTGGATAAGGGATTGGGATGGGGTCTGGCTCTCCAAAGCAAAATTGCTGGATTTGCAGTGCTCGCTGACCCATGCCAGGTGTAGATTGTACTAGCTCTTGTGGGTAGATCATAATGTGATGTGTGAGGGGTACTGTTAGCTCTGGGTGTCAGTTTGAGAATCCAGAACTTCTCAAGCTTTGATGTTATGTGTAAAAGGTTCTAGAGATCGACTTTAACTAACTGAAGGTCTTGCTTTAGGTGGTCAAGTTTGTGCTCCAGGGAACGTGTCTGAGCAGTACAAAAAGGAATGTAAAGAGACCTAGGTACTGGAGACGTATGCAGTCTCACCATGTTGGGTGGGGCCGTCATCCCACTGGAATGGGCGTGGGAGATGAGAGAAGCCGAAGCATGATTGAAAGGAGGCTGAAGGCTAGTAGAAGGAAAATTAGAAGTGTTGACTGGTCGGGGTGGGAGGAGTGTTCCTAGGAGTACCAGCGGCGGACCTCGTTTATTGTCAGGAAGGCAGGTAAGGGGTCTAAGAGGTCATCCCTTGGTTTGCATGTGGGGTATGAGAGGGTGTGCTCTTGATCAGTAAAAAGCGATTAGAATCCCTGGAAGTCTCTGTGTCAAGGATGTTGCCAGTTATCAGGCAGTGGACATTAGATACCACTCCACTAAGCACTAAGGGAAGGATTAGGTCAACTGAGTGGATATAGGGGGAATGGTAAGATTCACCAATAGTATTGGGGTGTTTGGCGCCAGAATGGACTCAAGGTGGCATCGGTGAAAGTGTAAGGGTAGGACTGGATGATGACAGCCTTTCGGTCAAGGAACGGGTAGAGAGGTTGAATAGAAGTGTCAATGGCTAAATTGTTACACACTGTATTTTAGAGCCTCATGAACATTTCATCAATCCTCTCAAGATTTCTTTCAGAAGTTTGGATGAGAATGTTCCAGTTGTTGTAAAGGAAGATGATTAATTTGGCCTTGAAGACCGGTGAGGTTACTATGGAGTTTCATAGCCCATGTTGTGATTTCTTAGAAGTGTTAAAGTGTAGCATAGAGGTTATGGCTCTCCTCCATTGAGCTCTTCTGCTAGTGAAGAAGATTAAGTCATTCACCACACTTCCTTTTTTAGCACAGAAGTAGGCGTCAGATATGAGCTTTTCTGAGTGGCGCTTGCATAATTTATGTTTGTAGCTTTTGCCTGCCTTTTTAGATAGGTTAGGGGGGTTTACTGATCTTGAACGCATTGCTTCCCACTTGTGCAAGTAGGTTTATTGCTTGTACTTAGGTTGTAAGGTTCCATTTTGGTTAAAGGAGCATGAGAGTACTGGTTAAATATGGCCTAAATGAGATAGGATTGCCCTAGTGTGTGCATTTCTGGGAGCAACTAAATGTCCAATACACAGAAAGATGAAAAGTATGTACGACAGTTGTCAGGGAGGCACATAGTAGAGGAATAAGAATTAGTTCTGATCATCAAGCGTGATCATGAGAAAGTTGCCTAAATAGAGTTAGAGGATCCCTTCATTTAGGAAAAGGGTAGGCATAATACTATTACAAGATGGCCACCCCATTAGGGCTATTTACCAATTGTTGTGCAGCAAGTCCTTCTTTCATGTCCATGAATGTATTTCCTATTGCTATGCCTCTAAGTGCTTTGTTTATGTCCATGAGGTGGTTGACTTAGGTCCTAAGTCGAATACTGATCACAAGATAGACACAACATTTTAAGGATGGAAGGACCCCTGAATGCAAAAAGGGTAGAAACCCAAAATTCAAACTCAGGGAGACCCAACATTTCTGTGAGCCTTCCTTTCCAATTCTTCACAAGCAGAGATGTCATGTTGCCCTGACACATTCCAAGGGATGTCATGCTTCATCATAGAGCTGTTGCTCCTCATTGGACCGGGGCTGCAATGCCCAACACATGCCACTAAATGGGAACGGGTTCGTCATGCATGCAAACTACTCAAAAGTCAAGAGGGAGCGTGATAGTTGTGTGAAGTTGGCCTGGTATATGATGTTCACTATTCTAGTGAGCACCTTGCACCAGTCCAAACAACCCTTATGGTGATAGTTGTAAAGTCAACCTTATAGACCAGCTATCCTAGTGGTAGCATGGACAAAGCAGTCTTAGGCTAAAACTTCAGAGAGCATGTGAAGCAAGCTGTTTTACCATATGTAACCCCCTTGAATACCAAATAAAAGGACACCACACAGGTTAAATATAAAATATATATGTATTTATTTCTAACACAACCCCTCTGAACTCTTTATGAGGTCAGAGGACAAAGCACATACCAAGATACTTAATTATCATACAATAAGTTGCACAATATACAGTAGGGCCTTATGGGCACGTAAAACCATATACTAAAATAGTGGTATAAGTACCACGTCATGGACAAAGGATAGGCCTAGGGCCTAGGGAATCGCTGGGGCTACGCTGTGCTACCATGAGTTAGGAAGCAGGAGGCCCACGGGAGGCGTGTGCAGTCTCTAAACACACACGCGGGTTCTCATAGACATACAATGGGAACGAAAGAAATGGAAACTAGTTCTTTTAGGACACTTCCGGATGGACTAGGAGAAAGCTACTGAAAACTAGGACACTAGGATAGTCAATACCCACAGGAGCACCGGAGTACTCGCGTTACCTCACCCACAGGAGCCGGGTGCATAGGTGTCAAAGTGTGTCGGGTTTTGTCGCTGAATCCTATGGAGATCTGTAAAAAGATGCTGCAGGCGACCAGGAGAGAAGTGTCCGGTTAGATCCAAGGGCGGATCGAGGATGAAGAGTACCTGAAAGCAGAGGGGACAGAGTCTGGGTCACTAGCCAGTGACCAGGAAGGAACCAGGAAGGAACCAGGCGATGTCGTGAAGCAATCAGGTGATGTTGTGAAGCTTGTCTCTGCAGCCACGTGGACCAGGAGGTGTCGATGATGACCAGGTGCTGGGCACGGACTGTCCCACAAAGGATATCGCTGTCGGCGGTGTCGGCTTCCGGGTTGGAGTCAACAAGCCTTGGCAAAGGCAACCCACGCAGAAATCAAAGATGGCTTCTGATGCAGGCCAGCAAGGCCTGAGGGGCTTCTCCTTTTCAGGGAAGCAGGGGCCAGCCTGGAGCAACCAGGCCAGCAGTGTAGATTCAAAGGTTTGTCGTCACAGAGGCCACTAGCCAATGGGTAAGTAACTGGACAGACACGTCAAGCACAAAAACACTAGCAGGCCCCATGTGGCACTCGTGGAGCGTGGAGGGCTGTGCATTGGTGTAGAAGGTGCTCGGGGCTGGGGCTTCTCAATCCCCAATGCACAACTTCGAGGGTGCCTCAGAAGCTGCGCAAGTAGCAAAGAGCGGGCTTTTCAAGATGGCCGGTCCCAAGTCTCTCGTCACCTCCATGGGTCTAAGCTTTGCAGGGACTGTGGATCGGGGTCAAAGAAGTCTGGAAGTCTGGCTCTTGTCGAACTCTGTGCTCGGGCTCCGGCTGGAGCGTCGACAAAGTAAACCGCAGTTCGCTGGATGGTGCCTGTAGGTACAGGGTGGTCAATCCTTGACCACAAGGGAGATTCTTCAGTCTTCTATGTTGAGTAGAATGTCGAAGGTCCAGAGTTTCGTTTCAAGTTTGAGTTCAGGATAAATCTAAAGTCTCTTGACTCAGCTCCTACCTATATACCAATCTTAGGGGCTGGATTACCTGCTAGGTCCCTCCTATGGGTGGGACCAGGGAAGGGGTGGTTACACCCCTTTCCTTTTGTCCAGTTTCGTGCCAGAACTGGGGCTGGAGGGCCCCAGCAACTGGTTTCCACCGGACCATGCATGGGACACCTTGTGTGCCCCAGGCAGTGTCTCATTTCATTCAGCCCTCCCTGCCCCAATACACTATGGCCTGTCTGGGGTGGTACTAGCACCTCCCAAGACAGGAAACCTATTATCCAAACCTCCCTCGCTGGAAGGACTCCCAGCAGCAGGAGGTCAGACTTGCGTCTGTGTCAGCAGCATCCATTTTGTGATGCTGAGGCTCTGGTTAACTTTAACCGGGTTTAACAGGAACAACATGTCTTCTCCCTCTAGAAGGGTGGAATGCTACGCCCGTCGCCAGAACTGGCGAGGGGGTAGTATTCCAAAGGGTATGACGCCTTACACGACATGTTTTGATAAAGCCAAACCAAAGTTAGCATTCAACCGGGAGGATTATAATGCACTTAAGAGTATATGGTATGGCTATATCATAGAACAGCTATAAGGACATGGTTCCGAAAGCTGCAGACAGGCTCAGCTCATGCTAGAGCCTCATTTCACATAAATCCAAGCACTCTGCCTCCATGATTGTTAAGGCCTGCCATAGGAGTGACTTATAGGCATATATGTGTCTATATATAATGGTAGGTATAGGAATACTATACCTAAGCAAGGGGTGATGATTACACAACCTTGCCCCAGCTGAGTGATAGGCCAGTTGTGTCAATTTGGATGGCCAGCCAGGGGTGGCATAATACATGCTGCAGCCCCTGGTAGGCCTTGGGTGCCCCTACGCTCTGGGTACCTAAGGTACACTATACAGGGGCTCACAAGGTGTCCCAATATCCAATTGGAGATGTACCTAGAGGATGTTCCTAATCTGCACATATTTAAAATAGTGGTTATTTGGAATCCCAAACTCCTGCTGCAGCCTGGAAAGGTGATAGGCTTGCTCTCCCGCATAGAGTTCTCCTACTGTAACCAGCCTAGCTCTTCCCATTGCTTTCCCATAGCATTGTAAAAGAGGGGTAGGAAGAGCGAGGACGGTAGTGTGACAAAATTCTGTTTGAACGAAAAACAAGACTACACCCACAGGGCCGGACTGGGAACCAAAACCGGCCCTGGCAAAGTGCTCGGCCGGCCCCCCATCCCCCGTGGGGGGTTGGGGGTGCGACCGCGCTCTTTGCCAGGGCCGGTTTTCGGCCGATTAACGGCCCTGTAACAAAAGCGCCACAGGGGCCCAAAACCGGCCCCCACCCTTGCGGCGCACCGGGGGATTGCCCAGTGCCCGCAACGGCCAGTCCGGGCCTGTACACCCAAGTCCTCCTTGCTTCGGATCTGGCCTTTTTGAGGATTGCTTGACGCAGTAAAAAGTTCCCGAAGTACACTAGAATGGCTAATGGCATTGCTCCTTCCCTTACAGGCTGCTTTTGTACAAACTGGACCCGATTGGCGCGCTGCACCTCTTGGGCCCAATTCCAGTCTATTAACTCCGGTAATGCGTCCCTTAATAATTCCACAACATACGAAGGAGCATCTCCCCCTCCACCCCCTCGGGAACCCCTAGCACCCGCAAGTTGTTGCGCCTCTGGCAGTTCTCATGCTCCTCCAGCTTCCATTGTATGTCGATTAGTTGGGCCTCATGGGATTTAGTTAGCGCTTGGGTGGTAGCAAGATCGGACTCTGTGGTAACAATCCTTGACTCAAGATCAGTCATCCGCTCCCCCATGACACTTCAGGTTTTGGTCAGCTTCCTGACCACCCCCTCCAACTTTTGCATAGCTGATTGAGCCTTACGGCCATCTTGTTGAGTCTGTAATTCTCCATGCTTGGAGGCAAGAGTCCCAGAGCTTCAATGTCCACCCGACCCAAGGAAACTAAAGTAGCCTCTGTGTGACGTCTGGCCTCTCCAGATTACACTTCTGCCCCAAATCCTATGCTAGCCAATCCCTTGCATTGTCCACCAGTAGGGAAAGTTTTATAGCATGCTGCATCTCCTCTTTTATGCCTTGTCGGGTGACAGTCATGGTGTATCCCAGCTTCACAGGAGACAATATAAATCTTCTAGGGTTCCGTAAACTGCTGTTCGAGTTCAAAGGGAGGGAGGCAGATTGTAAAATGTATGTTGCAGAAAATGGTCCATCTATTATAGGATGGTGAGACCAGGGAGAGTTTGGGATACCATTGGATCCATATAGTGCAGATCCTGTGTTGGTGGTTCAGGATGTCAAACAAGATGTGCACACGTTAGAGAAGGAAATTACCACTGTATTCTCTAGGAAAGTGGTAGAATTAAAGTGCCAGGGAGGAGGTAACCCAAGAGTTGAACAAATTGGTAGAATCTAGCATACTTGAACAGGTTGAATCATCTAATTGGGTAGCCCCCTTGGTGGTAAAAGGGAAGGCTAATGGACTTAAGGGAATTAAATAAAAAATTATCTGTGGATATGTTCCCTTTACCAAGCGTTGATGAGCTACTGTCTGTAACCAAAGGTATGGAGTGGTTCTCCACTAAATTTCTTACCTCCGCGTACCGCCAGGTACAATTGAATGAAGAAAACAAGCATCTCACTGCTTTTATTATTACACCCATTGGATGCTTTCAATTTAAGACAGTACCTTTTGGACTGGCCTCTACCTCTGCCATGTTTCAGAGGTTACTGTACTAGCTATTTGGAAATAGAGGAAAAGCCATATTATTTCAAGATAACATTTTGATAATGGGCAAAGACAGGACAGAACATGACGAAGAGTTAAGGAAGATGTTAAGAACCTTGGAGGAGTATGATTTAACAGCCGAAATGTCTAAATTTAAATTTGCACAGAACAAAGTAACAAATGTAGGGTATGAAATGCGTTCTAGAGGCATCACCCTCAAAACCGAATTGGAAGAGGCCATAATACAAGCTCCTATGCCCCAAAGTAAAGATGAGGTCCATTCCTTTTTAGGACTAGAGGAATTCCATTCCAAATCCGTATACAATTTTTCTGAAAAGGTGTACACGATTATTGCAGTTTCTAAAAAAGGTTGTTCGTTCCTGTGGAAAGAAGAGTAGGAAAAAGTTTTTGACCGCATCAAAAAGGGCATTTATATGGATCCAGCATTACTACAATTTGACCCTAATTGCAGTAGCATTATTACCACTGATGCCAGCGGCAAGGGACTTGGTGCCTTAATAATCCAGGTACAAGGAGACTGTACAGAACAGGTTGTAGCATTTGGTTCACGAGCTTTGACTGCCATGGCAGAGAATTACTCCATAATTAAAATGGAAACCTTAGTATGTGTGTTGTGTCTTACGCATTTCAGGCAGTTCACAACAGTTGTGGTAAGGAGTGACCCTAAACCTTTGACTAATGTTCTTACTTCACATGGTCTCAACAATGTTTCACCAAGGATTACCAGGTTGTCTACGTATTTGTTGGACTGTGTGTTTATGTTCCAGGGGCTCGGAAGATAATTGCAGACTTTCTACCTAAGGAGAATACCGTTATCTATAATAGAGAATACTAGCAATGAATGGGATGAATATTTATTGGCGTTAGTGTTTCCTGATTAACTAATAAGCATTGATACCAAAATATGCGTGGTATTCCAAGAACAAAGATTCAGCATTTATCAAGATTATGCAATATGTGAAGTAAGAGTGCCCAGATAAGAACGTTTTGGAGAAGGAATGAATTGTATTTTGGGTAGTTAAAAATAAGTTGTCAGTGAAGGAAGGATTCTTTTTGAGAGGGTGGAAGCTAATTCCACCCAGAACTTTGTGAGGCAAAGTCATCAACTTGTGTCATGAGGGCCACTTGGAGATTGTAAAAACAAAGGAGAGCGTAAAACAATCTTAGTGATGGCCAGCTGCTGATAAAGAAATTGAAAGGGTTGTGAGACAGTGTGTAATATGTATGAAGTCAGTTTAGGTCAGGGTTACATCTAATCCTCCCTTACATCCTGCAGAGGTTCCTTCATTGCCATGGGAGAGGGTAGGAGTGGATATTTTTGTTCTGGATCATGATTGGTATGGTGACAAACTCTTTTTGGTAGCTATAGACCACTTCTCTAAATGCCCAGAAATCAAAATAGTAGAAAAAGCAGATGCGGAGGAGGTGTCAAATTTCTGGAAGACATTTTTCGTAGGGAATGATTGCCCAAAATCCTTGTGAGTGACAATGGAGGGCAATTACTTTCTGATATGTTTAAGGGACTCATGGTGACAACTGGTATAGAGCAAAAAACTACTACTTTTTATCAGCTTGAATGAAATGGCAGTGTGGAATGTTTCAATAGGGTAATTAAAGGCCTCATTTATTAGGCTAACAGAAATACCAAGAATTGGGAGGAGGAACTGGTTAAAACAGTTGGAGCCCATAGGATTACTCACTGTGACTCTACTGCATATGATCCATTTGAATTGATGAGGGCAGGACACCACATACCAAAGACAACATGGACTGGTTACGTAGGACAGAAAAAGTGGATTGGTCACCCATGGTGGTAAGTTAACGGATTAAGATAAACCAAGTGAAGTATAACCATAGGTATTATTCCTTACAAGGTGTAAAAAAGGTGAATCTTAAGGTTGGAGATTTTGTGAAATTGAAAAAAATTAGACTTCAGAAATGGTGAAAGTAGGTTTCCAGCTCTGTTAGAGGTGAGAAAGCATTGTTGAGTGGTGGCAAGGGCTGACATGCTAAAATCTTGTCTTTATGTGTAAATGTGAGGGTAGTAACAGTGGATACAGAGCGAGGAAGAATCTCGAGTCTAAGGCAGGAAGTTATGATTGGATCGATGATGTGGGCCCAAAAAGGGGAATTAATGCTTCAGTATTCAAGGCAATCCCGAGTGAGGAGAATTTTGGAATGACACCCAGGAATAGTCAAGAAACCAGGGTAACAAATCCTGGGTAAACTCTAATAGAGGAAATCTATATTACAGAACCTAGGACCTCTAGGTCAGGGAGACCAATTGTGAAACCTAGACGCCTTTATGATTTCCTAGCAAGTGTGCACTGGGGGATCTAGAGTATTATGAAAGCAAATATTGTTCCTGCAAAGTTCTTATCATTCTATTTACTTGCATTATTTTGTTTTGCCTATTTTAAATAACTTGTAAAGTTTATTGTATTTCGTTATCCATAGCAACCAGTGTTTTTCAAAATTAAAGGGAAAAGATGTATTGTGTTTCTAAATAAACAATTGAGGCTAACCACGGTTTAGCACCTCAGTTCCTAGATAGAAAAAGAAATTTAGAAAGTCTGTGCAACTACTTACGGAGTTCACCGCACTTCCACTCTACTGGAAACCAGATAGATACATTTGTAGAGAGAAGAAAGCTGCACCAGAACAGAGTCAATGGGCTCCAAATGTATCCAGAAAATATCCTTTATTGTAGTATTAGTTAAAATTGGACATCAGCCAACCCGTTTAGTTCCGAATGGAACTTCGTCAGGGCTTAGTTATAATAGTCTCGGTCCAATCGTTCTATATCTGCGCATCAATAAATCCTAGAGTCAAAACAAGGTAGATAGAGTCTGTTAAGCATAGGAGCTTTATCAGTTGTATAATATCCCATCAACGTCCAAAACTAGGTGGCCCAAAGTAGTGGTCCAAGTCTCAATTATATAGTTTCCAGAAGCGTTCAGATTGGATGGGCCAAAGTGTTGGCCAAATCCTTCACATCCACGTGAACGCAGTAACGTCACGAATAATATTTATTTCTCTTCAGTGTCACGTGTTTTCAAGGTCAATGTCACGGTATAGGTCCCTCGTCTGGATTTTCAACGTGTTTGAAAATCCAGACGAGGGACCCTATACGGTGCATGTCGATATCGACCAGGACTATTGGCAGCAACATTGGCCTTGAAAACACGTGACGCCAAAGTGAAATAAATATTATTTGTGACGAATCTGTGACTGCGCAGGTTCGAGGTTTCAGTTTTAAGTGTCCGAAGCTGAAAGATGCAGCAGCAAACGGGACCTGCACAGACAGCACGGTAAGTAAAAATGCTCCTAAGTACTGTGTATGTATGTGGGAGTGTGTGTGTCCGTGAGAGAGTGTGTGTATATATGAGAAGGTGTGTCTATGTGTGAGTAAAAGTGTAAATGTGAGAGTGTCAGTGAAGGACTAAGTCAAAGTGAGGACAATGAGTAATGAGAAGAGTGAGCCCAAGTGAGAATGAATGAACAAGTGAGGGAGAATGACAGGGAGTGTAACTACATGTTACTGTGTGTGAGACTGAGCCAAGTTTGAGTGAGTCAGAGAATGCGTGAGACAGAGTGAGTCAGTGTGAGAGTGAGTGAAACTGAATAAGTCAGAGTGAGTGAGAATGATAGTGCCTGAATGAGTTTAAGTCAGAAAGAGTGTGAATGAATGAGCATGACTGAGCGAATCATTGAGAATGAGTGAGACTGAGTGAGAATGACTGAGGCTGACTGTGAATGAGTAAGACTGAGTCACTGTGAGACTGAGTGACTCAGAATGAGTGAAACTGGGTGTGAATGAGTGAGACTGATTGAGTATGAGTGAGTCTCAGTGAGATTGAATCAACATGAATAGGATTGAGTAAATCTGGGAGGACAAGGGAGTTATGGGGAGACTTAGGAAAACTAGGTGGGAATGAGTAAGACTGAGTAGAAATGAGTGAGCCAGAGTAAGACAGAGTGAAACTCGGTGAGTCTCAGTGAGTCAGAGTGACATTGTGGGAGCCAGAATGAGTGGGACTGAGTATGACTGAGTGAGAATGGGTGGGCTGATTGAGTATGAGTGAGTCGCAGTGAAATGGAGTGAACCGGAATGAGTGAGTGTGGGTGAATCAGGAGGAACAGGTGAATCATGGGGAGATTCATGGAAACTAGGTGAAAAGTGAGATTGAGAGGATATTAGTTAGAGTGAAACTGAGTGAGACTTAGTCGGAGTGAGATTGAGTCAATCAGAATGACTTAGAATGAGTGGGATTGAGTGAGAGTAACCAAGACTGTGTGGGTCAGAGTGAGAATGAGTAAGACTGCATGAGTTAGTGAAACTGAGTTTGAGTAAGAAAAAGTGACTGCAAGTGTGAAGGAGAGTAAGTGACTAAGACCGAGCGAGAATAAGTGAAAGAATGATTGCAAGCAAGGGTGAGCGAACCCTCCAAGCAAGTGATTCTGTCTCGCTCAGTGAAATTCAAGCCGAGGATTACGCCCGACCGCTTTTAACAGCCAACAGCCGCCACTGGACAGAACTCACCTTCGACTTCATTGATTCGCACAGCAAATGGCCTCTGTCATTAGCGATAAAAAGAGTGTATCCATCGTGTGCCGAGGGTCGCTAGAAGAGGAGAAAGAATTGCCATTATAATTATGCAAAGTCGAACGTTGTGTGGCTAAAAGAAGATCATTCATACATGATATCAGCTCTAGTGTACATGAAAATCTACATTTCGTTTTGCTCCACTGGCTCTTCTGATCATTGGACAGCTGTCGATTGGGGGAATAATTCAAGTTTGAGGGCCACTGTTTGTTTTTTATTAACACCTGTTTCAGCACATTGTGTGAAAATGTAGCACTATACAGGTCTAAAAACTGAGAAGAAATAAGATTATGTTCTTATGTTCAGGGAGAAGAAGGCTGAGGGTCTGATTACATGAGTCCCATTAAATTGTGATCCCTTGGGATTGCAGGGATCACGATTAAAAGTGATGCAATGTTTATTTCATCCGGTAATTACCTGATGCAATAAAGATCATGCTTTTATTTACATTTTGGCATAATAACAAGCATAGATGACAAGTCTTCAGAATGCCTATGTGTGACACTTTCATGTTTTCAGTGTACTTATGTGTGACATTTTAATGTCTAATGTGTGACACTTGAGTCACAGTTTATAGAGATAGAATTAAGCGTTGATGCCCATGAAATAAACTAAATATCAGAAATTACCCACTTTGTTCAGTATCTATGGCTTAGAAGTCGCCTTAAAACAGCCTAGAATGTGACGTGATCTTTTCTCAAAACTCATGACAGACAAGGTGATAGCAGCCCAAGAAAAGGTACTGCTTGCTAGCTAAATCACGGGCTTGTCACTTCCCCAATAACCGCTACACATGCACACCCACACTGGCACACACCAACACACACTGACCAACGCAGAATTTCAACTACTAGGGATTACTTTGTTTAGTTTTAGTCTTGCAAAGTGTAGGGATTGTAAACATCAATTTATTATGAGTCTAACTATTGTAATCAAGTACAATATTAGCACAAATGAAAATAACTAAACCTACAATTCTCACAATGTATTATGGCCTCAATGAGAGCTCCAGACTGGGCCATGCAGTTTACAGTGGCACCACCTGGACACCCTCTATCAATAGCACTCATCCTCTTCAATCAAAGTCTGAGCATGCCCTGCCAATATTTTACCCTGCGACCTTCGGATAAAAGACTGCTTTAGCCACCATGGGTTCAAACAACCTGAACTACCCTACTATAAATAAGTATAGTCAAGTCAAGTCAAAGTTTATTGTATGATTAATTAAAATCTTTACAAATATCCCCAAAAAATAAAATATCTTTACATTCGCAATTAAAACCAGACAACATTGATAATATCCCATTGGATGTTTAGCTACGGGTGTGTGCTTTACCAGCGCATAAAATGTTATAAATACAATAATTAAAATGACATCCAACTTCTGGGATCCTGCTAACTAAATAGACTCTTGATTTGTTTTACTTTCTGTCCATATATTACACCGATGGCTCCGCTGGGCCCATTCCTGGTCGGTCATGCTTCTTTGTTTTTCTCCAGGTCGACTTGCAGTAAAAGTTCTCTTACCTCTGCCAGGTATTTTCCTCCCCGGCAGGCCAGAATTATGGAGGAACCGTCCAACCAGCGTATTACAGCTTGCCTGTAGGTGCGGATATTCAGTTTGTTAAAAATGGGTTTTAAGTACTGTCTCCTCAGGACCATGACTGCTGGGCATACACATAGTAGATGGATTAGTGACTCACAGTCGACACTGCGCTGTTTGTTTGATGTTTTTCCAAGAGGACTATAGGTCTTTTGAATCGTGCAGACCCATCCGGTAGTCTGTGTAGCTCTTTTTTAACTGCAGACTAAAGTGAGATATTAAATATGCTTACGGCTTTAATGATTTATAAGAGGTGATGACAGTCCACCCATGCCGACGTTTAGAAATTGTATTTTTATCTTCCAGAAAATATTTCTTTTTTACTGCGTCATTGACCGCTTTGCTGATGCTTGCTTTATCTGCCCTTTTTTCCCATGCTATTTGCATTTCCAAGACGGCCAAACAAGTTCTCAAATAACTTCTACATGAGCTCGATGTTTCTTGGTCCACCTGGAACTTTATTTCTTCGCAGCATAAGTTGTCCATTGTGTCTGGGTCTGCGGAGCGAAATTTCTGGCATAGCTTTACAAAGCCGCTCATGCCCCGCAATTTCTGGTTTTGGAGGCCGAATTCAAGCCGGACTTGCGATGGAGAGGCAGACTTTGGCAGATTGAAAACGGCCTTGTAAATCTTCGTCTGGAGATCATTTAATAGTACGGTCTCCTTGCCACACCAAGTGACTAGACTGTATGACAAAGTGGGTAAGATTTGCGCAGCCATCACCTTTAAGGGGGAACAACCTTTACAACGAAACCCTAACAACGCGGTACCATTACAACGCAGGTTTTAGAACGAAAGTCGTTACAACTACTTTCGCTGGAGGGCGCTCTAGGATAGGGAATAGTTTAATTTACTATCCAACACCTTCCCTACTATCCACGGGGACTGGAGTTGGAATAGTAAATTAAACTATTCACTCTCCAGCGCCCCCCAACGCAAGTCGTGTAACGACTTGCGTTGAAAAACCTGCGTTGTAACGGTACGCGTGGTAATACCACGCGTTGTACCGTCATACATCCCTTTTAAGAGGTGGTTATGATTCAGGCAGTCCAGTTTTGTTTTTAGTAGTCTGTACACAAAAATTAATGATTGCGCTTTGGCTTTTATGGCCAGATTGTGCTCCTTGTGCGTTTTACCCTGTCCTATTATTATGTCTGGTAGTTATAGGACCCTTGCTCTTCCACCGTTAACCCTTTCACCGACCATTTAAACTTAATTTTTTGGGAATCCACTAGGCGAACGACTTTTGTTTTTTCTTTATTCAGTTCCAGGTTTTTCTGGTCCAAATAGGATACTAGATTATTTATCGCTCTTTGTAGGCCAATGGGGGTTTGGCTTAACATTACGATATTGTCGGCGTACTGTAAAATGGAAATCGGCTTGTTGGCCATGTTCGGCGGATGACAATCGGCTACTTCCATGTTTTTGCTGATGTCTGAGAGAAACAAATTAAATAGGCTTGGTGCTAACACGCATACTTGTTTTAAACCTTGATGCGTGTTGATGCTCGAAGTTGTACTGCATCCATCGTCTAGTTTCACTCTTGCCCAGGTGTCAATATATAGGGCAATTATTGCACTTAGTAATTGACTCGGCAATCCCCATGTGTTTAGCTTTTCCCAGAGACGCTTTCTACTCACTCAGTCGAAGGCGGATTTTATATCAACAAAACATGCATCCAGCCATGTTATCTTTTTTACTGCTTTTTCAGTTAAAAGCGCTAGGATAGCCAAGTTTATTATTGTGCCCATCCCTTATCTGAAGCCCATTTGGAACTTGGGAATTATGTTCTTATTGTCCATCCAATCTCGCAGCTGGACTAGGAGGCAAGAAGCGTAGAGCTTAGCCTCTACATCAATTAGCGATATCAGCCTGTAATTCCCTGGCTTGCGATGGTCTCCCTGTTTAAATATTGGATGGATTATGTTCCCTTTCCAAGAATGCATACAAATGATGTTGGCTGACAAAGCAAATTTGGCAGTCAGTGTTGTAAATTCCACCTCTGAACACATGCAGATATTTGTCAAGTGTAATTGTTTTTTTAAACGTTTATTTATTGGATTTTATAAAAGAGAAAAAAGAAGGGGTTCTAGGGTATTCGCAGCACAAGATACAAGAAAAGGGGAACAAAGAAAAAGATAATATCATCACATTGGTCACCTGAGCAACACACAATGTCTCACAGTACAGTTATAAAAAGGAGCATGGGAACATCGAGCCGTTAGATCATCGCTACACAGACTCATATGATCAGGCACACATTGTAGAGACTCATCTTTACCCCCCCCCCCTACCCTCAGAGTTGCTGCCTGATGACAACTAGTGAGGCTCGTTGTAAAGAATCCGGCATGGTAGTATTTGGGTTCACCCCTGCATACCTTAGACCACCATAATGAATGGCTTGGTAGGTGAGGTTTCTCCGAGGTGGGGGCAATTGTTAATCATGGGGTAGTGTATGGATAAACAGAATCTTGCCCGGCCTCTCCCAATTAAAGCACTAAAGGATCCATTGATAGGGTCACCAAACAAATCAGGTTAAACAAGAGGTGCACCTCTAACCAGAAGCGTTTTACATTAATGCAGTGCAACCTTATGTGTACATAGATGTCTCTGGCTTCACAGACCCGCCAGCAGAGAGGGGAACCTCCAACCATGGCATGGAGTTGGACCGGGGAGAAATACCATCATGTGAGGATTTTGTAGAAATTGGTCATATGTCGTAAACAGATTGATAGTGCTGGCCACTGTCTGGTGTCATCAGCAATAGTGATACCTAAATCTTGTTCCTACTGTGAATGGATAGGGGTTGGCTGTGGCTGGGAAAGGTCACACAAGGCTGAATAAAGGCGAGTGATGCCATTCTTAGTGGATCCCTGGGCAACCAGCTGCTCCAGAGGCGCTTTGGCTCTACTACCTTTAGCTTTCACTATTGGTATGTTTATCCCGTGTAGGAGTTTGTTGAGGCGAAACTTGTCTGCAGTGGTCAGATGGAAGCATTACCTACAAGTCTGCCTATCCAACATAATCCCCGCTTGGCAAAGGTCCCCAGAAGTGACGGCATTCCCCTTATCCAATCTGCAAAATGAGTATCAAGTGTGCCTGGCACGAAGGTATGATGTTACAACGCATACATTTAAAACGCATACCTTTACAACACAGTTTTTACATCGCAACATCCTTTACAACGCATACATTTACATCGCATACCACTACAGCAGATTTCTTTAAACTACACTTACAACGCATTCCATTACATCGCATTATACCTTTACAATGCATACCATTACAACGCATGCCATTACATTGCATTTAAGGTAATTGTTGGGGTAACAATTACTATTCTAACTCCAGGGGGTGTAACAATAGGGTAAGTGTTAAATAGTGTAGGGGTACTATGCATTGTAATGGTATGCGTTGCAATGACATGCGATGTAATGCCTGCGTTGTAGTGACATGCGATGTAGTGTCATACGTTGTAGTGACATGCAATGTAATGGATTCGTTGTAGTGACATGCGTTGTAAAGGATGTTGCGATGTGATGACTACGTTGTAAACGTAGTGTGATGTAATGGTTGCATTGTAAAGGTTGTTTCACGCCTGGCACAAACTCCGGTTGAGTACAATAAGAGAGAGTGGGGAAGGATATGTAGTGGCTGCCTGCTGATGGTTCATTTGATCCCAATGTCTCAGGAGAGTCTCAGTAGCGTACAGTGGGGTTTGTGAGGGTAAAAGAACGGTCTCGGGGCCTTACCACATAATACGGTGTAGAGGGATGGTGTGGTATACCTGTTCTAAGAGCACCCAATGTTTGGTACAAGGGAGGTAATGCACGTTAAGAGCAGATTGTAGCTGTGAGGCGTGAATGTAGTGGAGAAGTGTGGCTCAATGATTAGAGCGGCAGACCCTGGTGCAGAGGTCTGGCCTGGGACCAGGGTTCAATTCCCACCTCGGCGGGTCTTGGGCTCAATTTCCTCGGACCTGATAAGTCTCGCCTCGGTGCCTAATTTAATCATGGGTCCCACGTTGCAACTCTGGGCAATAGCTTGCTTAATTTCCACAACGGCCCCAACAGCGCTAGGATGCCTGGCTTTCACCCTGGGGGTGCCCAGGGGTGGGCAATTCACAGGGAGAGGCCAGGAAGGGTTCCTCAGCAGTATGCTTACAGCGCCTTGATGCCACGTCTGGGGTGATACGTGCGCTATACAAGCAACACTACATTTAAATTTTTAAGTGTTGGTCTTGGTACTCTGGTTGTGGAAATATGGTGCACTAATTGTAGCAACTGTTTTTGGGAATGCTGAATAGTGTTGTGGGGAGTCCAGAGGGGCAAAGTGTGCATCACATCGGGTAGTCGGAGTGGGTAGGTAGTTCATCTTCATGACATTAACCCGACCCAACCATGATATCTCCAACTTACCCCAGAGGTAGACATCCTTAAACAGGGCTTCCAACATAGGAGGTATGTTGTGTTTATGGGGCATGTGAATGGAGCTAGACAAGGAGATCCCTAGGTAATGCAGGGAGGGGGCCTCCAACGCCAGGCCAAAAGTGGAGAGCAAGTATCTGGTCCTGTGATTGGGATCCGCTAACTCAATCCCCTTAGACTTTGCATAGGTAATGCAGAAGGCGAGGTCATTTCTAATTGTTTTAATTCATCCAACAACAGTGGGCGGGATATATCTGGACATGTAAGAATGAACAACACATCGTCGGCGAAAAGCACTAGTTTGTAGTTTACCTCGAGTGGTTGGATCTTAGGGTTTGTTTTGAGGTGGTGGTCTAACGGCTCCATCGCGAGTGCAAAAATTAGGAGAGATGGGCAGTCTTGTCTGTTGCCCCGACAGAGGCGTATCAGAGGGGAGAAAGAGCTGTTGACCCTAATGCTTGACGTCAGGATTTTATAATTGGCTAGAAAATAGGTTATCATTTGGGGGCCCAACACAGACTTCAAGCGGACTATGTGGAGGACCAGCCAGTCCACCCGGTCAAAGGCCTTCCCCGTGTCTATCGAGAGGAGGGTCGTAGTTTTGGACCGTTCCCCCACATCAACCATGTTTACTGTCAGCCTGACATTATCCCATGCCTGTCTATTCCTAATTAACCCTGACTGGCAGCTAGGCAGCAACAAATGCCAGATGGAGTCCAAAATAGAGGTATATATTTAAATGTAAAAATTTAGTGAGACAATGGGCCTATACGATGAGCAGATCATAAAGTCCTTACCCGGTTTCCATAGCAGTGTTACTGTGGGCTTCATCATGGTTGGCATTACTGGTTTGGTGAGAAGGAAGGAATTAAAAACATTAGCCATGAGCTCCCCTAACAACTCACAGTAAGCTTCATAAAATGATACAGAGAACCCATCAGGCCCGGGGGCCTTGTTGGCTTTTAAATGGTGAATAGCTCTCCTCACCTTCTTAGGGGTGATAGGCTACACCAACTCTTGCAGTATCATAGGGTCGACATGGGGGAAGGCACAATCTTGTAGATATTGGTCCAGGGTGGCCACTGGTGGAGGTTGGGCCTGGTATAGTGACGAATAATAGGTCTTGAAAAGGTTGAGAATGTTGGGTGTGTAAGTTTGGGACCCTCTTGCATTGTCCCTAATGGAAGAGATATGGTTTCTAGTTTGCTTCTGTCTAAATTTGTATACCAGCAGCCTGTGGGCCTTGTCTCACTTCTCATAGTATTTCTGATTGATATAAAGGAGTTTCCGTGCTGCATCGGTTAATATAGAGCTGTTACAGCTCTCCCCAAATGCATCTTGAGCCAAGAAAGGTGGATCTCAAGATCCTCCATCTTGGCTTTAGCTAGTTTAACATAGGTGGGTGTGTGAATTATAAGTTCGCCTCTCAGTACTGTCTTGGCTGCATCCCACATAGTAGCATAAGACACCTCTCCAGTGTCGTTTTCCATTAAGTAATGCTCCAAAGATGCTCGCACTTAATCCCGCAGTGTTAGGTCGCGGAATGGAATTTCCTGCATGTACCATGTTGGGCCATGCTCTGGGGGAGTGCTCCTGCATCTAATACCAAAAACACCGGGGAGTGGTCTGACAGAGTTTTCGTGCATACAGTGGCCAATAGAATTCGAGGTTGAAGAGAGGTGGCAATTAAGAAGAAGTTACTCCGTTTAGGTGTTTTATGGACGTTAGAATAGTAGGTTTCCCTCCATGAGTCTAACAAGTTGAGATCCTGAATGCCATGTGGCTGGGTTGGGCGGAGTGGCTAAGTTTTGTAGCGGGATAGAGCAGTTCAGCGTAGAGTCTAGGACTGGATTGAAATCGCCCCAATGATTAACCCACCATTGGTAAAATTTGCAAAGAATGGGAGTAGGGAGCCATAGAACCTTTCATTGTTGTCATTGGGACCACAGATGGGGAAGTGTTTGAGCAAGCAGGCACCCAGTCAGGCTTTCAAACCTACTACCCTGCCCTCCCTATCGACCTGTGTTGAATCTATAGTTATGGGCAAGCCTCGCTTAAATACAAGGGCCACACCTTTAGTCTTGGTGGGGCAAGGTGCATGGAACTGGAGTAATGGCGTATCTTGGTATCAGGTGCCAGGAAATATGCCTCTTGAAGCATGGCTATGTCCAGCTCCTTGGAATGGAGCCATATCAGTAGTGCTTTCCATTTCATTGGCGTGTTAAACCCCTGAATATCCATGAAAACTATATTAAGGTGCAGTGCCATTTAAACTCTATGAAGCATTATATCACTGTCAGTAGAAGCCATGAGAAGCTTGTGCACACCCTGGAACGGTAAAAAGGCAAAAGAACAGCAGCTGTAAAACTAGGTATCTACCAAGGTTAGGGCCCTGTTTCTGAACTGGCTTGGACCACTGGACTATGCAAAACGAAAGAAGGGAGCCAGACAGATTTATTTAGCTACTTATAGTACCAAACAGCACATCAATCCTGAATGGTTCTCTATTTTATTTTAGCTTTTCATATTTTTTTAAAGAAACATTTAAATACTTGAAATATGTCATCAAGCAAACAGTCGTCAGACAGTGAAAATAAACATGCAAAAAATGACAATTGTGCAAAGATATATACAAGTGCTATACACAATCAACAATTAAATACTATACAGTGGCACGAATAACACCAAACAATATCAACTTAAAACATTAGAAACCAGTCCTTTCTATTGGATACAAAAAAGACAGGCGGACCTCTGGTCAAAGAGAACTGCCTGCCTGTCTGGCTGAGCCAAGGATATGGAAAAACCAAATTAAATTCACAGGGTTACAACGCAAGGGATATCGCTATATAAATGTCAATCGTCCTTGCGGCACCCTAATTCTTTCTCCGAGGCTCAGTGTCAACGCGTTTCGAACCTCAACGCTAGTAAGGGTTCTCCTCAGGACACGGACTGGGTGAGGCCAAAACTGTAAATAATGATGAAACAAACTAAGTGTAAGTGTTATTGACAATTGTGAGCTAAACTCAAACTCATAACCAAGCTTTCCAAACAGAGTGCAATGGTACCTGTAAGTGACCGTTGCGTATCACTTGTGATTCAAGATGGTATGTACGGGCCGGGTTAGCGGTCAGAAAGATACTGCAGACTAGTTGGAACACCCTTCAACTGTCGTGGTTCTGGAACCAGACGGAAGGGAAAATCAATACCAAGATTTGACACGTACATTGGTACATTAGCACAAAGTGTGTAGGGCGCCTACCTGTTTGACAGAATAGGAAAAACTTATCAGGGCTGCTGGGAAGCTTCACAGTGCTGGTATTTAATGGAGGGGGCGGATCACCTCTGGCGCTGCTCTGAAATGATTAGAAATGCAATAGGTCAACTTTTATAGACCTATGTGGCCCAGCTGTGGTTACAAAAACAGTTTGCCAAGTTGGTAATTTGCTGGGGGACTCGGGGTTATTCAAACTCACTGTTTAGCGAGCCGCCCTGCGGCATGGTGACGCCTCCGCTTGGATGTATTGTTCAGCACGGTCGGTGCTTCTGAAAGAGATACGGGAGCCTGGTGTCAAATTCCGCATCCGTTCTCGCCCTGACCAAGACGCGCACGGTGTTACAGCCCAACTTACTTAAAATTAAGGCTGCCAAAGAAATGGTCCGTTTCTCAAACACTGGTGGCGTTCTGCATTCGGCATGTAAGCGCCGCTCGATCATGTTGTTTGTTTAAAGGGGCCAGTACCGATCACGTGTGCCCGCTAGATTTCTGGGACATGTAGTGCCTATACGAGTATCCTCAAAAACTGACTGCAGGAAGCCCGGTGTCGCCCCGTAGGAGACATGTTAAAACTGATTAGAACAGATCAGAACCGAACTGATGACGGACATGGATACCGCCCGGGGGGAATTTACATGTTGGAAGTCAGATATATCTCCAGCTTCGCTGTGTTGTGGCTCAGGTCACACCAAGGAGGGGTTTTATCCAAGATGTCTCAAGGGAGTCAAAGATTGCTTGATTCAGATAGATCATTCAGACCCGAGTTAGCAGTGTCAAATTTCAAAATAAGATAGGCTTCCCTCTGTGAGAGGCGTAGGTCGGGATCACCGCCTCCCCCAGCTTTGATGACAGACAATACAGTCCATTTCAATTCATCTGCTCTGTGGTTGTTTTGTGAGAAATGTGCTACTATCAGAGCAGAGAGTATGTTGTTATTGATTCGAGACCTGTGTTGGACTATTCTTTGCCTGACTTCTTGGGTGGTTTTCCCGATGTATACCTTTTGGCACGGGCATGTGATGGCATAGACAACATACTTGGTTTTACAGTTCGTGTGTTCATCGTGTCGCCACGATTTATTGCCAACCATGAATAGCGAGCCTTCAACTGTGAGGTTGCACACCGAGCAGGTGCCATTGATTTTCCCTTCCGACTGGTTCCAGAACCACGACAGTTGAAGGGTGTTCCAACTAGTCTGCAGTATCTTTCTGACCGCTAACCCGGCCCGTACATACCATCTTGAATCACAAGTGATACGCAACGGTCACTTACAGGTACCATTGCACTCTGTTTGGAAAGCTTGGTTATGAGTTTGAGTTTAGCTCACAATTGTCAATAACACTTACACTTAGTTTGTTTCATCATTATTTACAGTTTTGGCCTCACCCAGTCCGTGTCCTGAGGAGAACCCTTACTAGCGTTGACGTTCGAAACGCGTTGACACTGAGCCTCGGAGAAAGAATTAGGGTGCCGCAAGGACGATTGACATTTATATAGCGATATCCCTTGCGTTGTAACCCTGTGAATTTAATTTGGTTTTTCCATATCCTTGGCTCAGCCAGATAGGCAGGCAGTTCTCTTTGACCAGAGGTCCGCCTGTCTTTTTTGTATCCAATAGAAAGGACTGGTTTCTAATGTTTTAAGTTGATATTGTTTGGTGTTATTCGTGCCACTGTATAGTATTTAATTGTTGATTGTGTATAGCACTTGTATATATCTTTGCACAATTGTCATTTTTTGCATGTTTATTTTCACTGTCTGACGACTGTTTGCTTGATGACATATTTCAAGTATTTAAATGTTTCTTGAAAAAAATATGAAAAGCTAAAATAAAATAGAGAACCATTCAGGATTGATGTGCTGTTTGGTACTATAAGTAGCTAAATAAATCTGTCTGGCTCCCTTCTTTCGTTTTGCATAGTCCAGTGGTCCAAGCCAGTTCAGAAACAGGGCCCTAACCTTGGTAGATACCTTGTTGGTAGAGCGGGCGCTTGCTCGCTAGGTTCACACAAATAGTCAGTGTGCATAAATATAGTGCATCTATTGGACTCAGGCCTTCGCAGCCCTGAGTATCGGATATGTCTGAAAGAGACACATTGTCTTTCAGTGAGGACCACATTCAAAATTGCTCTCAGACTCTACACTATTCTCATCTATTAAATTGAGTAACACAGCTAAACAGCGGAATGTATCAGACAAATTGTTGAGACTGCAGAAGAAGCATGTCAGAACCGAACTGCACGGGCATTTCTTACTTGCTAATTTGAAAGCTGGGGTTATACCCTGGGGTTTACAGATCAAAAACGTCCCTGTCATCTTTACTGACGATCCAGTCTATAGAAAAGGGTTCAGCTGCATCAGTACAAAGTGCAGCAGAGACTTAATGGTGCACACCATTGAAACGGCCCAGAGAATCTGCAAAAGGGAGGAGGAGGAAATCGAAGAACAGCTTCAATCTATCAAAGATAACCATACTGAGACAGAAGCCAAATCTCTACTTGAAAAGATTGAAAAGGAACTGGCAACTTTTAAAGACCATACGATCAACTTTAAAACGACCAAGTTTGAAAAAGATCTGAAGAGCTTCAATCTCGAGGTGGTCTACCCGTACCTCAAAGACGAGTTTTATACTCGTCAAGACTCCACCAGGTTTCTGAATTCATACCAAGGAAGATCAAGAAAGAAGTTTACTACATTTTCGGAAACTTCCTCCTCAGAATCCACTGGAGATTCGGATGCTGGTGAAGGCCCTTCCAACAGAAATCCTTCTAAACGACCTTTTTTAGGACAAGGCCAGCAACAGAAGAGAACCAGATTCAAGCCTCAATGGGAGATGACAACACGCAAACAGCACTACAAGTCATAAATAAATCCTCGATCATTAACATCTCAAATAAAGTGCTAACTGACGCGGAGAGACAAGTGCTGGAGTTGGGCCTTTCGTTCGTACCGGGCACATTCATGGACTTCACTAGAGTCAAAGTTGAAATGACCGAATTCTTTAGGAAATTGCGTCTCAGATGGTTCTTCCGGGAATCACCGGATCAAGTTCAAACCGAAGCTTCTGGCTTGAGGAACAAGTCATTATTCTGTCCTTCAAACTACAACACTTCCAAAAATATCATTACTTTTGAACGGGTGGTAATGTCATCATTGAATGCCTTGGAAAAGAAACGCCCCTACGTTCCATCTAATATAACTAAAGAACAAAAAGAGGCAATTACACAGCTAAAGAATCAACAGGACGCCATTATTAGACCTGCAGACAAGGGGGGTGCAGTCGTCCTTTGGTCTAAAGATCTGTATAGAGCTGAAGGAAGGAGCCATGTCGATAATCGCGAATGGTACCGTCCTATATTACAGGACCCTACAAATCAAATATCACAAGAAGTGAAGGTACTGGTCAACGAAGCCAGGGAAAAGGGGATACTTGGTCCAAAGGAGTCAGAATACCTAATTAAGAAATATCCGCGAATACCACATCTGTACTTCCTACCCAAAGTCCATAAGGACGCAACGAGACCACCGGGGCGGCCAATAGTTTCTGGCTGCGACTCGGTCCTGGAGCCCATTTCCCAATTCGTCGATGTCTTTCTCAAGCCCCTAGTAGTACAGGTGCCATTTCATCTTCGTGACACGATGGACTTCATCAACAAAGTGGAACTAGTTGATTTCGATCCGACCAAACAACTAATGGTGACAATGGATGTTGCGTCACTTTATACGCAAATTCCACAGCAAGATGGACTCGACGTACTAGAGATATATCTGGAAAAAAGGCCACGACCACACAGAGTTCCCACTGAGCTCATTCTGGCATTTGCAGGACTTGCTCTGAAGAGAAACTACTTTACATTTGAGGATGATTTCTTCTTACAAGTGAAAGGTTCAGCGATGGGCTGCCCGTTTGCTCCTGAGATGGCCATTCTATACATGGGGCAATACGAGGAGAAGTTTGTTTACAACAACAACCCTTTCAAACCACATATCCAGCAATGGCTGCGATATATTGATGACGTCTGGTGCGTCTGGAATGGATCAATAGAGACATTGGAGGCATTTCACATCTGGCTCAACGACCGCAGTCCGGATATCAAGTTCAGTCTGACTCATAGCTCGAAATCACTACCGTTCCTGGATGTGGAAGTTAAGGCTACCGAGGATGGGCTCGCTTGCTCCCTGTATCAAAAACAGACCGATAAAAACAATGCTCTTCACTTCAAAAGCTACCACCCTAGCAGCCTTAGGAACAACTTGCCCTATGGTCAATTTCTCAGAGTGAGGAGAAATTGCTCAAGAATTCAAGATTATGATATCCACAGCCAAGCTTCGGTTAAAAAACTACAGGAGAGAGGATACCCCAGAAAGCTTCTCAAGCACTCGATGAAGAGGGCAAGATGGACACCTAGGGAGCACCTGCTTGAAAAAAGAGCCAGATTGCCAACCCAACGCATGGTATGTGTATCCACATTTGGACCCCACACACATCCCCTACAAAAGATCATTCGGAATGCATGGCATCTCGTGGAAGAAGTGCTCCCGGATGTAGGTCTACCTTTGTTTGCACTAAAAAAGAATCGCAGCATAGGGCAGTTGATTACCACCACAAGACCACAAAAGAAACGCGACTCTCAAAGTACAATCTTTGGCGCAACTCCAGTGAAGGGACACCAAAAGTGTGGCACCTGCTCGGTGTGCAACCTCACAGTTGAAGGCTCGCTATTCATGGTTGGCAATAAATCGTGGCAACACGATGAACACACGAACTGTAAAACCAAGTATGTTGTCTATGCCATCACATGCCCGTGCCAAAAGGTATACATCGGGAAAACCACCCAAGAAGTCAGGCAAAGAATAGTCCAACACAGGTCTCGAATCAATAACAACATACTCTCTGCTCTGATAGTAGCACATTTCTCACAAAACAACCACAGGGCAGATGAATTGAAATGGACTGTATTGTCTGTCATCAAAGCTGGGGGAGGCGGTGATCCCGACCTACGCCTCTCACAGAGGGAAGCCTATCTTATTTTGAAATTTGACACTGCTAACTCGGGTCTGAATGATCTATCTGAATCAAGCAATCTTTGACTCCCTTGAGACATCTTGGATAAAACCCCTCCTTGGTGTGACCTGAGCCACAACACAGCGAAGCTGGATATATATCTGACTTCCAACATGTAAATTCCCCCCGGGCGGTATCCATGTCCGTCATCAGTTCGGTTCTGATCTGTTCTAATCAGTTTTAACATGTCTCCTACGGGGCGACAGCAGGCTTCCTGCAGTCAGTTTTTGAGGATACTCGTATAGGCACTACATGTCCCAGAAATCTAGCGGGCACACGTGATCGGTACTGGCCCCTTTAAACAAACAACATGATCGAGCGGCGCTTACATGCCGAATGCAGAACGCCACCAGTGTTTGAGAAACGGACCATTTCCTTGGCAGCCTTAATTTTAAGTAAGTTGGGCTGTAACACCGTGCGCTGTGCGCGTCTTGGTCAGGGCAAGAACGGATGCGGAATTTGACACCAGGCTCCCGTATCTCTTTCAGAAGCACCGACCGTGCTGAACAATACATCCAAGCGGAGGCGTCACCATGCCGCAGGGCGGCTCGCTAAACAGTGAGTTTGAATAACCCCGAGTCCCCCAGCAAATTACCAACTTGGCAAACTGTTTTTGTAACCACAGCTGGGCCACATAGGTCTATAAAAGTTGACCTATTGCATTTCTAATCGTTTCAGAGCAGCGCCAGTGGTGATCCGCCCCCTCCATTAAATACCAGTGCTGTGAAGCTTCCCAGCAGCCCTGATAAGTTTTTCCTATTCTGTCAAACAGGTAGGCGCCTTACACACTTTGTGCTAATGTACCAATGTACGTGTCAAATCTTGGTATTGATTTTCCCTTCCGTCTGGTTCCAGAACCACGACAGTTGAAGGGTGTTCCAACTAGTCTGCAGTATCTTTCTGACCGCTAACCCGGCCCGTACATACCATCTTGAATCACAAGTGATACGCAACGGTCACTTACAGGTACCATTGCACTCTGTTTGGAAAGCTTGGTTATGAGTTTGAGTTTAGCTCACAATTGTCAATAACACTTACACTTAGTTTGTTTCATCATTATTTACAGTTTTGGCCTCACCCAGTCCGTGTCCTGAGGAGAACCCTTACTAGCGTTGAGGTTCGAAACGCGTTGACACTGAGCCTCGGAGAAAGAATTAGGGTGCCGCAAGGACGATTGACATTTATATAGCGATATCCCTTGCGTTGTAACCCTGTGAATTTAATTTGGTTTTTCCATATCCTTGGCTCAGCCAGACAGGCAGGCAGTTCTCTTTGACCAGAGGTCCGCCTGTCTTTTTTGTATCCAATAGAAAGGACTGGTTTCTAATGTTTTAAGTTGATATTGTTTGGTGTTATTCGTGCCACTGTATAGTATTTAATTGTTGATTGTGTATAGCACTTGTATATATCTTTGCACAATTGTCATTTTTTGCATGTTTATTTTCACTGTCTGACGACTGTTTGCTTGATGACATATTTCAAGTATTTAAATGTTTCTTTAAAAAAATATGAAAAGCTAAAATAAAATAGAGAACCATTCAGGATTGATGTGCTGTTTGGTACTATAAGTAGCTAAATAAATCTGTCTGGCTCCCTTCTTTTGTTTTGTAAAACTAGGCTAAGCACATAAAAAAATGCTCAATGGAATAAACAAAGCATGGCAGCTAGATGGTGTACATTAGTCGTGTTGATGGCCGCAGCTCGTGAGAGTGCTTGTAGGCCCCCGTCTGCCAAAGCAAGAAAACCAAGGCATACAGCAATGGATCCATACATGTCTGGGAGCGGCTCTTATAGGAAGAGCCAAAGGAGTGCCCCTTCAGTCTCACCAGGGGGCCAGGCAGTTTGTCAAGCCACGGACTACCAGGCTAGAAAGGTACAAAGACAGTACATTTTCAGTGGGTATTCAGTTGTTATCCAGTACAGGCAGGTCCATCTGTTAAGTGCATGGTTTTCTTGATAGGTCTTGCGAGTCATCCTCGAGGGTGGCCATCCCCATCAATTGTTGCTCTCTGGGGGCCAGATATACAAACTTTTCATTTTGCCCGTTTCTAATTGCGTTTTTTGTGACTCGCAATTAGACACTCGCAAAACGAAATGTACCAATGTGTCTCGGACACATTAGTGATTCCCAAATGGGTTGCATGGGACTTGCCTCATCAATATTCATGAGGCAGGTCGCAATTTGCGACCCATTGGGAATGTGAAATAACACAGGGATGGTGGGGATAGCAGACCACCAGGTCTGTGGTTGTTTTTATAAAAAAGCTACTTTTTTTTCAAATGCAGCCCATTTTCCTTGAAGGAAAACTGGATCCTTTTAAAGAAAATTAATTAAAAGTTTTCTGTTCAGTTTTTAAGGGCAGGCAGTGGTCCGTGGGACTACTGCATGGTCTGAAAAAATGTTGGCGCACCCATTCACAAAGGGGAAGGATTCCCAAGGGGAGCCCTTCCCATTTGCCAATGGCTTACCACCAACTTGAAGTTGGTGTGGTGGTAACTGTGAATATTCTGCGACCTCATTCCCGATCGCAACACATTCCTACATACCAGTGTGACTCTTTATAAGGAAGGTATTGTCTTTACAAGCCCCTTCCTTATAGCATTTTGCAAACCTTATTTTGCGAGTTGGTAATAGGTTACCAACTCGCAAAATAGGGTTGGTACTTGCCAAGAGCATTTTACTGGTTGCAAACGGCCCAATGGGTCATAAATAGTGTGATGTACATCTCTTTCCACTTCACCGCAAGACTTTATGAAATGGTGGTACTAACCATTTCTAATGTCAGACAATTTCAATGTATCTGCATGTGATTATGGATTAATTCATGCTGCTATTTTAGGTGGCACTTTTCATGTCACTGATCAGATGTGATCAATCTTAATCAACTTTTGCTTCTTCAATCAGGGTAAATATTACTTTCTGTTGCCTTAACAGATGCTGGTAGTGGACAAGTACTTATTCCCTGAAAGCTTTTGGATTTACTATTTTTTTATTTTTTATTGGCATTTCTTAAACATACAATCAAATAAGCTTGTGCAATCACATTTCGGTCATCAAATGTACAACAATCGGACAGCATGTATCTTATTAATTCAAGAAGCATTATATCTCCCACTCCACCCTTACTAAGCAATCTGCACAATATGTATACATTTCCAGGTCACGGTCTACGCTATCTGTATCTCAGATCTTAATCGACTTGAGGTATCACTACTTATCATGCGTCCCCTGTATGGGGCGTGTTTTGTGTGTCTCCCTGCTTGCCCTCCTCCCTCCTCTGTCTGTGTTCTAGGTATAACGCCCAGTAGTTTTTAGGTCTATTTCTTGGTGGCAGTAATTCGCTATAGTGCTCTGATTGTGTACAACAGTATAACATATCATCTGACCAGCGAGTCAGTGTGGGTGTCGGCCCTTTCCTCCAGTTCAATGCTACACATCGTTTAGCAACTATAAAGGCCATGTCCACCAGTTGGCGTGCAGTCGGCGGAACATCTTTTGAGTACCCCAATAAGGCCAATAGGGGGGACGGCGATAGTGACAAACCAGTGACTCTGTTTACCTCATTATAGACCATACACCAAAAATCCGCTAGTCTCGGACACAACCAAGTAAGGTGTAGAAAGTCCGCCGTTAGAGCATAGCATCTCTCGCAACCTGGGTTGTCCCGTGAGCCGTATCTAAATAAACGTTCAGGGGTGTAATAAACTCTGTTTAAAAATTTGAAATGCAATAACCTATGCCTGCCGTTGAGGGAAACCTTACGTACATTAGCGCAGCAAAACTTCTACACATCTTCAGAAATTTCAATATCCAGATCAGTCTGCCAAGCCAGACGTGGCTTTGAATAGTCCGCCGTTCTCTCGGGAAGGGTGATACGGTATAGATTAGTAATCAATTTAGTTGAAACTTTGGCTTTGACTATATAGTCATATGCTAATACCGTTTGCGGCTCCGCCATGTCTCCACCTAGTAAACCCCTCAGTGCATGGCGAACCCGGGTAAAACTGGAAACGGGGAAGTAGCAGAGCACCAGCTCCCTCTGTAGGCTTAAGGTCTTCCCATGTACAGGCCGTCCCAGCAAGGAATAAATCCCCCATGGTGTTGACATTCAATGCCGATAGAGCCCCTATAACCGCCCTCTCTCTGCGAGGGGCCAGCCATGAACACCACGCCAACTTAGCTCCTGAGGCGTATTGCAGCAAGCAAGCCTGAGTGTCCATGAGGTGATACCATGCGTGTATTACCGTATTCATTGAGTCAAGAATTCCCGTACGCCGATCTCTGGGTCGGGACAGTAGGGCCGGTAGGGGAGCCGGAGAGGCTACAAGCTCCTCAATTTTCATAGGCGGCGCATCAGCAGGACCGTGTATCCATCCATAGGCATGCGCTCCTTGTGCGGCGCGGTAGTATAATTCCAGATCCGGAGCGTTAAGTCCCCCATCCTCATACGATCATACAAGGATATCCCAAGCCACTCTAGGTTGTTTTCCAGCCCATACCAATCGGAGCACTAGTGTGTGAAGCTGTCGGAAGAATGTGCCAGACAGAACCATAGGTATGTTGCTAAACAAAAATAAAAAACGAGGTAGCACAATCATTTTAAGCAGCGATATGCATCCCATCAGCGACAATGGCAGCGCAATCCATTTGTCTACATCATCCTCCAATCTAGAGACAGCGACGCCATAGTTTTCTCTGAGGACCGTTTCTGAATCAGTGTGCAACTTAATGCCTAGGTAGCGTACCGGTTCAGTAGTCCACTGTATGGGATAGTCCGAATCCACCCTGCAAGTTGCAGGGGTGAGAGGGAACATTACGGTCTTCCCCCAATTCACGTGAATCCCCGACAATGAACCAAACAGAACTACATCCCTCAGCACCGTAGATAGATTTTCTTCTGGACGTCTCACGTACAGTAAGGTGTCATCTGCATATGTGGACACTGGAATCTACTATTTTCTCCTGGTTAGGGCAAGGGCTTGCTTGTAAATCTCTTTCAGCAAGGGGTTAATACCAAGTCCAGAGCAACACATTTGATGAGAATCAGTCCATTTGTGACAGCAAAAAAGCATTTTGGTATGTATGAAATGCAAACTGCAATTCCGTAGCACATTCCCAAATCGCAATTTGGGTCTGCGACCAAATACCAATTTCAATTCAGCATTTGGAGACGGTTTGAACTTTGAATTTTATGTATTAATGTTTTGCAACCAAATTCTTACATAAACAAAAAACAAAGAAACTTTTCTTTTTAAACTCAGTCCTGTTTAATTTCAGGGGAAAGGGCTGCATTAAAAAAAAGTGCTTTATTAAAAAGCATTTATAGGTATGGTGGTCTGCTGACTCAGCAGGCCACCATCTTTGTTATGGCATCAATGCATAGTGAGTCTGACTTTGCGACCTACCTCATTATTATTCACAAAGTGGGCCAAATTGCAAACCACTTCAAATCTTTAATTTGCAAACCGAACTATTAGTACACAGGTTAATTCGCAAATTACCACACTGGTCGCAAAAATATTGGTTGTAATTTGTAGCCAGTATTTTACAACCAGTTATACGTACATCGAGTCCCAAGATTATTAACCTCAAGTTCTGGCCTAACCATTGAGCTGCAAACAACTGAAATGACCATTCATGACAGATGATTGATACAGAGCTTCCATTTGGATTTTGACATTGTTGACCAAGTTGCCAGTGAAACATTTTTGGGGCAAACTTTCATTTATCTTTAAAAAAGGCAAAACCTCGCAGTCACACTTCAAGCACTTGAATTAATCAGATGATTCACCTAGGGGCATACCAGACTCACACAGAAAACTGCTGGCATATTTAATTTGGTGGGTAGGGGCACTGTCATCGAATGTCCATCACCATTGATACCATTATGGGGAAAAATATTTCCCTCTCTGACTGCAATAAATGTGTCTGAAGTGTAAAACAGCAAGATAAACTGGCTCAGAGAAAGGCTCTTGCTGTAGCACCAATGTCAAGCAAGTCCACATATCGGTCACCCCTACATCTGAAACACCAGCTTTTCTATGATAGATACTTACATCACACTATTGTAAGTAGATGCCAACATTTTATGCACAGTTCTCAAACACGGATGTATGACATTACAACGCATGCTTTTACCACGCATGCCTTTACATCGCAGTTTTTACAACGCATGCTGTTACAACGCATAGCGTTAAGGGGTGCTGGATAGTGAATAGTTTAATTTACTATTCCAACTCCAGTCCCCGTGGATAGTAGGGAAGGTGTTGGATAGTAAATTAAATCTATTCCCTATCCTAGAGCGCCCCCCAGCGCTATGCGTTGTAATGACATGCGTTGTAATAGTTGCGTCGTAAAGGCTCTGCGTGGTAAAAGTTGTGTTGAAAAGGATGTTCCCCCTCAAACACCGAGGCCTGGAACGTTAATATGTTATGTTATAACATAATTTGAAGCAGGTCATACAATGACGCATACCAATTTATTTACAAAATGCTATATGGATTCCAAAGAACATGTCCGAGAAAAATGTTCCAGCATTTTTGAGAGTTTACCTCTGGCACAGTGTGTATCTTCGGATTTGTTCAGCTAATGTGTTATCCCTAGTTTTCATAACACCCTCCAGCTTTGTCACAATACACATGTGAAATCTCAAACTGATCAAGTGGTTCTATGGGACAAATGGCCAATTTAGCAAGGCCACGCTGTTTCCTTTCATTTAGGAACATCAACTTCCTCCTTATTCAGTAACATATAAATGCAATGAACCAGGGCAATGTTATAGAAACGTTATGGATTGTGATGTTCCTTCTCATCACTTTGTAAAGTTGTGCCTAGTAGAATTCATTGTACTCCTTAGGAAGCATTTTAAAATTTATTTTGGGGTCAGGTGGGTCTGCTTCGGACGCAACATGATATTACTGAGTCGTTACAAGAACCTTTATTGGTGCTGTGTTAACAATAATCCCATTTAGTTTTACAACAACCCCAAGTGCAACATTCCCTTTCTGTTCTGTGGCTTCTGATTGGTCATAGAATTGAGCCAAACCTTCAGGGTGGGTGAAATTGAAAGATCATCAGATGAGAGATTGCTTTTCACCAGTGCTTTTTCCATGCTACCTCATTGGTTATGCTGGTCTAGGACCTCTTTGGGCTCCCCCAGTGTTAAGCTTCTATGGGCAGGCACCCAATGATGGCTGAGCTGGTGAAGGTTATGACTCTTGGAGTGGTGATTATCAGAATGTAATGTAATAATGTTGTCTTAGGCTTACAAAATCTATCACTCAAACGTCCACATACGCTTGGTACTGTACTGCACATGATACATACCATTATAATAATATTACATCAACTACATTGGCCTACCCACTACATTGCAATGGGAGTATACAATTATTGTTTTTAAACTCCACTGTTCCCCGCTTTAGAGTAAGTGTTAAACAACATTATAATAATATCACACCAACTACATTAATTAAAACACTACATCGCAAGGCAAGTATATAGTTACTGTTCTTAAACCCCCTTATACTTTTAATGGGACAAAGGAGCTGGTAGAGGTAAATATACTTAGCTTGTGAGGTAGTGAGAGTCAGTGTAGACGATGGGATATCACTGTAGCTTGATATTATCAAATTTGACACAGTGATATAACTGTTTGCACCTACCTCTTTATGCCGTTTGGGAAGCCCCCAATTTTGCAACTTGTTTGACTTAAAGCCCCCCTCATACTGTGAAGCAAACACAAACAATTACAAGTTACTTTCAGTATGGAACATGGTCTTCTACAGAGAATTTGTGCACAATACTTGTTACCACATGGAATTCACCAATCAGTCAATCAATCTTTATCTGGTTAATAAAAAGCATAAAAGAATATAGAAGATAAAAAACATTCATAAAATCAGGAACAGATCCATCTCCCTTACCCAAATATAATCATAAAATGACTTATGTCTGAATCAAAAAGACGTATCAGTAACTCAAACACAATCAATTAATCAAGTACATTCTTCAGATTGTTCACCATTTGGTGTCGACTGTCATGATTTCTTGTACCATGTGCTACATATGTTAGTAAATATGAAATTTAAATGGATACTGCTACTCGATTTAAAAAATATATGATACATGTGCCTACAAATCTGACAGAACTTGGTGGTGAGTGGTACAAGTAGAACTAGCAACCTTAAAGACGCAAAGGAAATTATTATGGAAAAGTTGATTTAAGTGTCTACGTAAAAACATTACGTCCAAATACTGTGATGGAACTTAGAAAGTCCTGATTATGAGATTTGAAATAGGTGATGTGTAATTTTGTTTTAATTGTAGAACAGTGAAGGTTTTGGATCCTACGTCTGCCCAGCCCGGATCTCAGCAACAAGGAAAACAGAACAGGGTGGCTGGACAGGATAATTATCAACAACAACTTTCAGCCACGTAGTCAGAGATATACCACGCGACCGCCGGGAGAGAATCCCAAATCAAATTTATTTTCTAATGAGACTCAAATTTTAAGGAATCTAGGACATGAACGCAAACAAAACAACTGTTATGACAGTAGATTACTGATGGCAATATCTACAAATATACAGAATTTACAAATATACAATACATACAAAAGTGAATGAAGCCACATTAGTGAGCAAGACACACCAAAAACAATACAAAATTCAGTGAACAATATTAATTGTAGTTATATACAGTGCAAAACTTTGAAGTATAAAGTGAATGTGAACCAGTCCTACAGACTGTGAAACCATGGGACAGGCGGGGAGATGGAATGGAATGCCTGCCTGTCAACCAAGCCTGTGGTTAGTTTTTAGAAGCGGGTTGCACAACTAGGGTCCAAAGGAATCGGTGTAGTTATGTCCTAGTGGCACCCATGGAGGTTTACCACAGGGTGGAGGTGTCGACGCGTTTCGAACCGGAGTTGTTACAGGTTCTCTTCAGGACAGGGACTGGGGGTAATGATTCTGCTGCCGACGAAGCGGTGCACAAACGGTCTGTGTTGCTGCTCGAAACGCCGGATTGATTCCGATTTGAAAGTTAGCGCAATTCATTAACCCCTTGCTGACGCGGACCAGACAAGAAACTACCGAAATATATTTTTCCTCTGGCTGGGATTTCAGTTCCCACCCTCAGACGTTGGAACATGTGAGCACCGTTTGTGCACCGCTTCGTGGGCACCTCAATTCCAGCCCAACAGCTGGTTGAAGTACAGAAATCCTGCCCGGTCGAGTGTAACCGATACTACGGCTATTCTTACGCCATTGAGCAGAATCATTACCCCCAGTCCCTGTCCTGAAGAGAACCTGTAACAACTCCGGTTCGAAACGCGTCGACACCTCCACCCTGTGGTAAACCTCCATGGGTGCCACTAGGACATAACTACACCGATTCCTTTGGACCCTAGTTGTGCAACCCGCTTCTAAAAACTAACCACAGGCTTGGTTGACAGGCAGGCATTCCATTCCATCTCCCCGCCTGTCCCATGGTTTCACAGTCTGTAGGACTGGTTCACATTCACTTTATACTTCAAAGTTTTGCACTGTATATAACTACAATTAATATTGTTCACTGAATTTTGTATTGTTTTTGGTGTGTCTTGCTCACTAATGTGGCTTCATTCACTTTTGTATGTATTGTATATTTGTAAATTCTGTATATTTGTAGATATTGCCATCAGTAATCTACTGTCATAACAGTTGTTTTGTTTGCGTTCATGTCCTAGATTCCTTAAAATTTGAGTCTCATTAGAAAATAAATTTGATTTGGGATTCTCTCCCGGCGGTCGCGTGGTATATCTCTGACTACGTGGCTGAAAGTTGTTGTTGATAATTATCCTGTCCAGCCACCCTGTTCTGTTTTCCTTGTTAATTTTGTTTTAAAGCAACCTCTATAAGGTGTGGTCTGAATGAATATGCATAATTGTATAGAGTACTATGGGGATTTAACAATCTCCATGCACTGATGTCAACCCCAAATAAACACAAGCTTGGTTTGCAGTAAAAAATATTGGGGGGAGGGGGGTGGGGGAGATTGAAAAAAGGTTGTGTCAAAATCTCCACTGGAAAGGTAGTGAAACAGCTGTGACTACAAGAAAAAAATGCAAAGGGCAAATATTGTGCCTTTTGGGCAAAGCTAAGTTTAGTGTGAGTGTGAGCAGGTGGTAGGCAGTATCCTCCTGTAGTGTAAAGTAAAGTAGAGAGGAACATTTAGAGTGAGGTGGGGAAAGGAGTGGGGTATTAGTGATGTTTTTTAGAATTTAGGGAGGTAGAATTAAGGGGTTCAGGGATTGGTAGTATTAAGGGGTAGTTAGGGTTTTTAGGTATTCGCGGATGGGTAGAATTAGGGGTACCAATGACTATTTAGAGATCAGGGAGGTTCAGTATTAAGCAGTTGTCTGGGATTTTAGGGTTCATAGTTCAATAGTGTAAAAGGATAGTAAGGATTTGTTGGGGAAATAGGGAATAGCAGCATTAAGGGGAAGCAACAGTTTATTAGGGTTGGGGAAGGATAGCAATGATGGGAAATAAGGGTTTTTCAGGTTGATGGGAGGATAGCATTAAGGGATAGTAAGGATTTTTAGGATTCGAGGAAGTTAACATTAAGGGGTAGTTCATAGTACTGAGGGTTCAGAAACGGGTCGCATAAAAGGGTAGTAAGGGATTTTTAGAGGTCATGGAAGGGTGTGTAAAAGGATAGTCAGGCGTTTTCAGGATTCAAGGAAGGATAGTGTTATGTAACAGGCCAATATAGTTCAAGAATTGGTAGCTTTAGGGTTTCAGAGAGTGGTATTGTTAAAGAGTAGTAAGGGCTTTTTTGAGTTTAAAGAAGGGTAGCACTAAGATTTGGTCAGGATTTTAAGGGGTTGGGAATGGTGTTGTTAGAATACAGTAAGATGATTTAAAGAATGCATGTAATAAAAACGACTTTTAGAATTTGTCATTTTTGTGATTGTCACAGGTAATAATGAAGGACACACCATCATTACCTCAACAATTTCAGTTCGACCTTACTGCAGTCAACATTTTAAAACTCAAACTTAATACAAACAACCACAATCTCAGAACAATCTAGCTGATTGCAGAAGTAGTTAAGAGACTATTATTATTATTGTTAATATTTAGAAACTCATATAGTGCGTAACTACCCCCAACGGGTGTGTTCCGGCGCTGCAAACAGTAAGCAGCTGTTATTGTCTCTCTGCAACTAGAGGTTGGTAAACAGCCAGGTTTTTAGATTGGGTCGAAATAAGCATTCCGATTCTGTCATTATGAGGGACAGTGGCAAGTTGTTCCAAGAACGAACAGTGATAATGCTCTACCCCCCATTCTAGAACGGTGAAATCGGTGAGTATGTAAGAGGCAAAGATGATTTGATCTGAGAGATCGGTTGGACTGAGCATGCTTCAGTCTGGCTCTAAGATAGGCCGGCCCCTGACCCTACATAGCTCTATGTGTCAGGACCAGAGATTTAAACTGAATGCGGCTAGTCACAGGTAGCCAGTGTAACTTTTTTAAGTGAGGAGAGCTTGAGCAACGCTATGGTATGTTACAGATCATTCTTGCCGCCGCATTCTGCACAATCTGCAGACATTTGACCAGATAGGCTGGTGCTCCGGCATACAGGTTGTTTGCGTCATCCAAGTGTGACGTTATAAGGGCGTGAATAATAGTTCGGCGAGCATTCAAAGGAAGAATTTTCTGAATCATGCAGAGTTTACCGAAACAAGCAGATGTGACCTTATTTAATACTACCTTCCTTAAAATGAAATTGACAGCTAGTTCCACTCCAGTGGTGCCCAGACAGGAAATGGCTTGTCCCGTAGGCCTCCCTCAATTTAAAGGAATGAAATGGTCACTTAATCACAGCTCATAAGATGGGATCACCATGTGCACATTGGAAAGTCATTACGTAGAGTGATCTTATGATACATTTAAATGTCGAGAGACTTTGCTCATTTATCATTAATCAATGTAATGCAGTTCAATGCTCTGGAAACATGATTAATTTCCTAAACTCAGTGGCTGGCCTGGGTATGCAGTTTTAATGCCAAATGCAGTTCTAATAGCTGCACCTGAAGAAGACCAGCAAAACTCTTTTTAACTATATACTGGGTTACAGCTACCCCAGACAAATGATGTTACCTCTGAATCTTCCCTGAAAACTGTCTCCCCTCTGTCTTGGCAACCATTAGCCAGACCCAACCGTATCATGCTCTAAGCCTCAATGCTGCCAAGCCAATACCAGATGTATCTGAGTGTTGCTGGCACTGCTTGATTTGTAAAATTACCACTAGACCTTATCTGCCCCATAATCTAACTCTTGCATCTTCCTACATTCCTATTTTCTCCCTTTGTCCAGGTTTTCAATATTTCTCCTTCTTTCTCCTTTGTGTGTGTTTTCACTCTCTTTGTCTTGGACTGGTGAGAAAAAAAAAGTGCTGGTCCCCAAAAATGAGTGCTGGTTGGCCCAATCTTCAACCACTGCCTCGAAAGAAGCACTACTTGCTGGCATAGGAATGATAGGAGGGCCCAAATCTGAGTGGTATGTTAATAAGGGGGTGCTGTAACAGGTTAAAATGACCTGCCAAACAGCAGCGCTATGGCGGAGAGGCGTCGCCCCACTGCTTTTCAGCAGGGTAAAAGAGGAAAATTAAAATGATAGTAACTCACTTTTATAATTTTATTTGTCCTTGCTGAAGCCAGTTTAGGGGTGGGGTGAACCTTGGCTGTCATCACAGCCAGCAGGGGGAGGAGTGGTATGCGCACTTAAGTGCGCATGACGGTTTGGCCCTCTTGGCTGGCCAAACAATCATGCGCACTTTGCATGTTCTCCACCGGGCTGTAATACACAGCCTGGGTGAGATCATGTACGGGCTGTCAGTCCTCGTCTGAGCGCCGAACCACAGTGCTCAGACCAATCACGACGCTGCTGTCATGGAGACTGCAGTGTCATGATTGGCTTAGGGGAGCTTGCATGCTTACGGGTAGAGAAGCGAGGACAGACAATAGAGGAAGACGGCAGCCGTGGAAAGGTAAGTGAGTTTTTCTTTTTTAACTCCCCCTCTCCGCCACTGCAATTAAGTATTAGCCGCCACTGATGCCAAAAAAGAAAACAAAGACAAAAATTATGAGGCAAGACATTGTTAGAGCCGACTTACAATTTAAAAATAATGTTTATTTGCGTTTTTTTAAGTTTGTATTTCCAGGCCTCGATTTAACATGACTGGGTCTCTCCGAACATGTTTTGTTCTTCTTGTATAAAAACATTGCTGGAGTTCTTTTTGATATCAAGAAAAAAGTGGAAATAGGATCTATTTGTGGTTCTGCGCTGAAACAAAATGGAATATATTTTGTCGCTTCAGAGGAAGCTGCGTTCTAACTGTATGGACTCCTGCAACAAGTCAAGATCTTTTGAATACCTGAAACCTGTAGTGTCATTTTCTTGTTTTTAGGATAAGGGTTAGCAATAATTTTGCATTCAGAGGCATTGCTAATAATGTTCGAGTTTTTTTTAAACATAGCTTTATCAGTTTTATGTTACACAAAATTACATGCAATTGCTAGATCAGCAGGCAACTCAACAAATAAATGGTATGCCACATTTCGTTTTGTGCACAGAACCATGTAAAACACTGTATCGCTTTATATTCTTTACAAACATTTGCATATCATCCTAGTAGTGTACTCCATGATTTGTATAGCTCATGATACAAGCTGCTGCTCTACTCAAGAAGGGCTTCTCGGGGAGAAACAAGTGGACCCATCTGACTCCGCCATTCTAGGCAGACATTATGTGAACCATAAAAAAAAGCTTTAGAAACTGGTAAACAGTCTGGTGTCTAGGGACCCTATCATCATTCATTATCATAAGTACAAACCCCTTCTCAGGGGTGGAAACATACAATATGCTATGCGAAGGATCTATATTCCTCGAATGGGGTAGAAATGGGGTCCCCTGTCCGGCCCTCTTTGCCTCAGAGGAGCGCGCTTTACATAGGTGATGCAATGTATCAGGGAGTGCTCAAGGTACTTTCAAGCTCACCCCCCTTCTCAGCACTATCATCTGAGTCCATTTCGTTCCTGCTGCCCCACGCTTGCAGCACCTCCGTCCACACCTCAGCCTTCGGGATGCGGCGAACCCCCGGGCATCCTCTCGCATCAGTGCCCTCTCCATAGATGCTACTCACATATCCACATCTCTTTCTCATACTACCATTGCGGGGCCCACCCCGCTAACCATGTGAGTACAATCTGCCTCTGGTCCGCCACAAGAGCCAGGTCCACAAATCTGGATCCTACCTTTCTGGTCCTGGGTCTGGGGAACAAACCCAACAGACAAACCTCTACCGAGCAGGGGAGTGTGCGTGCCAAAACCTTGTTGGTAGAAGCTACCACAGACTCCCATGAGCTTTGCACCTTTGGACAGTCCCATGCAATGTACACAAACCCAGCATCTGGTTCTTGGCGTCTGGGACAACACAGGTCCTCATTGTGGATATAGTTAAATTGGATAAGCTTAAGTTTAGTGTTCCTTGACACCCTCTTTGGTATTCAACCCCACTCCTTATTGGTGAACACCCTTCTCACTATAACCTCCCATTTTTCATGCATCCTTGCTAGTGGCCTTGTGAGCCTTTCTAGTTGTGTTTTGTACAGCCACTTCACCCTAATGCCACCAACATTGCAGTACCCCATGATTCTTCGGCTCTTGCTACCCACACCACCACAGATCCCCATATGTCCTCACTATTGCATGATAGTTCAGATATTGTCCCTGGGGAAAATCCTATTGGGATAAAAAGTCATCCATGGGGATGAGTTCCCCTTGTTGGAAGCAATCATACACAGTAATAACTCGGGCCAATGTCCAGTCCGCCAGTTGTCTCCTAGTGCATGGGGCAAAGGTGTCACCATGGGGGATCCCGACTAGGGCAAGTCTGGTGAATAGCGGGGAGTTCCAGCCATGCACCGGAGGCATCTTCTCCAGCACTTCAGTGCCACTCGCAGCAGAACACCCGGTTCTCGGGTAGGCACCTGTGGGTGAATAAGGTTTGCCAAGAGCAGTCCATGATTATCCACAGGCCTATTGGTCCCAGAGTTTCCAAGTTCCTCCTGTTGAGCCACTGAGCCAGCCACTGGAGTTGAGTGGCAAAATAGTACAGTTACAAATCTGGGGTACCCAGCCCACCGTCCTACGGTGCTCTCTGCAAAACTCATGGTGATACCCTATTCTAGCCACCGTCCCAGATCAACACATTGAGCAGTGTATCAAGGCTTGCGAACCAAGAGGGTGGAATTACCACTGGGAGGTTCACAAAAAAGTAAAAAAGTTTAGGGAGCATTGTCATGATGGATAGTGCTATTTGGGCCATCAAAGGCAGTTTCAGGGAGCGCCAAAATTAGACATTCGTTTTTAGACATCGAACTATCAGCTTCAAATTACCATCCTGGACATCCTCCAAAGTATGGAATACTCGTACACCCAGATATTTAAAGAAATAGGGAGACCAGGTGAGGCCCACCGCCAACACTGTTGGGCAATGGTTTTTTATTTGTTTAGTTTGAGGCCCTCTAAACATGAGTAGTCCTCCAAACGTGTCAGGGCCTCAGTCGCCCCATGACTCCTGCCCCCCAGATATATTAATAAATCATCAGCGTAAAGAGAGACAACATGGTCCTCCCCTTCTAGGCATATGCCATGTTGCCTCCCCCTCAGTCTAAAAAGTTGTGTCAGAGGTTCAATCGCTAGGATGAACAGAAGTGGCAACAGGAGTATCCCTGCCTGGTACCCCAGTAGACTTTATAGGAGTCCTAGTTCACCCCGCCTGTCTGGGCCCTTGCAGTAGGGCCCATGTATAGCAACCTCACCCAGTTCCCCCAGCCCTGCCCCATTCATATTTGGTCCATCACCGCATGTAAAAAGTCCCAACTCACCGAGCTGAATTGCCTTCTCTAGGTCGACAGACATAATTAATGCCTCCACATACAGACTGGCTTCTCAATGGTGAAAAACACGAAAGAGTCCGCGAAGGTTACCCAATGTGGACCTTGCTGGAATAAATCTGTTTTTGATCTCTGTTTACGAGGTGGGGCATGTGAGGCAGGAGTCTCATGGCCAGTATTTGGCTCAGAAAATTGAACTCCATGTTCAGCATGGAAAGTGGGCAAAATTCCAACGTGCATGCTACCAAGGAGTTCGGATTTGGTAGGGGAACAACCAGTTCATCCCTAGTGGTGTCTGGCAATAGTATCATGCTTAATGCCTCGGCATAAAGTGCCACCAGTTTAGGAGCAAAGATCTGTCCGAAGGCTGAGTAAAACTCCGCTGGCAGACCATCTGGTCCTGGAGTCTTAACAGAGGCAATTGCTTTAATAGCCACATTCACTTCCTGCTCCGGAATTGGTCCCCCAGTTGTTCCTGGTCAGTGGCGTCCAATGTCCTCAATGGCTAAGGCGCCAAGAACCCTGCTATCCTTTTTGGCTGCTGAGGACGTTGCTCCCAATACATGGTCTCATAGTATGCGGTAAAGGTCTCATTAATAGCCCCAGGAGAATATAATAACCTTCCTCATCCATCATAATCTGTGTGATGGGGGAGCCTCTAGATTCAGTGTGCACCAAACCCGCCAGGAGCCTACCTGACCTGCCCCCTTCCTCATGTACTCTTGCCTGGTATTCACGCTGGTCTAGGCATCTAAATCGCTCCAACGCCTGAGCGTATTGACCCCATATTACCTACAATTGTTTATGAGGGAGTGGTGGGGCTGTCAATCTGGAGCCCTGATCATGCAATTGTGTCTCTAAAGTATCCAGCTCCTGGAGGAGCTCCCTCCTCTCTCATACCATCCGTCCCACCTTAAATGCCTCCCATTCTATAAGTGGGGAACTAGCTGTACCCTGATTTAATTGGAAGTATTTTGAGACAGCCATCCATAATGAATCCCTAAAGCATGCATCCTCAAGGAAAGCCAGATTAAGTCGCCTTGTGGAGGTCACCGTGGGCCAGCCACCAGGCATAGGCATAGTAAGAGCAAGTTGTGGTCCGACAGAGTACGCCCCAGATATTCAGTGTGTCAGAGAGTGACCCAGGTGTATGGAACAAACAAACAGATCAAATCGGGTGAGGAGCTTATAAAGGTGCAATTAGTATGAGTAGTCCCATAGTAGGCCATGTTGTAACCTCCAAATGTCCTGCAGGTACCACTGTTTCTTCCAATCTGAAACCCCTACTAGGGACAATCTGGTCAGGGGGTAGGCTGTAGCGAGTCATACAGTTGGATCCCCCACAGGCCCACTACTCATTTATTGTGTCTGCTTGGTGCACAGTCAAAATATCGAGTTTGAAATATGGACCTACAAAAATATCGAGTTGGAAATATCTAAGGTACAGAATATCGAGGTCAAGAATATCGTTGGACAGAATATGAACCCTAAGGTAAGTAATATCGATTTTTGTTATATCTATGTAAGTAATATTGAAGTTACTAATATCGATATTTGTATTATTGTTATGTATTTTGTTATGTATGTGTAATATTTTTTTTGTTAAGTATTTTACTTGTTTTAAATTATATGTGTATTATTTTTATATATTAATAATGTTATTTTTAAGTAAATTTTATGTTTTAGTACCAGAGCGGGTTGTGGGTTTATAGGGGAATAGGGTGGGAAGTAATTTAAATATACTAAATTAATTATTAATTTTTAGGAATTATAAATTAATTGTAATTCATTTTTGTGTTTATTTCTGTAGCGGGTTGTGGGTTTATACGGGAATTGGGTGGGTAGACATTAAATTTTAATTAATTATTAATTGAATTTTATTTATTAGTATGGATAATTACTTTATTTGTAATTAATTATTAATTGGCAATTAATTATTTTGATTGATAATACATTTTTTTTATTGGTAATTAATGTTTTTAATTGGCAAAAAAAATCATTGGTAATTATTTTTTTAATTGGTAATTAATTTTGTTAATTGGCAATTACTATTCTTAATTGGTAATTAATTTGTATTAATTGGAAAATATTTTTAATTGATTGGTAATCAATGTTTCATAAAAAGTATTATTTGGTATGAAAAATAATTGTATTGTATAATATTGTTTAATTGTGAATTAATTTTAAATAATTCATATTTTTTTGGTAATGAAAAATATTTTATTGTTCAATATTTATTATTTGGTGACTAATATTTAATAATTAATATTTATTGGTATTTATTGTTCATTAATTATTCAATTGTAATTATGTTTTTAATAATTATTAATGAGTATTTGTAAATGACGTAGAGTTATTAAAAAATGTAATTATTTATTATTTTAAATACAAAAATTATTTATAAGTATATTATATTTAAATTCTACGCTATCCAACGTTTTCCCTACTGTAGCACCTTATGAGCTGGAATAGTAATTTTTACCCCCACGCTATCCAATGTTTTACCTACTGTAGCACCCTCTGGAGCTTGAATAGTAATTTTTACCCCCACGCTATCCAACATTTTCCCTACTGTTGCACCCTCTGGAGTTGGAATAGTAATTTTTACCCCTACGCTATCCAATGCTTTCCCTACTGTTGCCCTCTCTGGAGTTGGAATATAAATTTTTACCCCTATGCTATCCAACGTTTTCCCTACTGTAGCACCCTCTGGAGCTGGAATAGCAATTTTTACCCCCACGCTATCCACCGTTTTACCTACTGTAGCACCCTCTGGAGCTTGAATAGTAATTTTTACCCCTACGCTATCCAACGCTTTCCCTACTGTAGCACCCTCTGGAGTTGGAATATTAATTTTTACCCCTTACGCTATCCAACGCTTTCCCTACTGTTGCACCCTCTTGAGTTGGAATATTAATTTTTACCCCTACCCTATCCAACGCTTTCCCTACTGTTGCCCTCTCTGGAGAGGGAATAGTAATTCTAACCCCTACTCTATCCAACACTTTTCCTACTGTAGCACCCTCTGGAGCTGGAATAGTAATTTTTATCCCCACGCTATCCAACATTTTCCCTACTGTTGCAACACCTGGATTTGGAATAGTAATTTTTACCCCTACGCTATCCAACGCTTTCACTACTGTTGCCCTCTCTGGAGTTGGAATATTAATTTTTACCCCTACGCTATCCAACGCTTTCCCTACTGTAGCACCCTCTGGAGTTGGAATATTAATTTTTACCCCTACACTATCCAACGCTTTCCCTACTGTTGCCCCCTCTGGAGTTGGTATAGTAATTTGTACCCCTATGCTATCCAACGCTTTCCCTACTGTTGAATTTTCTAAAGTTGGAGTAGTAATTTTAAGTGTTACGCTATCCAATGTTATCATTACTGTAGGTTTTTTTGGACTTTGAATAGTAGTTTTATTTATTTAGCTATTTATTATTTTTATTATTAGTTTTGATAATGTAGTATATTATTAATTTTAAAAACATTGAAAGTATATATATTTTTTAATGTATTAAATATAATTATTTACTTTTTATTTATGTTATTGTTTTATTGACCAGCGTACCTCAACAGACGACTCCGCTGCTACACCCCCACCGCCAGCTCCGCTCCGCCGATCTCGCCCTGGCCACCGTCCCACGCATCCGAAGAGCAACCACCGGCGGCAGATCGTTCTCCCACCTCGCCGCCAAGACCTGGAACACCCTCCCCATCATCCTACGACAGACCCGAGACCTACTAACCTTCAGGAGGCTTCTCAAGACCTGGCTATTCAAGCAGTAGCAGCAGCCCTCTCCCCCAGTGCCTTGAGACCCTCACGGGTGAGTAGCACGACCTACATATTTCCTGATTGATTGATTGATCAATGAGAACGAAAGTGAGTGAAAATCTAAGTCTGAGATTGTGTATGAATAAGTAAACGTGAGTGATAGGAGATTGAGAGAGGGAGTGGCAGTGGTCCATGGTTGTAGAATTATCAATGGTGCAGCATATGCAGTATCAATGGTGCAGCATTTGTAGTTTCACTGGGGCCCAGAGTCAGTGAGTGTGTAAGGGTGAATGTGTGTTAGTGTGTTTGTAAGTGAGAGTGAGAGTGAGAGTGAGAGCCAGCGAGTATGAGTACATTTGTGTGTGAGCAAAAGTGAGTGGGAGTAAATATGAGAGAGAATGAGTAAGCAAGAGAGTATGAGTTAGAGTGAGAGAGGGGGGACAGAGCGAATGTGAGAGGTATTGAGCATAACTGGAAATGGGAGAGAGTGTGAGAGAGAGCAACAGAGTGTTTCTTTGCATGTTTTCTGAATGTCAGCCTGCTGCTGGCTATGGCATACTAAATATAATTCCCGGCTTATTTCACGGTGACATGCTGCCGCTGGCATATTGGAAATAATTCCTGGCGTATGGAAGGGTCCATGTTAGACCTGGTATCCTTGGCGTGGGTCCCCCGTCCACTTTTTCGCACTCTTCATGTATGACCCTTTTTTTGTGCTGGACTAAGACGTGCTAAGTACTGTACCCCTGCTAACCAGGGCCATGGTGCAAGTGCTCCCTTTCAAAAGTATAACCACGAACCTTGTATCTGACCCGAGGAAAATGATAGAAACTCCAAATTAGTGTCCCTAACATCAGGGGTATATGAGACATTCTTTTCGAGGAGTGAAGGTTAGATCCGGAGCATAGAAATGGCCTTGGTAGAAAAATGTCTAGATTCCTAACCTCGTAGTGTGCCCCAGATGTGTAGTCAAATGTCTGGGTTGTCTCCCAAAGCCTGGGGGTAGCTGGCTGCCGTCAGATAAGAGAGGCGGGGTAGTTTCTGGCAAGTGTCCTGCCTGCAACAATGCTGGCCCCACTTCCCGCTGAGCGTCTGACACCCGGCCTCCCTCCTTCAAAGGACAGGGGTGCCATCTGGAAAAGACGAGGAACAACAGAAACCGGGGTGGAGGGGAACACCCTACCTGATGAAAGACTTCAAAGACCTTTGAGATATAACTAGGGAACCCTTGAACGGGAGGGGAGATCGTTGTTGGAAACGAGAGAGCCCTGCTGACTTCGTCGCGGCTCACGGATCATACCTCCAGTACGCAAAACATTTCACCATCATGAGCCCTGCTGACTTTGTCGCGTCTCGTACCTTGAGGATCGTACCACCTGTACGCAAAGCAGTTCACCATCACGAGCCCTGCTGACTTTGTCGCGGCTCGTACCTTGAGGATCGTACTGCCTGTACGCAAAGCATTTCACCATCACGAGTCCTGCTGACTTTGTCACGGCTCATACCTTGAGGATCGTACCGCCTGTACGCAAAGCATTTCACAATCACGAGCCCTGCTGACTTTGTCGCGGCTCGTACCTTGAGGATCGTACCGCCTGTAAACAAAGCATTTCACCATCACAAGCCCTGTTGGCTTTGTCGCGGCTCGTACCTTGAGAATCGTACTGTCTGAACGCAAAGCATTTCACCATCACGAGCCCTGCTGACTCTGTCACGGCTCGTACCTTGAGAATCGTACCTCCTGTACGCAAAGCATTTCACCATCACAAGCCCTGCTGACTTCGTCGCGGCTCGTACCTTGAGAATCGTACCTCCTGTACGCAGAGCCTTTCACCATCACGAGCCCTGCTGACTTTGTCGCGGCTCGTACCTTGAGAATCGTACCACCAGTGCGCAAAGCATTTCACCATCACGAGCCCTGCTGACTCTGTCGCGGCTCGTACCTTGAGAATCGTACCACCAGTACGCAAAGCATTTCACAATCACGAGCCCTGCTGACTTCATCGCAGCTCGTACCTTGAGAATCGTACCTCTTGTACGCAAAGCAGTTCACCATCACGAGCCCTGCTGACTTTGTCGCGGCTCGTACCCTGAGACTCGTCCCTCCTGTACACAAGGCATTTCACCATCACGAGCCCTGCTGACTTTGTCGCGGCTCGTACCTGGAGAATCGCACCCCTAATCTTTGACTGTGAGTACCCGAGTTGCCCTAGCTACTCTAACCCAACCTGAACTGACCCCATCCCCATCTTCAACCCCCGAACAGTCGCCCCAACCTTCCTACCTTATTGTGGATTTGTACTGTTATTGGGCCTTGTGATAAATCAATATATAAAGAATACTATATTTTCATAGAAACCCGGTGTGGTGTCCGTTTGTAGTGTGGCAAAATATTACTGTACATGAACATAAAGGCTTTACACTGGCCCTCGAGGTTCAGTCTGACTGCTTGGTGATACTACTAAGGGGATAGCCCCCTATCCTAACTAGAGGAGGCAAGTCCTGGCTGGGACAGAAGTACTCACCTCTGCCCACCAGAGACAGCCCAATCTAACAGTCCACAAGACCAGGACCGGAGGAAGGTTGTTCTTGTACCTCGCTGCCAAGACCTGGAACACCATGCCCCTCCACCTCAGGCAATCCGCGTCCCTGACCCAATTCAGGAAGGACTTCAAGAACTGGCTCTTCAAATGATCCTCCACCCAGACCGACCAGCAGCCCCACTTCCCCAGCGCCTTGAGACCTTCACGGGTGAGTTGCCGCACTATACAAAACCCTGATTGATTGATTGATTGAAGGGCACCAACGGCTAAATACAAGCCCTGACATACTAGAAGGGATTATTGCCTGGGGGCCATGCGGGAAAATGCTGGCACTTGCATATTGGAGAACATTCTTGGCATGGGGCCACCAGTGGCATAGTGGTGTTGCTGGGACATTGAAGGTAATTCTTGGCATAAGAGAGGCACCCAAGCCAAAATGCAGACCCTGAAATACTGGGAGATATACGCTGGTGCTGGCATACTGAGGTAATTCTTTGCCTCAGAGAGTGCAGCCATGGCACAAATGGGAGGCGGGAGCAGGTTGGGTTAAGCAAGCCATGCTAAAAGGCTGGACAGCATCAATGGCAAGATTCTGGCAGAACAATATTGTATTTAATTCTTGTAATGAGAAGGGGCCCACTACAAAATGTTGTAGTTGGCACAAGTAAGGTAATTCTTAACGTATGCAGAACATCCAAGGCAAATTTTGAAATAAAATGGGGTTACTCCTGGCAGCTGTTACGCCTCACCCCATCCAAAGATCGCAAGCCGCCCCTGCGCAACTACATAATAAAGACAGAAATATACTTTGGCCGTATTCTTTTAAATCGATTAGTGCAGTATCTCCTACACATGTAAACCAAAGAACCTATGGCTGGGGTCGCCGAACAGGGGAAATGAAACACTGAGAAAGGCAAGAAGATGAGTTTCCTAACCTGGTTAGCGCTGAAGTTTAAAGCCATCTTCAGGCTGTGATGAGGGGCAGGTATGTCCTTGTCACCGCTGTGCTGGGGGCAGGACTAGTAAAACTTCCCGGTCTGAAGAAAGCAGGGTCCTTCAGGCCTAACACCGCTGCCCCAGAGTGTGCTGTGCGGATGCTGATGCTGCCTCCCTGCGGGCCGCAGCCCTGTGCTTTGTTACTTACTCGTCTCCTAGCAACCTGCAAGCACGTGGTTGGTCTTTCTTTTATTGCCGTTCTGTTTACATAGGCCTGCTACTCTTTTCGATGGAACACTAGCGGCATCTAGTGTGTTTATGAAGTAATACAGCCCATGGTTCGACCATAGATGCTAACATTCGGCGGCCAAAAGAGGTATGTTTAGATTTTATGGCCACTGATTCGATTAGATCATAAGAATTGCTTTACTTGACGTGTTCCACACCTAAACATTAATTGATGTATGGTCACTGATCCTGATCCTGACCCTCATGACATTTTGGCAAATTACAGAAGCAGGTCTCTAACCTCTTTTCAAAGTATAGCGCCACAGGGATTACAAACAAGCATTTGCAATGCAATAGGTCCCGCATTAGGAACGTTTGAGCTATTGGTATTGTAAATGACAATTTTTTTAATTTATGTGTTGGTTTTGAAAATAGCGAAATTAATAGCTTTGTCTTTTACAATGCCAATAGTTATAACTTTAACAAATGTGACACCTACAGCATTTGTAATGCAATATGTGTTGTATTTACGTAACTTAGATGTATTGATATTACAAAGAGCAATGGCTTTTAATTTTCTTTAATAATTAATACTTAAATAAAATTATTGTAATTTATAATGGCAATAGCTTAAACTTTTGTAAAAACTTTTGTGAAGATTATGTTCAGTGTATTTTATTGTGACGAAAATCCAAGAACAGAAGTGAAATGTTAACATCTTTTTGTGACATTTGTAATAAAGCTTGAAACATTGAGAGAACATATTTGAACCAGTTGTTGTTGAATGGTTGCACAGATTGATGCTGTGGTGGCGCTGGGTGATGTTGTGGTGGCGACGAGTGATGTTGTGGCGTTCAGTGATGCTGTGGTATCGCATAGTGATGTTGGGGTGCCCCTGAGTGATGCTGTGGTGGTGCTAAGTGATGCTGTGGTGATGCGATAGATAGTGTGAGTGCGATAGATAGAGTGAGGGTGATAGATAGATAGAGGGAGGGCGATAGATAGATAGATTTATAGAGTGAGGGCGATAGATAGATAGATAGATAGATAGATAGATAGATAGATAGATAGATAGATAGATAGATAGATAGATAGATAGAGGGCGATAGATAGATAGACAGATAGATAGAGTGAGGGTGATCGATAGAGTGATGGCGATAGATAGAGTGAGTGCGATAGATAGACAGATAGATTGAGGGGGATAGATAGATAGACAGATAGACAGAGTGAGGGCGATAGATAGATAGATAGATAGATAGATAGATAGATAGATAGATAGATAGATATATAGATAGATAGATAGATAGATAGATAGATAGATAGATAGATAGATAGATAGATAGATAGATAGATAGATAGATAGATAGATAGATAGATAGAGTGAGGGCAATAGATAGTTAGATAGAGTGAGGGCGATAGATAGATAGAGTGAGGGGATAGATAGAGTGAGGGCGATAGATAGATAGACTGAGGGCGTTAGATAGATAGAGTGAGGGCGATAGATAGATAGAGTGAGGGTGATAGATAGATAGAGTGATGGCGATAGAGTGAGGGCGATAGATAGAGTGAGGGCGATAGATAGAGTGAGGGCGATAAATAGAGTGAGGGCAATAGATAGAGTGAGGGCGATAGATAGATAGAGTGAGGGTGATAGATAGAGTGAGGGCGATAGATAGATAGATAGAGTGAGGGCGATAGATAGATAGATTGATAGAGTGAGGGGCGATAGATATATAGAGTGAGGGCGATAGATAGATAGAGTGAGGGCGATAGATAGATAGATAGATAGTGTGAGGGTGATAGATAGAGTGAGGGCAATAGATAGATAGATAGAGTGAGGGTGATAGATAGAGTGAGGGGTTGTGTGTGTGGGGTTGTGTGTGTGGGGTTGTGTGTGTGGGGTTGTGTGTGGGGGGTTGTGTGTGGGGTTGTGTGTGGGGTTGTGGGGGGTTGTGTGTGGGGGGTTGTGTGTGTGGGGGGGTTGTGTGGGTGTGGGGTTGTGTGTGTTGGGGGGTTGTGTGTGTGTGGGGTTGTGTGTGAGGGCAATAGATAGATAGATAGAGTGAGGGTGATAGATAGAGTGAGGGCGATAGATAGATAGATAGAGTGAGGGCGATAGATAGATAGATTGATAGAGTGAGGGGCGATAGATATATAGAGTGAGGGCGATAGATAGATAGAGTGAGGGCGATAGATAGATAGATAGATAGATAGATAGATAGATAGATAGATAGATAGTGTGAGGGTGATAGATAGAGTGAGGGCAATAGATAGATAGATAGAGTGAGGGTGATAGATAGAGTGAGGGGTTGTGTGTGTGGGGTTGTGTGTGTGGGGTTGTGTGTGTGGGGTTGTGTGTGGGGGGTTGTGTGTGGGGTTGTGTGTGGGGTTGTGGGGGGTTGTGTGTGGGGGGTTGTGTGTGTGTGGGGGGTTGTGTGGGTGTGGGGTTGTGTGTGTTGGGGGGTTGTGTGTGTGTGGGGTTGTGTGTGAGGGCAATAGATAGATAGATAGAGTGAGGGTGATAGATAGAGTGAGGGCAATAGATAGATTGATAGATAGATAGATAGATAGATAGATAGATAGATAGATAGATAGATAGATAGATAGATAGATAGATAGATAGAGTGAGGGCGATAGATAGATAGAGTGAGGGGATAGATAGAGTGAGGGCGATAGATAGATAGACTGAGGGCGTTAGATAGATAGAGTGAGGGCGATAGATAGATAGAGTGAGGGCGGTAGATAGATAGAGTGATGGCGATAGATAGGTAGATCGAGTGAGGGCGATAGATAGAGTGAGGGCGATAGATAGAGTGAGGGTGATAGATAGAGTGAGGGCAATAGATAGAGTGAGGGCGATAGATAGATAGAGTGAGGGTGATAAATAGAGTGAGGGCGATAGATAGATAGATAGAGTGAGGGCGATAGAGTGAGGGCGATAGATAGATAGATTGATAGAGTGAGTGGCGATAGATATATAGAGTGAGGGCGATAGATAGATAGAGTGAGGGCGATAGATAGATAGATAGATAGATAGATAGATAGTGTGAGGGTGATAGATAGAGTGAGGGCAATAGATAGATAGATAGAGTGAGGGCGATAGATAGAGTGAGGGGTTGTGTGTGTGGGGTTGTGTGTGTGGGGTTGTGTGTGGGGGGTTGTGTGTGGGGTTGTGTGTGGGGTTGTGGGGGGTTGTGTGTGTGTGGGGTTGTGTGTGTGTGGGGTTGTGTGTGTGTGGGGTTGTGGGGGGTTGTGTGTGTGGGGGGTTGTGTGTGGGGGGGGTTGTGTGTGGGGGGGGTTGTGTGTGTGGGGGGTTGTGTGTGTGTGGGGTTGTGTGTGGGGGGTTCTGTGTGTGTGGAGTTGTGTGTGTGTGGGGGTTGTGTGTGTGGGATTGTGTGTGTGTGGGATTGTGTGTGTGTGGGGTTGTGTGTGTGGGGTTGTGTGTGTGTGTGGGGGGTTATGTGTGTGTGTGTGGGGTTGTGTGTGTGGGGGGTTGACATAGAACAAAGCAACAAGTTTCAGTAGTGTAGGTTGATGCCCATTAACAGTGCGAGCCGCGTGCATGCGATATGAAGTGCTGTTTTTGTGCCGTGTTTATAGTACACACTGACTTCGCGGTACATCTGTTCGCATTTTATAACCCGGACTTCTACTCTGTTGAACACTGCTAACGAGACTTACTAGATGGGCTCACGGTATTTGGAATATATGACTATGAGAAATATGCATAAAAGTGTTTTAGTAAATTCCAGCTGGGCAAAGATGACGAAATTAATAGCAGCACGGTCCTGTAGCTGTACAACCAGTGGATCAGTATTGTAAAACCTTAACACGCTCCCTGCAAGATGCATTTATAAAAAAATATATATATACTCGTGTAATGGTGAACGTGCGCATGGGTCAAGTTTCATTTAAGTGTTAGGTTTGGAATGCCAACTTGTATTTTGATTAACTTTTCGGCCAAGTTACTGACCGTCTCTCAGTCACCCTGCACTGCAGAAGGAATACATAAAACAAAAGAAAAGGTCAACAAAGGGGCACTAGAGGAACGGGCCAGGTATACAATGAAAAAAAAAGTCAACACTCCCACTGCAAGTGGCGCCCGTCACATAAGCACCCGAATCTCGTAGTGGGAGACGGAGGCCGCTTTGCTCTGCTCACTAATGACGTACACCAACAGAACCCTAAATCCGAGAGCAGGCCAGCCATACGGCGGGGAGGAGGTAATGTTGCGTAGACAGTGCAAGGGGGCAGGCTAAGGCTGCACCTGGGCACGTCCTGCATTACAGGGACCTGACAGTGTTCAAACTGGATGGTTTCATGGCTGCTTTCGCCATCCCTGGACTGGGAGGCTGCTGTGAAAGACGCTGAGGCAGTAACCTGAACATTTCTGGAGGACATCCAAGGAAGGAAGGGAGCTGGAAGAGATAAAGGAGGGGTGGGGAGACAGGAGGACTGCGGGGAGTGAGCCAGGAGAGGGCGGAAGGGGAGAAAGCCAAGGCAGGGGGTGGAGAGGCGGAAGGGGAGAGCCGGGAAAGGCGTAACGGGAGGCAGACATAAGGGCAGTACGGGAGAGAGCCAAAGCTGCAGATGTAAAGGGTGAATAAGTGAGCGCTACGAATGGAAAAAGGAAGGAGTGGACTGAGAGTTGGAGACAGCAGTGAGAGGCCAGTGCAGACGGAACCATTAAACAGGAGAGATAATGGAAGTGAAGGGAGGCAGTGAAAGGATGCAAGAGCGGTGAGGGGGGAGTGCACAGAGCTGGAAGCAGAGACTGGGACCATTGAGGGAGGAAAGAGCCGTTAATGGGTCAGTGAGGGGTAGTCACCCACAAAAGGAGAGAGAAGAGAAACGAAGATAAGTGAGAGGGAGAGCAGCAAAGAGGTAGTGGAGAAAAGGGGAGTGTACTGGTTGTAAAAAGAATAGAGTAAGGAGATGGGCGTTGAAGTTAGGCGGTTGTGAAGAGAAGTGTCTCAAAAGAATGTGAATTGGAATGGAGAGAATTGATTTAAGTAACAAGCGATGAGCGCTCTGTGCTGGGGGAGGGCCCTTAAAGGAAGGGGGCGGAGAGGAGCCTGTGAAACCTCGCGCTGAAAGTTAAAAAAGAAGCGGAGATCAAAGGATGTGTGGGAGGGACATTGGCGAGCAAGCATATGGGGAGTGAGGGGGTGTGCAGCCTGGTGAGCTGAATGTCTGTGGCAGCAGAGTGCACAGAGCTGGAAGCAGAGACTGGGGCCATTGAGGGAGGAAAGAGCCGTTAATGGGTCAGTGAGGGGGTAGTCACCCACAAGAGGAGAGAGAAGAGAAACGAAGATGAGTGAGGGGGAGAGCAGCAAAGAGGAGGTGGAGAAAAGGGGAGTGAACTGGTTGTAAAAAGAATAGAGTAAGGAGACGGGCGTTGAAGTTAGGCGGTTGTGAAGAGCAGTGTCTCAAAAGAATGTGAAGTGGAATGGAGAGAATGGATTTAAGTAACAAGCGATGTGTGCTCTTGTGCTGGGGGAGGGCCACTAAAGGAAGGGGGCGGAGGAGCCTGTGATACCTCGCTCTGAAAGTTAAAAGAAAAGCGGAGATCAAAGGAAGGGTGGGAGGGACATTGGCGAGTGAGCATATGGGGGGTGAGGGGGTGTGCAGCCTGGTGAGCTAAATGCGTGTGGCAGCAGAGGCGGAGCGCAACGCACGCGCATGAAGTGGCTGGTGGCAAATGGAAGCTGTGCACAATGCGCGTAGTTGTGCTCGTAACCGCCACCCGATCCGCTGCGAAAGCGCCGTGGAGCAAAGCCAGCAACGGCGGGGGAGCGGATTCCTTTGAAGTCTGATGCCGAGGCTCACAGGCTGCCAAATGGTGTGCGATGTGCACGCGCCCACACAAATGCACTGTAGGCAATCCGCCTGGAAAAGCCTTTGGGAGCATTTTTGAAAAAGTCCCTACTTTATATCTCGCCAAAGCATTGCTAACGCAATGGCTTAGGCGAGACCTAAAAACTTTCAGCTAGAAAAACGTTCACAAATAGTGCATACAAGCCACAAAGCCATAGTCACTGATGCATAATGACATCAAGAAAGCCATATAGATTAAGCTGTATCCATTAAAATCCATAGGTAATAATGACTGCAGGTTCATTTTAGCAAACAGCTAAGAGGAAAAAAAGTATATGTCTGCCAGTCAAATCAAATGACACAGATCGGTTATATATACATGAGGTGGATGCATTTGGCAGGAATTAGGGAGCTTGTTACAAGGGATACAAATTTTTGCGAAAAACACAATCTTCCTGCTATGACTCTAAAATACTAAGACAGACCGAAGCATGTTATACACAGCCAGATTTTCAATGTTAAAAGTTCCTGTTAAAATGTGTTACAACCCTAGAATAAATGTATCTTAAAAATTGAAGAATTGTTCTTTACAAACATGCAGGCACATGCATCAAAGGAAAAACCGGTCGCAAACAGGCAGATTCTCAGAATCTGCCCCACTGCGAGGTATTTTTGCATTTGGGATGCATCATCCCAAATGCAAAAATCGCAATTTAAGAAATCTCTAAATTATGATTACTCAAATTGAGATTGCGTTTAAGGAATCGCAAATTGAGATTCCTTAAATGCAATGCATTAAAGTAAAGAAAATAGCGATTTCGCTAATAGGGGGCGCAAATTACCATGAAGTTGAACTTCATGGTAATTTGCAAAAACTTTGAAAAATTCACTTTTGTGCATTTTTCAAAGTTTCATGTTGCGCACATACATGCCTTTAGGACATGTGTTTGCGCAACATATGTGCACAGATCAATTTTAGGGGTGCAAAAAAGTTTCCTTTTGACACCCTTGCACCCTGAAATTGCATGCGCAATATGCGAGGACCTATTGGTACTCGAAAATCGCGCATGAAATTTCCCATTCATTCCTATGGGCCTGTAGGCCCATAGGAATTAATGGCAAGCCATTCCTTATTTGCGTCTCGGAATTTGCGAGTCGCAAATAAGGAATGTGTAGGACTCACTATTTTTACAGCGATTCCTACATGCACAGGCTTTTGGCCATCCTTAATTGCGATTTCTTAATTATCGCAATTAAGGACTCGCAAAATCCTATCTTGATGCACGTGCCTGCATCAGTCACATGCATCAAGGTAGGCTTTTGCGAGTCCTTAATTGCGATTCCTTAATTATCGAAATTATGGACTCGCAAAATCCTACCTTGATGCATATGCCTGATAAATTCTTATACATTTTTCTCACCTTTGCACTTTGTGCTTTGTGACAAAACAACTGAAATGCTCATCCATTTTACACAGAATTAGTTATTGGCTTCTCACACCCCAACCCTTAAAAGTCACACCTGCTCTCAGCATGCCCTCTCCTCTCACCTTTCCAAGGCACTCATGTGTTTTCAGACTTTCCGAGCTTGATGAGAATCGGGCCGGCAACAGAAGATTTACTTTACTCATCCCGCGGAGGAAAACATCTAACAAAGTACTCACCTGCATAGATAGAGCTGAACCCCACCTTAACCTGTGGAGTGTGGCTATCCACAGAAAGCAGTAGGCTAACACAGAGGGTAGCTGTAATGCTATAATATTATGTTTCAAAGAAAACCAAAGGTGGTGATGGACGGAGCGTTGACAATACAATCACTCACCCCCAGTCAACTGATCTGGGTTTAATCCATCACCGTTCTTTAGCTTACTCCGCCACCCCAGTTCAGACATGGCCATATGCAAATCAGTCTGACCCTGTGCCTCATGGGAACAGTCCAGCCCGAACTGCCAAGCCATGTCTTCCCTGGACCGGAATCAAGCTTCCCAGGACCGGTTTCTGGCATTACAGCCGTCTTCAGCCGGGCTTGCTTAATATTATGTTTCACCATGAGTCATGTGTCATTGTTATTGTCGTTTATGTTCCTTTGTATATTCTCGAGCGTTGCCGCTCGGCTGCGAAGAATCTCAGCAACGCCAAATTGGACATTGGATTCTCCGTGGCTGGATGGCTCCCGTCGTGGGTGCTTTGATCCGTAAATAAATCTACAAAAGAAAACCAGAACTTCTCCTGTTTTCTTCTACAATAACTTGGCGGCGAGCAGGAACTTTCGCACCCACCGCAGCGATACCACCTCATCTCCATCATTCCTTGGGAGTAACCTTACCATCCACATCACCCACACTGTGTGAATCGCACCTCAACGAGTTGGACTCCTCATCAATCTCCAGGAATTACGGTTGGACACATTTTTTTTCACAACAAATTTTATTGGGTGATTAGGCAAAGCAAGAACGTGGCTCTTCCACAACCGGAGGTCACCACCATATATAATGACACATTTCAGTATTGTTGCATAGCTCAATCAATGAAAGAGGAAAATACAAACCTCCCACCCCTACCTCCACCCCCGCACCCTCCACCACCCAACTTCCCTTCAACCCACCCCTTATCCCACCCTAACCCCTTGCACGTGATCACAATTAACTGTCAGCATTCGGCTGTAGTGTGCTTGATAAGGCGCAGCCCCTTAGGCCCGAGGTCCCTCCTCCACCTGTATATCATCCTCTTGGTCCGCCGGAGGGTCCAGAAGCAACCCCCTATACTCCGCCCACCGTTTCCAGATTTTATAGTGCTTACGGTGGCATCCTCTGGCCTCAAACACTGGGCGCTCCAACCCCATAATGTAGTCCAGACCCGCCTGGTTGGACACATTTTTATTACCTTTTTACCCCCCGCTTTTGCTGTTCACACAGTTTGTTGTAATCAGCAGTTTGTCTTCGCTCGAGCTCCTCTGCTTCAGCGTGAATTTCAAACATGAATGCACACTCGTCTCCCTTTATTGACCTGGAACTCTGAATCAAAATGGCAGACAGGCGGAGAAGGGAAACGATGGGGCACAATTTCCAATTTTATTTCCTCACCCACACAAAGCCTATTGCACATTCATTCCTCAGTTATAAGCATGCTTTATTTAAAATATATACATATTGTTCAAACCTTTATTCTGAGCGACAGTATATACAGTTATGGCTTCTTCCCAACAGTTTCAAACTCCACTTCTGTTTTACAGACTCTTGGTAGGCCAGCTCTCAAATGGCACCAGTGGTTAAAAGGTTTTGAGAATTATCTTGTTGCTATTGATACAGTTAAATACTCTTCTCCCTGTAAAGTAGCTATTTTATATGAATGCTTAGGGGTAGCAGCACAACGAGTTTTTGAAAATCTTCCAGCGATTCTTGCCCCTGCTGGTTCAGGTGACAATTGGGACACTTACCAAGAAGCCCTTGCTTGTTTAAACAAAACAATATTCCGACGAGCCAAGCATTGTTTTGGAGCGCCACCATTTCTTTAAACAAAAGCAATGTTTGGAGTAAAGTGTTGAAGATTACATTGCTGAACTCAGAATATTAGCATCTACATGTGAATTTGGTGCAAGCACAGACATGTGTGTAAGAGACCAATTCATTTTTTCCTGCTTTTCAAAAAGAATTCAGGAACGTTTGCTGAGTTGCAAAAATCCCACATTGGCTCAAACTGTAGACATTGCCAAAAGCATTGAACGTGCAACCAATTCCTCTAAAATTCTACAAAAAGTCAGTCACAATCAAGTGTTCATTTGGTTAATGAACGCTCTACTTCCACTTGCTCCACCGATGATTTGTTACAGATGTGGCTCAAGGAACCATCTCGGGAATTTACCTAATTGTCCTGCTTCGTGCAAAAGATGCTCATCTTGCAAGAAAATTGGTCATTTTCAAGCCGTATGCAGTGGTGGTAAGAGATTCACCAGGGCCAACAATATTGAATTTAACGAGGATCTTGAGTCGTGTTCAGAAAAACTTGACAATGTAATGCTATCCATCGAATGTGACTCTGCCGACCTTTCTAAAGTTAAAAGGCCCATGGTGTGAGCTTTTCATTGGAACAATGCCTTTACAAGTGAAAGCGGACTCAGGTTCTCCTATCACCATTTTGTCAGACTCTATGTTTTTATGCAAACTGGGGTAGTAACGTTTTTCTTACCAAATCTGATGTCAACCCTAAAGCTTATGGTGAAAAAGAAATAGATATGTTGGGTTACTTTCATTCTAGGATTGAATGTCTTGGCAGATGCACCTTTCCCAAAGTTTATGTTGTTCTTAAGGGAAGAAACATTCTGGGTTGGTTAGATTTAGCTAAGATGGGTTTGTATCTCAAACCTGTGATGGAGCAATGACTTGTAAAAAAGAGACTTGCTTGGAAGCAATCTTCTCATGTAACCACTAACCCCGTACTAAACTTGTATTGTGGAAATAACATGCATTACACAACATTTATTAGTAAGAACTAAGCTTGCCTATGTGTCTTATTAACCAGTAACTCGAGTGTGATTCTAAAATGGCCGCTAACCGAAAATCTTTAGTGCGCATACATCTACGGCATCTACGTAGTATGACATAGCTTTCGCTTGGAGGGAACTTTCTGCACTTGCACAGTAGCTAACAAAATGGCCGCTTGAAACTCACATGCTTGCCACCTGCTTGCTGAAAAACTAAACCCAGCTATTCTACTAATGCTAATGCAGGAAGAGTAATAATAAGTAAAGGGGTTTAGAGGAGAGATAAGTGGTATACAGTGAAACCATTTATTTTTGATTTTAACATTTGTCTTTTTGACTCTTTCAATAGTGCTTATTATGGGCCTTGAAACACGAACGACAGTCTATTCCCTCACTTTCTACAGCACATGCGTAGTGCAACCAAGCTGAAAGACGCAATGTCAACTTGAACCTCGTCCAAGGTTCCCCAATGGATACAATCATGGGAATCGAAAGGACAGTCCACTTAAATGGATGGGAACTACTGTTTTTTTCCCTCTAATTTGTGACAATTACATTGTGAATACGGTTGGGAATAAAGACTGATGTATAAAACTCAAGGGGTGAGATTTTAAAACAAAGAGCTGAAAGAAATAATGGGAAATAAGCATGGAAAGATGATCACCTCCCCTTGCCTGTCCAATCAGAGTTAGTAGTTTCATAAATTTGAAACATTAATGCCTGGTACCAACATACAGAAAGGTATAATTGAGGTAGTTTAGTTAGTTAGCTAGAAGTTCCAGACGGAGATGCTGAAGTCCAGACCAGGATGCTGTCGGAGTGACGAGTGATGCTGAAGAAGAATCGAATTACAGAGCAAATTATCTTACGAAAATTACTTTAGAAGAAGATCGCAGAAGAATCTTGAGGAGGAAGAGAGTGTCAGAGAGGGGTGCTATGCAAGCGTCAGTGATAGAGAGGTCATCAGTCCTGTCCTGAAGTCTTTGTTTGCCAGATCTTTCCTGGGGGATCCCTACCAAGCTCCAGGCCTGGGAGTTGGTTTTCACAATATTCTAGGTAATTATATCTATATCTGCGTATGCGCTTATGTGCTTTTCTCTCTGTCCTCTCCCTTTCATGCAGTATCATCGCAAAGTATAAATGAATTCATTTTGATTAATTATTTAAATCTTCCTTCCCGTGAGAGAAAAAGTTTGTTCTGTACTGTGTAAGTGGTTCACATGAATTTAATCTGAGATAAAATGTAAAATTATATCCCGACTCTGTGATCTTTTCCAATGTGTAAGTATATTGAAATCTTATGTCATTTCACCATCAACTAGTTCCAACTAATGGTCCATTGACCAGAGGAAAGAACTTTTGATCAGTGAAAGATTAGTTAGGGACTAGAGATAACTAATCTAGAGAAATATAAAACATGACCCCAGCGGTTATTGCCGGCATGTTGTGAATGAATTTATGGGCCCAGATGAGTATGTGGTGTTAGATTACCTGTTGCTGGTAACCTGCTGGATCACCTTGTACAGATCAACCTGTCACTTTGGGAGATATTCCACCTGATTACTAAAGTTACCATGAATTTGAGGATGTTAATGTTTCCAATCTCTCTGTCTCGGAAATGAAATTCGCCTTAAATCTAATGTACAACCCATCGTTCACAAAGTTCGACCTTTTCCCTTGAGTGCAAGAGATGAATTTAAAAAAAAAACTCGTAGGGACTTATGTGGTGAGGGAATTATCACACCATGCAATTCCTCCGAGTGGGTTTCTCCCAGAGTTTTAGTTCACAAAAAATCTGACGATGTCAGATTATGTTATGACTTGCGCTCCCTTAATAACAATATCATCGCGGATTGTCATCCACTACCTAAGATCCACAATTTACTATTCAATTTGGGTGGGGCCAAGTACTTCTCCTTATTAGATTTCAAGCCCGCTTATCACCAGATTCCCGTCAGACAAATCTCAAGAACTGACCACATTTGTAACCCCATTTGCGGCTTACAAATATCGCAGATTACCCTTTGGTCTAGCTTCCGTGGCTAACGTCTTTCAAAAGTTAATGGACACTTTATTGAAAGTCATTCCTGGCATACAGGCCTCCTTGTTTTTGCCAGTAATCTCACAGAGCATGATGAAACTCTCTTCAAGGTTTTGAATACACTGAAAAATGTTGAAATGACAGTCAGACACAATAAGTGCAAATTTGCAGGGCAAGAATTAGATTATTTAGGTCATGCACTTTCACCCAATGGCATAAAACCAAACTTTTCTCTCATAAAACCTATTAGAGATGCCCTCTCCCTAATGATAGAGATTCCTTGCGCTCATTCCTAGGTCTAGCAGAATATTAATATTACGCTAGATTTGTGCAGGGTTATGCTCATATTGAGGAACCTTTGAGAGATCCTCTAAGAAAGGGTGTAACGTTTTTATGGTCAGATAATCTACAGAAAGTCTTTGAGCAGGTTAAAAAACTCATTGAAAATTCCACAGCTTTGCATCCATTCTTAGATGGTTGTAAGTGTTTCCTTACTGTTGATGCCAGCCTTAATGGATTAGTAGCTGTATTACGACAATGGGTATCAGGTAAAGAACATACCATTGCCTTTGCCTCCAGGGCTCTCCAGTCAGCTGAGACCAGGTACAGCACCATTGAGAGGGAAGCCCTGGCATGTGGTTGGGCTATTTACAAGTTCAAGTCCTATATTTGGGGTTGTGAGTTTGAAATTTATAAGCCACTCATGCATATGCATTCAAATAGCTCCTCAAATAAAGCGGCCTCAAGATTAGTCCGGCTTCTTTCCAAAACTTCAGGAATTTCACTTCATTATTAAACTTATTCCTGGAGGAAAAAACTTCAGGGCTGACTGTTTATTAAGGATGTCCTTGAGTGAAGTTCCGGAGGCAGCTGACGATGTTGAGTGCATAGTTGCAGCCATCGATCTGTTTCTGAATGTTTACCTATATCTGAATGTGAGTGGAACTTAGCGTATGACAATGACAATACACTTACCAAAGTCAAAACTTTCATTTCAAATAAATGGCCTGAGCATAGCGTTTTATCCTCTGAACTTAGATCCTTTGCGAATGTGTCTGATGAGTTATCTGTGGTTGGAAAGTTTGTCACGCAACATGATTTGTTTACTCCACCTGAATCTTTACGCCATATCATCATTCAGAATGCTCATCAAGGACACCTAGGGGTCACAAAAACTTGCCAAAGGATTAAACTATTTTATTGGTGGCCATCCATGCTTGCTCAGGTCAGAAAATTATTTGACAATTGCGCTGAAGGCCTCTTATCAGACAAACATTGGAAGACCCTCTACTCCATTGCATCCTGTTCCACTTCCTGAGAATCCTTGGGATAAAATGGGATTAGACTTTTCTGGCACCTATGAAAATTTGTCCAGTGAAAACAAGTATTTAATTTTATTGGTTGATTATATAAATTATCGCTTTTGTAATAGAGCTACAACTGAGAATGCGATTACATTTTTGCAAACTGTTTTTGATGTTGAAGGTCTTCCCAGAATAATTGTGACAGATGATGGAGCAGGATTTCACAAAAGAAACCTGCTCAATTGAACACCCCTATAACACGTACCAACAGTAAGTAGTGTTCGAATGATTAATGTGCACAATTACACTACATGTGGGAAGTTTTCTGTGCAAAATGCATGATTTAACTAAAAACTAATCTGTAAATAACCGGAAATGTAATAATCTTGTGTATAGAATGATTTAAGAAGGTTTGAATGGCAAGGCTGCACGTGTACCTAGTAAAAAGCATGAGATGTATTGCTTTATCCTAATAAATAATGCTGTTTTTTCTGCTTATGCTATTCTAGGCTAACCATTAACATGAAGTAGAGTTAAGTTGGGGGTAAACAGTGAAAAAACATTATCACATAATTAATAAATGTTTGTTTTCTGTTCTTTTAGTAACGGACAAATCCTCCATTTTGTTAAATTGGCCTCACACAGGGCGGGTGAAGTTGGGAGCGAGCGGGAACCATGTGACTGCATGACTGAACTGCTGTGTAAAGCTGAAAAAGCGTGACCTGGTGAAGGACAGAACATTAACAAGCGGCCAACGCCAGTGTCAGCATGGGAACGGAACCCGAAATGGTTGAATTTATTCAAATGTACAATAAACTGTAACATATGTACTCATGAGAGAGAAGAGGTATTGATGACTATGTAAAAAAAAATATTTAGAACAATGGTGTAGTCAAGAGTAGAATAATTTCACGGTGGGGTGACATCCCACCCCCAAACTCAACCAATCTCTTAGCTAGAAAATGCGAATTTAGCAACTATTGTGTGACGGACATGTACTTTTGGGGTATGAGAATAGGTGCTGTAGGGGTGTGGTTTAGGCTGCTGCAGGTTGCTTAGACCGAAGGTGTTCGAGTGAGGTGTGCGCCGCTGTTCGTCGGGTTGCAGAGAGGCCTAGCTGTTCCTGTCCGGTCCCTGTCCTGATTCCTGAGTCTTTGATCCCTGACTCTTGGTCCAGTGGTCCACCACTACTTTCTAGGCCTGAGTGGTAGTTTTCCCCTTACAGATTTATTGGGTTTGTATTTAATCTAATCGGTATTGCAGAAATTATTTTTGCAGTGGTATTTCCTGTCTCTGTACCTTTTGTCTCTTCCTCTATCACTCCGATTTGTTAGTTAAATCAATATAATTTTACCTGCATCTAATGTCTCTTCATCTGTCCACTCTTTGCAACATATATTTGAAATGATAGTTCCGTTATTGCTATGATTGGATTTTTTTTTTGCTCACTCTCATTAGGTTTCCAGTATTTGGAATTATGAAGTGATCGATATGAGCATTTATTATTACTAAATAAAATATATTAAACCTCACCGAGAGTCTGTGGTTATTTAGTCAGTTTCATTGATTAGATGTTTTCTTTAGAATTTCCATTGCCATCTTCAACTAATTGGTCCATCGACCAAGCAGATGAAAAGTCGATTATTATTAGTTCAGATACGCAAATATTCAGAATGTTTAAAGTTTTAACCTGAATAACGAGAATAAGATTGAGGTAAGGTTGACAAACTTGACCCCCGAGCATCAGGGATTCGGGTGAATGAGTATGGGCCAAAGTATGTGAGGTATTGAATCTTTATCCCTGATCAATTTATCGGGTTCGCGCTGGATCAGTTTCTTGATTAGTTATTGTTTAGTTTGGCAATGATTATTTAATATTGATTATATGTCTTAACATGAAGAGTTAGTGTCCTGTACTATGTTGTCTAGAAGTACAGACACGGAGTTGCCTGAGGAATCGAGGGCAGGAATTTGCCTGAAGTAGGCAAAAAAAGAGTGTGGTAAAGAAATCGCACTGCAGAAGTACTGTGTCTGTTGTAATAATACTGAAAAGCTACGTAGGGCTGTCAGTGTTATAATTAGGGAAAATGAGTATGTAAGTAGACTGTCTGAAATAGCGAAGGGTCCACTTTTGAAACTCCAGAAGTATCCCCGGGGGAGTAACAGGACACTTTTTTATAGCCAAAAAAGTCCTCTTGTGAAACTTCTGCTTTATCCCTAGAGGAGTAACAGGTCTCCCCGTAGCTTGTTAGAGAAGTGAGATAACGCTGGTCGTTATTATTACTTGCAGTGTATGGATCTCTTGGAAAGGTGAAGACTATCTCTTTATTTAGTGGAGCAGACATAGTAGCATTGTCTTTTTATGTTGTTACTAACAGAATTTTGATTAAGAAAACTCAGAAAAATATTGCAGTAAGATTTTGTGATGGGAGGGCTAGGAGAAGGAGTGATACTGACGTCACAAAGTGCCGCGCTGGTATTGGACAAAGCAGCTGGCGTGTATCGAGAGCAGATTGCAAAGGGAGGGTCAGTAAAAGGAGTAAAAGCTGACATCACAAAAGGCAGCACTAGCATTGGTCAGACAGCGGGTGTGTACAAGGCTCTGGTTGGTTAGCTAATGTGAGTGCGTTGACATTGGATAAGACTGTAGTTACGTAGTGAGCTGTGATTGGTCGATTAGTGTGAGTCGTGCTGGTATAGGATGGAATTTAGCAAAAAGGGAAATGAGATTTACGGAGCAGTTTTGTTATTTTGTCTGTTGAGAAATACTAATAGAAGAGTCTGAAGATGGGTTTGATAACAGTAATAAAGAATTTCTTTAAAAATGACAAACAAATTGTGACAAGAGAGGGAATTCCAATTCCACCTCCAAAAACGCCTGCCCCTTACATGATGATGGAGCAAGGGTACCATAAGTGTGTTTGGTTAGAAAACTGGATGAAATATACGAAGGATGATGGAATGTTAGCTTTCCCTGAATTTGGTACATTCAATGTAAGGATTTTACAAAATTTGAGAGCTAGGATAAACTCGCTAGAGACATACCCGAGACTTACTAAACTTGAAGGTTGGAAGAATGGGAAGTAGAAGCTTATGAGCGAGAAAAAGATCAAAGTGGTAGAAGATTTAGAGGCTTTATGCCTGGATATCCATTTGAGAGGCGAGAAGATCAAATGAAAAGATAGAGAAGAGCTGTAGTGACCAAGGGTCTATATCCAGTTTTAACAGTAGGGAATCAAACAGGTACCAAATGTAAGGAGAAAAAGAAAAATATAGAAATGTCTGGGGAGTCTTGGATGAATCTGACAATGAATTATTAGAAGATGTGATGACTAAAATACCTCCACCATATGAAGAAAATTCAGAGGAGGTGATTCCAAGTGCCCCCTAATAGGTAAATCCCTTGACTCCCCGAGTAACCAAAATAGCTAGAATAGTGCGAGAAAATGAAGTGAGCTTGTTAAATAAAGCCAGAATGGAACAGGTACAGAAAATAAATCAGTTAAATCTGAATGCAGCAGCTTTGATGGTGTCAGTGACAATTGGTCCTGTGGTTCCTACATTTGGAGAAAAATCGACTTTGCCAAAGGTGCACACATTGTCAGCTCCAAGAAGTAGTGTAAGGAGTGAAGTAGGGTCGGTAACAAATGAAAATAGACAAGATGACCAAGATAACACACTGTTAGACCTACCGGTTGGTGACTTATTAACAGAAACCCCGGGGAGAAGCATTCAAAGAGACCCAAGAAAAATAGGGCCAGATTTTACTCCAAAATCAGGGAGTTCAGCAGGTCCCTCTCCAGAAGAATGAACTAATTGGATAACAGAAATGACCAAGCCAAAAGCTCAACCACAGAGTTAAATGTGAGCCAATTGAAAGTAGATTTAGAGAAGATGATTATTGGAACGGTAAGTCCAGATAGACTAGGGACATACAGTGATGAAGAGTTACTGTTTTTGTGTACAAGTATTACTTGGAGAGCAAAGAATTTCAATGAAAAACTTTCGGAAGTTGCTAGTGAGTTTGGTGTAGATATAGAAAAGTCGAAAGTGTTTCAGAACTCGTACAGAATGGCATTTACTGACAAGGACTTAGAGTTTGAATACGTCAGGGAGAAGATTGCAGATCAAAGAATTAATTAATATTTTGAAGAAATGGGGAACTGTAGAACGATGGAGGAGTAAATGGATGACAACGAAAGGAGAGACTACTGGTAAAGGAACTTCCATTAAAGGATATCGAGACAGTTGAAAAAGCATGTCCCATGAGAGAGGTTCCAGGTGGTGGATATGTCCATGTACCTTGGAGTAGACAGGATATATTATCATTCACAAATGATTTTGCCCGATAACGAGAGAAGCCTGTTGAATGGTATAAACAAGTGGACAGATTTGTAAAAGTTTCAAAAGTGTTGTTGAAAGATTTAGATGGTCTTTTTGAAATAGTAGTTCCGGCTGATTTGTCGACAGAATGTAAAATTACTGTTGACTGGCCGAAAGATGAATATCCCAGGGGTGCAAAAATAGGTGCGCCATCTGAAGAGGTGATGAAGAATTTCAATCAGGTCATTAATTTCTTGAAAGGGAAGATTTCCCCTAAAGAAACGGATTGGGTTAAGATTGACAGGATGACCCAAGAGCCTAAAGCGTTCACACATATTATGAGAGATTGCTACAGGTTTTTAAGCAATACAGTGGGTTTAAAAATATTGGAGATAAAGATATGTGACATTTTGTGTATCGATTTGTATATGGATTGAAACCAGAGATTAGTGCAATGATACAGCAGCATATGCTCTGCTGGCAAAGTAAGTCAATAGACAATATGTTGAGGAATGCAAAATACTGTAGTGATGATATTGATTCAAGGCTTAAAAAGTTAAAGGGGAAAATGATGTGGGCACAAGTGAAGATGGCAGAACAGCAACAGGAAAATAGTAATGTGCAACAAAGTCAGAACCAGGTTGGTCAGGTAAACACTGGAGGTAGGGGAACATTTTAAATGAGTAAGGAAGAAGCAAAAAAGAAATTTCCTTGTCATGGATGCGGAAAGTTGGGGGCGTGGCTATGGCTGGGATGGAGGCAGACGTGTTCAGGTAGAGCTCTGCAGGAGGCTCCCCTGAACAGGCTGAAAACTCAGGATGTAGCCGTGAAGTGAGGCATAAACATGGAGCACAGACAGGGTGCTTTCCTGGTGCAGCGGCATCGATCTGGACTCGCCTGAGCCCCACCGCACAGAGTCGGACTGGTGAGGCAGCTTGCTGCATGGCCCCGGAAACAACTGCTTCAGCTACGCGAGCCCGGGGTCTGGCTCTGCCCACAGGGCAGCGCGAAATGTTACGCAGTTAGCATGAACGGCCGGCAGCTGAACCTGGCTACAGCTCCTGACCCATCGCCTGCTGATGTGTGATGTGCGGTGGAGGTGACACCGGCCGCACGTGTGCGAACTGGGACTGATTACCGCTCGTTGTGGGAGAGGAGCTATTGGAGGCAGTGTTGACCGGCCTCCGAAAATGGCCGTCGCATAGGCAGAGGAGCTGTTCTGAGCATCCCCGAGCCCCTGACGTGATACTGGGGGTGCACGCCCATCCTGCCGAGTGGTTTTCCTCTGATGGTGGAGGGCGGGGAGTGGCTGGAGCCCCAACAGTGATATCCGCCGGACTTCGGGCCCTGATTTTACCCAACTCGACGCCCAACTGCTGCGGTGACTGCGGAGGAGTGGGGTGAGTGAACCCTGTTTGGCCCGGTCGAGCTGCCGCTGCTCACGCGGCGTGACCAGGGGCCGCTACCTGAGCCTGTGTGCCGCTGCCGCCGTTGAGGACGTTCCCCCCGCTGGTAGATCAGGGCCGGCGGCTGGCCGCTTTTTAACACCCCCTCGTACAACTGGGGTGAGGAATTCATCGCGGCTGAGACCTCTGGGACATTTCTTGCGGACTGTGGCAGTCTGCGCAGCCTGCCAAACATCCATTGCGGAGAAGGTGCAGAGAAATTGTGAGGCAGCGCGGCCCGGGCTGCCATGGCTACCGCTGCTCCTGCGGGGCAACCCTCTGGCGGGGCACCCCGTCCTCAAAGGCCTGCCCGCTACTCGCCTTTATTCTGCATCTGCCCGTGGGCTTTGCTACATCGCAAATGTGGCTGGCGCTGGCGGGTGTGCCGCGGCACTGGGATACGGCTGTGCTCGCCCCAGATGAGGGACCCTGATTTTGTCTCCTAAGGCACTGCACTCCGCATGATGGAATTCTCCTGAACTTGCTGAGTCGGCTGTAGAGACACTACAAAGCTGATACCCCTCCGGGGTAGTTGCTGTGCGGGGGCTGGGACGCACTCTAGGGGCCCAGACCGCCATCACCTGGAGCAACAGTGGGTTTCCCACCAACATCCTGGCGGCTGCCCTGGGGCTGGCACTGGTTTATTGCTGCGAATCCAGGCAACACCTGACACATGCTGCACGTACCACCTGGGTGGTCCCCCGACGAGCGAGTTCGTTGTTGCCACCTGTTGGATGTGCAACCGACCCTGGCCTAGCTTGATTCTCGGCTAAAAAGGCGCATTGCTACACCTTTGCCTACTGAGTCCTGGGCGGCTGAGTGCTGCGGTTGCCGGCTGAGCTGCGGAGTGGACCCAGTGGATTGTCAGACAAAACCCCACTGCCTTGGCCGAGAGCTGTTGAATCCCTGCTGATTGCGACCTGTCAGTGCTGAAGAAGGAACCATAGAGTAGCTCAAATCCTGGGAACGCTGTGCTGGGCTCTCCCTGGGCGCGGGAGGAAAATAGGCGGGCGGACTCTGCACCCGATGTCGGGCGGTACCCGGGCATGGACCGGAACGTGCGGTGCACAAGCCAAACCCCCGCCGTCCAAGCCCAAATCGGACAAAATGGCGAAGCAGGGGTCGGCGGATCAGACCGCAAGTAAGCTGGATGCGGTGCTTGCTGCAATGGAGCGCCTGGAGGAAACCATCAATCAAACCCGCACCTCCCTGGAATCCAAAATAGACAAGGTGGCTTTCGACCTCACTCACCTACATACGGATCACCGGAAACTGACGGACCGTACCACTGTGGTGGAATCTACGCTTGCTGACATCAAACCGCAGGTGACGCGGACGGATAAACATGTACAAGATTTGCTGAATCGTGTCGAATTCCCAGAGGATAGAGCTGAGGATGCCATAGGGAGGGCCTGACGTAACAATGTTCGCATAGTGGGTGTACCCAAAAAATGGGAAGGAAAAGAGCCTGCCCTACACATGGAGGCCTGGCTCAGAGATGTACTGCTGGAGGCGTCCCTCTCACCACACTTTGTCATAGAGCATGCCCACAGGGTCCCGGCGATGGCCCCCCATTGGGATCGAGTCCGCGGCCCCTGCTTCTTCGGATTCTAAACTACCGGGACCAAGAATCCATTCTGCAGGAGACTAGGAAGCTCCAGGATGTCCACAGAGATTTTCGTTCATGGCAGTGAAGAAGCGTCTTCGACAAAATGACCTGAAATATTCTCTGTTGTTCCCAGCGAGACTGCATGTGGTTGCCAACGATAAAACGCATGTCTTTAACACATCAGAGGAGGCGGAAGACTAGCTGGATACCTTCACCAATGCGGGGCCTCGAGACAAACCTGCAACCGCAACGCTACCTAAACTGAAAGGCCCATTTCGCCGGCGGTGGAGGGGGCACGGATCTGTGAGGATGGGGACACCATCATTGCCACCGGTGGGCTCATACTCAGAGCTGATCCTCAGCGGGCAGCGAGATGCCCTACAGGCAGTAGCAGAGATCAGCGGATCGCCGAGAACCGAGGGAGTATCTAACTCCAGCCAACAAGACCTGTCTAGTGATGATGAACAGATATATGGCCTACAGAATTCACAGGACTCGAACGGACAACCCAATGTCACCCCGCAAACGGCGGACTTGATAGCATGAACACTGCAAGCTCCTGTATTTGTATGGACTACAAATTGAGGTATTGGGGTATATGTGTGGGGGTAAGCTGTTGTTGAGCAGACAGACATTTGGAATGCTAGTCGTTATGACTCTACAATATTTTCCTCACTCTGGGATTGTCGTTGTGCTTTAGGAGGGAGGTGGAGGAACTCACATGTATATATTGTTGCTGTTTTGTGGACATCCAGACAGGTGACCCACCTGATAAGTACTTTTGAGTTAACATATGCAGTTTATCACACCTATATAGTGTTTTGCCTGTGAAAGGTGAGCCCCTGGGAAGCTAAACACGTAGATTGTACATTAACGTAGAGTAGTTCGCAGTGCACCCCCCCAAATTGTTTTGACAGTTATCTCCAATTGGAAGTTTGGGCGATTGCTGGTTGCATTTTCGCCCTTTTGGTATTACACATGCATATGTTTTTATTGGGATTTTATAGTGAGACATCATCTGTTACGAGTGGATTTAAACAGTGTCATGTGCTACGAGTCAACGTGCTAGACAGGATGTATAATGCTAAATTGTATTCAATGTATGTGCCTGTTGGGCTGCTGCAGATACACGTTCACCTGATGCGTTGTAGGGGATATGTCTTCATTTAAGATTGGTACATGGAATGTGAGGGGCATGCATTAGCCGTCGCGTAGGTATCAGATCTATTCATATCTCAAGCAACATCATATTCAAATTGCCTTGCTGCAGGAGGCCCACGTGGCAAACCAGAGCTACAACACTTACACTGTCGCTGGCGCGACCAGGTGTTTGCCACAGGGTATTCGGCTTCTGCGCAAGGTGCGCTAATATGGGTAAGGGCGGGTGTTCCACTCACAATCACATAGTCGCTGATAGATGCAGAGGGAAGGTATGTGATTGTTAGGGGCGCGCTGGATGGCCGACAAATAGTGCTTGCACCACTATGTGCTCCTAATACAGAACAAGCTGCATTCCTGGAGAAGGTGTCACACATTCTTGCGCCATGGCACGACATCCCTTTGCTAATAGGGGACGACTACAATAGCGTCCTTTATGTGTCACTAGACCGATCCTTCCCGCCCCTTCCGGGTACGAGCACACATCATGCCATGAAGGCATTGTCCAATTGGGCTACACAATGGCATTTGAAGGATGCCTGGAGGCACCGTGATCCCCAAGACAGGATATATTTTTATTATTCAGGAGCCCATGACCTGCACGTGCGGCTAGACCATTATATGCTCTCGGATGAGCTGCTCCCCCATGTATCTGCAGTTTACTACTTCTGATGGACACACTCTAACCACAACCCGCATGTATTGGAGGTAACATGGGAACACCCCCGCCCGCCAATCCCGACATGGCGGCTGCAACCAGACCTTTTACTAGATGCGCCCTTCCGTGACCTACTAGCTGCCAATATCCCCTGGTACTTTGAGGAAAATGCTGGCACGGCCGCAACGCCATTGCTGGAGTGCGGCGTGTTCAAAGTTGTGATCAGGGGGTACTGCCTTGGTGCACAAGCAGGAATGCGGCGACAGTTGGAGGCAAACCTCACGCGCCTCAAAACTGACCTGCTTCGAAGGGAGGGAGAGGCGTTAGAGGGAAACACAGGTCCTTTGGAACATCTTAGAGAAGAGCATTCTAGATTACTAGACCGTCTCCACAATTTAAACTATGCAGCACACTCAGCGCGCACCCATCATATAGGAGACAAACCCGACAGGTTGCTGTCCTGGCTGATACGGGTGGACATGGCAACCGCACCTGTGACAGCGGTACAGAATACACAAGGAGTCATGGTACACACCATAAAAGATATACACCACGCTTTTGAGGTACACTACTCCACAATATACAAATCTTGCTTGATAGCTACGGATATAGACATACAGAATTTCCTGTCCACACTAACATTGCCGCTGCTCACGGATTGTCAGCAGGGAGATGTAGGTGCATCTCTATTGCCCGAGGAAATAAGGGATAATATCTACTCTCTATCGAGTGGCAAGACACCTGGGCCCTGACAGACTACCGGCTGAATTTTACAAGACATACTCAGATGTACTAGTGCCAGAGCTGCTGCGAGTATATGCGGCAGCGCTGGAATATTCGACGCTCACCCCAACACAGAATGAGGCAACACTGGTTTCTCTTTTGAAGCCGGGCAGGAACCCTGACCTCCTGGGCGCTTACCGTCCACTGGCCCTATTAAACACAGACTATAAAATCTTTGCCTCGGTCCTGGCCAAACGTCTTGCCCCATTTGTGCCAACGCTGGTACATACCGACCAGAAGTGATTTGTACCCACCAGAAGCACCTCCCTAAATATTCGCAGACTATTCTGAATCCAAAAATATGCTACGGAGACCTGGCCCAGATCTGGATGTCTAGTATTGGACCTGAAGAAGGCTTTTGATTCATTGGAGTGGCCTTATCTCGTAGCGGTCTTACATAAATACGAGCTTGGGGACGACTATCTACAGCTGGTGCAATTTTGTACCAACGACCCACAGTACGGGCCCGTACGGGCAAGCATTTATTGGATGAAATCAGGGTGAGGCGAGGGACCAGGCAGGGATGCCCCCTGTCTCCGTTACTTTTTTCCCTAGCTATAATAGCTATGGAGCCATTGCCGGCTCTCCTTTGAGAGGGTGGCGCGGAATGGGGCATCCCCTTGAACGACGGACTGCATACAGTGTCCCTATATGTGGACGACCTGTTATTATATATATGGGATCTTCATGCTGTGCCGCCGGAGATATCAGCACTCTTCTGTAGATTTGAGGCGGTATCAGGCCTCAGGGTAAACTCGGCTAAGTCAGGCGCTTATTCTTTCCGTGAGGATGTAGCTGCAGCCGATATAATTATTAACGGAACTGCACTTAACTGGTATCCGACCACAGTCAGATACCTAGGAATATATATTTATAGGTCCCCAACAGATATTCTGGAGGGTAATTTGGCTCGCACCGTCTCCTCCATCAAGGCACAGATGCAATTCTACAAATCCTTGCCACTCAATGTGATGAGCCGCGTCACTTTAACCAAAATGATAGTACTACCCAGGTTATTATATTATTTTGCAAACCTTCCGGTATATGTCCCAGTGAAGCTCTTTAAGGAATTGGAGGGGTTACTCCGTGGCTTGATCTGGAATGCGGGGCGGCCCAGGAAAGCACTGCAAAAACTATATGCACCCCCCGGAATATGGCGATTTAGCAATCCCTCATCTGGAACTATATTACTTAGCTGTGTAATTACAGTGGGTCGCAAGGTGGCTAAGCGGCAAGAATCTAGCGGACATGGCGACAGAGAACAAAGTCTGGACACAGGCCCAGATATGTGGGTTGTTTCACCCACTAGGAAAAGCTCCCCGCCCTACGCAAATACATGTCGAGCTGGCTCACAGGTGTTTCAGGCGAAGCCTTCACCTCACAAAAGACACCATCCCATATGCTCCAGTACTGCCGCTTCTCGGGACGCCCAGAGGTAGAGACCCTATAACGGACATGACGTTGACGCCCTGGGTTGAGGTGGGAGTGGAGACACTTGGGGACTTGTATGTAGACCATGGGTACTCACAAACTTTCTCTCGGGGGCCAAATTAACAGTTTGGTTTGTGTCTGAGGGCCGCACCGGTGGGGGCAGGGTCAGTGGGGGAGGGGGCGGGGCTAGAGCAACAAAAAAAACTGACCATGAGGTTGATCACCGGTCCCTGCAGCGGACACCTTCATCCACTGAGCCACCAGACCCGGCATACACACATCTCTCTCTCTCTCTTTCTCTCTCTTTCTCTCTCTATCTCTCTCTCAGTCTCCCTCCCTCTCTCTAGCTCTCTCTCTCCCTTTCATCCTCCCTCTCTCCCTGTCTCTCTCTGTCTCACTCACTCTGACCGTCTCACTCCCTCTCACTCTCTCTCACTCCCTATCACTCCCTCTCTCCCTCTGTCTCACTCACTCTGATTGTATCACTCCCTCTCTCTCCCTCCCCCTCTCTTCCTCTCCCTCTCCCTCTCTTTCCCTTTCCCTCCCTCTAACTCCATCCCTCTCCCTCTCCGTCTCCCTCTTTTTCCCTCCCTCTCACTCTCTCTCTGTCTCACTCCCTTTCCCTCCCTCTCACTCCCTCTTACTCCCTTTCCCTCCCTCTCACTCCCTTTCCCTCCCTCTCACTCCCTCTCCCTCTCCCTCTCTGCCTCCCTCTCTTTCCATCCCTCTCACTCCCTCTGTGTCTCACTCCCTTTCCCTTCCTCTCACTCCCTCTCCATCGCACTCCCTTTCCCTCCCTCTCACTCCCTCTCCCTCCCTTTCCCTCCTCTCACTCCCTCTCACTCCCTCTCCGTCTCCCTCCCTTTCCCTCCCTCTCACTCCCTCTCCGTCTCCCTCCCTATCCCTCCCTCTCACTCCCTTACCCTCCCCCTCACTCCCTTTCCCTCCCTTTTGCTCCCTCTCACTCCGTCTCCCTCCAACTCCCTCTGTCTCCCTCCCTTTCCCTCCCTCCCACTCCCTCTCCGTCTCCCTCTCTTTCCCTCCCTCTCACTCCCTCTCTGTCTCCCTCCCTCTCACTCCCTCTCACTCCGTTTCCCTCCCTCTAACTCCCTTTCCCTCCCTCTCACTCCCTCTCTGTCTCTCTCCCTTTCCTTCCCTCTCACTCTCACTCCCTCTCCCTCTCCGTCTCCCTCTTTTTCCCTCCCTCTCACTCCCTCTCCGTCTCACTCCCTTCCCCTCCCTCTCACTCCCTCTTACTCCCTTTCCCTCCCTTTTACTCCTTCTCACTCCCTTTCCCTCCCTCTCACTCCCTCTCCCTCTCTGTCTCCCTCTCTTTCCATCCCTCTCACTCCCTCTGCGTCTCACTCCCTTACCCTTCCTCTCACTCCCTCTCCGGCTCCCTCCCTTTCCCTCCCTCTCACTCCCTCTCCCTCTCCGTTTCCCTCTCTTTCCCTCCCTCTCACTCCCTCTCTGTCTCCCTCCCTCTCACTCCCTCTCACTCCGTTTCCCTCCCTCTAACTCCCTTTCCCTCCCTCTCACTCCCTCTCTGTCTCTCTCCCTTTCCTTCCCTCTCACTCTCACTCCCTCTCCCTCTCCGTCTCCCTCTTTTTCCCTCCCTCTCACTCCCTCTCCGTCTCACTCCCTTCCCCTCCCTCTCACTCCCTCTTACTCCCTTTCCCTCCCTTTTACTCCTTCTCACTCCCTTTCCCTCCCTCTCACTCCCTCTCCCTCTCTGTCTCCCTCTCTTTCCATCCCTCTCACTCCCTCTGCGTCTCACTCCCTTACCCTTCCTCTCACTCCCTCTCCGGCTCCCTCCCTTTCCCTCCCTCTCACTCCCTCTCCCTCTCCGTTTCCCTCTCTTTCCCTCCCTCTCACTCCCTCTCAGTCTCACTCCCTTTCACTCCCTCTCACTCCCTTTCCCTCCCTCTCACTCCCTTTCCCTCCCTCTCACTCCCTCTCCCTCTCTTTCCCTCCCTCTCACTCCCTCTCCATCTCCCTCACTCCCTTTCCCTTCCTCTCACTCCCTCTCCATCGCACTCCCTTTCCCTCCCTCTCACTCCCTCTCCCTCCCTTTCCCTCCTCTCACTCCCTCTCACTCCCTCTCCGTCTCCCTCCCTTTCCCTCCCTCTCACTCCCTCTCCGTCTCCCTCCCTATCCCTCCCTCTCACTCCCTTACCCTCCCCCTCACTCCCTTTCCCTCCCTTTTGCTCCCTCTCACTCCGTCTCCCTCCAACTCCCTCTGTCTCCCTCCCTTTCCCTCCCTCCCACTCCCTCTCCGTCTCCCTCTCTTTCCCTCCCTCTCACTCCCTCTCTGTCTCCCTCCCTCTCACTCCCTCTCACTCCGTTTCCCTCCCTCTAACTCCCTTTCCCTCCCTCTCACTCCCTCTCTGTCTCTCTCCCTTTCCTTCCCTCTCACTCTCACTCCCTCTCCCTCTCCGTCTCCCTCTTTTTCCCTCCCTCTCACTCCCTCTCCGTCTCACTCCCTTCCCCTCCCTCTCACTCCCTCTTACTCCCTTTCCCTCCCTTTTACTCCTTCTCACTCCCTTTCCCTCCCTCTCACTCCCTCTCCCTCTCTGTCTCCCTCTCTTTCCATCCCTCTCACTCCCTCTGCGTCTCACTCCCTTACCCTTCCTCTCACTCCCTCTCCGGCTCCCTCCCTTTCCCTCCCTCTCACTCCCTCTCCCTCTCCGTTTCCCTCTCTTTCCCTCCCTCTCACTCCCTCTCAGTCTCACTCCCTTTCACTCCCTCTCACTCCCTTTCCCTCCCTCTCACTCCCTTTCCCTCCCTCTCACTCCCTCTCCCTCTCTTTCCCTCCCTCTCACTCCCTCTCCATCTCCCTCCCTCCCTTTCCCTCCCTCTCACTCTCTCTCCATCTCCCTTCATCTCCCTCCCTTTCCCTCCCTCTCACTCCCTCTCACTCTCCCTCCCTCTCACTCCCTCTCCGTCCCCCTCCCTTTCCCTCCCTCTCACTCCCTCTGTCACCCTCTGTCATCTCATCCTGCCTGTGTGTAAGCCTGGGCACACACACACACGCACAGCTGCCCGAGCACTTCACAGGTTTTTAAAAGACCATTTGCATGTTAATGAGGTTTTGATGTATTTCACCTCTTCTTAGGCCCCTGTAGCTTTACTCTGGCTATCGCTAGGATCACCCGGCCCCAACAGAGCAGCAGAGTCTCTCACGCTGCTGCAGACACTCTTTAAAAAAACATTTTAAAAAGGGGTATGATGTCTCAAGGTCTGCGGGCCGCCACGGAAGGCTTGCTGACCGATGGAGGCCCGCGGGCCGTACTATGAGTACCCGTGATGTAGACGGTGCCTTGTTGCCTTTTGCGACACTGACAGCAGAAATATGGGTTACCAGTGGGACAGTTCCTTCTACATGCAGCCATTATGCAAACGTTCACACTCGCATGGGGTGATAAGACCAACGAGCCACCAACACATCAGTTATTACAGTACCTGCACGTAATGTGGGAGGGATCACACGTGATACATTGGCTGGTACAAGCCCTGCTCATCCATGTATTGAAACCATTGCAGAGACTCCGCACATATTGGACTAAAGACAGAGGCTATCCCTTGACTGATAAAGAGTGGGAGCGTGTTATAGCTAGCGCCACACACATACCGCGAAATTCACGATTCAAACTCATACAAACTTACATATTACACAGAGCATATCTCTCACCAGACAAAATCAATAAATATTTTCATATCAACACTTCCGAATGCCCGAGGTGTCGTCTCTTAGGCGCTGCTCGATTACATATGCTGTCGTCCTGTCCCCTGCTTTTACACTACTGGCGTGCAATATCGGAAACACTCGCCAACTGCACTAATACTGAGATGGCTTTCACGTGGGAGGTCTGCTTCCTGGGGCTTTGCAAGAGAGCCAAGGCCAAGAAGACAAGCTCTAGGTTTCATGACCTGGGCCTTATAACAGCGAAGCGGCTCATAACTAAGAGGTGGAAGCACAAGGACCCACAAGAGGTATCACATTGGGTGAAATCCCTTGAAGTCAGTCAGTCAGTCAGTCAAAGATCTTTATTCGATAAATCAATATCAATTTAAAATGTAATAAAAACAATACAAAAAGAGAAACAGTTTTTAAAATCATCATTAGTATCATAAAATATCTAAAATACATCATTCCGCTATCAACAAAAGGCTTCATATATGATAATATTTATCTAATAAAGTGCTGAGTGCAAAGACTTCATGACAGTGTTGCCAATCTCTCGTACTCCGTGAGTCTTTTCTTGGTGCGCACTGCACACACCAAAATATTTGCTACACAAAAGACAATACTGGGATGATTTAGCAGCTGCAAATAGAGGAGTGCTGGTCTTACTTGCAGGAACCCTGTCTTTTTTAAGATTGGCACGAGATACTTCCTCCTTTCTACAATAAAGTGACCACAAAACATGGTAAAATGTATAGTGTCTTGGATCGAAAAACCATCACAGGAACAGGGTGGAAGTTCAACAGGTTTACACCAAGTTGTATACTGTCTTAATATTAGATGGATCATATTGAAGCGGAAACGAGTTAATAAAAACCTATGAAAAGGGCGGTTAACCAGAGTAAGATAAAATTCAGGGCCTGAAGAGGTTGCGACCAAAGTATGTGCTCTAACCAAGGGTTTTATCAACTCCTTTTCCTCTCTTAGTAATGACAGCCGCTCAAGCATGTCACTTTTACTTCTGACAATGTCATTCCGGGATATAGACTCCGGTGAGGAAAAGAGGTTAGGTCGGCCCAAAGCACTGAAACCATTTTTAACATAAGTCAACCACTTAATTTTATGGGCATTGTCAAGTAAAAGACAATCTTTCAGAATGGCCTGGTTTAAAGATAATTCACTATTGAGCCAGATTTTAAGCCACATAATTAAAGGGGCCACTCGAATTTTGTCTGAAATATAGTCGACCCCCAATTCAGAATGAACCGAATAAGATGGTGTAGACTGGGGTAAAGACGAAACTGATTTAAAAAATTTGTTTTCAGAAACCTGGAGGCAATCTATTGATCCATATCCCCATAGTGAACAGCCATAGGTTGCAACAGACACGCACTTTGCGTTATAGATGGTCATGAGGGCTGGGACCGGCCTAGCCCCCAATCTTTTGCTGAAGCTCAAAATGGCGGAAGATGTTCTTACTAGGGCACTATTTCTGTTTCTTATTTGGGGACACCAACTCCCCTTATCCTCAAACGTGACTCCTAAATATGGGAATGTTGAAACTCTTTGCATTTCCACGTTGCTGCAATAGAAATTTTTAACTTTCTTGCAGCGTGTGCCTTTACCGACCACCATGGTTTGTGATTTTTTGGCATTAATTTTAAGATCTAAAGAAGCCATAAAAAGCCCAAATGCATCCAATAACCGCTGGAGTCCCAGTCCTCTGCGCGCCAGAAGCACCGCGTCATCCGCGTACAGGAGGATAGGGACACAGGTCTCTCCAATACGCGGTATGTCCGGTGTTACCGTCTTAAGTTCAGATTCAAGGGCGTTAATGTAAACTGTGAAGAGCAGGGGTGCCAAAATACACCCCTGTCTCACCCCCCTTTTGGACTTAAAGTGGCCAGTACGTCACCCCCCTGGGTCAACCCTGACGGAAGCAAGGAGATCTGAGTGAAGACCGGCAAGAAGATTTACAAGTGCACGGTCAAGACCCAGATCTGCAAGGATATGCCACAGTTTAGTGCGATTCACGAGATCAAAGGCCGAAGATAAGTCCATGAACCCTAAATATAACGTCCCATCTTTGGCCCTGGTGTATTTATCCACTAACATCTGCAGATTAAGGCACTGGTCCATAGTGCCCCGTTTAGTTCTAAAACCGTACTGCAGGTTGGATAAAACACCTCGATCATCAAGCCATGACTGGAGTCTAAGTAGGATGACCCTACCCAAAATCTTTACTGACGAGTCAATAAGAGATATCGGGCGATAACATGTCGGGTCCACCCTGCTTCCCTTCTTGAATACGGGAATAATTACAGACTCCTTCCAAGAAACCGGGATACTGGATCTAGTTAGGGCGTTAAAAACACCACACAACACCCTTGACCAAAGCTTTGGGTCCATTTTAAAAAAGTCAGCAGGGACTCCATCAGGCCCAGGGGCTTTGTTTTTTAGGGTCTGATCAATGGCCTTCTCCACTTCAGAAACCTCAAAAACAACTCTCTGGATCTCGTCAGAAAGAGGAAGACTATCTGACACATCTTCAACTAGGTTACTCGAGTATATTACCTCAAAGTGGCTGATCCATTCATGATCCGGAATCTTTAACTCAAGGGAAACTTGGTCCTTGTCTGAAAAGAAGGGCTGATTGACTACCTCCAGAAATCAGCACTATTTTTAACAATCTCGGGATCAGACAATTTTGACCAGGCAGTGTCCCTAATCTCCTTTTTCCTATTTTCTAGTGCTTTTTTATATAAGGATCTTAATGTAATTATTAAAGGGCGCTCTTTAGGGACAACTTTAAGGGCCTTGAGTAGAGCCGAATGAGCTCTTGAACAAGTATGATCAAACCATTTTTTCTCCCTTGGCTTAGACTGTTTTTTCTTATTAGTCAAATTAATGTCGATAGTTTTACAGATGTTCCCAAAGGCAGACATAACTTGGGGGTTTGATGCCCTCGTATCTAAACATGTCAGCACATCATTTTTAGTGCTGTTGAGGACAGCATGAAGGACATCCTCTGGTACGACAGAAGACCACTTTAATCTACGACCCTGGTCCTTTAGCACCACATCTTGGCTTCTAATCGCCCCTGGCCGACTCTGATTAAAAAAGACACTTGACAACAACTCCGCTACTACCGGATTATGATCGCTAAATGCTGAAACCATAGTGCCATAGTGGACCACCCTCTCTAAAATTTGACAAGACACAAATATATAGTCAATTACAGTACCGTTGCCATTACCTTTAAAGGTAGGAGTTCTTCTATCACTATCCCCACAACTAGATTCGCACAGGTTCCAAACATTCAAGTAGGATTCAAGAGTCTCCCCCCTAGTAGAGTGCTCAAAGTGAGGTAGTACAGAGTACAGAGGCCCCTCTGCTAAGGGATCTGTACATAACTGATTGCAGGGATGAATGTTAAAATCACCTAAAAAAATAACTTCGAACTCATTTACCTTTGTTCTATAGACTGACAAAAAGGAATCAATAATATCTAGGTTCTGCCTAGTATCCTCATTAGGACTAGAATTATAAAAATTAATAAACAAAATCATTGAAAAAGAGGGAGGATTAAATTCAACAATCAAACAATTCTGAGAGCCAGAATTGTGTTGAGTTAAAACCCCGTTAAGAGACGTTTTAAACAAGGTTAACAAGCCCCCCCCCTTGGTCTGCCTGCCCTTTCTCTAGTGGCAGGTAGAGAAAAATGTTTATAACCGTCCAAGGAAAAACTATTCGATAAATCCCAAGTTTCCTGGAATGCAAGGATATCAAAGGACTTTAGTATTTTGGTCCATTCATCAATCCCTGCCTTGGCCCTAATACCGGCGATATTCCAGGTCGCTATCCGGCAATATTCATTTGAGGGACCCTCATTGGTAGACAGTCAATCATTTTCACTTAGAGATGAAAGGGGGGCAAACCGATTAAATAAAGACAAAACTGGGGGAGATTGTAAATTAGGCCTGCACGGGTTATAGCAGTAAGAGTCCATATTCACAGATGGTTGATGTTCTTGATGCGAACATAAGAATTTGAAGTAAGGGTCATGTTCAGATGGTTGTAAAAATACCCCAACGGGCGCACTTTTATGTTATCCTCAGTGACTGGTAAAGAAGCCGCCCTTAACAAAACAGTTGCGACGTGCTGCGGATGTCTTAAGTTTACAATGACACAGTCGCCTCTGCATAATTTTCTTGAGGTGCCGATCCAGTCGACCCTGCGCACTGACAATATGTCATTACAAAAAGCGGTGGGAAACCCGCAAAATTTATTTAGCCAAGCAATTACTTTATTGCCCAATGAGCTGGTCAACTCGTCTCGTGCTTCAAAAGAATTAGGGTCTACTGGCGGAACATTTGTTAAAACCACTATGTATGGTGCACAATTAGGGGGTAAGTTAACTACAGGTTTTTTCCTCCCCGTTGCCCTCCCCAAAATACTTTCGCCTGCTTTACTAGCGGCTGTTTTCTTCTGTAGAGTGGGAGCTATGGTATCAGGCTTTGGCCGAGGTTGAGCAGAACTCACACAAGTAACAGATTGGCCCATCGATGTGCCTTTAACCCCCTTGCCGCTGTTTGGACCAGAGACAACTGTCGTGGCGGTTATCTCAGGTCCAGCGGTCTGAGGCGGCTTAGTCTGTGACAAGTGTGTGGATAGGAGGCACCCAAGTCTGGAAACCTCTTTAGAGACTTGGTCTAATTTGTAGTCAACCCCCTTCCTGTTTATTCCAACGCTCTCAGAAAGATCACTCGGATTAGCATTTGCGATGTTTTCAGTGATAGCTTGAGCTGGTGGAGAAAGTAGACTACTTAATCTGGCGACCTCTTTTCTTACCATGTCAACTTTTGCTATTAGGGGTTTAATCATTAACTCCATCTTGGCGGTCATTGTGTCTACGAGCAGCTGAAGCTGATCATTATTTACAGCTGCCTGACCCCCCATAGTACTATCATTATTTGTTACCTCATCCCAAACAGACTGAGAGGTTACAGTTTTCTTTTTACGTTGCCCCCGTGCTTATTAATCAGTCTTCTACAGGCCCTAACTGGGCGGCGAGTCAAAGGTGGAGCAGCAGTGGGAGAAGATGACGATAAAACATTACCATCAAGGATATCCGCCGAAGAAGAAGCGATGTCGGTGTCCAAAACAACAAGGGGAGGAACAGCTAACATACTCTCGTTTCCGTTAACAGTGTCAATATTGTCTAGAGCAGTAAGATCTGCTGTGGGCGAAGCAGGTGGTCTAATCCGACTAAGCGACTGACAGCGATCAGAATTTATCTTAGTAACCATCTTAACCATATAATTGTCCATAGTCCCGACTAAAGCAGGGGCTTCGGCAGAGCGCAATTTTGCCATTTACTCGATGGGTGTAAATAATATAAACAAATGAGTAAATGAGTAATTAGACACTCACTGCGAGTAGTTAACATCCATAGAACAAACTGCCAGGGGTCGTGGCCCTGCCCTGCCTCCTCCTGCCCCGGACGGCCACAGACGGTCCCGCCCTTGTCCCGGGCTTCTCCCGCGCGCGACTCGCGGGTGCGAGGGGCGTTCCGTGCTTTTAGACGCCTCCGGGCGCTCGTGCGTCGTCACTCCCGCCGCCGGGGCACCTGGGTGTTGTGGTTCCCCGGGAGCGCTGGCCGTTTCCCTCACGGCGGTGCTGAAGCCTGGTCGTGCTGCCGCTGGCCGTTCACCTCACGGCTTAAGGTATGTCCCCCAAGGAGCTCTGGGCGCTCCGTGCTTTTAGGCGCCTCCGGGCGCTCGTGCGTCATCACTCCCGCCACCGGGGCACCTGGGTGTTGTGGTTCCCCGGGAGCGCTGGCCGTTTCCCTTACGGCGGTGCTGAAGCCTGGTGGTGCTGCCGCTGGCCGTTCACCTCACGGCTTAAGGTATGTCCCCCCTTGGAGTCTGGGCACAGGCGGAAGGCACCACCCTAAACGGGGAAGAAACGGCAGGGTTGCGAAAGTATCCCATTGCGCAGACCTGGGACGACATGCTTAGCACTCTCACCCGCTCTAATGCAGCGCTGCAGACACCCTCTGTGCAACAAGCAGAGCCTGACACCAAAGGAGTCACCCGGGCGCCGATATCGCGATGTCCCTACATGCCACCACAACCGCAATTGTTAGGCTATGCAAGAACCTCACAACCCCTAACAAAGTCACACGGAAGTAGCCCTTGGCGCGGGTTACCTTAATAGCCATACATTTGCATGGAGAACAAAAGTAGCGGCCCACACACTATACTCGCACGCTAGTCTGGCCACGTCTTCACCTAGATGACACACTTAGATACCTGATATGTATGCTCTCGGTTAAGTGATGTCTCTTTTGTTTTGCTTTATTGTTTATCATTGTTAAATGCGGCTGAATAGTTATGGGAAAAAAAATATCTAGTGAACGAACTGGACATTTGCATGTACACTTATCTATTTACTTATGGCGCGTTATATGATGCAACTCAAGAGTTGGAGCCAAATATAAACTGCATCTATCTGCTTGTATTGATGTTCTTCCGCATTATTCTTGCTGCCATGAAGAGGCGTACTAAACACCTTCACTCTGGCCCTCCACTGGAGATGACAGAATGTGCGGGCCATAGGAGCCCAAGGCGATTTGTATATGTAGATGCAACCTTACACCCCAGACATGCACGATACTGAAGCAATGTGAAGGAAATGTTTTGATTTATATGTGTAATGTCATGGAGCAAATTATATTGTCGCCAAAGTGATATGCATAGATGCTTTTATACTGATGCACTAAAAAAAAAGATAAAATGCAATAAAGATATTTAAACAAAAAATGGATGCGGAAAGTTTGGACATTGGAAGAACAAGTGTAGATCTGGACAAAAGGGTAATGAAATAAATCAAAATGTAAATCCACTGATGCAGAATGAGGTGGTTGGGAATCAACAGCAGCAGGTAGTTACTCCACAGTTACAGGTGTCATTACCTCCTATACCCTGTAATGTGAATGCTCATATGCAGATGTACAGTGAAAGTTCTGGATTCCGAGGAGAAGAGCAGTTTGGTAAGAATCCACTAGTTTCGCAGTATTTGGTGCGTTGCAATGTGATTTATCTCAATGACTGTGCCTGAGGCGGGAGGAAGAGTGCGAACTTGGCGCATCTTTAGCAGTAGATCAGTTAGGTTCATTTGTTGATGGAAAGGTAGAGGGTAAATGTATCACCTTCTTGTTGGACACTGGTGCTACACGTTCTACTGTGAGAGCAGTAGAAATTCCAAACCTGCCACTCTCTGGAGAAACTATCCAAGTTGTAGGCGTTGCAAATAAACATATCAGAACTCCTGTCACAGCCCAATAGAAGTTCATTTTGGAAACTTCAAAGACATGCATTGGTTTGTGGTATGTGATACCAGTACTGTTAATCTCCTGGGCAGAGATATGTTGTGCAAAATGAATTGCACTATGAATCGTCCACTGGATGGTGTTGCATTTATGACACCTGATGAGGATGTTGAATACAAAGTCATGATGGCCCAACGAGAGTCAGAAGTAAGTGAGTTATATTCACTGCTCACTGAGGAAGATTTGCCTGAAGAGTTAAAAGGTACAGTGAGATCAGATGTGTGGGATTTTTCAGGAAAAGAAATAGGGTTAATGAAAAATGTAGATCCAATTCAGATTACAGTAACGGATGGTGCTGTATACCCCTATACCCCACAGTACAAAATGAGTCCAGAAGTAGTTGCTGGAGTCACGCCTGTGATTCACCAAATGATTGAACAGGGAATTCTAAAAGAAATAATGAGTAGTCCTTGTAACTCACCCATTATTGGAATTAAAAAGTCTAATGGAAAATATAAAATAGTTCAAGACCTGAGAAAGGTGAAAACAATTATAGTGCCATGTTGTCCAGGGGTGCCAAATCCAGCAGTAATCCTTTACCAAATTCCCTGTGATGCTGAGTGGTACACTGTCATTGATTTGTGTCAGGCATTTTTCTCCATTCCTTTGCACCCGGAAGGCTAATATTTATTTGCCTTCCCGTTCGGGAACCGTGTCTTGGCATGGTGCCGAGTTCCTCAAGGGTACACTGAGAGTCCTTCGATTTTTTTATCAGATCTTGAAAAAAGTTTTGGAGACCTTGGTTATACCTCGAATTTCTGTTTTAGTTCAGTATATTGATGACATACTGGTGGCATCAAAAACAGGAGAAGCATGAGTATCAGACACAATTGCTTTACTGAACAATTTAGCAGAAGGAGGACATAAAGTGTCACCCTCCAAATTGAAATACTGTAGACAATGAAGTTCAACATTTAGGTCACAAGATTGAAATGGGGGTCAGAAAGGTGACACCTGTTTCAAATACTGTCGGGTATTAAGCTGGGCAAAGACTATGAGACAGTGGGGAAAGCAAATCGAACTCTATGAGATGAAAATAGCTCTGCGTCTTGCGATACAGAAAGAGGTTTCAATATGGTACTGGCTGCTGGTTCAATCCTCAGAAGACCCACTTTCATGGTTTACGGAGACTTGGAGGAGGGAACTGTGGGAGTACGAGTTAGAAGCACTATGGCAAGTATCCACATCTCTTTTGTGGTACTGTATGAAATCCGCGCCTTTAAAGAAAAACATCTTTTTACCATTCACAAGGCCTACTGGATGCCTCGAATATCTGCAAAGATGGGCCTGCAAACGGTGAGGAAGTGCCAAAAGTGCAGGGAGATCGATGCAGATGAAACGCACATGTTCCGGTGGTGTCCCTCGATCCAAACTTTTTGATAGAAAGTGGGCAAAATTCTGTCAGATATGGTGGGTCAAGAAGTGGAGGTGAGTCTTGCTCTGGTAATATTTGAGGTGATACCGGAAGAGGACTCTATCAGTTATGTATCTAAACATTTAAAGACTCTCATCTTCATTTTGATCCAATTAGCACGTAGAGAATTGTGTATTAAGTGGATCTTACCTATCGCACCCCTAGAACATGAATGGGTAAACTCGATTCATAGAATCGCTAAAATGGACAGGGCAACACACTCCAAAAAGGGAACGAAGTTTTAGAGCATCTGGGACAATTGGGCTGAGAGAGCATGCTCTTCGAAGTAGATACATTCCTTTTCACTCTTTGTTTGCACGGGTCTCACTGAAAGTCTATTTCTTTCTTCACTAACCTTTTACTCTCTTCCTACTGGTTTATGTGTCCCTTTTATAAAATACGTAAACATACAATCTTTATTCGAATTACTGGCTATCACTAATCCAATGATTAAGCATCAGTAAAAACAGGTTGTTCTCGAAAGTTCAGAGGCCTTACCAAGAAGGATTGGTAGCCCTGGAAAGAGAACCAGTGTACCTGTGACCCAGGAGAAAAGAGTAAGTCGACGTCGCAGAGAGGGAGCCCGTGATGGTTTCCATCCCCTCCCTAGTGGAGTGCTCGGGTATCACCTTGTACGGACAGTAAGAGACTAAGTCAGAAATCTTATCTCCAGTCATATACTGATCAGCCATATGAGGACAAAAAAAAAAAAGAACCAGCAGCTGAAGTGTGCGAAGCTAGAGTCTGGAGTGGCGGATTCTGATGAACATTTGGATGATGAACAGCAAAGCACAAGTCAAGTAAAATGGGCACCAGATACTGGGACAGAAAAGACTGCGGTTGAGTCAAGAAGAATGTGAGGTTGCCGTTGAGCCAGACGGGAGTGAAGCAGCTGTCGAGACAGAAGAAAGAGAAACAGCTGATGAAACAGAAGCAGGACCAGAGGAAGGTGAAGTCACAAAAGAGCTAGAAGAAGGTGAACTCACTGATGAATCAGAAAAGAGTGTGGAACCTACAGAAATAGAAATACAAGAAAATAGAGAAAAACAGATAGAAAGGAGATTAAATAAAAGAAATGGTGAACAAAACACAGAAGGTGAAAGTGCAGTACAGAAAAAGAAGCCTATCGAGACAATTGGCCAAGAAGAATTTGAAAGTTTAGGTTTAAGCAAAGAACACTACAGTAGTGACATTGAAAAGGAAGATGAGAACACACTGAGACCACCTTAAAGGGAACTGTTAAGTGATTATGGTGAAATTTGTCAGATGAATTTGAGACAAAGACTCAAGAGAAACCAAAAGGACTGAAAATAAAAAGGGGTGAAGAAGAAAGTCAGTAAGTGTAGGATTACACAAAATCTATTTTTTTGAATTTTTATTTAGAATAGAGTTCATATAGGTTTTTCCCGGTTGTTAGATGGTAGACTGAGAGACTATTCGATTTTTTGGTAGAATATCAAAATGGCAGAAATAGAAGTGACTGAACAACCGAAATATAGTCTAAAACATAGATGTATTAAAAGCTGCTTATGTAGTGTTTTTCTATTAACAATTATATGGGTCCTATTCATTGTTGTCATACCCACTTTTAATATGAATAACATTGGAAATAATACTAATGATGTGTCAACTGAAGGATTGAAAGATGCTTCTAAACAACCTGTGAAAACTAATAAAGACCAATTGGATGGAAGCATTCTCCATCATGACAAATCAATTAGTGATTTTTGTTAAATGTTTTTACTAAGTTGTTGTATGAATATACTAATACTATGAATGTGAGTGATTGTTATGTCTGCATGCAATTACCTTCGTCAGTCTCTGAAGGTATAACATATCACCACCATTCACTAACATATGGTGTGTCATGTAGTGTCCTTAATAGCCTATTTTACATGACAGGTAAGCTCGAGTATCAATATACTGCTATAGATTTAGTATTTTCAGAAATACCACTTGTAAGGGAACTAAATAAAGTAGTAAATGATAAAAATGCACACGATATGGGAGAATTTTTCCAAATCACTAAACCATTAGATGTAGAACATGCCTACAGAAATAATCCAACATGTGGTTTGCATATTGAAGAGAAGCTATTCCTGGATATGGTAGAAAATAGAAGGGTAAGTTTCCAGAAGAAAGCTGATGAACAGAAATCACAGGCACCACCGTCCTTGGGCATTTAGAGAGGGAAATTATGAAAAGGGTGAGACATACGCTGCGATGTCCCTGGACTGGTCACAGAAAGGGAAACTATGTTTATTTAGATCAAAGACTAACTGTAATAATTATTTTATTGGCACTAGTGAATGTGAGCATACTTTCCAAATTACTGGTGGAGTGGGATTAAAGTGTGGAACTGATCCTGTTTTCCCTGGGGAAAAAAATTGGTACGGGAGCTGTTATTTTCAGATTGTTTTTCCAAAAATGTATCATGTAGATCGTGAGGACAATAGTGTCAATGAAATAAAACAAGGACTAATACGTAGTAAGACAGAACGTTTTTCAGAAGTAATAGGTGATATCTTTGGTGCACTGATACCCTCAGTTGGAGTTGTTTTAAATTAACACAAAATTCGAAAATTGTTCACAGTGGTTGACTGTTTATCAACAGATACTGCTGGTGGTTTCTTGATGATTGATACCGAAATGGTGGCAATCAGATCAATGTTTTGCAAAATCGACTTGCCCTTGATATTCTTTTGGCAAAAGAGAGTGTAATCTGTGGCATGTTGAAAATTCAGCACTGTTGTACTTATATCCAGGATAAAAGTAAAGGGATAGAAGGATATAGTAGAAACATTACCAAATTACATAATGATTTAACCCAACTGGAGGTTGACGGTGTTTGGGAGAGACTTGGTAAGAGTTTCTCTGCGGTTAGTAAGTGGTTTTCTTCTGTTGGAAGTTTATTAGGGAAAATAATGATGCCAATAGTAATAGTAGCTCTAGTAATATTAACAGCATATAGGTGTTGTAAATTCATAAGAGAAAGAAAAGATACAACAAACAAAAAGAACAAAAGGAAGGGATAAAAAGAAAAAGAGAAGAGATAGAGTTAGAGGAGATAAATGAAGAATACTATGAGAGGATGAAAAAGCTAGATGAGAGTGCTATAAAAGAAGAAAAATAAATTAAATTATAGAAAGGTGGCACTTGGTATGGTGAGTATTTATGATGGCTCCTAAAGCCATCAGAGGGTGGATTGATGGAGCAGTATTTTCCTAAAGAAACCTGCTCAATTGAACACCCCTATAATACGTACTAACAGTAAGTAGTGTTGGAATGATTAATGTGCACAATTACACTACATGTGAGAAGTTTGCTTTGCAAAATGCATGATCTAACCAAAAACAAATGCGTAAATAACCGGAAATGTAATAATCTTGTGTATAGAATGATTTAAGAAGGTTTGCATGGCAAGGCTGCATGTGTATGTAGGAAAAAGCATGATATGTATTGCTTTATCCTAATAAATAATGCCGCTTTTCTGCTTATGCTATGCTTGGCTAACTATTAACATGAAGTCGAGTTAAGATGGGGGGTAAACAGTAAAAATACATTATCACATAATTAATAAATCGTTTTTTTCCATTCTTTTAGTAATGTACGAATCCTCAATTTTGTTAAATTGGCCTTACACAGGGCGGGTGAAGTTGGGAGCGAGCGGGAACCATGTGACTGCATGACTGAACTGCTGTGTAAAGCTGAAAAAGCGTGACCATGTGACGGACAGAACACTGACAAGCGGCCAACGCCAGTGTCAGCGTGGGAACGGAATCCAAAATTGTTGGATTTATTAAAATGTACAATAAACTGTAACATATGTACTCATGAGAGAGAAAAGGTATTGATGACTATGTAACAACAAGCATTGGAAATGCAATAGGGCTCGCATTAGGAAAGTTTGAGCTCTTGGTCTTAAAATTGAATTTTTTTTTAATTATGTGTTATTTTTTAAAATAGCTAAATTAATAGCTTTGTCATTTACAATGCCAATAGTTATAACTTTTGCAAATACCTATAGCATTTGTAATGCAACATGTTTTCTATTTACATGACTTAGATGTATTGATATTACAATAAACAATGGGTTTTAATTTTTTTTAATAATTAATACTTAAATAATTTATTTAATTTGTAATGGCAATAGCTTAAACTTTTGTAAATAACTTTTGTGAAGATTATATTCAGTGTTTTTTATAGTGACAAAAATCCAAGAACAGAAGTGAAATATTAAATTTTTTTTGTGATTTGTAATAAAGCATGAAAGCTTGAAAACAGCTTGAAACATTGAAAGAACATATTTGAACCAGTGATGCTGTGGTTGCGCTGAGTGATGCTGTTGTTGCGCTGAGTGATGCTGTTGCGCTGAGTGATGCTGTGGTGGTGCTGAGTGATGCTGTGGTTGCGCTGAGTGATGCTGTGGTTGCGCTGAGTGGTGTGTGCATCGGTGGAGCTTAGTGGGTGCATTGGTGGAGCTGTGTGGTGGGTGCATTGGTGGAGCTTAGTTGGAGCATCGGTGGAGCTGTGTGGTGGGTGCATCGGTGGAGCTGTGTGGTGGGTGCCTCAGCTGAGCTGTGTGGTGGATGCATCGGTGGAGCTGGGTGGTGGGTGCATCTGTGGATCTGTGTGGTGGGTGCATCGGTGGAGCTGTTTGGTGGGTGCTTCGGTGGAGCTGTGTGGTGGGTGCATCTGTGGAGCTATGTGGTGGGTGCATCTGTGGAGCTATGTGGTGGGTGCCTCGGTGGAGCTGTGTGGTGGGTGCCTCGGTGTAGCTGTGTAGTGGGTGCCTCGTGGAGCTGTATGGTGGGTGCATCGGTGGAGCTGTGTGGTGGGTGCATCGGTGGAGCTGTGTGGTGGGTGCATCGGTGGAGCTGTGTCGGTGGAGCTAGGTGGTGGGTGCATCGGTGGAGCTGGATGGTGGGTGCATCGGTGGAGCTGTGTCGGTGGAGCTGTGTGGTGGCTGCATCGGTGGAGCTGTGTGGTGGGTGCATCGGTGGAGCTGTGTGGTGGGTGCATCGGTGGAGCTGTGTGGTGGGTGCCTCGGTGGAGCTGTGTGGTGGGTGCATCGGTGGAGCTGTGTGGCGGGTGCATCGGTGAAGATGTATCGGTGAAGCTGGGTGGTGGGTGCATCGGTGGAGCTGGGTGGTGGGTGCCTCGGTGGAGCTGGGTGGTGGGTGCCTCGGTGGAGCTGTGTGGTGGGTGCATCGGTGGAGCTGTGTGGTGGGTGCCTTGGTGGAGCTGTATGGTGGGTGCCTCGGTTGAGCTGTGTGGTGGGTGCACCGGTGGAGCTGTGTGGTGGGTGCATCGGTGGAGCTGTGTCGGTGGAGCTGGGTGGTGGGTGCATCGGTGGAGCTGGGTGGTGGGTGCATTGGTGGAGCTGTGTCGGTGGAGCTGTGTGGTGGCTGCATCGGTGGAGCTGTGTGGTGGGTGCCTCGGTGGAGCTGTGTGGTGGGTGCCTTGGTGGAGCTGTGTGGTGGGTGCCTTGGTGGAGCTGTGTGGTGGGTGCATCGGTGGAGCTGTGTGGTGGAGCTGTGTGGTGGCTGCATCGGTGGAGCTGTGTGGTGGGTGCATCGGTGGAGCTGTGTGGTGGGTGCATCGGTGGAGCTGTGTGGTGGGTGCCTCGGTGGAGCTGTGTGGTGGGTGCATCGGTGGAGCTGTGTGGCGGGTGCATCGGTGAAGATGTATCGGTGAAGCTGGGTGGTGGGTGCATCGGTGGAGCTGGGTGGTGGGTGCCTCGGTGGAGCTGGGTGGTGGGTGCCTCGGTGGAGCTGTGTGGTGGGTGCATCGGTGGAGCTGTGTGGTGGGTGCCTTGGTGGAGCTGTATGGTGGGTGCCTCGGTTGAGCTGTGTGGTGGGTGCACCGGTGGAGCTGTGTGGTGGGTGCATCGGTGGAGCTGTGTCGGTGGAGCTGGGTGGTGGGTGCATCGGTGGAGCTGGGTGGTGGGTGCATCGGTGGAGCTGTGTCGGTGGAGCTGTGTGGTGGCTGCATCGGTGGAGCTGTGTGGTGGGTGCATCGGTGGAGCTGTGTGGTGGGTTGTTCGGTGGAGCTGTGTGGTGGGTGCCTCGGTGGAGCTGTGTGGTGGGTGCCTTGGTGGAGCTGTGTGGTGGGTGCATCGGTGGGGCTGTGTAGGTGGAGCTGTGTGGTGGGTGCATCGGTGGAGCTGTGTGGTGGGTGCATTTGTGGAGCTGTGTGGTGGGTGTTTCGGTGGAGCTGAGTGGTGGGTGCCTCGGTGGAGCTCTGTGGTGGGTGCATCGGTGAAGCTGTGTGGTGGGTGCCTTGGTGGAGCTGTGTGGTGGGTGCATCGGTGGAGCTGTGTGGTGGGTGCATCGGTGGAGCTGTGTCGGTGGAGCTGAGTGGTGGGTGCATCGGTGGAGCTGTGTGGTAGGTGCCTCGGTGGAGCTGTGTGGTGGGTGCCTCGGTGGAGCTGTGTGGTGGGTGCCTCGGTGGAGCTGTGTGGTGGGTGCATCGGTGGAGCTGTGTGGTGGGGGCATCTGTGGAGCTCTGTGGTGGGTGCATCGGTGGAGCTGGGTCGGTGGAGCTGTGTGGTGGTTGCATCAGTGGAGCTGTGTGGTGGGTGCATCGGTGGAGCTGTGTCGGTGGAGCTGTGTGGTGGGTGCATCGGTGGAGCTGGGTGGTGGGTGCATCGGTGGAGCTGTGTGGTGGGTCGTTCGGCGGAGCTGTGTGGTGGGTGCCTCGGTGGAGCTGTGTGGTGGGTGCATCGGTAGAGCTGTGTGGTGGGTGCATCGGTGGAGCTGTGTCGGTGGAGCTGTGTGGTGGTTGCATCAGTAGAGCTGTGTGGTGGGTGCATCGGTGGAGCTGTGTGGTGGGTCGTTCGGTGGAGCTGTGTGGTGGGTGCCTCGGTGGATCTGTGTGGTGGGTGCATCGGTGGAGCTGTGTGGTGGGGGCATCCGTGGAGCTGTGTGGTGGGTGCATTCGTGGAGCTGTGTCGGTGGAGCTGTGTGGTGGTTGCATCAGTGGAGCTTGGTGGTGGGTGCATCGGTGGAGCTGTGTCGGTAGAGCTGTGGTGGGTGCATCGGTGGTGCTGGGTGGTGGGTGCATCAGTGGAGCTGGGTGGTGGATGCATCGGTGGAGCTGGGTGGTGGGTGCATCGGTGGAGCTGTGTGGTGGGTGCATCGGTGGAGCTGTGTGGTGGGTGCATCGGTGGAGCCGTGTGGTGGGTGCATCGGTGGAGCTGGGTGGTGGATGCATCGGTGGAGCTGGGTGGTGGGTGCATCTGTGGAGCTGTGTGGTGGGTGCATCTGTGGCGCTGTGTGGTGGGTGCATCTGTGGAGCTGTGTGATGGGGGCATCGGTGGAGCTGTGTGGTGGGTGCATCGGTGGAGCTGTATGGTGAGTACCTCGGTGGAGCTGTGTGGTGGGTGCATCGGTGGAGCTGTGTGGTGGGTGCATCGGTGGAGCTGTATGGTGGGTGCCTCGGTGGAGCTGTATGGTGGGTGCCTCGGTGGAGCTGTGTGGTGGGTGCATCGGTGGAGCTGTGTTGTGGGTGCATCGGTGGAGCTGTGTGGTGGGTGCATCGGTGAAGCTGTGTCGGTGGAGCTGTGTGGTGGCTGCATCGGTGGAGCTGTGTGGTGGATGCATTGGTGGAGCTGTGTGGAGAGTGCATCGGTGGAGCTGTGTGGTGGGTGCATCGGTGGAGCTGTGTGGTGGGTGCATCGGTGGAGCTGTATGGTGGGTACCTCGGTGGAGCTGTGTGGTGGGTGCATAGGTGGAGCTGTGTGGTGGGTGCATCGGTGGAGCTGTATGGTGGGTGCCACGTTGGAGCTGTATGGTGGGTGCCTCGGTGGAGCTGTGTGGTGGGTGCATCGGTGGAGCTGTGTGGTGGGTGCATCGGTGGAGCTGTGCCGGTGGAGCTGTGTGGTGGCTGCATCGGTGGAGCTGTGTGGTGGGTGCCTGGGTGGAGCTGTATGGTGGGTGCCTCGGTGGAGCTGTGTGGTGGGTGCATCGGTGGAGCTGTGTGGTGGATGCATCGGTGGAGCTGTGTCGGTGGAGCTGTGTGGTGGGTGCATCGGTGGAGCTGGGTGCATCGGTGGAGCTGTGTCGGTGGAGCTGTGTGGTGGCTGCATCGCTAGAGCTGTGTGGTGGGTGCATCGGTGGAGCTGTGTGGTGGGTCGTTCAGTGGAGCTGTGTGGTGGGTGCCTCGGTGGAGCTGTGTGGTGGGTGCATCGGTGGAGCTGTGTGGTGGGTGCATCGGTGGAGCTGTGTGGTGGGTGCATCGGTGGAGCTGTGTGCTGGGTGCATCGGTGGAGCTGGGTGGTGGGTGCATCGGTGGAGCTGTGTCGGTGGAGCTGTGTGGTGGGTGCATCGGTGGAGCTGGGTGGTGGGTGCATCGGTGGAGCTGTGTCGGTGGAGCTGTGTGGTGGCTGCATCGGTAGAGCTGTGTGGTGGGTGCATCGGTGGAGCTGGGTGGTGGGTGCATCGGTGGAGCTGGGTGGTGGGTGCATCTGTGGAGCTGTGTGATGGGTGCATCTGTGGAGCTGTGTGGTGGGTGCCTCTGTGGAGCTGTGTGGTGGGTGCCTTGGTGAAGCTGTGTGGTGGGTGCCTCGGTGGAGCTGTGTGGTGGGTGCATCGGTGGAGCTGTATGGTGGGTGCATCGGTGGAGCTGTGTGGTGGGTGCATCGGTGAAGCTGTGTCGGTGGAGCTGTGTGGTGGCTGCATTGGTGGAGCTGTGTGGTGGGTGTATCGGTGGAGCTGTGTGGTGGGTGCATCGGTGGAGCTGTGTGGTGGGTGCATCGGTGGAGCTGTGTGGTAGGTACATCGGTGGAGCTGTATGGTGGGTACCTCGGTGGAGCTGTGTGGTGGGTGCATCGGTGGAGCTGTGTGGTGGGTGCATCGGTGGAGCTGTGTGGTGGGTGCATCGGTGGAGCTATATGGTGGGTGCCTCGGTGGAGCTGTATGGTGGGTGCCTCGGTGGAGATGTGTGGTGGGTGCATCGGTGGAGCTGTGTGGTGGGTGCATCGGTGGAGCTGTGTCGGTGGAGCTGTGTGGTGGCTGCATCGGTGGAGCTGTGTGGTGGGTGCCTTGGTGGAGCTGTATGGTGGGTGCCTCGGTGGAGCTGTGTGGTGGGTGCATCGGTGGAGCTGTGTGGTGGGTGCATTGGTGGAGCTGTGTCGGTGGAGCTGTGTGGTGGGTGCATCGGTGGAGCTGGGTGGTGGGTGCATCGGTGGAGCTGTGTCGGTGGAGCTGTGTGGTGGCTGCATCGGTAGAGCTGTGTGGTGGGTGCATCGGTGGAGCTGTGTGGTGGGTCGTTTGGTGGAGCTGTGTGGTGGGTGCATCGGTGGAGCTGTGTGGTGGGTCGTTTGGTGGAGCTGTGTGGTGGCTGCATCGCTAGAGCTGTGTGGTGGGTGCATCGGTGGAGCTGTGTGGTGGGTCGTTCAGTGGAGCTGTGTGGTGGGTGCCTCGGTGGAGCTGTGTGGTGGGTGCATCGGTGGAGCTGTGTGGTGGGTGCATCGGTGGAGCTGTGTGGTGGGTGCATCGGTGGAGCTGTGTGCTGGGTGCATCGGTGGAGCTGGGTGGTGGGTGCATCGGTGGAGCTGTGTCGGTGGAGCTGTGTGGTGGGTGCATCGGTGGAGCTGGGTGGTGGGTGCATCGGTGGAGCTGTGTCGGTGGAGCTGTGTGGTGGCTGCATCGGTAGAGCTGTGTAAGGATTGCAGGCTGGTTCCACAGGAGCGTCAGGAATCCGAAGAGTAATCCACAGCCTTCCCCTACGGTCTTCCGACTCTATCAAGCACTAGAGTACGAGAGACACGCCAGGGGAAAACAGGGAAACAAAACAAGGAAAGATGGGGGAAGACAACGATGATTGTTGGCACTCTCCAGTAGTGAATACAATGGTGTCTCTGCGGAGGGAACCGGAACCAACAGGTAGGCTGGAATAAGAAGAGGAAGTCAACAATTCTAGCTCCAATCCAGTACTAATATACCAATGTACAAATACAACCATATCACATACCCCTGGTTCTTTGTATGTAGCAGATATAACATGTGAAGGTGAAGACAATGGCACAGCGTCTGGAGCTATAACAGAGATGACACAATAGGCTGTTGAGCACCTGCATGTGAGATGGTGTTAGATACAATAATGGCCCATAGAACTCCCTTCTTACATCAACTATAATAGACCAGCCTTCGAAGACACTTTCCCTACTGTGTGGCATATAATGATCTTTCCGCCCAACACTTCTGGAGATATCTTATACAGTGTATCACCATCTAGAAGAACCAAAGCAGGACATTTAACTCATACATACGTATATGTAGTACTAGTAAAGAATTGGTAACGCATGTGCGTTCTTACCGCGATTCTTGGTAGTGTGGAATATGCACCCACCCTGATCCACGCAAGAGTGCCACCAAATATCAAGAGAAGAGGGTTCTAGTATATCTCAGCGATAAATGGCTGATGTACCGGAAACGGGGGATCATAGGGACTAGGTGGAAATAGGATAGGAACAGGTAAAACAGATAGGGAGTAACTTACTAACTAACTAAGTAACAAATAATGACCAGGGAATGTACTGACACCGGACAGCGGAGCCAAGCCCGGCCGCCGGGTGCAGTACACAAGTAGTTGGGATTCAATAGGGAAAACAATCCCCACCGGATGGCGGAGCAAAGCCCGGCCGCCGGGTGGAGAAAGCAGCCTGAGGACAAATAGAGTGGAACCCTCTGAAACGGCTCCCACCGGACGGCGGAGCAAGGCCCGGCCGCCGGGTGGAGAACACAAGCAGCGGAGATGACAAGGAAGTAAATTCCGGTGTTGAATTCAGGCTATCTATCAACACCGGAGAATGCTGTGCCCGGCCGGATGGCGGAGCTAAGCCCGGCCGCCGGGCGGGACACACGGAAAGGGGAGGAGAGGGATAGGCGTTCTATAGATACGCCGAAGGCAGCGGAACACTGCCAACCTATACTGCGTAGGCGTCTCCCGGGTTAGGAGCAGGCAGGGGACGCATACGCTACCAACAACGGAATCAGGAAAGCGAAACAGGAACTGCAGGGTCAGGCAACAAGGAAGAGACGGAACTGGAAACAAGGGAAGCTTGACGCAAGAACGTGAAGCGTCGTTCCCTGTTTCCTGGTTCTTTAAATAGCATGTGTCTTAAAGGGACAGCGTAGGGGAGTCCCGAGGCATGACAGTACACTCCCCCCATGATGCTCCCCACCTGGTTTGGGCTTGTCAGGGTGTCTGCGATGGAATTCTCTCACTAGTCGGGGAGCATGTATATTGTCCACAGGCTCCCACGTGCGTTCCTCAACACCATACCCTTTCCAATGTATTAGGTATTGCAATGTGCCTCTAACTCTCCGGGAATCTACAATGGCCCCAACCTCGTACTCCTCTGAATCCTGCAAAAGCACAGGAGCAGGCCTCACCGGAATCTTAGTCCCTGGTTCAACCGGTTTGAGTAGTGACACATGGAAGACCGGATGGATCTTAAAGGAGGGAGGCAGGATGATCTTGATGGCGACAGGATTGATCACCCTCTCCACCTTGTAGGGTCCTATGTATTTGGGGCTAAACTTGCGTGGACCCCCCAAAGTGATGTACTTAGTGGAGAGCCAGACCTCATCTCCTGGTGTATAAATGGGTTCTAGTCTCCTGTGTAGGTTTGCCCCTTCGGTGTATCGCGCCTTTGCCATTTCTAGATTCTCTAGAGCTCTCTTCTGTACTTCGTGTAGGTGTTCAACCCTGTCAGAGGCAGCTGGGGTAGGACAATCGGTGGGGACACCGGAGGGCAACAACCTGGGGTGATAGCCATAGGAACAATAGAAAGGAGAGGTCTTGGTGGAGGAGTGTGAGCTTTGGTTGTAAGAGATTTCAGCTAACCAGACTAACTCATCCCATTCATCCAAGGTTTGTAACGTTTGATTCCGGATATATTGCTCGAAACACTGGTTAACCCTTTCTGTTTGCCCGTCAGACTGGGGATGGTGACTGGAAGACAGACGGACATCAATATGGAGAAGGGAACATAAACTTCTCCAGAATCGTGACACAAATTGCGCCCCTCTATCGGACACTAGAGCAGAAGGGAAACCATGTAGTCGGACTATGTGCTGCATGAAAATGGATGCCAATTCTACAGCGGTGGGCAAACCCTTTAAGGGCACAAAATGAGCCATTTTAGTGAATAAGTCTACGACCACTAGCAGTGTGTTGTTCTTCAGTTTTGTGAGTGGTAGTTCAACTATAAAATCAAGTGACACAGTATGCCATGGACCTGCAGGTGAAGGTAAAGGCATAAGAAGGCCCACTGGATTGAGACGTGACACCTTGGTCTGAGCACACACACAACATGTCTTCACGTAGTGTTCGATGTCTTTCAACATATTAGGCCACCAGAACCGGTCACGCACAGCCTCTATTGTTCTCTTGACGCCGGGATGGCCTGCTACTGGATGGGAATGATACCACCTTAGGACTTGTTCTTGTAGTTCCTTCGATGGCAACACCACTCCCCCTTGTACCTGTACCAGTCCCCTTCGCAGCGACATTTCTTGTGGCCCTACAACCTGCATCATGTCTGCTGCAACCTGACTAGTTCTGACCAAGGTTAGGAATTCATCCTCGTTCTGTACTAGTCCTATGATGTTAGCTCTGGGGATGATGTTGACTTGCTCAATGGGGTCTGAGGGGACATCAAAACCCAATCGTGACAAAGCATCCGCCTTACCGTTCTTTCTCCCTGGTCTGTATTGAACGGTGAAGTCAAATTCGCTAAAATATTGGGACCAGCGTAACTGTCTCATGGATAGGGCCTTAGCTGATTTGAGGTACTGGAGGTTTCTGTGGTCTGTATACACTACAGCAGGATATCTAGCCCCCAAGAGGTACTGCCTCCACTCCTCAAACGCCTTCTTAATGGCTAATAGTTCTTTATCCCCTACCGCATAATTGTACTCAGCAGGAGTGAACTTATGCGAGAAGAAGGCGACCGGATGGTACTCTCCAGTCACCGCATCCGCCTGGGACAGCACACCACCCACGGCCACTTGGGAGGCATCCACTTCCACCACAAAGGGCAATGCAGGGTCCGGATAACGCAGGACAGGAGCACTAGTGAACGCCTTCTTCAGAAGTTGAAAGGACCTATCTGCTTCACCAGACCACACAAAGGGGACGCCTTTACGCAATAGCGAAGTGACCGGCGATATCAAGGTGGAGAAATCCCGAATAAACCGTCGATAAAAGTTTGCTAGGCCCAGAAAGCTTTGTATTTCCTTCACCGAACGAGGAGCCGGCCAAGCCAACACAGCCTCTACCTTGGAAGTATCCATACTAAGACCTTTAGGGGATACGACATATCCCAAAAATGGTACTTCTTTGGTGTGAAAGGTGCACTTTTCCAGCTTGCAATACAAACGGTTGTCAAGCAGTCGTTCCAATACATTACGGACATGTTGTTTGTGTTCAGTCAGGGTATCGGAAAAAATCAATAAATCATCTATGTAAGCAATCACATAGATCTCAAGCATGTCTTTCAATACCTCGTTGATAAAGAATTGAAACGCCGCAGGGGCATTACATAGCCCGAAGGGCATCACGAGATATTCAAAAAGTCCATACTTGGTGCAAAAGGCAGTTTTCCATTCGTCACCCTCCTTGACACGCACAAGATGGTAGGCCCCACGCAAGTCTAGCTTGGTGAAAAACTGGGCACTGCGTATTCTGTCAAGGAGGGAGGCGATGAGAGGCAGGGGGTAACGATTTTTGATGGTAACATCGTTCAACTTTCGATAATCAATACAGCATCGCAAACCCCCTTCCCGTTTTGGTATGAAAAATAAAGAAGAAGAAGCCGGGGACCGAGATTGTCTAATAAACCCTTTCTGTAGCATGGTATCCAGATAGTCCCTTAAATAAACATTCTCCTTTTCGGTAAGGGCATATACTCTACTGCAAGGGATTCTAGCTCCTGCCTCTAACTCTATACGGCAGTCATATACTCTGTGTGGGGGAAGAACCTCAGCTTCCTTGGCATCAAAGACTGCCTGTAGATCTTGATAGCAGGATGGTAAAAATGTACTGGACTCTTGGCTGTTGCAGTTTAAGTCTTCTACAGCTGCCCCCACTATGGGTGATGGCACGACAGAAGGAAAGGTAACCTTAGATGTCTCCCAATCGATAACCGGATTCTGAGCCCTCAACCATGGGATACCCAGCAATACTGGAAATTGTGGTGAACTTATTAAATCAAACACCACTTCCTCCTGATGGTCGGATTCTATAGTCATGCTAAGAGGACTGGTACATTGAGTTACGGGGCCAGAAATAAGAGAACTGCCGTCGATAGTTGTAACAGTACTGGGAGTCTCCTTTGTCATACAGGCTATCAGGTTTTCTCTTGCCCACACTTGATCCATATAATTTCCAGAAGCCCCGGAATCGATCATAACTAACACATGTAAACTCAACGCCCCCTGAGTCATATGTACTGAAATATATAAATGGTTCGTGGGAGTGGCGTTAACATCAGAAGAAGAGACTGTAAGACCGGATCTACCTGGGTTCCTTGTCTCACACGAACCCAGGCTTGCTAGTTTCCCTGTAATTTAGTTTGTGGGGACTTGGGTTTCACAGGGCATTCCCGCAAAAAATGACCGGCTTTACCACAATAAAGACACAATCTAAGTGCTCTTCTCCTCTGTCTCTCTTCTGTAGTCAAAGGACCTCTAACAACTCCTATCTGCATAGGTTCACTGTCATCACTAGATTTCTCAGGAGTGGTCTTCTTCTCCTTTGTGCCTGTGTAACGGTAATCATATTTCCCTCTCTCTTTCTTTCGTTCTTTGCAGCGATGATCTATCTTAACAACTAAATCGATTAAAGCAGGACAGGAGGTGGGAAGGTCTACTATCTGAGAGAGAGCGTCTTTCAAATCTTCCCGTAAACCCCTATAAAACACAGTACACTGTTTGGATTCAGGCCAGTCAGATTCAACCACTAAGCTACGGAATTTGGTTATATAAGCTACCAAGTCTTGGGTGCCCTGTTTAAGGTCTAACAATTCAGTATCAGCTGAATGAGTATATGTATGCCTATCGAACAATTTGCGAAATTCTCGCCTGAAGGCCGAGTAGCTATGTAATAAAGGATCATCCCGGTCTACCAATGGAATTGCCCAGTCGGCCGCTGACCCACTAAGATACGATATCACAAATGCTACTTTGGCCTGATCTGAGGGAAAACATGTTGCTTTACACGAAAAGTGCAACTGACACTGACTAAGGAAAGCAGCGCATCGTGCTGCATCTCCTGCAAATCTCTCAGGGGGTGCCAGCGGAATTACAGAGGGAGTAGTTACTTGTACCACTGGTGTACCCCCACCAGAAGCCCCCGAGGGCTGCTGTCTCTGGAGGGCATCCATCCTAGCCATTAGAGTTTGCGTTTCTACCTGGAGATTACCTAACATTCCAGCTAGGTCTGCTAGGGTCACTGCTTCGAGATCCATGACGCTCGGGCAGAACGTACCACTTGGGCTTCACGTTCTGTAAGGATTGCAGGCTGGTTCCACAGGAGCGTCAGGAATCCGAAGAGTAATCCACAGCCTTCCCCTACGGTCTTCCGACTCTATCAAGCACTAGAGTACGAGAGACACGCCAGGGGAAAACAGGGAAACAAAACAAGGAAAGATGGGGGAAGACAACGATGATTGTTGGCACTCTCCAGTAGTGAATACAATGGTGTCTCTGCGGAGGGAACCGGAACCAACAGGTAGGCTGGAATAAGAAGAGGAAGTCAACAATTCTAGCTCCAATCCAGTACTAATATACCAATGTACAAATACAACCATATCACATACCCCTGGTTCTTTGTATGTAGCAGATATAACATGTGAAGGTGAAGACAATGGCACAGCGTCTGGAGCTATAACAGAGATGACACAATAGGCTGTTGAGCACCTGCATGTGAGATGGTGTTAGATACAATAATGGCCCATAGAACTCCCTTCTTACATCAACTATAATAGACCAGCCTTCGAAGACACTTTCCCTACTGTGTGGCATATAATGATCTTTCCGCCCAACACTTCTGGAGATATCTTATACAGTGTATCACCATCTAGAAGAACCAAAGCAGGACATTTAACTCATACATACGTATATGTAGTACTAGTAAAGAATTGGTAACGCATGTGCGTTCTTACCGCGATTCTTGGTAGTGTGGAATATGCACCCACCCTGATCCACGCAAGAGTGCCACCAAATATCAAGAGAAGAGGGTTCTAGTATATCTCAGCGATAAATGGCTGATGTACCGGAAACGGGGGATCATAGGGACTAGGTGGAAATAGGATAGGAACAGGTAAAACAGATAGGGAGTAACTTACTAACTAACTAAGTAACAAATAATGACCAGGGAATGTACTGACACCGGACAGCGGAGCCAAGCCCGGCCGCCGGGTGCAGTACACAAGTAGTTGGGATTCAATAGGGAAAACAATCCCCACCGGATGGCGGAGCAAAGCCCGGCCGCCGGGTGGAGAAAGCAGCCTGAGGACAAATAGAGTGGAACCCTCTGAAACGGCTCCCACCGGACGGCGGAGCAAGGCCCGGCCGCCGGGTGGAGAACACAAGCAGCGGAGATGACAAGGAAGTAAATTCCGGTGTTGAATTCAGGCTATCTATCAACACCGGAGAATGCTGTGCCCGGCCGGATGGCGGAGCTAAGCCCGGCCGCCGGGCGGGACACACGGAAAGGGGAGGAGAGGGATAGGCGTTCTATAGATACGCCGAAGGCAGCGGAACACTGCCAACCTATACTGCGTAGGCGTCTCCCGGGTTAGGAGCAGGCAGGGGACGCATACGCTACCAACAACGGAATCAGGAAAGCGAAACAGGAACTGCAGGGTCAGGCAACAAGGAAGAGACGGAACCGGAAACAAGGGAAGCTTGACGCAAGAACGTGAAGCGTCGTTCCCTGTTTCCGGTTCTTTAAATAGCATGTGTCTTAAAGGGACAGCGTAGGGGAGTCCCGAGGCATGACAAGCTGTGTGGTGGGTGCATCGGTGGAGCTGGGTGGTGGGTGCATCGGTGGAGCTGGGTGGTGGGTGCATCTGTGGAGCTGTGTGATGGGTGCATCTGTGGAGCTGTGTGGTGGGTGCCTCTGTGGAGCTGTGTGGTGGGTGCCTTGGTGAAGCTGTGTGGTGGGTGCCTCGGTGGAGCTGTGTGGTGGGTGCATCGGTGGAGCTGTATGGTGGGTGCATCGGTGGAGCTGTGTGGTGGGTGCATCGGTGAAGCTGTGTCGGTGGAGCTGTGTGGTGGCTGCATTGGTGGAGCTGTGTGGTGGGTGTATCGGTGGAGCTGTGTGGTGGGTGCATCGGTGGAGCTGTGTGGTGGGTGCATCGGTGGAGCTGTGTGGTAGGTACATCGGTGGAGCTGTATGGTGGGTACCTCGGTGGAGCTGTGTGGTGGGTGCATCGGTGGAGCTGTGTGGTGGGTGCATCGGTGGAGCTGTGTGGTGGGTGCATCGGTGGAGCTGTATGGTGGGTGCCTCGGTGGAGCTGTATGGTGGGTGCCTCGGTGGAGATGTGTGGTGGGTGCATCGGTGGAGCTGTGTGGTGGGTGCATCGGTGGAGCTGTGTCGGTGGAGCTGTGTGGTGGCTGCATCGGTGGAGCTGTGTGGTGGGTGCCTTGGTGGAGCTGTATGGTGGGTGCCTCGGTGGAGCTGTATGGTGGGTGCATCGGTGGAGCTGTGTGGTGGGTGCATTGGTGGAGCTGTGTCGGTGGAGCTGTGTGGTGGGTGCATCGGTGGACCTGGGTGGTGGGTGCATCGGTGGAGCTGTGTCGGTGGAGCTGTGTGGTGGCTGCATCGGTAGAGCTGTGTGGTGGGTGCATCGGTGGAGCTGTGTGGTGGGTCGTTTGGTGGAGCTGTGTGGTGGGTGCCTCGGTGGAGCAGTGTGGTGGGTGCATCGGTGGAGCTGTGTGGTGGGTGCATCGGTGGAGCTGTGTGGTGGGTGCATCGGTGGAGCTGTGTCGGTGGAGCTGTGTGCTGGGTGCATCGGTGGAGCTGGGTGGTGGGTGCATCGGTGGAGCTGTGTCGGTGGAGCTGTGTGGTGGCTGCATCGGTAGAGCTGTGTGGTGGGTGCATCGGTGGAGCTGGGTGGTGGGTGCATCGGTGGAGCTGGGTGGTGGGTGCATCTGTGGAGCTGTGTGGTGGGTGCCTCGGTGGAGCTGTGTGGTGGGTGCCTTGGTGGAGCTGTGTGGTGGGTGCCTCGGTGGAGCTGTGTGGTGGGTGCCTCGGTGGAGCTGTGTGGTGGGTGCATCGGTGGAGCTGTATGGTGGGTACCTCGGTGGAGCTGTGTGGTGGGTGCATCGGTGGAGCTGTGTGGTGGTTGCCTCGGTGGAGCTGTATAGTGGGTGCCTCGGTGGAGCTGTATGGTGGGTGCATCGGTGTAGCTGTATGGTGGGTGCCTCGGTGGAGCTGTGTGGTGGGTGCATCGGTGGAGCTGTGTGGTGGTTGCCTCGGTGGAGCTGTATGGTGGGTGCCTTGGTGGAGCTGTATGGTGGGTGCCTTGGTGGAGCTGTGTGGTGGGTGCATCGGTGGAGCTGGGTGGTGGGTGCATCGGTGGAGCTGTGTCGGTGGAGCTGTGTGGTGGCTGCATCGGTAGAGCTGTGTGGTGGGTGCATCGGTGGAGCTGTGTGGTGGGTCGTTCGGTGGAGCTGTGTGGTGGGTGCCTCGGTGGAGCTGTGTGGTGGGTGCATCGGTGGAGCTGTGTGGTGGGTGCATCGGTGGAGCTGGGTGGTGGGTGCATCGGTGGAGCTGTGTCGGTGGAGCTGTGTGGTGGCTGCATCGGTAGAGCTGTGTGGTGGGTGCATCGGTGGAGCTGTGTGGTGGGTCGTTCGGTGGAGCTGTGTGGTGGGTGCCTCGGTGGAGCTGTGTGGTGTGTGCCTCGGTGGAGCTGTGCGGTGGGTGCATCGGTGGAGCTGTGTGGTGGTTGCCTCGGTGGAGCTGTATGGTGGGTGCCTTGGTGGAGCTGGATGGTGGGTGCCTCGGTGGAGCTGTATGGTGGGTGCCTCGGTGGAGCTGTGTGGTGGGTGCATCGGTGGAGCTGTGTGGTGGGTGCATCGGTGGAGCTGTGTGGTGGGTGCATCGGTGGAGCTGGGTGGTGGGTGCATCGGTGGAGCTGTGTCGGTGGAGCTGTGTGGTGGCTGCATCGGTAGAGCTGTGTGGTGGGTGCATCGGTGGAGCTGTGGGGTGGGTCATTCGGTGGAGCTGTGTGGTGGGTGCCTCGGTGGAGCTGTGTGGTGTGTGCCTCGGTGGAGCTGTGTGGTGGGTGCATCGGTGGAGCTGTGTGGTGGGTGCATCGGTGGAGCTGTGTGGTGGGTGCATCGGTGGGGCTGTGTCGGTGGAGCTGTGTGCTGGGTGCATCGGTGGAGCTGTGTGGTGGGTGCATCGGTGGAGCTGTGTCGGTGGAGCTGTGTGGTGGGTGCATCGGTGGAGCTGGGTGGTGGGTGCATCGGTGGAGCTGTGTCGGTGGAGCTGTGTGGTGGCTGCATCGGTAGAGCTGTGTGGTGGGTGCATCGGTGGAGCTGTGGGGTGGGTCATTCGGTGGAGCTGTGTGGTGGGTGCCTCGGTGGAGCTGTGTGGTGGGTGCATCGGTGGAGCTGTGTCGGTGGAGCTGTGTGGTGGGTGCCTCGGTGGAGCTGTGTGGTGGGTGCCTCGGTGGAGCTGTGTGGTGGGTGCATCGGTGGAGCTGTATGGTGGGTACCTCGGTGGAGCTGTGTGGTGGGTGCATCGGTGGAGCTGTGTGGTGGTTGCCTCGGTGGAGCTGTATAGTGGGTGCCTCGGTGGAGCTGTATGGTGGGTGCATCGGTGGAGCTGTATGGTGGGTGCCTCGGTGGAGCTGTGTGGTGGGTGCATCGGTGGAGCTGTGTGGTGGTTGCCTCGGTGGAGCTGTATGGTGGGTGCCTTGGTGGAGCTGGATGGTGGGTGCCTCGGTGGAGCTGTATGGTGGGTGCCTCGGTGGAGCTGTGTGGTGGGTGCATCGGTGGAGCTGTGTGGTGGGTGCATCGGTGGAGCTGTGTGGTGGGTGCATCGGTGGAGCTGGGTGGTGGGTGCATCGGTGGAGCTGTGTCGGTGGAGCTGTGTGGTGGCTGCATCGGTAGAGCTGTGTGGTGGGTGCATCGGTGGAGCTGTGTGGTGGGTCGTTCGGTGGAGCTGTGTGGTGGGTGCCTCGGTGGAGCTGTGTGGTGTGTGCCTCGGTGGAGCTGTGTGGTAGGTGCATCGGTGGAGCTGTGTGGTGGGTGCATCGGTGGAGCTGTGTGGTGGGTGCATCAGTGGGGCTGTGTCGGTGGAGCTGTGTGCTGGGTGCATCGGTGGAGCTGTGTGGTGGGTGCATCGGTGGAGCTGTGTCGGTGGAGCTGTGTGGTGGTTGCCTCGGTGGAGCTGTATAGTGGGTGCCTCGGTGGAGCTGTATGGTGGGTGCATCGGTGGAGCTGTATGGTGGGTGCCTCGGTGGAGCTGTGTGGTGGGTGCATCGGTGGAGCTGTGTGGTGGTTGCCTCGGTGGAGCTGTATGGTGGGTGCCTTGGTGGAGCTGTATGGTGGGTGCCTTGGTGGAGCTGTGTGGTGGGTGCATCGGTGGAGCTGGGTGGTGGGTGCATCGGTGGAGCTGTGTCGGTGGAGCTGTGTGGTGGCTGCATCGGTAGAGCTGTGTGGTGGGTGCATCGGTGGAGCTGTGTGGTGGGTCGTTCGGTGGAGCTGTGTGGTGGGTGCCTCGGTGGAGCTGTGTGGTGGGTGCATCGGTGGAGCTGTGTGGTGGGTGCATCGGTGGAGCTGGGTGGTGGGTGCATCGGTGGAGCTGTGTCGGTGGAGCTGTGTGGTGGCTGCATCGGTAGAGCTGTGTGGTGGGTGCATCGGTGGAGCTGTGTGGTGGGTCGTTCGGTGGAGCTGTGTGGTGGGTGCCTCGGTGGAGCTGTGTGGTGTGTGCCTCGGTGGAGCTGTGCGGTGGGTGCATCGGTGGAGCTGTGTGGTGGTTGCCTCGGTGGAGCTGTATGGTGGGTGCCTTGGTGGAGCTGGATGGTGGGTGCCTCGGTGGAGCTGTATGGTGGGTGCCTCGGTGGAGCTGTGTGGTGGGTGCATCGGTGGAGCTGTGTGGTGGGTGCATCGGTGGAGCTGTGTGGTGGGTGCATCGGTGGAGCTGGGTGGTGGGTGCATCGGTGGAGCTGTGTCGGTGGAGCTGTGTGGTGGCTGCATCGGTAGAGCTGTGTGGTGGGTGCATCGGTGGAGCTGTGGGGTGGGTCATTCGGTGGAGCTGTGTGGTGGGTGCCTCGGTGGAGCTGTGTGGTGTGTGCCTCGGTGGAGCTGTGTGGTGGGTGCATCGGTGGAGCTGTGTGGTGGGTGCATCGGTGGAGCTGTGTGGTGGGTGCATCGGTGGGGCTGTGTCGGTGGAGCTGTGTGCTGGGTGCATCAGTGGAGCTGTGTGGTGGGTGCATCGGTAGAGCTGTGTCGGTGGAGCTGTGTGGTGGGTGCATCGGTGGAGCTGGGTGGTGGGTGCATCGGTGGAGCTGTGTCGGTGGAGCTGTGTGGTGGCTGCATCGGTAGAGCTGTGTGGTGGGTGCATCGGTGGAGCTGTGGGGTGGGTCGTTCGGTGGAGCTGTGTGGTGGGTGCCTCGGTGGAGCTGTGTGGTGGGTGCATCGGTGGAGCTGTGTCGGTGGAGCTGTGTGGTGGGTGCCTCGGTGGAGCTGTGTGGTGGGTGCCTCGGTGGAGCTGTGTGGTGGGTGCATCGGTGGAGCTGTATGGTGGGTACCTCGGTGGAGCTGTGTGGTGGGTGCATCGGTGGAGCTGTGTGGTGGTTGCCTCGGTGGAGCTGTATAGTGGGTGCCTCGGTGGAGCTGTATGGTGGGTGCATCGGTGGAGCTGTATGGTGGGTGCCTCGGTGGAGCTGTGTGGTGGGTGCATCGGTGGAGCTGTGTGGTGGTTGCCTCGGTGGAGCTGTATGGTGGGTGCCTTGGTGGAGCTGGATGGTGGGTGCCTCGGTGGAGCTGTATGGTGGGTGCCTCGGTGGAGCTGTGTGGTGGGTGCATCGGTGGAGCTGTGTGGTGGGTGCATCGGTGGAGCTGTGTGGTGGGTGCATCGGTGGAGCTGGGTGGTGGGTGCATCGGTGGAGCTGTGTCGGTGGAGCTGTGTGGTGGCTGCATCGGTAGAGCTGTGTGGTGGGTGAATCGGTGGAGCTGTGTGGTGGGTCGTTCGGTGGAGCTGTGTGGTGGGTGCCTCGGTGGAGCTGTGTGGTGTGTGCCTCGGTGGAGCTGTGTGGTAGGTGCATCGGTGGAGCTGTGTGGTGGGTGCATCGGTGGAGCTGTGTGGTGGGTGCATCAGTGGGGCTGTGTCGGTGGAGCTGTGTGCTGGGTGCATCGGTGGAGCTGTGTGGTGGGTTCATCGGTGGAGCTGTGTCGGTGGAGCTGTGTGGTGGGTGCATCGGTGGAGCTGGGTGGTGGGTGCATCGGTGGAGCTGTGTCGGTGGAGCTGTGTGGTGGCTGCATCGGTAGAGCTGTGTGGTGGGTGCATCGGTGGAGCTGTGGGGTGGGTCGTTCAGTGGAGCTTTGTGGTGGGTGCCTCGGTGGAGCTGTGTGGTGTGTGCCTCGGTGGAGCTGTGTGGTGGGTGCATCGGTGGAGCTGTGTGGTGGGTGCATCGGTGGAGCTGTGTGGTGGGTGCATCGGTGGGGCTGTGTCGGTGGAGCTGTGTGCTGGGTGCATCGGTGGAGCTGTGTGGTGGGTGCATCGGTGGAGCTGTGTCGGTGGAGCTGTGTGGTGGGTGCATCGGTGGAGCTGGGTGGTGGGTGCATCGGTGGAGCTGTGTCGGTGGAGCTGTGTGGTGGCTGCATCGGTAGAGCTGTGTGGTGGGTGCATCGGTGGAGCTGTGGGGTGGGTCGTTTGGTGGAGCTGTGTGGTGGGTGCCTCGGTGGAGCTGTGTGGTGGGTGCATCGGTGGAGCTGTGTCGGTGGAGCTGTGTGGTGGGTGCATCGGTGGAGCTGTGTCGGTTGAGCTGTGTGCTGGGTGCATCGGTGGAGCTGTGTGGTGGGTGCATCGGTGGAGCTGTGTCGGTGGAGCTGTGTGGTGGGTGCATCGGTGGAGCTGGGTGGTGGGTGCATCGGTGGAGCTGTGTGGTGGCTGCATCGGTAGAGCTGTGTGGTGGGTGCATCGGTGGAGCTGTGTGGTGGGTGCATCGGTGGAGCTGTGTGGTGGGTGCATCGGTGGAGCTGTGTGGTGGGTGCATCGGTGGAGCTGTGTGCATCGGTGGAGCTGGGTGGTGGGTGCATCGGTGGAGCTGTGTGGTGAGTGCATCGGTGGAGCTGTGTAGGTGGAGCTGTGTGGTGGGTGCATCTGTTGATCTGTGTGGTGGGTGCCTCGGTGGAGCTGTGTGGTGGATGCATAGGTGGAGCTGTGTGGTGGGTGCGTCGGTGGAGCTGTGTGGTGGGTGCATCGGTGGAGCTGTGTGGTGGGTGCATCGGTGGAGCTGTATGGTGGGTGCCTCGGTGTCCTGGTATCTGACTACAGAGTTCGTTACTAGAGGTCTTTCCTGCAATTATGATTTCAGAGAGACTAGATACTAGCTAATGCACCAATTAAAGGCAACTTTTAAATTCAGTATTCTTGTTTAGGTTTTGATGGAAAAAAATGACAAACATTTCTGACTATACAAACATAAAAGCTTCCATGTTAAAATAAACAGCAGACAGGGCCTGGGTGCCGTGTAAAGTGAAAGTACGGCCGGCCTGGGCAGTGAAAGGGGAGGAGGGAGGAGAAATGCGAGTCAGGGCAGCAGCAGCCTTTGATGTTGCCGCTGGCGGTGCAGTGAATAATTAGGGGAGGAGAAATGCCGGCTGGGGGAAGCAGAGATGCCTGTGGGAGGGGGGCTTTGATATGCTGGTGGCTTTGATGTGCACGAGCTTTTTCTCGGGCACTGCAACAAATCGCCGAGATGGTTAAGCTCTGTTTAAGCCACAATAGAGCTCGCCAGCTATGCGCATGCGCATCAGTAGGCGAGCCCTAAAAATTATTTAGAACAATGGTGTAGTCAAGAGTAGAATGATTTCACTGTGGGATGACATCCCAGCTCCTGAACTCAACAAATCCCTGAGCTAGAAAATGCGAATTTAGCAACTATTGTGGGACGGACATGTACTTTTGGGGTATAAGAATAGGTTCTTTAGGGTTGTGGTTTAGGCTGCTGCAGGTCGGTTAGACTTAAGGTGTTCAAGTGAGGGGCGCGCCGCTGTTCGTCGGGTTGCAGCAAGGCCTAGCTGTTCCTGTCCTGCCCCTGTCCTGATTCCTGAGTCTTTGATCCCTGACTCTACTACCTAGGCCTGGGTGGTAGTTTTCCCCTTACAAATTTATTGGATTTGTGTTAGAAACAGGATTTCTGGCTAGCTGGGACTTGGACAAAAGCGAGGCAGAAACCACCACTCTAGTCAGGATAAGGGAGTTACACTCCTAAAATAACCCCTGATCACCCCCTTGGTAGCTTGGCACGAGCAGCTCGGCTTATCCTAGAGGCAGTGTGTAAAGCGTTTGCACATAACCAACAGTAATATCGTGTATGCACTACAAAAGGATACCACACCAGTTTAGAAAAATAGCCAATACGATAAAAATGCACAATACTAGACTTACAAACCTGCCGTTATCAAAATAAGTTTCAAACACAGTTCCTTGATGTTGATAGATCCGTCCAGGGCTATCACGGCATCGTGAACAACAAATCCAACCGGGGTCGCGGACCAGCTACGGTACCTGTGAGAAATGCTGTCCAATGGGGCCCTTGAAGTCACTCGTGTTGCTTGTCGAGCTCCTCTCTGATGGAATCAGGAGCGCTGGCACTGACAGGCGTTGGGGGCTGTCGTGCAAAGTGCAGCGGTGCGGCGTGCGGTGCCCTCAGGTTGCGGTGCTCGGTGGTGGCGCCAGATGGCGTTGTCGGTGAGACCAGGGTCGCGGTGTGAAATGAAGGCGGTGCTCATCACGCTGCTAGCAGGTCACGGTGCAAGCAGCGTCGTTGTCGCTGAAGCGATGTCGTTAGCTGATATATGGGAGTCGATGGCACCGGTGTCGGTAGGCCAAGGCTGCGGCGCGGGATGAGGGCGGTGCGTCGTGTGACTTACGAACGGTGCCCTCAAACCACGGTGCAAGCAGCGGCATAGACTTCAGCATGGAGCGGCAGCGTCAGGGAGGCCAAGGCGTCCTCGTGAAGCCAGGCAGTGCAGAGTGCGGTGCCCACAGGTCGCGGGGCGAGCAGCAGCTTGGTGGCGGCGTCAACAGGCATCGTCGGTGAGACCTGGGTCGCGGTGCGGCATTGTGGCGGTGCTCTCTACGGTGCCAAAGCTTCGGCGTAAAGCGAGGCGGTGTGGTGTGCGGTGCCCACAGGTCCGGGTGCAAGCAGCGGCTCGGTGGCGGCGTCAACAGGCGTCGTCGGTGAGACCAAGGTTGCGATGCGGTGTTGCGGTGATGCCCTCTGAGGTGCCTTCAGGACAAGGAGTCGGCAGCGGCATCATAGACGTCGTCAAGTTGCTTTTCCTCTGTTTGCAGCACAAAACACACAGTCCCCAGGGCTGCAGGCAGAAGAGCTGAAAGTCTTTGTGTTCCGGATACTTTGTGAACATGGGGCAAGCTATACCTCAAGCCCTTGGGGAGACTCAAAAATTAGGTTGCAGAAAGTCCAATCCAGGCCTTTCACTGCCCAAGACAGAAGCAACCACTGCAGGTCAGCCCAGAAAAGCACCCAGCAAAGCAGTTGTTCCTGTTTGCAGCTTCTCCTGCTCTTCTTCTTGGCAGTCTTCTTGTTCCAGATGAATTCTAAAGTTCAGGGGTCTGGGCCCCAGTATTTGTACACAAAAATCCTTTGATCTATCAGGCAGAGGGTGTCTGTGTCCCGCCAGAACCAGTCTATCCTACTCTGGTGTGATTTCCTGGCAGGAGGTGGAGACAGCATTGTCAGAGGCAGACCAGGCCCTTTGAGGTGCAAGGAAATCTCCCCCTTCTTCCCCCATCGCAGCCCAGGTCTATTCAGCCCCTTCCTGACCTACCTCAACTACCTAGAGCCACACCCGCTCCCCAGCCTTCTGTCATCCAAAACCTAGACAGGCAATCCACATTACAGCAGAGGCACACAGAACAAAATAATACCCACTTTCTGAAAGTGGCCTTTATAAACTCAGAATGAAAAGGGCACCCTTGCTAAAAGCTGCGTCTTTAGATTCTGAGTTATTAAAATCAAATATTAAAATTAATTTTCTTACCTCCTTCCTCTGGCCCGTTGGGTTTATAAGATGTTATAAGCGAATGGCCCGATCCATCCTACGGGGGAAGGGGGGACCTTACAATAGTGAAGAACGAATTTGGCTGTATTCACTATCAGGACACGTCACACACACACTCGGCCATGTCCTGCCTTTCACATACAATGCACCCTGCCCATAGGGGTAACTTGGGCCTACCTTAGGGGCATCTCACATATAAGAAAAGGGAAGGTTCAGTGACGGGCCACTGTGGGCACGGGCCGTGTCGACATGGCAGACGCAATTACGCGCAGACTCTGCGATGGCAGGTCTGAGATACCTTTTTCTGTGCTACGTGTGTGGGTGGATCAATCCGTGCTGCAGGCCCACGAGTAGCATTTGATTCACAAGCCCCGGCACCCGTAGTGCACTTTGCTAGGGACTGACATGCAAATCAAATATTCAATCGTGAAAACATCAATCCATAACATACTTTACCACAGGAGCACCTGCACTTTACCACTGATCAGCAGTACGAAAAGTGCGCAGAAACGTTACACCAGCAAAAACAGAGTCAAAACAGGGAGGTCAGAAAGCAAAAACTCAGGGGAAACACGCCAAATGATGCCAAGTCTAACAGTTTGTATTTAATCTAATCAGTATTGCAGAAATTATTTCTGCAGTCGAATGTTATTGTTAATGTTAAACAATTTTATAGAGCGCAACAGATGCCCCAGCTAGGAGGCGTCCCGGCGCTAAGCAACAAGAAAATAACATGCATCGAAGCACAGGAGGCCTACAAGGGAGGAAACAAAAATGTTTTAATGGCTTTCCTAAAATGAAGGTAATTGGTAAGCCCTCGAATGTGGGCCGGCAAAGAGTTCCACAGAATGGCGGCTCTGTTACGAAAAGAGCGCCCACCGGGGCCAGCTCATCTCACCCGGGGGACCACTACCAGACATTGTCCCATGGATTGAAGTGATCGTGTGGGAATATAAGGAAAAAGAAGATCAGTCAGGATTTGTGGGGATGCCAGTTTCAAAATTTTATAGGCTATACACAGTGATTTTAACTCAATTCGCCTAGCCACAGGCAGCCAGTGGAGGCAACGGATGGCACTGGTTACTGCGCTGGTTCTACGCAGGCCCAAAAGAGATCTTGCGGCTGCGTTTTGGACTCTCTGTAGCCTCTGTATTTCAGATTTATTAGCTCCCAGATACAACGAGCACGCATAATCGAGCCTGGACAAAATCAAGGCTTGAATAATGATCTGCCTGGTCATAGCATCGAAGAAGGCCAGGATAGGTTTGAGCCCATGCAATAAACCTGATTTGTTAGTTAAATCAATATATTTCCACTTACGTCTAATGTCTCTTCATCTGTCCACTCTTTTCAACGTATATCTGAAATGATAGTTCCGTTATTGCTATGATTGGATTTTTTTTTTTGCTATCTCTCATGAGGTTTCCAGTATTTGAAATTATGAAGTGATTAATATGAGCATTTATTATTACTAGATCAAATATATTAAACCTCACTTAGTGTCTGTGGTTATTTAGTCCGTTTTATTGATTAGATGTTTTCTTTAGAATTTCCATTGCCATCAACTCTTCAACTAATTGGTCCATCGACCAAGTAGATGAAAAGTAAATTATTATTAGTTTGGATTAGCAAATATACAGTATGTTTAAAGTTTTAACCGGAATAACGAGAATAAAATTGAGGTACGGTTGACAAACTTGACCCCAGCGCATAAGGGATTTGGGTGAATGAGTGTAGGCCAAAGTATGTGAGTTATTGAATCTTTATCCCTGATCAATTCTTTGGGTTCTCGCTGGATCACAGACAATGGTACACATTTTGTTTCACAGAAAATGTGTTCTTTTCTCAAAAAGCATGACATTTCCCATTTTAAGGTTGCTTTGTACTCAACCTCCTCTAAAGGTTTGGTTGAAAGAGGTAACCGGATCATTAAGGAGGGTATACAAACTGCAATCCCTTCTAGGCAAGACCCTTTGACTTTTGTGCATGACAAAGTGTGGGCATATAATTCTACTCCACACACGACTACAGGTGTTGCACCTTTCACTCTTTTAAGAAAAAGAAAGGTTCACACTCATTTAAATCCCAGTTGGCTATACGAGAAAAACAAGCAGGGTTCTTTTTCCACACATGATTCTACATCTTTTAAAAAAAGGGTAAAGGTCAAACAGAATTCGATGAAAGCACGTTTTGATGCTGGTAAACACTCTGTTGACCAACCTTTTAAAAAAGGAGATTGGGTTCTCATTAAAAACACTAGGAAGGTTGCTAAAGTTTGTTCAAAGTTATCCTCACCAATATTGGTTATACAAGTGAGAAGAGGTTCTGCTCTTCTTGACAACAAGGGATGGTATAACAAAAGGGTTTTAGTAAAAGTTATACCATTCCAGGCTGGCGTGATCAGTAAACATACCATTTCACAGTCTGAACATTGTGACTGGTTTGATTTGAGGGGAGTTCTGATGTTCCTTTGGATCCAGTCACCGTTCAAACTTCTCAACCTCATGTCATAGTCATTAGCGATTCGCCAGAGGCAATTTGTAAGAGAGCCTCACGTCTTAGACAACTTTCTTGTAAATTAAGGGATTATGTTTTAGAATAACAATGCTTACTTGTTTCCATTGTTGTTTCTTTATTTTCATATCTCAGTACAGATGTTTTGACGTTCCACTTTGTAGCTTTCATTCTTTTTATTTGCTTCTCTAAGGGGGAAGATGTTGTAATGCTATAATATTATGTTTCACCATGAGTCGCGTGCTACCACGCAACTCATGGTCATTGTTATTGTTGTTTGTGTTCCGTTGTACATTGTTGAGCATTGCCGTTTGGTTGCGAAGAATCTCAGCAACGCCAGATTGGATGTTGGGTTCTCGCCGGCTGGATTGCTCCGGTTGTGAGGGCTTTGATCCGTAAATAAGAACAAGCATTTACAATGCAATGGTTTCGCCTTTGGAAAAGTTAGAGCTATTGGCATTGTAAATGACAAAATTTGTATTTGTGTTGGTTTTGAAAACAGATAAATAAATGGCATTGTCATTTACATTGCCATTAGCTTAATCTCTACAGTAACTCTGCAGTCCCTAGCACTCCATAGCACTCCCTAGTCACTCTGCACTCCCTAGTCACTCTGCACTCCCTAGCACTCCCTAGTCACTCTGCACTCCCTAGCCACTCTGCACTCCCTAGCGCTCCCTAGTCACTCTGCACTCCCTAGTCACTCTGCACTCCCTAGTCACTCTACACTCCCTAGTCACTCTGCACTCCCTAGTCACTCTGCACTCCCTAGCACTCCCTAGTCACTCTGCACTCCCTAGCACTCCCTAACACTCTGCAGTCCCTAGCACTCCCTAGCACTCTGCAGTCACTCTGCAGTCCCTAGCACTCTGCAGTCACTCTACACTCCCTAGCACTCTGCAGTCACTCTGCACTCCCTAGCACTCTGCACTCCCTAGCACTCTGCGCTCACTCTGCACTCCCTAGAACTCCCTAGCACTCTGCAGTCACTCTGCACTCCCTAACACTCTGCAGTCACTCTGCACTCCCTAGCACTCCCTAACACTCTGCAGTCACTCTGCACTCCCTAGCACTCTGCAGTCACTCTACACTCCCTAGTCACTCTGCACTCCCTAAAACTCTGCAGTCACTCTGCAGTCACTCTGCAGTCACTCTACACTCTCTACACTCCCTAGCACTCCCTAGCACTCTGCAGTCACTCTGCAGTCACTCTGCACTCCCTAGCACTCCCTAGCACTCTGCAGTCACTCTGCACTCCCTAGCACTCCCTAGCACTCTGCAGTCACTCTGCAGTCACTCTGCAGTCCTTAGCACTCCCTAGCACTCTGCAGTCACTCTGCACTCCTTAGCACTCCCTAGCACTCTGCAGTCACTCTGCACTCCCTAGTCACTCTGCACTCCCTAGCCACTCTGCACTCCCTAGCGCTCCCTAGTCACTCTGCACTCCCTAGTCACTCTGCACTCCCTAGTCACTCTGCACTCCCTAGCACTCCCTAGTCACTCTGCACTCCCTAGCACTCCCTAGTCACTCCCTAACACTCTGCAGTCCCTAGCACTCCCTAGCACTCTGCAGTCACTCTGCAGTCCCTAGCACTCTGCAGTCACTCTACACTCCCTAGCACTCTGCAGTCACTCTAAACTCCCTAGCACTCCCTAGCACTCTGCAGTCACTCTGCACTCCCTAGCACTCCCTAGCACCCTACAGTCACTCTGCAGTCCCTATCACTCCCTAGCACTCTGAAGTCACTCTGCACTCCCTAGCACTCTGCAGTCACTCTGCACTCCCTAGAACTCCCTAGCACTCTGCAGTCACTCTGCACTCCCTAATACTCTGCAGTCACTCTGCACTCCCTAGCACTCCCTAACACTCTGCAGTCACTCTGCAGAGTGTTAGGGAGTGCTAGGGAGTGCAGAGTGACTGCAGAGTGTTAGGGGGTGCTAGGGAGTGCAGAGTGACTGCAGAGTGTTAGGGAGTGCAGAGTGACTGCAGAGTGCTAGGGAGTTCTAGGGAGTGCAGAGTGAGTGCAGAGTGCTAGGGAGTGCTAGGGAGTGCAGTCACTCTGCACTCCCTAGCACTCCCTAACACTCTGCAGTCACTCTGCACTCCCTAGCACTCCCTAGCACTCTGCAGTCACTCTACACTCCCTAGTCACTCTGCACTCCCTAGCACTCTGCAGTCACTCTGCAGTCACTCTACACTCCCTAGTCTCTCTACACTTGTTAGAAAGGCGACCCCGGGGGAGGCAGAAGATGTCTGACTGACCACCCCTAGGTCCACCCCTCCGTAGAGAAGTAGCCGAGCGTTACCGAGAGGCCTCCTGAATGAGGGCCCTCTCCTAGGATCGTACAGCAGAGTAATCACAACACTACAAACGGACACCACACAGGAGGTCAAGTTCTCAGGCTTTTATAAGTAATAAAGGTTGCGGGTTCTTGGCAGTATATACAGGCGGATCGAGGGATCCGTAAAGTCTCGAAAAGGGGGGTAAGGTAGCGGGACAGTCTCACTCTGGCGGGGAAGGGATACCCTACACACAGCTCTCAATCCTCGAGCTGGGGGGTTCCGAGAGGTTCGAGCCGCGGCAGCGCCAGCAGGCTTGCAAGGTGGTTCAGCGAGGTAGGCCGCGGCAGCGCCAGCAGGCTCTCAGATGGTTCAACAAGGTAGGCCGCGGCAGCGCCAGCAGGCTCTCAGATGGTACAGCAAGGTGAGCCGCGGCAGCGCCAGCAGGCTCTCAGATGGTTTCACAAGGTAGGCCGCGGCAGCGCCAGCAGGCTCTCAGATGGTTCAGCGAGGATAGGCCGCGGCAGCGCCAGCAGGCTCTCAGGTGGTTCAGCGAGGATAGGCCGCGGCAGCGCCAGCAGGCTCTCAGATGGATGTCGGGTTACAGGAAGGATGAGTTCGTCTGGTGTCGGCCGTGACAGCGTCAGCAGGGCTTCCAGTCCAGGATACAACTGGCGTCCTACTCCGGGGCTGGCCCAGATATAGGACGGAGGTCCTTTGATGTCCGGACCCTCTCGCCTGGGGTCAGAGGGGCCGGGATGATGGTGTCCAGACACCCAGCAGGGGGGTGGAGCCAGCGCCCAGGGAGGCCGGAGGGCGATCGATACCAGGCGTCCGGGGACGGCTGGAGGGCCATCGAAACTCCTCTTCCTCCGGGATCTGTCGAGTGGCCACTCGACCACCTGGGTGGATCTTGGTGCCTCGATGTCGGGGCTTCGCTGGAGCCTGGGCCGGGGCCGAGGCCACGTGGTCGTGACGTGGGGGACCCAAGATGGAGTCGGGCACGGCCTCGGGCTTAGGTCGTGATGGGCCTACGCTGGAGCCAAGCCGGTGATGGGGATACGGGATGATAGCCGGACCGGTGGTGTTGGGGCGTGCAGGGTCGGGCCGAAGGGGCCGCCCGAGGTCCGGAGGAGGGCTGATGTCGTCCTGGGCCCGCCATGCGGGAGGGGTAGGACCACGCCATGAGGCCGGGTCCAACACGCGTCCCCCCCAGCTGAAGGCAGGGGAGAGTCACCCATCTTCTTGGGGGTTCTCCTCGCCGAGGCGGAAGAATCTGGACAGGCCGTCAGCATTGGCGTGGTCGTTGCCGGGGCGATGCTCCACAGTGAAGTCCATCCCCTGCAGTGAAATGGACCAGCGCAGCAGTTTCGGGTTTTCTCCCCGTATCTGCATCAACCAACGCAGGGGCTGGTGGTCGGTCTGGACTCGGAAGTGGGTGCCGAAGAGGTAGGGCCGGAGCTTCTTGAGTGCCCACCCCACTGCAAAGGCTTCCCTCTCGATGGTGCTCCACCGCTGTTCTCTTGCCAGGAGGCGTCGGCTGATGAAGGCCACAGGCCGGTCGATTCCTTCGGGGTTAACTTGGGACAGGACCGCCCCGATGCCGTGCTCCGAGGCGTCGGTTTGGACTACAAACTCTCGGCTGTAGTCGGGGGCCTGGAGCACAGGGGCAGTGCACATGGCAGTCTTTAAAGTCTCAAAGGCTGTTTGGCACGCAGGGGTCCAGTGCACCTTCTGGGGTAATTTCTTTGAGGTCAGCTCTGTGAGGGGCCCCACAATGCTCCCGTAGTCTTTTATAAATCGCCGATAGTATCCGGTGAGCCCCAGGAAGGCTCGGACGGCGGTCTGGGTGACCGGGGGCTCCCAGGCCCGGATGGCGTCTATCTTTGGTTGGAGGGGAGCTACTTGGCCGCTCCCCACTTGGTGTCCCAGATAGGTCACGGACCCTTGGCCTATCTGGCATTTGCTGGCTTTGATGGTTAGTCCGGCCCGCCGGAGGGCGTCAGGACCTTCCAGAGGTGGGTCAGGTGCTCATCCCAATGAAGGCTGTACACCGCAATGTCATCTAGATAGGCGGCGCTGTATTCCTCTAGTCCGGCCAGCACCTGGTTCACTAGTCTCTGGAAGGTGGCCGGCGCATTTTTCATGCCGAAGGGCATCACTTTGAAGTGATAGTGGCCATCAGGGGTCGAGAAGGCCGATCGCTCTTGTGCACCAGGGGTTAGGCCGATCTGCCAATATCCCGCCGTGAGATCGAAGGTGCTGAGGTATTTGGCGGCCCCTAGGCGATCGATCAGTTCATACGCCCTGGGGATGGGATGGGCGTCGGTCCTGGTGACTGCATTCAGTCCCCTGTAGTCAACACAGAACCGGAGCTCTGGAGCTGTTCCGGGGGTGGCGGCTTTAGGGACCAGGACAACGGGACTGGCCCAGGGACTGTTGGAGGGTTCGACTACCCCCAGGGCCAACATTTTGGCCACTTCCGATTGGATGCAGGCCCGAACCCGGTCGGGCACTCGAAAAGCTCGGTGTTTTACAGGCGGGCTGTCTCCGGTGTCCACATCGTGGACACACCACCGGGTGACCCCCGGAGTGAGGGAAAACAGATCCGCAAACTGCCCCAGCAGCTTCCGGCAGTCTTGTTGCTGCTCGGGGGTCAGGGTAGAGGAGAGCCTGACCCCTTCGAAGGAGCCGTCTTTCTCGGTGGTGCTGAGGAGATCTGGTAGTGGTTCGGAGTCGTCTTCAGCTCCGTCATCGGTCGCCAGCAGCAGACTCAGTTCAGTGCGTGCAAAGTGCGGCTTGAGCCGGTTAGCGTGTAGAACCCGGAGGGGGTTCCTGGGGGACTCCATGTCTACCAGGTAGGTGACGGGGCTCTTGCGCTCCACCACTTTGAAGGGCCCCGTCCATTTGTCCTGGAGGGCACACGGTTCAACCGGGGACATGACCCAGACCTGCTGGCCCGGCTCGAACTTGATGGATGAGGCGTTCTGGTCATACCAGCGTTTCATCTCCTCTTGACTAGCCTCCAGGTTGGCCTCGGCAAGTTCCCGGAACTTCCGAGTCTGATTGCGGAGTGTCAGGAGGTACCGGTAGACATCCGGTGGGGCCTCTCGAACTGCTGTCTCCCAGTCTTCCTTGACCAGGCTGAGGGGGCCTCGAACCGGGTGTCCGTACAAGAGTTCAAAAGGGCTGAACCCCAGGGATTTCTGGGGTACCTCTCGGTAGGCGAACAGGAGGCAGGGCAGCAGGACATCCCATTTGCGCCGGAGTGGCTCTTCTAGGCCCTTGATCATCCCCTTCAGTGTTCTGTTAAATCGTTCCACTAGTCCATTTCCTTGGGGATGATACGGGGTGGTGAACTTATAGGCGACCCCGCACTGTTGCCATAGGGACCGCATATGCTTCGAGATAAAGTTGGAGCCCCGATCACTCACGACTTATCGGGGGAAGCCGACTCGGGAGAAGATGCTCATGAGGGCTCGGCCCACCACGGGGGCCGTGATGGTTCGGAGGGGGATGGCCTCAGGATAGCGGGTGGCATGGTCCACCAGGACTAGGATGAAGCGGTGTCCCTGCGAGGTGCGAGGGTCCAGGGGCCCTACGATGTCTATTCCTACTCGCTCGAAGGGGGTGGTCACCACGGGGAACGGCTGGAGCGGGGTTTTGACTTTCCCCCCGCTCTTCCCGCTGGCTTGACAGGTCGGGCAGGTTCTGCAGTGGTTATGCACATCGGTGCGCATTTTTGGCCAGTAGAAATGGGTCACCAGGCGGCTGTAAGTTTTGTCCTGCCCCAGGTGCCCGGCGAGGGGCACATCATGTGCTAAGTTCAGGAGGAAGTCTCTGAATCGGAGGGGTACGACCAGTACCCGGCCGGCCCCTAGCTCAGCAATCTTCTGCTCACTGTAGAGGAGGTCGTTGTCCCAATAGACCCAGTGGGACCCCGCGGGGTCTCCAGCGGCTTGAGTAGCGGCTTGCTGTCGAATCCCCTCGAGGGAGGGGCAGGTTTTCTGTTCCTGCCGGAACTGTTCGCGGGTGGGGCCACCTTCTTGGCGCCATTGAGCGAGTTCTGGGAGGTGGTTGAGCTCAGTGAGATCTTCTTGGTCGGGCCCTTGGGGGCCGTGTTCGGGGTCGGCGACCTCGGGGACGACGGGTGGCGGAGGTGCGGGCCATTCTGGTTCCTCGGTCAGAGCTCCCCCCGCTGGGGGGGAGGCTCGGGCGGACATGGAGCGGGTGGTCGCACAGACCCACTCGGGAAGGCCTAGCATCCCCAGGTGCTCTCTTCGTTCGACGCCAGCCCATGGGGAACTTTCCAGGTCGTTCCCAAGGAGGCAGTCCATGGGGGCATCGTCGCGGACAGTCACTTTCCGCATGCCCGACACTCCTCCCCACTCGAAGGTGATGCGGGCCATCTGGCACAAAGTCTCTGAGTTATCTGCGGACCGGACTGGGCACAGGACGTTAGGAAGGATCTGTTCCGGGGTCACCAGATGGCAGCGGACCGCTGTTACGCTGGCCCCAGTGTCACGGAGGGCTTCGGTCCGGCGACCATTGATGGTGACCCACTGGCGGTATTTCTGGGTGTTGCCGGGGATCGGACCTCGAGGGATCAGGTCGTGGGTACCCAGGCATGCTAAGGTCATGGCGGCGGGCTCCCACTCGGCCTGCTCGTGGTCGTCGTCCTCTTCCTCACTTCTTTCTTCACCCAGGGCAGCTGCCGCGATCTGGCGGGCTGGGGGCCCGGTGGTGCCGGGTCACTGATTCATCGGGCAGAGGGGGTCATTCGCATAATGACCTTGTCGCTGGCACCTGTGACACGTAACGTTTGGGCGGGGCCCCGGTCTGGCTGGGGGGCCCCCTCTCCGGCCCAGGGATGGCGACGTGGAAGTAGGGGAGGACCCCTGGGGGGCGTCCCGTCCCCGGCTCTGGCCTGCTCCGCCGCCTCGTGGTCAGTGGTTCCCCCGGGGATCCCCGGCCGTAGTCTCCCATCGGGCTCCGGGGAACTCGGGTGCTCACCCATCTATCTGCCTCGACAGCAAGTTTTCGTGGCTCAGTCAATTTGCTGTCGAGGAGGTGCTGCCGGAGTTTGACGAAACAGTTATTGGACAGATGCTCCCATAGAATGAGGTCGACCAACTGCTGGTAGGAGGTGACCTGGCAGCCTCGAATCCACCCCTCGAAGGCTCTGCTGTAATAGTTCACGTATTCCACCAACGTGGTACCGGGGATTTTTTTGCAGTCTCGGAATCGCTGCCGGTACATCTCGGGGGTGAGTCCGTAGCGAGTGAGGAGGGCGGTCTTCATGTGCTCGTACGAGGTCATCTCGGTATCAGGGAGCTCCAGTAGGGCGTCTCGCCCTTCGTTGATAAACTTCCCCCACAGGCCGGCGCCCCAGTCCTTGAGGGGTACTCGATGGGCGGTCATGGTGACCTCGTAGGCTTTGAACCACTGTTGGATGTCGTCGTTCTTATAGTACTCTTTGACGACATCTTTGGGTATGTGCACCTTCGTGTCCACCGGGGGGGGGGTGAGGTCTTGGCCCCGGAGGTGCCGGCCTCGTTTGCCTTGGCTTTAAGTTCCATTTCTTTGAGGACGCGCTCGTGCTCGAACATGAGTTTTTTCTCCTCGAGGGCTAGCTTCCTTTCTGCCAGTTGGATTTCTCCTTCTTGTCGGAGTCGAGCCAGATCCAATTCGTGGAGCCGGTTCCTCTCTCGTTCTCGGGCGTCTTCGTGGGAGAGGCCCGTGTTTGGGGTTGCGGGTCTCCCTCCCGCTGGGTTTGTCTCGGTCTCCGGGCCTCCGTTCGGGCCCGGGTTATCTTTATCCGGGGGTGGCGCCTCTCCGGCGTCCACCCAGGCCTGTAGGGCTGATTTAAAGTCTTCTTTGGTGCTTGAGCCAGTGGTAGCGATGCCTAGTTCTTTGCAGAATTGCTTTAGCTCCTTGTGACTGTAGTCTTCCATTTTCTCTTTCTGGAATTCTGTGCTCATGGTCGCAGTGGGTTTTTCTCGGTAGCGAGTGAATCACTCTCTGTACGATCTGCGTGGGCTCGGATCCCGGCGCTTGCCACCAATGTTAGAAAGGCGACCCCGGGGGAGGCAGAAGATGTCTGACTGACCACCCCTAGGTCCACCCCTCCGTAGAGAAGTAGCCGAGCGTTACCGAGAGGCCTCCTGAATGAGGGCCCTCTCCTAGGATCGTACAGCAGAGTAATCACAACACTACAAACGGACACCACACAGGAGGTCAAGTTCTCAGGCTTTTATAAGTAATAAAGGTTGCGGGTTCTTGGCAGTATATACAGGCGGATCGAGGGATCCGTAAAGTCTCGAAAAGGGGGGTAAGGTAGCGGGACAGTCTCACTCTGGCGGGGAAGGGATACCCTACGCACAGCTCTCAATCCTCGAGCTGGGGGGTTCCGAGAGGTTCTAGCCGCGGCAGCGCCAGCAGGCTTGCAAGGTGGTTCAGCGAGGTAGGCCGCGGCAGCGCCAGCAGGCTCTCAGATGGTTCAACAAGGTAGGCCGCGGCAGCGCCAGCAGGTTCTCAGATGGTTCAGCAAGGTGAGCCGCGGCAGCGCCAGCAGGCTCTCAGATGGTTTCACAAGGTAGGCCGCGGCAGCACCAGCAGGCTCTCAGATGGTTCAGCGAGGATAGGCCGCGGCAGCGCCAGCAGGCTCTCAGGTGGTTCAGCGAGGATAGGCCGCGGCAGCGCCAGCAGGCTCTCAGATGGATGTCGGGTTACAGGAAGGATGAGTTCGTCTGGTGTCGGCCGTGACAGCGTCAGCAGGGCTTCCAGTCCAGGATACAACTGGCGTCCTACTCCGGGGCTGGCCCAGATATAGGACGGAGGTCCTTTGATGTCCGGACCCTCTCGCCTGGGGGTCAGAGGGGCCGGGATGATGGTGTCCAGACACCCAGCAGGGGGGTGGAGCCAGCGCCCAGGGAGGCCGGAGGGCGATCGATACCAGGCGTCCGGGGACGGCTGGAGGGCCATCGAAACTCCTCTTCCTCTGGGATCTGTCGAGTGGCCACTCGACCACCTGGGTGGATCTTGGTGCCTCGATGTCGGGGCTTCGCTGGAGCCTGGGCCGGGGCCGAGGCCACGTGGTAGTGACGTGGGGGACCCAAGATGGAGTCGGGCACGGCCTCGGGCTTAGGTCGTGATGGGCCTACGCTGGAGCCAGGCCGGTGATGGGGATCCGGGATGATAGCCGGACCGGTGGTGTTGGGGCGTGCAGGGTCGGGCCGAAGGGGCCGCCCGAGGTCCGGAGGAGGGCTGATGTCGTCCTGGGCCCGCCATGCGGGAGGGGTAGGACCACGCCATGAGGCCGGGTCCAACAACACTCCCTAGCACTCTGCAGTCACTCTGCACTCCCTAGCACTCCCTAGCACTCTGCAGTCACTCTGCACTCCCTAGCACTCCCTAGCACTCTGCAGTCACTCTGCAGTCCTTAGCACTCCCTAGCACTCTGCACTCCTTAGCACTCCCTAGCACTCTGCAGTCACTCTGCACTCCCTAGCACTCCCTAGCACTCTGCAGTCACTCTGCACTCCCTAGCACTCTGTAGTCACTCTGCACTCCCTAGCACTCTGCAGTCACTCTGCACTCCCTAGCACTCTGCAGTCACTCTGCACTCCCTAGCACTCAGCAGTCACTCTGCACTCCCTCTGGGGAGTATCCCATGTCCTATTTTTAACATCACACTCACACCCCTACACATACGACACCAATCCACACATAGACACACATACCTAAACTTCACAAACAGCTTATGAAAAGATAGCCGGTAAAGAGCCCCCATTGAAGGTGCCCGTTGAAGAACAAAAACTCAATGATGAGGCATTAAACGTATCTAGGTGTGTACTGGCCTGAGTAGATTAACACATCTTATTAAGAACTGCATACACTAATTACCTTTGACTATTTGTGAAAAGTCACATCATTATTTTCTTCATAAAGAAAATACACTCCCATTCAAAGGTTTCTTGCTACACAACTTTAGGAAATATGGGGGCAGGTTTTTGCACTTTCACTTCGGCCCATGCATTTCTAAACTTACACCTGGATACCCAGATGAAAGTGTGACAAGCATTGGCAAAGTCAATTGGTGTTGCCTTTCGGACTTACTGGCATCCAGTGCCTTTTGGTGATACTATACAACATGCTGTGCCAGGCAGAAGGCAACAAAGTACCCCAAGACACCTTCTGATCCTAAATAAAGCAAAACTCACATAAAGAAATAGACAATGAGGCTTCAAAAAAATGGCACAAAAATTGATACGGCTTCTCTTTTGGGAACATAACCTAGACCTCGGTTCCAACATATTTTAATAGATTAATCCTCACTTCTTCCTCATGCCTGGGTGTCAGTATTGCACACCTCTTACTGAAGAACAACCTCTCCAAGCACAATCAGCTTTCACCAAACCACACAATACCACCAAAAAATAGTTGCACGCTTCGGAACTAAATGCATCAAATCACTGTAGTGAAGGGGCTGTGAGAAGGTCACAAAACAGACTAGACATCTGGTGAAAGCAATGGGTATAGATTCCATTGTGTACCCAACAAATGATTTGATAAATGTTACGGTTTCTCACACCCGATATGTGCGGATGGTTCTGATTGCAAGGGTAATTCATTATTTTTCTGATTCTCCTAAGACTGTCTTAGGAATGGCGTGGTAGTAGAACATTAAAGGAGTGAACTGCATAGCTTGTTGAACGGCAATGTTTAGAATTATGTCACAGTTTACACTATTGTGTGTCATCACTTATCCTGTAATCCCTTCTGACCCCACTCTACCCACTAACATCATGTCCTACTTGTTAAGTAGCTCATACAGTCTGATTTAATAATACATGTTTGAAGCATCAAAAAGGATACCATGTACTATAGCCATGATGTGCCGCTCACGGACATTGCTGCAGACAACATCCATTGTGCACGGTTGCAAATAACGCGCACCCCTGAACAAATGTATACTCAAACGTACAAAAATGCCGCATCTTAGTCTTAGCTAAAATAGGCAGACAGTTATACAATGTGTGTATGCTTCCCATATCTAGGCTGATTGCTATGCATGGCATACATGCTTCTAATTTCGGCTTATCAAAGCCGCAGGAAGAAACAGGACCCGCACCGGCCACCTTATTAACCCCTCATGCGCATCCCTTGACCCCTGCCGACCCTGTCCTCCACCCACTGAGAGCCCCTTCCCCACCTACTCTAAACATGATAATGCGGGCCGGGTGTGGGGGTGAAACGGCATTGTCGCCTTGGATACAGCTAGCAATGAATTTCAACAAAATTATGAATATTTTACCACGTCATTGCCAAAGCGCCCTCTCACCTAATGTTTCACTTGGAAATCAAGGAAACAGGACATGTGATGTGAGGAGTCTGAAGGGCAAATTGTAAATAAAAAAACTGGGCAAAGTGAAGCGCTGCTGGAGGCAGGGGCTCGGGGGGGGGTCAGGAGACAGAGGCACGGCAAGAGGAGTTTTTTGTTTTTTTAAAGTGGGATACAGTCAAACATACACCCATCGCGCGCACCGTCCAAAACATTTATTAATACACAAATCTCAGAGGTAAACATGCGGGGCCAGCAGAAATCTCGCCCAGCCGTCCTTGCCTCGTCGCCATGTGTTTATCGGGATTGCATAACGTCTCCCTCCCAATGATTAACACGTCTTTGGAGGTAAATAGGCAGACAGTTATACAATGTGTGTATGCTTCCCATATCTAGGCTGATTGCTATGCATGGCATACATGCTTCTAATTTCGGCTTATCAAAGCCGCAGGAAGAAACAGGACCCGCACCGGCCACCTTATTAACCCCTCATGCGCATCCCTTGACCCCTGTCGACCCTGTCCTCCACCCACTGAGAGCCCCTCCCCCACCTACTCTAAACATGATAATGCGGGCCGGGTGTGGGGGTGAAAGGGCATTGTCGCCTTGGATACAGTTAGCAATGAATTTCAACAAAATTATGAATATTTTACCACGTCATTGCCAAAGCGCCCTCTCACCTAATGTTTCACTTGGAAATCAAGGAAACGGGACATGTGATGTGAGGAGTCTGAAGGGCAAATTGTAAATAAAAAACTGGGCAAAGTGAAGCGCTGCTGGAGGCAGGGGCTCGGGGGGGGGTCAGGAGACAGAGGCACGGCAAGAGGATTTTTTTTTTTTTAAAGTGGGATACAGTCAAACATACACCCATCGCGCGCACCGTCCAAAACATTTATTAATACACAAATCTCAGGGCTGAGGTTCGTCGGTTTCGATGTGCGGCACAAGTCAACAAGCGGCCAGAGGTAAACATGCGGGGCCAGCAGAAATCTCGCCCAGCCGTCCTTGCCTCGTCGCCATGTGTTTATCGAGATTGCATAACGTCTCCCTCCCACAAGCAACGGAGAGTGAAAGGGGAGGGGGGGCGGGAACAGGCACACGGGGAGGGGGGCGGAACGGACACACGCGCAGCGGGAGGGGGCGGGAACGGGCACAGGACAGAGGGGGGGCGGGAACGGCGCACGGACAGGGGGGGAACGGCGGACAAAATACGTAAATTTACAAAGTGAAAACACATTTATAAACAAAATGCTCACGGACAGGGGGGGGAGGGGGAATGAACAGTAAACAGACAGCGGGAGGATCACGTATAAACAAAATGCTCCTTACCTGATCGCCTCGTGGGAACTCGAATCTTGCAGCCAACTCCAACAACAGACACTTTAAAAAGGAACAAAACAGGCCCACTCGAAAAAAATAAAATAACACACACCCACCGCCGTGATGACGAATAGAAGTGGGTGGAGAGGGAAAAAATCTCGGGAACGCCCCCGAATCTGGTCCGGCCTTGACGGACAGATCCGGCACCCAATGGCTAGCCTCCATTTATGGAGCTAGCCAATGGGAGCCGGGGGACGTTCCCGAAGTCCTTATTGTAAACAAAGGATTTCGCCTGCACCGAAAAGCTGCGCAGAGCGCAGCCTTCGGCAGGCGAAACCCAAAAACAGACCTTCTCCTGTTTTCTTCTACAATAGCAGCATTTCAGCCTTTTTTGAGATTCCGTTCCAAGACATTTCCGGGCAAATAATATTCACTTTTGCAGCAGAGGGATCAAGGTTTGGAGCACTCGTTTATGCAGAGGCCCAGCAAGCAAAGTGGGCAGCGGGGAGGCAGATCCACAATCAGCAGAAGGCCGAGGGCATTCAAAAAAGGTGCTGATCACAATCATGTGTAGAAATCGGATTTCAGCAAATCATTACCATTTGCCCATCATCAAGTAAAGTCTCTTGATTTGTTTTAATTCTACTAAAATCTTTGTTTCCATCACACTTCAGAATTTAAAAAAAGTGTCAGTTGAGCTTGTGGAACTGCTGATATATTTTGAAATATGTGTACACTTATTTTATACATATTTAAATGCTGTGTGTTAGAAAAAAAATGACATCCTACATACTTTCCTTTTACACTCTTTCTACCCCAGGACGATTGTCAGATAGTTCACTTTCCAAAATCCTCTCAGGTTACAGTCAGAGAAAGAAAAGTAAACACCCATCTCTATGTTAAAAGAATAAGCAGCACATTTGTCAGAAGACATAGACTGACATTAGACCGCTGTTTTGAACACACAAACAAATGTGACAAGATGAAAATAACAGTTGAGGGCATCTTTCTTTCTCATTTACCTTCTGAGTTCAAAGACAGTTATTTTAGGGGTGTTGCAGCCCCCTGGCAACCATACTTCCAGCACCTATGCCTGGAGGAGAGGAACAGTGGAACACAGTAGAGGAAACGAAAATCACACACTGTGAACTAAGGGCCGCCCTGTCAAAGATAATGGCCCGATGAGGCCTGCTTAGGACTGGGATGGCAGATGGCTGGGCCAGCTGCAGAAGATACTGAAGTTGCCTGCTAGGACAGACTTGCACTGGCTACACAGGCTGGCCTGAGGCCGGCCATCAAGGACAAGCGATTGGGTAGCATGTTAATGCAGGAGTCTGTGAAGAGAGATCATGTAGGAAGGCCTGAACACGGCCTCAAAGAGTTTGGACCACAAAACAGCCAAACATATGGAACAATGTGAATTTTGTAACGTGGTGCTGAATTTACGACACTTAACAGTGACAAGTATCCACTTGCAAGCAAAGTATTCACATTTTTTATTATATCAATAAACCTGAGGCCATCTAACTCCATTAACTGTTCAGCAATGTCTTTGTTGTTTTGAAAGGTTTGCACCAAAACCAGGCAGAAACCACCACTCTAGTCAGGATAAGGGAGTTACACTCCTAAAATAACCCCTGCTCACCCCCTTGGTAGCTTGGCACAAGCAGTCAGGCTTATCTTAGAGGCAGTGTGTAAAGCATTTGCACATAACCCACAGCAATACAGTGTAAGCACTACAAAGGGACACCACGCCAGTTTAGAAAAATATCCAATATTTTTATATACTCAAGACACTACCAAATACAATGAAAATCCACAATACAGTACTTTAAAATAGTTAATTTGCAAGATGTCTTTAAATTGCAAAAATACGTTGAAAACACAGGGGCGAAGGCGGCCGTGTCCGCGGCTGTGTGAGTGGCTTGTTAGACGTGCTCCCGATGTTGAACCTCCCCATGAACTCTCCTCACTCGCAGGTTACCTTTTACCCGGTGAGATGTATGTCCTGAGTGGGTTAATGCTGTGGATTGTTGTTATTTTTTTTTAAATCGAAGCTCTCTTTTCCATCAAACTTCTTTAAGATCGCTCTCTCGGTGCCTTCCATTTTAATGTGCCACAGCTAATCACATCTTTTGGGATTCGAGTCGACCAGGACGCTTATAGTTGGACACAGTTTATTAAACACTAGACCGCATGCAACGAATAGTTTGCAGATACGTGTAGAACGATGATTGATTTCACCTAATGTGGCTTCCCAGCCTCGCACTCGCCCTAAAAACTCACACATTGTCTCGTTTGAGTGTACCCCCTAAATATCAAAACCACAATATTGAGGGGACACGGCACCGAGGACAGTATATCAAAAATCAAATATTGACAGGTACATTCTCTATACCTAACTCCACACATAAGTACCTGTGCGGTATATGTATCTTCAAGGTACGTAGATGTGGAGTTCTACAATCCCCTATATGCACTTACTTTCGATATTTTGTCCCCCGATACTCTTTCCTTGATATTCTTGTACCACAATACTGTTCATGTTTAAATTCAGTAGTACAATCAAAAACATTTCTGAAAAAAATCTATGTTGTTAATCTAACTGCAATCAAAACAATTTACTAACTATTAGCCCAAATGTATAATTTACCACATTTGTTTCTGCTCTCCACCTATTTCTGAACTTCTTCTAGACAAGTAGCAAGATATTACCCCCAACGCCTGTCTGTAAAGAGCGGAACCTCCTATGTCCCAAATGTACGCCAACTTTGCAGCTCTCAGTTCATCTGATTTCAATGGCAGCTCATGATAGCTATAGCAAAACAATCAGGATAGAACATCTACAATGTTGTTATCAATTCCAGTCACCGATCTAGCTATGAAAATGATGTCATTAGTCAAAGCACACAGTGCAAATATTTGCAGCGGTCTCAAGAACGTTTTGTCCTTTGCCATTTGTCTGTTGACTAACACTACCTCTGCCTCATTATCTACATTAAGCCACTTTTTGTTTGCTAAATCCCTCTTTCAACCTCCTGGCATCCAGTAAAGAGAAAACCCTTATAAAGTGATGCTATTGCCTTCCTCCAACCAATGGTCAGGACACCTCTCAGAACACGATTTACCTTGCAAAGCAGACCAAAGCCCCCGACACCTGCCACATTAGTATAAATGTTAACCTGCCTCTCTGCTTCCTCATCCAAGGACCATCATCATCCCATTAAATTTCTTTAGGAAGGCTGCCCACAATCTGCTCGCTGTCAAGCTTTTTTTTCTAACTTTATAGTGTGGCAAACCCACCGGAGACACTGCAAAGCCCAACCACCTTCAATAAGTGCTACCTGGTTGTAACACATGAAAAACAAAGTTTAAGTGCCTTCGGGATGTTTGCATCTTTCTCCACGTAATCTTCTTTGCTGACACAGCCTCCCTAATAAGCTCATCAGTAACCTCCACCTTTGTCCTTGATAACATTGCCTGCATCCTTTCGGTAATCAGCTCAAATCCTAAAAAGGCAAATTCTGAACTTGGGCCCTCAGTTTTCTCAAGTGTCAAAGGAACATATAACCCCTTTATCAAACTCTCAAAGTTTCTCAAAGCCGTAACGCTAGCGTGCCTTTCCTTAACTGCCACAAAACTAACATCTATGTAGTGTATCACTAACTCCATCTCAGTCACACTGTAAAGAATCCACTGTAAAAAGAACTGAAAAACTCAAACACGCAATAAAACATGGGACATGCCATAGGCAGCGCCTTATCTATGTAAATGTACCCATCCAATTGTAAACCCAACAATGAGAAATGCTATGGATGCCCAGGCAAAACCTAAATACTGACAATGTCAATCTTGGGCATCTCTATTTTATGTCCACATCTCCTCACCATTCAAATGGCATCATCCACACTGGCATAGCGCACTGAGGTTTCCTCCACCAGCATGAAATCATTCACTGAATGGCCTACCAGCCATGACAACTGGAGAAATAATCAGATTGTCATTGGCCACACTGCAGAAAGACCTTTCGTCTTGTGGAGAAGTGTGGCTCAATGGTTAGAGCGGCAGACCCTGATTTGCTATTCTGGGGCCCTCTGGTAGGCCACAGTCTTATGCTAGCAAGATGGAGATTTTAGGGTGTTTTGACTGGACCTCTTTCGTGGACCTGCATGAGAAATATTTGATATTATGGGGCCCTCTGGTAGGCCACAGGGTGGTGAGTGGGCCTGTGCTGGCCGTAGGAAGGGTTGCTTGGGGCTGTTGTTTCTGTCCGGGGCCCAGTGTGACAGTGGGGTGTATGCGGCCTGTGCCCAGTGGGGAAGGGGTGAGGGGTATAGGGATGCGCCCCCCTTCTCTGTACCTTTATAGTGCACCCGCAGGTTGTTCTGCGAGAGGCCGATGTAGCTGAACTTGTCCTTGGGGCCCCAGCCACACACAGACACAGCCCCCCACACACACACACACACAGAACCACATACACACAGAGCCACACACACACACACACAGAGCCACACACATACAGAGCCACACACACAGAGCCCCACACACACAGAGCCACACACGCACACAGAGCAACACACACACACACAGAGCCACACACACAGAGAGCCACAGACACAGAGCCCCACACACAGACATAGAGCCACACACACAGATCCCCACACACAGACACAGCCACACACACACAGAGCCCCACACACACAGAGCCCCACACACACACACACAGAGCCCCCCACACACACAGAGCCTCACACACACACAGAGCCCCCCACACACACAGAGCCCCCCACACACACAGAACCTCACACACACACAGCCACACACACACAGAGCCACACACACACACAGACCCACACACACACACCTGTAAGTGATATCTGCTGCCTGGGCTCCCCAACCCTCCATCTTAGGTACGGTTTTTATCACACAAAATTGAAGCCAGTGTGGGCCTGATCACAGGAACTACAGACAAAAACACTCTGCGTTGTGGCAGAGCCTCTCCTTGCAATGGTATTATAAAGAAAATTCATTTAAAATTGATTTAACAAGGCCTCCCTAGAGAATACTGCACAGGAGGAGCAGGTGTTTTAACAGGACTTATAATTCAGCTGGTACATAGGGTGCACCTGGCAGCCCTCTGAGAATATTTATCAAATTCATACTTTTGATCGATTTGGCATGCCCTCTACAGTACATCCTGTATTAGGCTGGTTTTAGGTTGTTTCCGTGCCAGGCCCACCTATGGCTCTTGTGGAAAAAGTGGGACATTTTAATAAATTGCTGACGGGCCCTTCTTGTTTGTAGTTGTATTATGAGAAAGTGAGTGATTGTGTATCAGGACTGCTCATGTATAATAAAAAGGTGATATTGGGAGTTTTGGGGCAAAACCATTATGTGAATCACGATGTAGAAGCAGGGGCATCTTAGAGTGTTGTCAGGTAATTGGATGATTAATATATTTTTATCATGGCCTCTGAGTGGGTCACCAGAGCTTGAATGATGTATGCTGTGGGGCAGCGTCTACTGGGGAGGCTGAGCTTGATTTTAGGGTGTTTTGGCAAGGCCTCTCCTTGAGTCTTATGCTAGGAAGATGGAGATTTTAGGGTGTTTTGACTGGACCTCTTTCGTGGACCTGCATGAGAAATATTTGCCATTCTGGGGCCCTCTGGTAGGCCACAGGGTGGTGAGTGGGCCTGTGCTGGCCGTAGGAAGGGTTGCTTGGGGCTGTTGTTTCTGTCCGGGGCCCAGTGTGACAGTGGGGTGTATGCGGCCTGTGCCCAGTGGGGAAGGGGTGAGGGGTATAGGGATGTGCCCCCCTTCTCTGTACCTTTATAGTGCACCCGCAGGTTGTTCTGCGAGAGGCCGATGTAGCTGAACTTGTCCTTGGGGCCCCAGGCTCGGGGCAGCGGCATCACCTGTTCATCCACGGCCGGGTAGAGGCGTCGGAGCCTGTGCTGCAGCTCCTTCTCCTGCTGGTTCAGGGCTGAGTCTTCGTGCGGGTGTGTGGGCAGCGGGGGCCCGGGGGCTCTGGGCCCAGGGCCAGAGGAGGCGGCGGAGGCGGGGGCGGAGGGGGGTGCAGCAGTAGCGGGGCGGCCGAGCTCGGAGACAAGAGCAGCGAAGACTAAGAGGACGACGAGGAGACCGGCGGTGGGGTCTGAGGCCCGGACATGCTGCGCTGGGCCCGGGGAGGGGTTTCACTAGAGAGCCGAGGCTGCGTGAGGAGAGCAGGGCCCTGGCTGGCTGTTGTGCGGAGAGGAGGCGGACGCTGATCCCGGCTCAGGCGCCGCAAGTGTACTGCACTGCGGCCTATACCGCCTCTGCCGGCCTCGCACAATGCAGACCCGCCGGCCCCACAGGCTCCAGCACAGGCGCAAACTACTGCCTCTGGCAGAGTGACTCCAGCGCGCAGGCTGGTCCGCTGCTCCCCCACTTCCCATACCACAGTCACCACGCAGGCAGCCGTGTCTGTTAGCTATCACAACATACAATGAGTGATGTCTAGATCTCTGTTAAGTGTTACCTGCTTTATTTGTTTTCCGATGCTGACGTTGGGTGGAATATTTCAACACCATTTTGCCACTCGATCTGCAAGCTCATTAAAGCGTATTTCGTGTTTTTTAAACTAGTCATTTTGGCAGTAGTATTTAACAAGTGCTCGCCATTTGTCACTAAGCCCCGTCCTTTTCAGACTGGGAAAGTTTGCGAAAGTCACCGCTCACTTTGCGCTTTTCAGTAAAGTCTTGCTTTCCCTTGTTTCCCGCTTTCATCGATGCCCATGTCACATCCTCTCCTTACCCCACCTCACCTATCCTGGTGACAGAGATGTGTTAGCTCTTCTACCTCTAAACACTCCAAAAGGAACTTCTCTAGTGGTAGTGTGTAAAGAAAATCTGTGTGCCTGTAAGAAACCTTTGAATCCCACTTTCCAGTTCCTTTCAGCGCTCATTTCCAACTGTATACATTCCTTAACCCTTTCGCCTCGGGGATAATTCCCCCGCGGTGCGGGCGCCCGCGGGGCTGCGGTGCTCATGATGAGCCCAGCTCATCATAAGGCACAGTGGAGCTGTGCTCATGACGAGCTGGGCTCGTCATGACTCCGCCCACTCCCGTAGAACGTCCGCACAGACGCTGATCCCGGCTCAGGCGCCGCAAGTGTACTGCACTGCGGCCTACACCGCCTCTGCCGGCCTCGCACAATGCAGACCCCCCTGCCCCACAGCGGCGCAGGCAGGCGGAGCAGGTAGCAGCGTCTCCAGCACAGGCGCAAACTACTGCCTCTGGCAGAGTGACTCCAGCGCGCAGGGTGGTCCGCTGCTCCCCCACTTCCCATACCACAGTCACCACGCAGGCAGCCGTGTCTGTTAGCTATCACAACATACAATGAGTGATGTCTAGATCTCTGTTAAGTGTTACCTGCTTTATTTGTTTTCCGATGCTGACGTTGGGTGGAATATTTCAACACCATTTTGCCACTCGATCTGCAAGCTCATTAAAGCGTATTTCGTGTTTTTTAAACTAGTCATTTTGGCAGTAGTATTTAACAAGTGCTCGCCATTTGTCACTAAGCCCCGTCCTTTTCAGACTGGGGTCGTGTTTTTTGGCTTTCTTTCTCCCCTCTTCTCCATTGGCTGGAATGTAAACAACAGGCGTGTTTTTGACTGTTGTTTACATTCCAGCCAATGGAGAAGAGGGAAGAAAGAAAGTAAAAAAACACACCCCCAATCCGAAAAAGACGGGGCTTAGATCGAAAAAGAACGTCACTGGGACCTCTTCTCCAATGGCTGGCCACCATTCAGGAGGCCAGCCAATGGAGAAGAGGGGCGGGGCTTAACCTAGCTACTCTAAGTCATTAAATCTCGCCAGCGAGACTGCGCATGTGCGCAGCCTACGCTAGCCGAGACCTAAAAAGGAATACAGAAAATTGTACATAATCTGTTGTTTGAGTATCAGCCCCTAAGTTTTCCGGAACCCCAAAATACACATAAATTGCCAGGATTTTTGGGCGAGAAAGATGACAACCTAAACTTTTTCCACTCCTGGACTTTAATGTGGCTACCTAAAACATTCCAGGTGTTGTAGACTTAGTTTGCTGTGATAAAGACCAAATCAACAAGGCAGTAGATTGTCTAAGTAGGTTCTTTATCAAGAGTACCCTATCCATGTATATCAAACTCCGAATCCAGAGACAACTGACAAAGATGTGCCACAAGACAGAAGCCTTAGAATAAAAACATTTCCAGGGTTCTCTATTTCATAAGGAAACGCACACACATACACACAAAAAAGGAATACCAATAGGCATCGAAAAGCACAACATATGAAATAGAAATGAAATACCACACACCTTCCCCCTTTACAAATACCATAGTGAAAACGAAAGATACATAGTCATAAAACTTAAACACTTTCTTCACCTTTGATTTCACCACTCTGTCGAGATTCCAGACTCTCCTGTCTTCCACTTTTACCGAATTCTAGAAACGTTTGAGGACTCTGAACGGACCCATAATCTTGGACCCTCCCTTTGACAACATTGGCTTCTTTATTAGTACCTTCTCATCAACTGACAGTTCTACCTGTTTGGCACCCTTGCGAAAGTCACCGCTCACTTTGCGCTTTTCAGTAAAGTCTTGCTTTCCCTTGTTTCCCGCTTTCATCGATGCCCATGTCACATCCTCTCCTTACCCCACCTCACCTATCCTGGTGACAGAGATGTGTTAGCTCTTCTACCTCTAAACACTCCAAAAGGAACTTCTCTAGTGGTAGTGTGTAAAGAAAATCTGTGTGCCTGTAAGAAACCTTTGAATCCCACTTTCCAGTTCCTTTCAGCGCTCATTTCCAACTGTATACATTCCTTAACCCTTTCGCCTCGGGGGTAATTCCCCCGCGGTGCGGGCGCCCGCGGGGCTGCGGTGCTCATGATGAGCCCAGCTCATCATAAGGCACAGTGGAGCTGTGCTCATGACGAGCTGGGCTCGTCATGACTCCGCCCACTCCCGTAGAACGTCCGCACAGGCGTGGAATTCACCGCAGGGGGGAGTGGCGCGGCCGTTATGATGAGCCCAGCTCGTCATGAGCACAGCTCCACTGTGCCTCATGACGAGCTGGCCTCGTCATAAGCACTCAAGGGGTTAATACTCCTGTTAAATTTCTCCACTGTGCCATTAGCCTCAGGATGGTACAGTGAACACTTCTTGTGTCTAATTCCTCTTTTACGTAGAAATTTCTCCATCTCTGCAGACACAAATTATGCACCGGTGTCTGTCAAGACACAACTGGGAAAAACTTCACACCTGATACTATCATTAAAAGAATATACCACCTTACCTGTTTCAATTCTGCTAACAATCCCTATCTCAGCCCATCTAGAGAATTGATTAATCAACACCAACAAATAATTAACACCACCTCTGCCTTGTAAAGGCCCCACTGTGTAATCCGCTACAACTTCCCATGTTTTAGAGACGGACAATCTCTAAGGCACATGGGAGGATTCCTAACTTTGTAGACCTTATCACTGTTGTGACAGGCTGAACACTCTCTGATCATTCTCTCAATCATGAGATCCATACCTGGCCACCAATAGTTAAGACCAATTCTTGCTTAAGTATTGCTCATGTCTTGGTGACCATTGTGTCCCAAATTTATAATTTTCTCTTTTAAGACTAAAGGAATACCCAACCTCAAACCTCTCAAGATTACCCCATCATCATGCCATAGGTATTTCCACCATAGGGGACGTGATTGCCAAGGGGGAACTGAAATCCTTTTTGGTCCTAAAGACGGAATTTGGGCTTCATCACTCACAGCTCTTTAAATATACGCAGCTGCGACATGCGTGGCGGGCCCAGAATATCCAACTAAGCGACATCCCGGAGTATGCACCTCTGGAGGGACGGCTCCTGCAGGAACGGATCCAGGGGAAGGCGGTCTCTCTCACATATAAAACCTTAACTAACAACATGCTAGGTGATTTGGCGAAGCTTAGACAGACATGGGAAACGGAGGTGGGAGGCATGGATGACTTAGACTGGGACATAGTACTAATGCATCCCCGGGAGGTGGCAATTAAGTCTAGACTACGTCTTATTCAATTTAATGTGCTTCACAGAACCTATTACGATAGGGTGCGACTCCACAGAATGGGGAAAATAGAAGACACAAAATGCCTTAGATGCCGCCAAGATGATGGAGACTTTTATCACACTATATGGACATGCGACATGATACAAAATTGCTGGACACACATCTTCACAGAACTGGGGGAGGTTTTGGGGGTCCCGCTCCAACGGGAACCCAAGCTGGCATTACTGGGTATGACCAATGACGTGGACCTACCGCGTCCACTCCTAGCCTTCCTGGTACTGGCTCTAGTGATAGTGAAAAGAGATATAGCGAAGTACTGGGGGTCACCGGAGTCGCCGGGATTAGAGGAATGGAGAAGAGGGTTGGACCTTTACAAGGCAGCCGAGAGAGTGACTTATAAAGCAAGGGGGTGCCCGAAGAAATTCCATAGGGTCTGGACCAAGTGTGGCACTACCATGGATTGGATGGGGGGTTATGAGGGAGGGGGCTTCAATATCTGGCTGCTCGGCCACGAGAGCACCTCCAGGAAGACTCCGGGTGGGACACAACGAGATAATTGTACTTTGAATCTGTGGACGTTGAACCAGTGTGTTACGAATTGTGACAGAGATTTACAACTTTGGGGTGGGTGGGCGTGGGAGTAGAGGTATATATGTACTGCTGATTACATGACTGAAATGTTGAGTTATGATAAAATGCAAATAAAAATATTTTAAAAAAAAAAAGATGACCCCATCATCACATGGCAACTCAGCTTTTATTTACCAAAGCCACTTAGCTCAGAATCGCTCTTGTCCTTATTACTCCAACTCCCACACAAGGCCCTTTCAACATGTTGAAGAATAATATCCTCCTCAACAGCATCAATCCATTCTGATTGAGACACACAGCCACCTGTAATACTACACATTTTCACCTTGTCTTCATCCTCCTGATTTCCTTCCTCTGTGACTGTACTAAGCCTAGATAAGCAGTCAGCAACCTTATTCTGTGGCTCAGGAACATAATGCACACTGTAATTTTACCTTTGAAGACCAAGATCCACTTTTAGATCCTCATGGAAATCATGTCCAGACCCTTTTTTGTAAAAACCTCAACTAACGGTTTGTGGTCAGTATGAAAAGCAAACTCCTTTCCCCAGACAACATTTTTGAACTTCTTGATGGACCAAAGGACACTCAGCACTTCTCTTTTAATCAAAGAGTACGTTTCTTCTGCCCCACGCAAAGACCTGGAAATGTAGGGAATAGGTTTGAGTTCATGTTACGTTTCACTCCTCTGATGACACAGGACTCAGAAGGATTGAAACTTTTAAGACCATTAGCATTTGTAAATTCTTCTTTAAGTTGAGAATTCTTTCTGACACTCTGCATCACATTCAGACTCAACACCTCTCTTGAGCAGTCTTCTCATATTGAGAGTCTTGAAGGCCAAATTAGGGAGAAACTTAGCATGAAATTGTACCATGCCTAAGAATATCAGAACATCCTATTTCTTTTCAGGATCATGTAATTCAAGTATGTTTTCCGCTAGTTCATGTTTTGGGAAAAGACCTGCTGCATTGAGTTTGTGACCATGGTATTCAATTTCTTCTTTCTTAAAAGCATACTTTGGGAGTTTCAATGTGAGACCATTTGTTCTCAAAATTCCCAGCACATCCCTGACTCTGCTATCATACACCTCCTTGGTGTTGCCATGAATGAGTATATCATTCTGGAAACACTTGACCCCAACTATTCCACCAAACAGCTTGTATATAATATGTTGCACTACTGTTGCTGCTGATGCCAATCCAAAAGGCGTAAGTACAAATCAATATGTGCCAAAAGGTGTTATGAAAGTGGGGAAGTCTTTTGAATTTGGGTGAACTCTGATTTGATAGTACGCTGCAGTTAAGTCTAGAGTGGTAAAAAATCTATCCCTGTGCAGCAAAGATACCATTTGAGTTATGTTGGGAAGAGGAAAGTGATCGGTTATAACGCACCTGTTGAGAGCCCTCAAGTCCACACACAAACGATCTCGCCAGGATGTTTGCATGCAACGACAATTGGGGCGACCCACTCTGAACTCTCAACAAGCTTGATCACTCCCTCCTCACACAACCTTTTAATCTAAGACTCCACAGCTTCCCTCATTGCAATGGGGTGGACCACACCTTACCAAGCACTGGCTCAGTACCATGCTTCAATTTAATTTGATGAACATAACCTTCAAGGCATCCCGTCTTGTTACTGAACACCTCTGTAAAAGCTTAGCAAAAAAATCAAAGCATCATAACCACTACGGACCTCCAGTTCTTGCACACCAATCAACTGTATATCCTTGATGTACTCCTCCTTCAACATCACAGGTGTGGGGTAGTTGGGATCTAAAATAATCCCTAGTTCCTTCTGATACGGCCAGCTCAAAACACTTCCTCCTTTAACCGGAACATAAACTTTTTCTTTTATAGTATTGGTCTGGAAATTGATTTCAGATTCAAAATATCCCCTTAGGTCTAAGGTTTGCCCTCAATAAGCATCTGGATTTCAGATTCAAAATAACCCCTTAGGTCTATGGTTTGCCCTCCATAAGTACCTGGCATAACGTAAGGTTCCTTAAGTACAATTTTACTTGCCCATTCTTCATCAAATATATCATTTGAAATTAATGTGAGCCAAGCTCTTGGGTTGATTATTGACTCAACTTTAACATTCGCAATCTGTACCCAGTCTCTGGGATATTTTTTAGGAACATCATAAGTGAAAGCAGATAATATGCAGTCATCCACACATTTGACCAAGTCATGTGAGGGAGTCTTGTTAGAGTCGACAACACTTTATGAAATGACCCTTCTTGTTACAATTTTTACATATCAAATTTCTCGCAGGACATTTCTTGAAGGAAGCAAAAGGTCCAGTATTACCAAATATATAGCACGCCCTTGACTTAAATCAAGATTGCTGTACTGGTACAATGTTTTTAGGTTTCAACCTGGCGAGGGGCACGAAGTGCCCCTCCCAGTTTGAAAACTTTTGTTTTCAGTAGGGATGTTTGGCCAGCCTCTGTTTCCAATTGGCTAGCTCCATAAATGGAGACTAGCCATTGGGAGACAGAGGCTGTCAATCGCGCTTTCTCTTGAAAACGCGATTCGGGGGCGTTTCTGGTGCTTTTTTTAAGCCCCGCCCCTTTGTCCCGGGCCGCGCTGCGATTGGCTGCCGGCCCGGGACACCCCCGTGACGTCATTCCCGGGCCGCACTGTGATTGGCTGCCCGCCCGGGACACCCCCGTGACGTCAGCCAATCACAGCGCGGCCCGGGACCTGACTTGTTATTTATTTTTTGTTATTGAAAAACGTTAGCCAATAAGATGGCCCGGCTCCTGGTTACACATATTATCGCGAGTGTTCGACCGGAGCATGCAAACCACCCTACCTAGGGTACGAATTTAGCGGCCATTTTAACTTAGTCTATTAGTGTTGCAATAGATTAGGTTTGTAAAGAAAACTGACAGTTTTTTTCATCTTGACTAAAGATAGTAACCTACTTGAAAAAAAAACATTGTATATAAGCTTTATTAAAAAATAAATTTGTATTATCTAGAAGTACTGAGTTCTGTAAGTTATTTGTAATTTATATTAGGATAAAATACACCTTCGTCTTTTTTTCTTGTGGCGAGTCTCTATTTGTATCAGGAATGTATGGGCATGCTATTTTCTTCGTAATTCTTTTTGCCGTGGCTGATAAAGGGTTACTTTAACATGGCAGGCGATATGACTACTAGTGAGTGGCCTGTGCTTGCCCTTCCCTTGAAGTGAGCCGGGGTCGTCGGTCACTCTGGATCTTTTGAGTCTTCATCAAGAAACATGTTTCTAGTGTCAAGCACCGGGAAGCTGCAGCTGCGGAGAGCGGTACGAAGGTTTATACACTGCACAGTTTGAGTAATATGGGTTGAGTGGTAGTCTTCGGATTTTGTGAAATTGTTGTGGGTCTTTGAAGTCATTCAAGTTTGTCATATCTTTGGATGTACTTCGCGAGTAAGATGCATAAAATGAGTCCGGGTTGAACTTTCGCCCACACCGAGTGAGAAGTGCAAGGCATACACATTCTGATGACAGCTCTGAAATGGAACAGAACAGCCACCAGGCGCGCAACACCCATTGGGCTCACGGGGCTTCACCCACCCCCCTTCCATTCCCCCCCCCCCTATTCCTACCCCCCCCCCCCTCATTCCTTCCCCCCCTCATAAGAATCAAATTTCAGAACACACAGTGTTAATCATCCGGGAATATAATGCGCATCATTTTTTTCTAGCCCGTTAAACATTAGGTTGCAGGGATACATTGCTAGCCAATTTAGCCGACTTTCAGTTGTTCCACATGCTAGTATAGTTCTTGAATTATCCAATGCCGAGTTTAAGAAGATCACCCATTTTGTTCCTGCTTGATCTGGGATTTGTAGTAGTCATCCCGTTTTAACTCTCCAGATACCAAGATGCAAAGCTTATAACCGAGCGTGGATGAGCTTTTTTATTTTTTTATGTGGGGCACATTTAGGGATTCCGATCTAGATAATATTGCCACGTTCTCCTTATTTTTGTTGTATTTCTTTCCTCCCGTTTTGTTTTTGTGTGGATACTTAGCTCCATCTGCTTAGCAATATGAACGAGAGTATGCATGAATATTGGTTTCCTTATTCATGCCGTTCGGTAATGCTAGTTTTAATTGTCATGAATGATAAAATGGTCCTTTGCCATTTTTGCCAGAGCAAGATTAAGTTGCACTTATTTTGCCGAGATTGGTGCTTTGAGTGCCTGAGCCTTAATAGCCTAGCCGTTTCAGGACTGCTGGTCAGGTATATCTGACACCCGATGCCACTGGCTACACGTGGGCCTGTTATATTTCATGATATAATGCAGCCATGATGGTTTGTACACTTGCTGCCGTGATCTGTTCGTCAACTGCTAATCCCAGGTTTGAATGATCATAAAACAAGTGAGTGGGATTCATGTGCACATTAGGTGCATATGACATGTTTAAAACCTAGTAAGATAGCACAGTGGGTTCGTTTACATGTTGTAAAGATATTTATGAAAACAAGTCATGCTGTTTGTGGAGAAGGTTTCATTGTCATTGTGCCTGCTATATGCATGTAACGTAAAAGGCCTTGGTTAGAATCCTCCCAGGGCTGGCTTGGGCGTTCATTTATGTCTCACGGCTGACTTGGACGTTCATTTTTGGCTATCAGTGAATGAATGCTGTTACATTGGGTTGTTATTAAGACTTCTACTCGGGAGTCAACATTTTTTTTTGTAAATCTTTTTATTATAAAAAAAAAAAGGTGGGGGAATAGACAAACCGGGTGCCATACATTCCGATAAAATAATGAGGTGAACAGGCATAAAAACAGGATATATATACACGAGCAATGCAAGAATAGTCGAGACGCCTACGCTTACGTTTGAGAAGCGGGATGTGCAATAGTACAATACACGATCCACGTTAAGCGCCAGTCCTCAGAGCCTGTCTACCCAAAAAAATCAGAATAATAACAGAAGCATGATCACCAGATATTAGAAGACAATCGAAGTCCGGATATTCCACCAACTATACTTATAAAGAAAAGTGAAGAGAGAGTGAAGAAAAAGAACCCATAGAACAAAAACCAAAGACAAAATAAACAAGCATTTACAATGCAACGGTTTCGCCTTTGGAAAAGTTTGAGCTATTGGCATTGTAAATGACAAAATTTGTATTTATGTGTTGGTTTTGAAAACAGATAAATAAATGTCATTGTCATTTACATTGCCAATAGCTCTAACTTTTCCAAAGTTGAAACCGTTGCATTGTAAATGCTTGTTTTTTACAGTCATCCTTAATCTTGACTTCATCTTCCTTCACTTCTATTTGGCTAATGCTGGGTTTCTTTCCCTTCTCAATCTCATTAACTCATGCTAAAGTGTGCTCAATACGTTTAGCTATAGACACTACTTCATGCAGCAAAGGATCATCCTTAACCCACAGTTCATACCTGACTTTGTCACGACGGTATCGCAGCATGAACTGGTCATTAATTCTTTCTTCTAGGGTAGAGCCAAATTACAAGTACAAGCTAACTTCCTGAGGCTGGTGATATACTCCTCTACACTCTTATTCGATTTCTGTTCCCTCATACCAAAGTGATAGTATTCTAGTATATTGCTAACTTTTGGAAGATAGTGGAGAACAAGTTGTTTCAAACACATTTCAAATTCATTGAGTTCAGCATCAACATCAAGTAAATCTGGCAAATTCTCAAAGACTTCCTGTCCTTCACTGCCTAAACAATGTAATAGAAGTGATGTTTTTCTTTCATAAGACAAAGTCGTACCGCACACCCTGGCACCCTGACTCTCGTTGCCAGTGTAATAAAGACCAAATCCAGAAGGCAGCAGATTATCCAAGTAGGTTCTTTATTAAGAGCACCCCATCCATGCACATCTGACGCTGAATCTAGAGGCATCAAAGAAAGATGTTCCACAAGACAGAAGCCTTAGAATAATGACAATTCCAGGGTTCTCTATTTCATAATTAAACACACACACAAGAAAGGAATAATATTAAGCATTGGTAAGCACAACAAAGAATGCATATAAAATATACATATGAAATACCACATTTGCTTCCATTGAATTTACCTGATACTGTCGATATGTGGGTATAAGACACAGGACATGAAATAATGTGCAAGATGACATGAAGTGAGCTAGTCATTCTAGGCTATTTGGGGCCTGTACTAGATGCACTGACATCATTCACATTTGCAGAAAGTAAGTGCATTTGTATTTTAAGTGAACAAGCATTCCTCGTGTGCATGTATTTCTCTGTGGGCTTTTCTCCATTACGGCAAAATAAAAGCCTTGTTTGTGGCGTTTGTTTTACAAAATATAATTTTATATTTTGTGTTCCTCCGAGGACTCGATGCTCATGATTTTCTTGTCATTGTAATGTCCGTTGCTCAAGTCTTTTCTATAAACCATTCATTAGCTGAACTGTCAATTGTATTTCTGTATTATATAAATTTCATGTCACCTTCATTTTCTACGCACATCTCTTTATTTATATGGAGTAAAGTAGGTGTTTGCTCGATGTAACTTTTTTAATGTATCTTGTCAATTTGAATTTTGCCAAACTTGTTGAGCCTTTTAAACTAAGGAGATTCTGCATGAGTCTATATACCTACATTATACTTAGACTTTTCTTGCTTTCTTAAATGAGCAGACTCTGCAATTTCAGATGGGAGGAAGCTAAATTAAAGCCATTTTTTGCTTTAGAAATCAATAGTCTCCCGTTAGAATTCAGTCTACTGGAACGTATGAATTTGGAATGGACACCTACGACATGCCCCTTCCTAATTGCAAATTGTTATCTATTCACAATCCCATTTTAGGAGTCAATAGAAGTGTACAGACTGCTATAATGGGATTGGTGCGTACGAAAAACCTATTTTGCAATTGCAAATACCATACAGGCCAACATTTTAGAAAAGGAAAGTGGGAGATTTAAAAAAACATAATAGGTAGGATGTATTTCCCCCATTGACTTATATTGAAGAAGAGGCAATATTATGCGGAGACAGTCAAAATAAAGCAATTTTTGGCTTAAAAAATCGGGACTCTTCTGTCTGAATCGGATGTATTGGTATGTATGAAATGTTACTATTTTGCAAATCGTCTTTGTGACCACAAAATAGGTAAGTACATCTGAAGAGCATCAGCAAATTAGCCTGGCCTTTGGAGGTAAATGGTGAAGACTCCGTAAAGGGAAGCCGAACAGTATGTGGCTGAAACACAGGGACTGTGAACAGTGTCCATTTTGTAAGACCAAAGAACATGCATAGTAGTTTACAGGAACAGAAAACCTGGGCATAGGGAAAGACTGAAATACATGTTTCCACCCTGTGCCCACTTCATGCAGCGAAAAGGTATGACATGTTCAACTGCTTTATGGATATACAGAAGCAGTGTGCTGTTTATGATCGTTGGCTGTAATTTTAAGGGTGTGCCACATGGTGCCCACTCATCAAAGTATGCCATAACAAAAGTAGACAGCTGATAGGGAGCAATGAGGAGAACTAGCAGGTGGGCACACTGCTGCAGAGCTTAGCTTTCAGTTGTCGTAAGCGCTATACTTAAGGTGCAGGTGCGACTGGATCTGTGGCCCTGCATATGTGTTAGGTTTCCATGACTAGTATCACATGGGCCGCCTACCTTTTCAATGATCCTGTTGTGTAAGACAAGCCAAAGATCCATTTGGGGCAAGCGCCTCAAAGGAGGTTATGTCAGTCATTAATTTTGTTGCTGAGTCAATTTGGATACAGTGCACATTACAAGAGCTGACCCTTTGACCACATCCTTTTCTGTTTCTAGCTGTCATGGCTTTGCGCTCACTTTGTGTGACTTCTACTTTCTTTCGTTATTGTCTAGCTGCTCTTGTGAAAATGTGTATTGAACTGTGACAACTTCCTCAGCCGTGCAGAACTGTGTAGAGTTAGTACATGTTCTGCTTTAGTGTATGTTTAATAAATACCCCAGTGAGCATTACTCTCCCTATGTGCGGCTTCCACTCATGAGGAGATATGCTGCTGTTTGTGTGAAGCAGGATTTTTCAATAAGTGCCAGGGAAGGAGAGACAGCTCTGTCAGAGGTGCTGCTCACATTTACAATGCTGCTGTTTATATTACCTCTGTTCACCTTCTAAAATGTTTTGTCCAAATTTGATTTTCCCTGTAGTGGCCGGTGTCACCATAGGGACAAGAGTATGGACTGCTTACACGTGTCTTCCTCCACTTTCCCTTTCCTCAGCCAAGTGGTAAGTTCTACCCGCTTTCGTATTTGAATTTCCTGCTCTGGCAACTGTCACCAAAAACAACATTTGAATGAAAATGATTGACAGGTTATCAAAAGTGTGCTAAGAAACAGAGCCACAGAAGACAAAGACCACCCCTCGACCAGAGCAAGCAATGCAGATAAATTCAGGATTCCCACTGTGAAATCCAAGTGTTGCACGCGTGCATTTGGTATAATTAAAGTATTTAGTCATATTTCTCAGTGGTTCTAACTCTTTTTCCTGCTCTAGTGTGTAAGACCGAAAAAATTATGCAAGCATGCTTCCCGTTGTTTTTAATTGTTATAATAAAAATACGTAATTCAGGGATAAGCAGGCATTAGAAATTACATTTTGGTACTTGTATAATATTTTTCTATCTGCTTATCAGAACAAGTTATGTGTAACCCTTCTTTCCGCTTGGGCTTGGTGGTTCAAAGCAAACTCATTGCAAATGAATACAGTTTTTAAGGTGTATGCCCTCCCTTATTTTGTCCTTGAACACAAGGAAAGTAATCTGAAAGACAGTAAAAGAATGGCGGTGTTGTCCGTACACAATTTCTTGCTAGTCACTCTTGATAGTGTCACGCATAAAGACTCAAATGTCACTCACGGACGCAATGAAAAAATAGAAGTGTCACTCCTATGCATGCTCAACACTTGGCAGCTATGTAATTGTTTCGCTAAACCGTTCCGATCATTTACATCTACGGAAGATGAAGCAAGAACAGGGACATTAAAAAAGAAATCAAACTCATTTGACGTCTTTGAAACGTGGATGCATGGCGCGTCTGGCAGAAAAAAAATGTGCTTTCGTGCTGTGCGTCTTTTTCTTTATATTAAAACCTTTCGGCTCTTTCAAACGGATTGTAAACCAAATTGTAGTCTTCGATTGTAGAGCGCTCCGACACCAGGTAAAGTACACGCTATACACCCTAAAACATGGAGCACTTGAGATAGCGTCGGGGTGACGTTTGTGTAAGCGACTGTCATGAGCCAATCGGATTTCCTGTCCGGAGCGTCACGCTCCTAACCAAGCCTATTGCAAGAGTCGCGCTTTTATCGTATCCTTTCCTTCCAAAATGGCATCCACTGCACCGACATCTGGTTCCACCGCCTCTCCAGCGGCAGTTCCAGCAGCAACTGCACCCGGCGTACTGATCGGACCAGTGGTGCGGGTACACCCTGTGGTGTTGGCTTCAATCGTTGACAGTTTCGAGAGACGGAATGAGGGAGCAGCCCGCGTGATCGGAACATTGTTAGGTGAGGAGGGTGGCAAAGTGATGTCTGCCGCACTCATGTAGCCACTGGGAGTATGGGTCCGTAACAATTTACCGACGCGGCCATGTTTAAGTCAGGCACGTGAAACACGCTTCATCGATGACAATTGGAGGATATTTCATAGCCGTGTTAGGTTCAGAAACGCTAGGAGGCCTTTTAAGAAAAGAAATAAAGGGCATAAGGAAACCGAAAAGCCCAACACACATGGTTGACCACAGCTGCGAAGTTTTTAGAATGCGCATGTGTTGCATCTCATTCATTTTAACGTGCCTGTCATATGGTTGCCACTTATTGCCGATTGTGTGACATTTAAAAACGTCTGTGGGAGGGGTGCTGCTCGTCAGAGTGCCTTAAACCCTAACGTTCTTTCTTTTTTTTTATTAATAACGTTTTATATAGCGCTAGCTAGACCCGTGGGTATCAGAGCGCTTTCTCCTTGTCACCACCTTTCTTTGCAATCTCTCACTGTTTGGCACCTACACCCATCTGCATATTTAACACACATCTCCTCCTTCTCTTTTCAATCCCTCCTTATGCATGTATTGTATTTTGTTATCCCAATTCACCACACACTGTACCACCCACTTCCTATCTTCTTATTTGCTCACAATTTTCCTTTCAGTTGGCACTGTCAATATTTCAATAGCAGTGTTCCGCCTTTACACATTTTAAATGCAATTGGCACGTGTGTCCATTGCTCTTCGTGCTCAGAGTGGCCAAGTATTGGTTGAGCATGTAGTTTGAACAGCTCTATGAGACCCACTCCCCCCTCCCCAAGACAGGCTCTCTCATTGCCTTCAGCCTGAACTCCAGAGCTCTGTTATTGCACACCCACAAAAGAGCCTGAAGATATCTAGGCACCTAGAGGCAACTAATTTCATAGTATAAGCTATACAAGCATCACATTTTTATTAGACAGAAAAAAAAACTAAATCTCAACATCTAAAAGTGAAATGTAAACAGGGTCCTAGACTGCATCACTGACATGGATTACCGTAAGGTAGCGGTTCCCAAACTGGGGGTTACAGCAAGCTGATTTTTGGCGTGTCTTAAAATTCCAGGCAATAAATAAAGATGCCTTGAAATTCTGTATTTGTCTTGTCTGCTCCTGTTCAAAGACAGAGGTCAACTATGTCTTCTGACAAATTTCTGCTTATTTTTTAGCCTGGGGTTTGTTTTGCAGCGAAAAAAAAGCAAAGTGAAATAAGTGACAGTCTTGCCCCATGGGATAAAAAAAATGTCACAGGATGCCATTATTATTTTTGTAATGCAGAGTGAAACGCAAATGCCTGTAAAAATGAACTGCACACGTAACAAAAATAAACCACATTTTTTGTAATTCTGAAATGTGATGGAAACTATTTTAATAGGATCGAAACATTTCAAGACACTTTACTTGGTAATGCACAAATGATAAATATTCACTGAAACTTGATTTCTACATGTTATCATTTGTGTGCAATATAGATTTATCTGTAAATCTGCATGTCTGTGCAAATTTACTGGCAATTTCAATGGAAAACGTGCTGTCTGCAAATGAAAGTGCGCGGCCACATGATGCTTTAGTTACATTAAAAAAAAATCACTTTTCTCATCAAAGCGAAGTGTGCCGCAAAAAGTTTGGAAGCTCTGCCTTAAGGGTCTACAGTCATTGTGTAGAACTCAATCTGGGTGCTCAGTTTGAGTCTAGGCTCAACAATTCTCCTTCCAGTGTTTCATTGATCTCAGTTATAGAGATGGTTTCAACCTGGTGAATAAGTTGAGCTGGACCTAGGATAAACAGATCTTGAGAGCCACAAACCGGGATATTTTGCAAAAATAGGAGGACTACAATTTGACATCAACGGTGCTGCCCAGAAGGACAACTCTTATCAACATAGGAACACAGAAGAAGCACTTAGAATATAAATAACATGTAATTTATAAAACCAGCATCACACCTGTTAATTAAATTGCTTTCTTATGACAGCTGCTAGTCAGCACAACTTTAGAACACCCAATAAGTGCCTCTCACTGGTTTTAGTTGACCCCTTCTAAAAACCGGGACATGAGCCCAAATTGCCGGGTCAGCCGGGGGAAACCTGGGACTGTCCTGGCAGATCCAGGACACCAGGTCATCCTAGCTGGACCTAGAGCTGGTTTCCATGCCAGCCACAGTAATTTCTTCTCTGGGCCCAGCTGATACTGCCTGGTGCATTTTAAAATATAAATCAGGCAAATGCTGGCTTGCTTTACACCATCTGCGGTAAGAACAGATGCTCTCCAGCAGTGAAAAGGAGCTAAATATGACTGTGCATTTTAGTGCAGTGCAGAGACACTTACTAAAATTCATTATTAGACTAATCATAGATGTGTGACATTTGGAGGGCTGGCTGATGCACATAACGAAAAGGACAACAAAACAAATCTGGCGTTAGAAAACCCAACCAAGAAAAGGGCAGAAAAACAAAGTCAGCCTATGACTATGTAGCCCGAAACATCAGTACAACCATGGACGTTGTCATGAAGTCTGTCTTTGATAATTGATTGCTGAATGAATGTAGAAGCAGAGCTATCTGCATCCATTCACCAATACACATACGATAACTACGATTGTATCTTTGTGACAACTATGAACTCAATCTGTCTGACCTCGTTGCAAACTAGTTGTCCCGGGTTCGTGGCTTCATCATAGAACCATTTTTGGTCGTGTATTCTACTCTAGTGGGGCTTTAAATGAAGGGTCCCCTAATTGCTAGAAGCTGCAGCATTTCCTCAATAGTACCCTCATGACCTCTACCTTTCTCAGACGTAGGCCATAAAAGCGATTTTTGTTTGTATTCAGGGCGCCCAAGTCACATGGGAGCAACCTGAGACGAAAGGCGCTCAAGTCTGCCACTTATCTACTTCACCTGCTCGATATCACTGAGAAGACTTGCCTTATAGTCATATCATTAGTCATGTTAATTAATCCTTTATTCAGACATTTAAGTCCATCAAAGTGAGAGCCATCTGATGCAAATATAATCAGAATTGGTACCGCAAGTAAAAGGTATAAAAATTAAGAAATAACATGGTAAATTGAAAAAATATAGAAAATTCCCAGATGTTTTCTAAGCTTACATAAAGACATTTAAATGTTGTAAGCTGATACAGACAATTCATAAAATAAATGAGCTGTAATTAGAATGAGACCTAAAGGTACATTAGCGTGTAGCATGATGGTACAGATACAAATTTGAAAAAAGTGTCTAGCTATTGTGACAGTACAAGGAGAACGTCCTGCAAGGGCCGAGTTGGGTCGTATATGCAGGGCCCTATGCCCATGTCTACTAGCTTGACACACCTCAAAGTGCCTTAGATTTTATTACTGTTTTTCTCCTGGTGGGGGTGCTGGGTTGATTGTAAAGTGACACATGCTGTGAATGATCTGCGGCGGGGTTTGTTAGTAATAAGGTATAAACAATCTTAATCTGCTGCTGTGTATGGATAGCAAATTCTTAGGATTAGTGCAAGAATAAACAAGCATTTGCAATGCAATCGGTCTCGCCTTTGGGACCTTATATGTATTTAGCATAATCCTGGGTGCTGAAACATCTACTGTTCTTTAACATGGAGGGAAAATTAAGCACCGAACCGTGACACGCTAGGCATGGGAACACATGGAAAGAAATATTACCTTTCAGCGGTAAATGGTATAGTCCAAAGCTCTATTTTTAGAACCTCTTGGCATCGCTCTGTACTTTCTTGGAAACTTGTGCATTTTTTGCACTGTTTCCAATGAGTACTCATGCATGCAGAGCGTTTGCCTTGCGGGAGCGAGCAGTGGCGCCATCTGTTAGCAATTATCGCGCCTGACGCTGCTCGCTCCAACTAGGCAAACGCTCTGCATGCACAAGTACTTTTGCGGCCGCGCTCGTCTTTCAGCGCTTGTTTTTTGACTTCATCAAAGCCTCCCTGCCTCTCCTCTGTCCCAGGCACATTTAAGTGATAAAGGATCCAGACATGTATTAGCGGCCATGGCTTACTGCAAACCTCCACCAGTCTGACTGACGTTCTAAGACTCCAAACTTGCTAACTGGATTTTGCATGAAAACGCATTCCAAGTTCAACTCAAGTTAAAGAGATGTTAAAAAGCTGCCCGGGTGCCGCTGTGAATAAAGGTTTGAGGCTGCAGCGTTTGGGGGTGCGGCTGTCACATGATGCGTACGACACAACCTAGGGTCCGTGTCCGATAGTTGTAAACATGGCATCCAAACAACAGCATGGTGGTGTTCATGCCTCGTGTCATGCCACTGCCACACATGCTGCCTCGGTCTGATGGCCGCTCTTCCGAGGGGGAAACTAGGTGGGTTGGGGTGGCACAGAGTGCTGGGGGCTCGCGGGGCTCTGGGCATCCGATAATTGTCTGCTTAGACTGCAGGAGTCCACCCCATGCCAGACAAAGTCCTAATTAAAAGTGACTCTCCGCAGCAGTTGTGCCCTCTATCAGCAGCTAACAAGATAAGACAAGTGCTGAGAAACTGGGGGTCTCAGGCTGGGCGAAGGGGTCTGCCTGTGATCTCTCTATTTGCATGTGACATTCCTCAGTTGCCGCCCCCCCTCTGAAAGAGCCCCCTCTACTAGATTTCACACAAATTACTTGTTTCCAAGCCATTCCTGCCAAAGTCGCGCATACACACTCATGCAAAGACACACAATCACTGCAGAAAGTTAGTACCGCAAAAGAACACATCATCTCCCCACAGCACCGACTCCAAGACACATCACAGACAAGCATGTAGCAGGACACAATACACACAGCACCCCAGACACACCCACCACGACACAACTTGGATAAAGAGTCACTTGCTACCAAGACACGCTGCACACAGACCTGGGTAACACATGCATGCATAACACATGAAACAGCACCCCTTATGCATCCAACACAACCCGGCCTTAGAGTCCGCAGCCAGGCTGCTCCAACCAGCACTTGTCAACCAATCCTGTGTGACTCTGGACCAGTTAGGTTTGAATAAGCTTATGTTTTTGTTTTTGCTCCTGTGCTCTGTTCTCCTTCCTTGGATATGGGATTATTTATACAATATAGTGCAGAGATTTTTTTTGTTTTGTTGTAAGATCAGTGTGTTGGGTCTAGTCGGTGGGTTTCACTTTTTTTTTTTTTAGCATTGTCGAAGAAAGGGTCAGGTCAAGTCCCTGTTTATATTGGAAAATAGGGTCATTTGCAACATGAACCTAGTCGAAGACTTGTATGAGACTTATTTTCAGCTTTTCCTGGGTTTGTGGTAGTAAAATATGATTTTGATTGGATAGTCCAGGATATTTCCTTTCCTCATAAAAGTGAACGTCTTGCGGACCTGCTGTCTGAGATTAAAGTACATTGGTTTGCACCTGTTTGGGTACTGTCTGTTTCTTTTCATTGAAAATCAATTGTAGAAGGTTACTTCTGCGAGCTCAAGTACCTGAAGAACAAACTCAACATTGCTTGAGGAATTGGAGACCCAACAGGAGCAAGTCTCCTGCATCTTAGAACTGCCCAATTATAAGAGACGAAGAAAGCCTTAAAAACAAATTTCCTCATTTTCACCTTACACATGGGTAGTACTCCAAACATTGAAATTAGATTGTGTGTCTTTCTAGTCTAGTCTAGTCTAGTTCTGGGTTCTTAAAAGTCGGTCCTGGAGGGTCGGATCCATGCCAGATTTGTACCATATCTCCATTTAGGTAAATGAAGTTAATTTAAAATTTGGCATGGATCCTGCCTTCCAGGACCAACTTTGGAGAACCCTGTGCTAGTGTGTTCCAGCTTGCCAGACTCCCTAAAACGATCATTTTGAGGGTTAAAGCTGTGTTTTAATTATGCTCAGTATAAATGGTTAGTAGAGTGATAAAACTGAAGCGTTGTACCCACACACCGAAAATATCCACTGTTTAGAAGTGAACACCCAGGCACAAACCAGATAAGGCTAGAGGATCTGAATACTGGCTTCTAGTATTGAGTTTAAGGGTTGGAGAAATATGCAAGGTAGTCAGTGTGTTTTGTTACTTTACAAAGTGATTAGAGATACATGGATACTATATAATGTATTCTGTAAAAACTTTAATCTGGTTACTGTAGTTGAAAAATAACGTTATCCAGGTCCAATTCAAATAAATGTTATGAGGCTAGATGTGCACGTTGGGGATAGGTTTAATATTTAGTTATCAACCTATTCTTTTTACAGTGGCTTGGTAATTCCTTCAGTGACGAAGTAGGTTAACTTTACATGAATTGAAAAGACCAGATGAGAGGTGGTTCATACAGAAACATCAGAAAATGAGGTTGGGTGGAATAATTGCTCGGGCCCCTGTAGGTTTCTGAACCGTTTTCAACCCAGGCGTATTCTTTTAGTTTATGTATAAAAACATAGCTCGAACAGTGTATTGTGAGAGGTTGTTTCTTTGGGCATTATTGGCATCACTAGAGTACTCAGAGAGCTGAAAGTCTTAGTAGCGAGGAGATTTGACATATTTCTAAACTGCATGCTTAATGCATTGTTATGTGTGTGATTGTAAGGGATATGTTGTTGGGCAACACGCTATAATGCTATCTTTTTTTTAATTTAATCTTATTTCTGTTCGTCCTTCGCGCTTCTTTTCCTATAATTAGTTTGCAGCCCTCTGGTTGTGTTATTCAATGAGATTTCTATAGCAGCGTCTTGAGGGATAATCACTAGTTTCTCTGGGTTAACTGGATTGTCCACTGACACATCGTGGGCATTTGACTTGTGCATTTCCACACAAGTCTGGAAATTACATTGACCAAGAGCCAAAATTGTGTTTGATTAGTGTTGAGGAAGCCTTGTGTGCACAGTATGTTTATGTTTTGTTTTATCTGTAGGCAATGTGTGACGCAGGAATGTGTAATTCCTATAGCCCGTCGCCCAGGACATATTGTTTGGGGTCCAGGGCAACAGGTTTTCATGTGTATATTGTCCTTTAGAGAAGTAGGCCCAACCCCCTGCAGCACAAACCCTTTGGCTGCCAGTTTGCAGTACCACATTATGTATCAGAGAATGGCACTGTCTGCAGTTGGGGTAATATTTTTGGCCATATGTTAATGCTGTTCAAACTTGGATGTATGGTTCATTAATTGAAAGCCTTTATTATTAGGGTGAGTGCTCTAAGAATATCTTCTAAGCTCTGACTGCACTACTGACAGTGGTTCCAGTATAAAAATGTGTACACACGTTTTCAAAGTTTAGCAATATGAGGCTATGTATAATGCTCCCAGAATGCGCTCTGATTTGGTGCAAATATTTACAGAAGCTTGAAAGCAAGATTTGATGATTCTTTGCTTTCAAAATAAAATATTGATAAAAAATGAAAGCAGAAAAAAAACCATTTAGCTAAACCACAGTAAAATCTTAGGTACCATTTATTTGCAGCATCATTTAGTAATGTGTTGATGCATGCTAGTATTTGCCAACAATATTCATGATGGAAAATCAGTGTAACCAGTTTCAATAAGATTATTGGAAACAAAAATGAACAAGCATTGGCAAAGCCAGTAGGTCTGAAACTGGTGGTCAGCTTTTAAGTTTTGTCAATGTGTGACTTGTTTTGGCATGGTTTTTGTAAAACCGTATTGCTGTGTGAGCTGCTGGGCCCTCACCATTATTACAAACATCAGCAAAAGTTGTTTTGGGTCTCTAAAAGCACACACTGCCTTAGTAGTTACTGGCACTGAACAAGACTACTTAGTGTGCCGATTTGCTCCTTGTGAAAGAGCAGAACGCTGTCACTCACAGTGAAGCCAGACGAGATATATATATATATATATATATATATATATATATATATATATTCACTGAAAAAACCATAGGTTATAGACCATATATAGTTAGGAATTAGCATTTAAAAAACCTTATTTTACTCACACAAAACCATTGAAATTCCATATATAGTTAGTTGCACTAACTATATATCGCGCACCCGCAATCCACTGCTGATGATGTCACATATTACATCATTCATGACATGGTCAGTGACATCACTGATGACATCACTGATGACATCTCAAATGACATCACTGATGACATCTCAAATGACATCACTGATGACATCACTGATGACATCACTGATGACATCACTGATGACATCTCATTTGACATCAATGACGACATCACTGATGATATCATTCATGTGACAATACAATGCATCTCCTCACATTTTAATATAACCTTTGTTACACCCAGTGTTAAATACAGAGTATAATTTTTGAAACCATTCACACACCAATACTAGTTACTACATACGCACTCACTGATTCCTACGTCTACACACACATTCACTTATTCACCCATACAATCATTCATACATACAATCACTCATCTTTACAACACTATCATATGCACTCATACACCTATACAGATACTCATACTCTGCCACTCATCCATGGAGTTACTCACACACCTAGTCAGTCCTGTAAAGAATCAATCACACTTCCATTTTCTAATCTATACAGTTAAACATAGAGCACCTTACATTTTCAAACATATACTAACACATACTTACTCTCTTATACAATCATTGATACAAGTACACATTGATCTACACAGTCACACACCTCCCAGCCAGCCACACACACACTCAGTCTCCCATACAAATACTTGAGCAATCGATCAATAACCCATATAGTTACTCATATAGCTACTGATCAACACATGCAGCAGTTTACAGAACAACAGACATAATGATGCACAAATTAAGACAGTTTAGTCACTAACCCATGCACTCAGTGAGACACATTTAATCACTCACTCATACAGTCAGTCACGCACCTACTAAATCCTTCATCCAGACACTTCTACATCTCCTCATTCTTCAATATGTAAAACATATTTAAACTTTACAGAAACACACAGTCACTGGATGATGTCATCAGTGATGTCATCAGTGATGTCATTTGAGATGTCATCAGTGATGTCACTTCACTGACCATGTCATGAATGATGTAATATGTGACATCATCAGCAGTGGATTGCGGGTGCGCGATATATAGTTAGTGCAACTAACTATATATGGAATTTCAATGGTTTTGTGTGAGTAAAATAAGGTTTTTTAAATGCTAATTCCTAACTATATATGGTCTATAACCTATGGTTTTTTCAGTGAATTTTCAAGGTTTTGTAAATGCTAATTCCTAACTATATATGGTCTATAACCTATGGTTTTTTCAGTGAATTTCAATGGTTTTTTAATAGCAAATATCAAAAGCTTTAAAATGTATTCTTCTTTAAATCGAAAAATATATTTTATATGCTTTTAATACAATTTTTTTATGTATTTTTTTTAATAAATTTTTTTGATTCGCTCCCGGTCCGCGAACCGGGCAGCTTCCCGTTAGCTCAGTTTGGTGCCGCGACCCGGTCCGCGAACCGGTAAACGGTCCGTTAGCGCAACTGTCGCGTTAGAAAACAACATCGTGACGCGTCGCGTCAGCGTGACGTGTCGCGATACGTCTTATGACGCGCCGCGTTAGCGTACCCGGAAGTGAACCGGTACGCGAAGCGCAGCTTCCCGGAAGCGATCCGGGACGCGGCGCAAAGCGCGTAACGTAAACACAACAGGTCATGTGACTTGTTAATAACACTTTTCATTGGTTCATTTCACTTTTGGTTTCCTAATGATGTAAGACTAGGTCATGTGACCTAAAAGTAACACTTTTCATTGGTTTAGAACTATTGTTTTTCCCAAATGATGAAAACCCCTCCTTGTTTCCTCACTCTGACTTTCATCTTTGTGAGAGGAAGACCTTTTGTCATCACTGAGCAATGGCTTCATTAGTAGCTTCAGCTGGTGCTTCCCCACCACCTCCACCACCTCCAAGGAAGAGAGGACCACCTGCTGAAGTTATCATTCAGCAAGAGGAGGAAGAAGAGGAAGAAGAGGAACAGCAGGAAGAGAGGCATTTTTTACCTGAGGAGCCCAGGAGGTCTCATGTCAAAGAAAACTTTATTTGGCAATTTTTTAAATATCCCCGGGGCCAAAAAAAAGTCAATGCCCGGTACGTAACTTGCCTTATCTGTAAGAAAGATTTGTCCAGAGGGACAGATAAAAAATATAGTTACGGCAATTATACAATGCATCGCCATATGGACAGGTGGCATCCTAACAACTACAGTGCTGCACAGCTACGTGACCTGCAAGATAATCCTCCTTCTGTGGCCAGAAGATCAGTTGTAGAGGAAGTGACGGGACCAGAGGCGAGGGAGATGGTCCCAAATATACAGATGAGGTTTGGGGCAGTCAAACAAGTGTGCATACGTTGCGGTCAGTTGATTTGCTACAGAGAAAGTAGCATCACTTTAATCAACTTAGCAATTGATAATCATGTTTGTTCAGGACGATTCAGAAAATAAATTATCTTTTTTTTTTTGTTGCTCCTGTTGAGCCCTTTACAATGAATCGTTTTCGTTTCTCCCCCCCCCCCAAAAAACAAAAAAAATATAAAACCGTTCAAAAAATACAAAAAAAGTAAAAAAAATGTTCAGAAAAATAATAAAAAAAATATAAAACAACAAAAATAAAAAATAAAATGTTCTTTTCAGAACTACCTCCGCTTTATAAAAAAATTGCTAGAATGTTTAGCACTCTGGCAACCTCTATTTCTTTTGGTTCGCTTCCCGGTTCGCTTGCCGGTACGCGAACCGGGAGCGAACCAAAAAAAAAAAAAAAGAAGAGTAAGTATAAGGGAAGTAAACAGAGAGTAATGTTAAAAGAAAGACAACTATAGGGACTAAACCAGAGATACTGTTTAATAGATCTATTTACCGAAGAAAAGATGGAAGAGGGTATAATTGTGAAAAACAAAATAGATAAGGAAGTGAAAGAAAAAAAGGAGAGTAGAAGAATAACAAAGAAGAGTTTCTTAGAGAATGTGAGTGAATGTTCAAAATAAGATTAAAACATGTGGAATAACACAGAGAAAAAGCAGAAAAGAAGAAGTAACAGAAAAGGAATAATTGAAACAGCAAAGAAATGTAAATAACATAGGGGCATATTATCAACATAGGCGATAAAAGTTTCACAGCTTTTATCGGCAGAAATGTGCCGCTAAAGCCGCTTTTGCGGCAGAAAACTGCCGCTTTTGCAGCAGTTTTCTGCCGATAAAAGCAGCGATAATTTTATTGGCTGTGTTGATAATATGCCCCTTAGTGTGCTTCAACTACACAGAGAAAGCATAATGAACAAGTAGTGAAAGAGTGATCAGTCAGAGACAGTGAGAGTAATAGAGACGGAGTGAGTGAACAAGAGTGAGGAACTATGAGAAGAGAGGGACTGAGAAAAAGAGTGGAAGCAGTAGAGTAAGTAAGTAATAGAGAAAGGAATGAGGGAAGTAGCAAAGGCAGGAAAGTGAGGGTTAAAGAAATGAAGCAGTGGAACTAATAGAAGTTAAATGTGATAGAAATGTAACGAAAAGAGTACAAAACATTTACCTTATAATTGTCGTTAACTTAGTTACTTGTTATTTTTATACTTTCAATCTGTGAAAGAGAGAACAAACATTTGAAAAATATTAAAACATGTATTTAAAAATTAGAAAAGATAAGGGAAAAGATTGAAGGACAAACAGTTTTTCAACAACTTTGACACTTACAGAAGCCTCTGCTTCTCCAGGCCCCTTACACAGTCCTAAAAATATACATTTTAAACTAACAGTATCTTGATGTAGATGAAGTGAGGCCTATCTTGCAACATGGTGCATCTTTTGCACTGCTGCTGTCTCGCAAAAGTGACGCAACGGCAGCGCAAAAGAGGTGCACAGCCATCATAAAACTGTCCCTAACATTTTAAATGATTGTTTCAGGATGCCAATAAGGTGTGTCCTATCCAGAGGTTTGTTTGAGGTGAGGCCTACTCAGGGTTGCAGATGAAATTTAAGCTTGTTGAAGAGTACAGAGGAGATAATACATGTCCATGCCTACCAATGAAGTGAGTCATGTCCACTTCACTCTTGAACAAAGGCCACACCTCCTCTGTTTCCCTGGACAGGCCTAAACTTGATCTGCACAATGTGATTCGTAATATTAGGAAACACAGGTGATGTAATTGAAAAACGTGCAATTTCTTTTGCTCATTTCACAATCACATCACTTGTGTTTCCTTTGCTTAGGTATCTCATTGTGCAGATGTAGTCCAGCATATGAAAGAGTACGCAGAAGTGCAGCACTGCATGCAACAACTTTGACACTTACTGAAGCCTCAGCTTCTGCATGCCCCCTACACAGTCCTAATTATATACATTTTAAACTGACGGTATCTTGCTGGAGATGAACTGAGGCCTATCTTGCAACATGGTGCATCTTTTACACTGCTGCTGCGTCACAAAAGTGACGGAACAGCGGCGCAAAAGAGGCGCACGGCCATCATAAATCTGCCCTTAACATTTTAAATGATTGTTTCTAGCTGCTGATAAGGTGTGGCCTATCCACAGATTTGTTTCAGGTGAGTCCTACTCAGGGTTGCAGATGAAATTTAGGCTTGTTGAAGAGTACAGAGGAGATAATACATGTGCAGGCCTACCAACGAAGTGAGTCATGTCCACTGCACTCTTGAACAAATGTCAGACCTCCTCTGTCTCCTGGAACAGGCCTAAACCTCATCTACACAATGTGATGTGTAATGTTAGGAAACACAGGTAATGTAATTGAAAAACTTGCAATTTTTTTTGCTCATTCCACAATCACATCACCTGTGTTTCCTTTGCTTAGGTATCTCATTGTGCAGATGTAGTCTATCATATGAAAGACTACGTAGAATGTGAGCACTGTATGCAACAACTTTGACACTTACAGAAGCCTCAGCTTCTCCATGCCTGCTACACAGTTCTAAATGTATGTCATAAATACAAAAAGTACAGAATTAATTATACATGTTAAATGGTTTATTTTTGCTGTTCTCAGAATTTATCAAATTTCACTAAAAACAGTGACTTGAAGGTATTCATCATATAACAGCGGGGAAAAAAACACAATCAAAATGATTGTGTTTAAAAAAACCCATATAACATAACCAATCAGAAATCAGAACTCCTCAAAAGTAACTTACTTTCCATGACGTCGAAGGATATCCTATGAACAGCTTACACTCTGTTGTGCTGTTATTATTTTCAGGCCGCCACTTTCTGAAAGAAAAGCTCCATCGTTTTGACAAATATGTTACATACAATAAATGACTTCTCGCTCTCTAGCGCACTTTTCCACAAGGCCAAATCGTGTAAGAGCCATTTATAACTCTTGGAATTCTTCTAAGCAAATCCCGTCATTTTGTATTTCCGCAACTTTCAGAAAGAAAACGTTCAAGATCACTTTCACAATCCTGTACTAGTAATATCTCACCCTTCTTGCTCACTCATGTTCCACATTTCCTATGACACACAGATACTGCTTACTATGAAGCAGACTTACACTACCTCTATGACTACTACAATTATTTAATTCTCTACATCACTTTTAATCACAAAGCAATTTAAAACAGTAGATAAAATTATATCAACCCCTAGAATCATTATAGGCCACTTACCTACCCTAAATTCTCTTTTCTGAAAACAGAAAGTAAGAATATTTTTAAGTAAAAAGGCAACATTGTATCGTAGTCAAATGGGAATCATTTCCGAAACAGCAGCTTTTTTTACATTTTCAATAAGCTGTGTAATAAGCGGATCTTGTCAAAGGACCATCATGTCCTATAATAGCTGCAGTTACAAATGTTCTTCCTAAAATCAACGGGGCGCGGCGCGGAGCGCGTAACGTAAGCATAACAGGTCATGTGACTTGTCATGTGACTTGTTAATAAAACATTTCATTGGTTCATTTCACTTTTGGTTTCCTAATGTTGTTAGGCTAGGTCATGTGACCTAAAAATAACACTTTTCATTGCTTTAGAACTATTTTTTTCCCAAATGATGAAAACCCCTCCTTGTTTTTACCTCATTCTTACTTTCTACTTCCAGAGAGCAAGACCTATTTTTCACAATGGCTTCTGTAATAGCTGTAGCTTGTGCTTCTCAGCAACCACCACCACCACCACCACCATCACCACCAAAAGGACCACCTCCAACACTGGACTTTGGTAGAGAGGAAGATAATGAGGACGAAGAGGAGGAGGAGGAGGAAGAGCAAGTAAGGCAGTTCCTGTCAGAAACACCAAGGCAGAGCCATATTAAAGAGCACTACATATGGCAATTTTTTAAAATTCCACCTGGACAAAAGAAGGTCAATGCACCCCAGGTGTCTTGTTTGATATGTAAAAATATACTTTCTCGTGGCAACCCCAACAAGAAATACAGCTTTGGGAATCATACAATGATTCGCCACATGGAGCGATGGCATCCTAATAATCTTTCCCAAGCACAAGTAAGGGATCTTGCTGCCAACCCCCCAAATGTCATCCCCAGCACCTCCAGTGGACAAAGCTCATTCGCCGGACCAGAAGGCCGAGAAATAATCCACAATATTCAAGCTCCTTTTGAACACTACAAAATAGTTTGTATATATTGTGGAGGAACTATTTGTTATGGAGAGAAGAGTATTACTTTGATTAACCGAGCTGGAGAAAATCATAAATGCAACAAGATGAGAAAACAATGAATCCTTTTTATTTTTTTTTGCTCCTGTTGAGACATGTTCAAACCCTGCTTTTTTGTTATTTCCCCTAAAAAAACAAAAAAAACACAAAATAGTTTTCAAAAATCAAAAAATTGTTCAGAAAATTAATAAAAAAATGAAAGAATAAAAAAACAGTTCTTTTCAGAACTACCTTCCATTTATAACAAAATTGCTAAAATTTTTATACCCTGTCTTTCTTTTTTTTCTCTTTGTTGCGCTTCCCGGAGCGCTGCCCGGTGCGCGTACCGGGCGTTCCCCACGCAAAAACAGACATTTTTTTTTTTTGCCCCGCGGGGCCCTTTTAAAGCCTCCACATCAAACCTAGGGGGTCAGGGAGGATCTACTATGCCCCCTTATGGTCATTTCCCCCTTTGTTTTGGCCTCCTCTTGTCTCTCGATCCTACCGAGAGACAAGATGGCGGCCGCTCCGGACTGTTTAGAATGTTGACAGACACCGGAGAGCCAATCAGCTTCGCTTCGCGAAGTTAAGTTACGCGTCAGGTACGCGAACCGGGGCGCTGCCCGGAGCGCGCTTACAGATATATATATTTTTTTGAACGTTAATTTCTCAAAATCCACTGGAGCACATATATTGAGACCTAGCAAAGGCACATCGGGCTACCAGTCTCTACAATTTTGCCAAGTTTCGTGCAAAAATCCATTCAGCCGTTCGGGCTAAAAGTGAGGCCAACCGCCCTATGGAAAAATGAATGGGAAAAACGCGTTTTGGGACCCCCCTTTTTTCTCGGCCCCCCCTTGACGAACCCCCCCCAAAATTTTCAGGGGCTGCTCAGAAACAAAATGCTCCATTTTCCTGAAAATTCCAGACAATTCCGTCCACAAACGCCAACGTTATTAGACATAGAATTTTCAAAAATCCCATAGAGAAAAAAATCCTAACTATATATACCTACTGGCGACCGCCAGTAGGATATATATATATATATATATATATATATATATATATATATATATATATATATATATATATATATATATATATATATATATATATATATATATATAGACAGAATGTTAATAAACTCAATAGGTCACGGTCAACGCCAGACCAAATTAGGGCCCAATTATTAAAGAAAGACTTAAAAGTGCACCCATGGTATATGTCTTTGCATTAAGTGCAGCTATATGGCTTTCGTGAATTCCCAAAAATATACAGAACTAGGACAAGAAATAGTACTCCTCAAATATGTGAACTGCAGTTTAGCATGAGCAAATATGCATGTGTAGATTTGCTGATGCGAAAATCTGAGTGTTTGCAAGTTCACTTTACATCCAACCACCTTTTTCCCAACTCTGGAAGAAGGTTTATGTCTGCCATTGTCAGGAGTAAATTGTCAACATTTCTCAGTATGGGAACAACTTAGAGAAGAGTTGTTGAAAACCATTAAAACATGCAAGTTAGTATGTTTGCACAGACTCATTCTAACCCTGGAACTATTGCTTACCCCTCACTTCAGCTCTAGTATGTAGATCTGCAGAAATGTGGCAACATAAGGGGATTGCAAGTATACAAACACTACCATTGAATGAGCCCTGGCATAATCGGAGGCTTTATCAGAGCTCTCATATAATGAGATTGCTGCCCTAATTTGTCGTTACAATACATGGGACCAAAGGGACAAGTGGATTTTGTTACACGACAAGTAGATTTATGAAGCAACCTGCCCCATGGACAAGTAGATATTTTATTAAATTCTACACCTCTGTGAGCCGTGAATGTTTTGAAGTCTTGTTCTTTGATGTGGCTGATCTTGGAAGTATCAAGTTGCTCATTGATGCGCATTGTGATTGTCAGCGCTGAGCCTTGATATTAGGGTTTATTATTCTGGTTGTTTAACAATGCAGTGATGCACAGTTTATGTAGCTGGTGACACTTGATTCATGAGTGGGATTATCAACAAGTTTGAGAGTGGAGTGGCAGGAGGTTCTTTAAACCATATGCCTAAAGGGGTAATTAAAGCTAGAATGTGCTTTTGTTGTGTTTAGAGAGACAGTTGCCAGTGGTTTGACCGTGGGTGGTTGTGATTTATTCTTTGTGGAGGTCATTGGATTCTTTTGAGATCTCTGGAAAGTGCAAATTAAAGGTGGGAGAATGCACCATGGAAACATAGGCCTTCATAATGGGTTCTCTCCTACTTCTGCAGAGAGATGCCAGAGTTAACATGATTGGCTGCTATCTCCCTGTGAGTTTATTAGGATTTAGAATTATTCTCCCCAGAATGGAAAGTCGCAACAAAACCTGGATATGCATCCTCTAAAGCATTTTCTAAAAACCTCTTGTAGCCAGGGCATGCAAAGAGGTTATTTTCTTTCCTTCCTGTAAAAGTTTCTACAGATTAAAAACGGATATTTAGAATAAAACGCCTTCAAATAAAAATACCAGCGATGCCTGTCTAGATGCCTCGTTCGGAAGCCTAACCTTTCCTCATAAGAATAGACCATGGTGACACAGTGGCATTGCAAGAACCATAAGAAGTTTGGTAAACAGAAGAAGCACAATTACTTTTGAAAGACAGTGTTTTGAATTGATAGTGCTTCTTCCCCACTGTATCGCTAAAGTTTGTGTTCTTATCATGGAGTTGCAGAAATGCTGACCTTTTAAGGTCTGTGGTGATCATGTTACCACATCTTAGTTCACGAAGTGTTATTATCTTATTGTCACCATTTTGATAAGCTCCTTTTTAGGTCTCGCCTCTCAATGCGCATGCGCATTGAGCGAGACTATAGGCGCTTAAACAAGGTTTACCCAAGGTTTGCCTAGACTGGCGATTTGATGCTGTGCCCGTGCGCTTTTAAGTCAATGCGCAAGCGCATTGACCTAAAATGCGCGTGCACATCATCAAATCGCCATCTGTTCCCCAGCAGCACTCCTCCCACTCCTTTGAAGTGAAGCTTAGCTTCACTTCAAAGGCCCCTGCTGCTTCACACTCGGCCGTATCTCTCCCTCATCGCCGCTCTCCCTGCTCCGCCCCCTGCTGCGGCCGTGTCGCACTTCTCCTCCCCCCCCCCACATTAATGCTCTCCGTCTTGTTTGTTGCAGTCTGTCTTCCTTTTGTCTCTCCCTATCCCTCTTACTTCACCTCTTTCTCTCCCCTTCCCTCTGCCTCGCCATCTCTTCCCTCCGTCTTGTTTGTTGCAGTCTGTCTTCCTTTTGTCTCTCCCTATCCCTCTTACTTCACCTCTTTCTCTCCCCTTCCCTCTGCCTCGCCATCTCTTCCCTCGTCTTGTTTTTTTTTTTTTTTCCCGCTCCGCCCCCTCCCCTGCCCGCCGTGTCGCATTTCTCCATAGACCCATCAAAGCAGAAAAAAACTTTCCCGATTTCAAGAGCATTTTCTAAAAGAGATCGCGTTCGGGGTTGATATGCAGCAGCTCAGCAACAACCCTGAAAACGGCATTATTACTAACTGCCTGGTCAGACCACCCTGCACTGAACTCCCAGAGACTTCATGAAATGTGAGGTCGGGGCAAAGATCTCACCGCCACTGTCGCAACGACCAGAGCAGGTTTAAGCAGAAAAAAACGTTCCCGATTTCAACAACCCTGAAAACGGCATTATTACTAACTGCCTGGTCAGACCACCCTGCACTGAACTCCCAGAGACTTCATGAAATGTGAGGTCGGGGTAAAGATCTCACCGCCACTGTCGCAACGACCAGAGCAGGTTTAAGCAGAAAAAAACGTTCCCGATTTCAAGAGCATTTTCTAAAAGAGATCGGGTTCGGGGTTGATATGCAGCAGCTCAGTAACAACGCTGAAAACTGCATTATTACTAACTGCCTGGTCAGACCACCCTGCACTGAACTCCCAGAGACTTCATGAAATGTGAGGTCGGGGCAAAGATCTCACCGCCACTGTCGCAACGACCAGAGCAGGTTTAAGCAGAAAAAAACGTTCCCGATTTCAACAACCCTGAAAACGGCATTATTACTAACTGCCTGGTCAGACCACCCTGCACTGAACTCCCAGAGACTTCATGAAATGTGAGGTCGGGGTAAAGATCTCACCGCCACTGTCGCAACGACCAGAGCAGGTTTAAGCAGAAAAAAACGTTCCCGATTTCAAGAGCATTTTCTAAAAGAGATCGGGTTCGGGGTTGATATGCAGCAGCTCAGTAACAACGCTGAAAACGGCATTATTACTAACTGCCTGGTCAGACCACCCTGCACTGAACTCCCAGAGACTTCATGAAATGTGAGGTCGGGGTAAAGATCTCACCGCCACTGTCGCAACGACCAGAGCAGGTTTAGCTAGCACATTTAATATTCTTCATAAATGTTAATTACATTTGACATTACACCAAATATAACGCCATGTTCACTCTGCGTGCAGTGTGATTGAGCACTGACCTTTGGTTATGTGTCACACCAGTGCTGCACAGACCGTAAACTGTTGATGTTTCATAAGACCCAACGAATATATTAACAATTGCAGCAGCATCTTAAGCAGTTGAAATTCTCTCATGTTGAAAAGCCACAAATGATCTGCCAGAATGTGAAATGTTGCATCTGCTGGGTCGTTCTTCAGTGTTCATTCATGGCTGTGGAAGGATTTCTGTCCTGTGTTCGCTGTACTTGGCAGTATTTGTTGTTGAGCGCTGTATTTATTTGCCTTTAGTCACAGCTGATATCGTGCGGGGAAAAAAACGCGGATCCTGATAGTAGCTGATGTGTGCTGCACTGCGAAAGCATCTTCTACGTTTGTGTGGAAACTTGCCTGTAGTTGCAACGATTGTGACACCTGGGACCTACGTTTTTATTACCTCTGTTCCGTTGAGAAAGAATCTGGGATGTCCTGTTGCCCAGCTAGCTGCACTTTAGTCCTAACATGTCTTGGTTGTGATAGTTTTAACAAGCAAATTAATTCTGATGTGGATTTCATCTATTTATTTTGGTCTTTATTATGTTAAATCGTACGTATTTGATTATTGTACAGCTTTTTAATCTTTCTCTAAATGTATTTGTTGCAGAATATTTGTATAGTGTTATATATATATATATATATATATATATATATATATATATATATATATATATATTTTTTTTTAACGTCCTAAATTTGGCAAAATACAGAATAATTGACTGACCCCTATGCCTTAGTGGCACCGTTATTTGTCCTACGAATACAATCCACTAATTTCAAATTGGCAAGATATTGTCGCTGTATTCATTTTACTAGGAGTTCTTTCGGACAGGACCTACAGCACTGTCTGATTGCTAAATATTGCATCTGCTGGTGTCATACCACCAGCCTGGCTGGGGCGTCTGCTGTGGAATATGACCGAGCCAACATTCCTCTACCAGGCTTGGAACTCGTCCTCACTCGTACTCGCACTACTTTATGACACACACACTGAGCCCACACACTACTTTAGGCCACACACACTGCGCCATCACACTACTATAGGCCACACATACACTGCGCCCTCTCACTACTTTAGCCCACACACACTGCACCCTCACACTACTTTAGGCCACACACACACTGCGCCCTCTCACTACTTTAGCCCACACACACCACCCTCACACTACTTTAGGCCACACACACTGCGCTCTCACACACTGCGCCCACACACACTGCGCCCACACTCTGCACCCTCACACACCCTGCACCCTCACACATACTACACCCTCACACACACTGCACCCTCACACACTCAGTGACACATAATTATATGCTACATAATTACACTGCACTTAATGCAACATACACTCCAAACAATACCACTCAGAGCCACATAATTACATGCCACACAATTACACTCTACTGAATACAACATACACTCCACACAATACCACTCAGTGACACATAATTAAATGCGACATAATTACACTGCGCTCAATGCAACATCCACTCCGAATACCACTCAGTGCCACATAATTACACACCACATAATTACACTCCTCTAAATGCAACACACTCCACATATTTATATGCTACATAATTACAATGCAACATACACTCCAAACAATACCACTCAGTGCCACATAATTAAATGCTACATAATTACACTGCGCTCAACGCAAAATACCCTCCAAATAGCACTCAGTGCCACATAATTACACGCCACATAATTACACTCTACTAAATGCAACACACACTCCACACAATACCACAAATTTATATGCTACATAATTACAATGCAACATACACTCCAAACAATACCACTCAGTGCCCCATAATTAAATGCTACATAATTACACTGCGCTCAACGCAAAATACCCTCCAAATAGCACTCAGTGCCACATAATTACACGCCACATAATTACACTGCACTCAATGCAACATACACTACAACACCCACTCAGTACAACAACATTTTATGCTACGTATTTACACTGCGCTCAACGCAACATACACTCAAAATACCACTCACTACCACATAATTACACACCACATAATTACACTGCACTCAATGCAACATACACTCCAAATACCAGTCAGTGTCACATAATTACATGCCACATAATTACCCTACACTCAATGCAACATACACTCCAAATACCACTCTGTGCCACATATTTATATGCTACATATTTACACTGCGCTCAACGCAACATACACTCCTAATACCACTCAGTGCCTCATAACTACACACCACATAATTACACTATCTATCACCCTCACTCTATCTATCTATTGCCATCACTCTATCTACCGCCCTCACTATACCACTCTACCACCCTCACTCTACCTCCATCACTCTACCACCCTCACACCCTCACTATACCCAGTTCTCAGCAAAAATGCAATGTATTAATGTTTAAAGCTTTATTACAAAAGTACAAAAAAAGATTACACTTTTAATCTTGATTTAAAAAAAATATAACATACGCAACACATAATCTTCTCACAATTTTTTTCTTTTTTAAATGTAGTGCCATTATACATTACAAAAATGATTATGTAATTAATAGTTACATATAAAATGTATAAGCCATTAAGATTTGTCATATCAATACATGTAAGACAGGGGAATACTAAACATCTAGCTTTAATAATGCTATAGGTGTCACATTTGCAAATTCTATAAATATTGGCATTTACAATAACAAAATTAATACATTTGCTATTATAAAAACATAAACATAACTTAAAAAATTATTACATTTACAAGACCAATAGCTCCAACTTTTCTAATGCGAGACCTATTGCATTTCCAATGCTTGTTTTTTTTATTATTTATTAATATAATTTTTTTCGGCAGAGTTTTATATAGCGCGAACTAGACCCGAACCGAATCGGGTATCAGAGCGCTTCACATAGCACCAGTTACGTTACAAGAGGACACACATTTATTTATTTATTTTTTTGTTAGGCACGGGGAGATTAAGTGATTTGCCCAGAATCACAGGATGTTTGGCGTCGTTGCCGAGACTCGAACCCAGTTCCTCCAGGTCCGATGTCGAGCTCCCTAGCCGTAAGGCCAACTCCTCTTGACATATGAAATGCTCAGACTCTCGTGAGGCAGCTTATCTATCTACAAGGAAATGTCTGGAATATAATTCTTTTATTATGATAAAAAGAGGTAGTCTGGCTACCCTTTCTTCAAATATTAGTAATTTTTTGTAAACTGAGTTGCGGAAGAGTCATTCCACTGCAGGTGCGTCTTGTGGATACCAACTCGAACCAGTATCCACACCAACCTCCCTTTATCTAAAGCTTGATGAAATTGTGTCCCAGCTGTGAAGACATTCTTGCATACGCTCTCCTGCCCACAGATAGGAAGTGTATTAGCAGCTGCATGATAGTTATAGTTTGGGATCGTTTTGAGGGATCCCCTGGAGCTGTAGCGACTGAACTTTTAAACCTTTCTATGATTACTAGCCACTTTGTTGATATTGTAGGAATGTCCTGTAGGTCTAATTGCCTCCTGTTCAAGATAAATAATCCAAGTTGTAGACCAGGTGGTAAGTTCCAAGTAGTTTCTTTATTACGTTTCAATTGTAGATATAGGAGGATAAAGGTAAGTTGGTAAATAAGATAGAAGTATAGCCCCACCAGGAGCAGTCTCCCTCTGCTCAGCCTCTCATCCTCAACTGACACTCTTTCCACCAGTCCACACACCAACATTCCATGACATCATACAGCATTCTCCAGCCATGCAGACTGAACAGAAGAGAGAGGAATTAACCATTACAACACCTCCCTTCCGTATTTGAGTATATTGGAAGGGCCTCTGTGTAAAATAATTATTTATGACATGTCCTTATAGCAGAGAGAAAACCATGCGTACTGTAAGTCTGAACCTACGTCCAAAACAGCTAGCTGTCATCCTCTTGTTGGACCCATCAGTAGTTGTAGCTTGCTCATGCTGTTTTGTTTGTTTTTACATTGACTGTCGCACCTCAGAAATTACCTGTGTCCTTGCAGCTCACTTCTCAAAGTACAACAGTAGTCTTGCACTTAACATGTAACTTTCCTAATGACTCGTGATTGTTCAAGAGGATGAAACGGGAAGCAGCACTGGGGATGCTGCGACCTTGCACTTGATATGTTAACCCAGTTGAATGTGATTAAGAACCTTCCAAAATAATATAAGATTAGCATCTGAAGTCACTTATTTAGGGGTGAAGATTACAACCGATTTAGACAGATTAGTAGAAATCAATATGAGCCCATTGCTGGAGAAAATTAAAACAAACACAGAAAGAATGAACAATTTACATTTGACCTTAATGGGCCGAATAAATGTCATTAAAATGATAACATTCCCTAAAGTTCTGTATCTACTTAGATCCATACCCCTATATTTTGAAAATGGTTGGTTTAGTAAATTAGAATTGATTTTGAATAAATTTATTTGGGTTAAAGGGAAAACAAGAAGAGCATACAGATACTTGACGGTAGATAGAGAAAAAGGGGGCTGGGGAGCACCGGATTTTAGGCTCTATTACTGGGCTGTAGTATTGCAATACAGCAAGGTGTTAATTGGTGGGGGAGGTCTGGAGCACCCAACGGATAGCGAGGCAGGCTTACCTAATGTTTATACCTTATTGTTGGGGGAGGAAGCTGAGAATGGGTTTTTAAACACAACTGAATTCACGTATTTTAAACATACGAGATTTAAGACTCTGAAAGCAGTATATAGGGTGTGGAAAGGAGTGGCTAAAAAATTTGGCCTTGGCAGATTTAACAACTATACAAGATTATATACAAATAGCTCACTGCCGAGGGAGATCTTTAAGGATGCCACTATGTATGATTGGTATAATAAAGGCATAGTGCAGATAGGGAACTTACTGGACGTGCAGGGCAATATCCTGCAGTTTGGAGCACTTAAAGCGAAGTTTGGACTAGAGCACAATAGTTTTTATAAATACTTACAAGTGAGGAGTTTCCTAACACAAAAACAAGGCGGCCCGGCTGGGTTGGGGCAATGCAAAATTATGGATTATATAGAAACAACTACCAAATGTACAATAAGATATCTTTATGCAGAATTAAAAGGAACCAAGTCAGATGAAAGAGATACATTTTCACAAAAATGGATGGAAAAATTGGGGTCAGGCTCAGAAACTTTTCAGGAGTCATTGGATCTGGGTAGAACAGTGCTATGCTCGGCAACCCTCCAATCGCAACATTTCAAAACAGTATTCTCACTTTATCATACACCGGCTAGAATCGCCCAGTGGGGTGGGACAACAGGAATAACTTGCCCACGATGTAGTGCGAGTGGAGCAGATATTGTACATATGTTTTCGCAGTGCCCACAATTATTTACTTTGAAAATGGCGATTGAAGAATTTTTTGATAAAACGCTTAGGATTAAGATTAAGCTTCTAGACGAATTAATCATTTTAGGGGTGGTAAATATGGTAGAACCTATGCCAGTAGAGTTTATTTTTGTTTCAATAGCAGTGTTCCGTATCTGTATAGCAAGGAACTGGTTGAATAAGGCTCCTCCACTATTTTCAGATTGGATTGCCAGCCTCCTCACTATTTATAATCTAGAAAAGGCAATATACGACAGGAAAGGTAGAAGAGCTAAGGCCTTGGGTAAAAAAATATGGCAACCAATCATGACGTGGAAAACCAGCAGGATAAATCTAGAATAGTATAAGAAAAGTTTGATTTGTTTTGGAGGGTAGTTTATTGGTTTATTATATCTGCTTATGATACGAAAATTGTATAAAACAATGAAATGTATATGTATATATATAACCACCTGAGAAATTGGAATGTGCTGTAATACATAAGTTGGAATATGAGGAAAAAGTGGGGGAAAATTTAATAAATATGTTTAAAAAAAAAAAAAAAAAAAAAAAAGAACCTTCCAAAATAGAGCTATTCAAATTGACCTTTAATTGAACGCAACAGTCTAAGGGTCTTGATCGAATATCAGTCACAGATCTCTTCATTTTCTGATTGCATCACGATAATGGCCGGGAAGTGAATCCCATTCTCCTTCTACCAAGTGTTCTCAAATAAGCAAAAATGTTCTCGCATAAGAGAAAAGCGACACATGGCTTTCTGTAATTCCTAAATAAATAATCCTGGGAGAGATCAACGTGTTTTGTTTTTGTTGTTGAGGATATTTATAAGAAGGACTTTCTTTCTTTGCACCTTGGCTCTTTTGTCTTCCCATATTTCTGCTATGCAGTTCAAACCCTTTACCGCTTCCCTTCTTTTAGCTCTCTTTGACAAGTCTTTCAATTACTTCTACAAACAACTATCTTGTACAGTTGATTCTTACTTCCTCCTGACAAATTAATATACATTATCTGAATGAAATGTAATATATTTGTGGAGGTAAAACCGCACCAGGCAGATACTGATATCATTGGGCGTGGTCTTTCCCGGGGTGCAGTATTGCTTCGCCATTCTAAATTATTTGGTTTGTAATGGGGCTAGTGCTGTAATATTTCATATTTTTCACACTGTGAAGTGCAACCTATAGAATCTGTAAATATTTTCACGTTACGCACCAGTTTTGCCCGTTAATACATTTTCTGATCTTGTTTCTGATATAACTTCAATTCAGTTGCCAACAGACCTTTAGCAGGGCTCTAGCCTCTTTAATTGAGGCAGTGTGTACAAAAATGCCATAACCATCTACTAATCGGCCTCGAGGAGAGACCACAGAGTTTCAGCTCTCTGATTACCCTTTCACCCTTGCCTTCTCTAAACTACAGGTTATTCCTCAAACTCCTGCTGTTAATCTCTCCTCAACTTCTTATGTACAATATCACATTTTAAATGATTATTGCATGACAACGATATGCAAAATGTGCTGTTTATTCTTAAAACCTTTTTTTTCTTTTTGGTTTGTAATCTCTACAGTGAGGTTAATACATTTGATTTACCCGTATTTGTAGCTTCAGAAGGTATTTAAATATCATTTGGTATTGGTTGATTCTGCAACTGGTATAGTAGCTCTTCTATTTCATTGTCTAACCTAGCGTTTTCTTTTCTTTGTAGGTTCAGTTGATAAACACTCAATTGAAGTTACCAACTGTTTCTCAGTTCCGCACAACGAATCAGAAGATGAGGTGAGTGTTTTTAGCCCTCTCCGAGTGTCTCCTTGTCTTGCATTTGTACTTCAAGTTCAGCTTCTGCCATCGGTTGACAGGTGTTCCACAGTATTGAGGTGAATATATGACTATCTGCAAGTCCTTTCGCATTCTTGAATAACATACTCTTCTGCAGACTTCAGAAAAATCGTTTAGTGTTGGCCCCTCTTATCAAATTTCTGTTCCGCCCTTTGTATGGAGCACAGCATTTTGTCCACACCCAGTGTATGCTATACTTTCCCCATATAAATCATTCAGTGTGGGTGTCAGTGGCGTTCTAGTAGTCAACCATAAAGGGGATTCGAATGGGAGATATTTAATGGGGTCCAGCGTAGAGGCCCTAGAACTATAATAACAAAAGAATTACGCTGTTCCCTGGGGAGTTAGATGAGTGCGTAACCAAGCCCAACAGAGAAGGGGCGGGAAGCCCAACAGAGAAGGGGCGGGAAAGGGGAATCCCCCTTTCGGAACTAAAACCCTCACACACCCAGCAAGCTAGGTGTCATGCTTCATCATTTGGGTTCTGCTCCTTGTCAGACTGGCGCTGCAATGTCTGACGGGCTCCCATAAAGGGGCTCTTTACCGGAGATCTTCTGTTCCTGCCAGTTGGTGCATGTGGGTATGAGTGTTTTAGGAGAAGTGTAGACGTATGTGAAAGTGGGAATTAAAAAAAGTTAGTAAATCCACGGCGGTTTTTAATGGTGTGGTTCACTACTTTACTAAAAACAGTGAGTAGATTAAACATGTTAGTGCTAGGATCTAGCAGTGTCTAATCTACCTGAAGGTCGACATGTTTCATGCTCAGAAGAGCAATTAGTCAGGACCTAAAAATCAAAAGTGGGCGCTACACAACAAGGGAAGGGGTGAATCCTACCTTCCGCTCGGTTAAATGAAGGCAGGCCGGGCGGTCCTGCTCTATCTTAGTGGGACCCTACTAAGACCTGCGACACCTACCCGCATGTCGGGGGGGGTGGGGGGGGAGAGAGAGACCGGTCTCTCCCCCCCTGACGTGCGGGTAGGTGTCACAAGAAAGTCGAGAGCACAATGTGCTTTTTAAAATACCCCTCACACACTAAAAAAATCCAATAGTGTCATGCTTCATCATTGGGGTCTTCCCGTCCCTCTACGGGGCGGGGCGTGCTACGACCTGACCGACTACGCGGGAGCACTAGTATAGTGACAGGACTATGTGACTGTGCAAGTGTGAGTGATGTCAGTGAAGTGTAGGGACCTAATCATGTGTGGAAATAAAAAGGTTAAAAATCCTCTGGCTAGTGGAAAAAAACAATTTATTCACTTCCCTAGCTGGGGACGTTAAGAAGGGGGTTTTGAGGTAGAGCGATTCGCTACAACCTGGTCTACATGTTTCGTAGGCAGTCCCCTACTGCCTACTCATCAGGACCTTCTAGTGGTCCCTACTGGAACAAAGCTCAGTTGCTAAATGTAATAAGCCTGTCGTCCTAGAAACCAGCAGTAAAAATCCGCTGCTAGTTTCTGCTTCAGGGCATGAGCTGGCCCTATGTAAGCAAAAGGTATCAAAAATAATGACCTAATTATGGTCTCTGTAAAGTAAGGAGGAAAAAAGGGGAGAGAAACATACAGGATTATACAATGATACTGTAGTCCGTTTGTGAATGCTCATTATTATTAGCGCCACAAGTCCCACGTTTTTGTTGCAATTGCCCATACCACAACTAATGCATGTTAAAATTTATGGACAGAGTGATGGTTCAATCCGCCATCCCCTAAGCGTTTATTTTATAATGAACATTGTCACGCCCCTTGTAATTTAGGCTGTTTTGTATGGCTAGAATGATAGTGCAATCTGCCATCCCCTGTATGATCGTTTTTTTTAGACGAACATAGGGAAGCCCCTTGTAATTAGGGCTATAATCATCTTCAACATACACACACTCTCACGACTCAATACACACAACGGAATTCTGCAGGATAAAAATAGAGGAACCCGACTTGATCAATGTCAGTGATGATCTGGTAAACGATCTTACTAAAAAACCAAAGGGGCACACCCCAATCGCCAAGTAATGTTCAATACATACTGCTGTTGCGCAAATGATATGCCCCATGAGCTGGCACTTGGTAGGTATTCACCGCGGCGTCCTGAAAGAAAGAGACCGCGCCCTTAGCAAACTAGTCAATATACACCCATGTCATGTAGCCCTCATCTCGATTAGCCAAGTGTTTAGCGACTTTTGGCAAAGTCAAATACTCACATTGACCGCTTTATCATTAAGCCTTACTTCTACCACGAGGTACCGCTCCGAGGACTGATCGTGTCTGCGGTTCAGTGGTCTTATGAGCTCTGCTTCAGCGCCGGTGTCGCGTAAGGAGTAACCGGCAAACACTAGAACGCTCAACCCAAAATGGCCGCCCTGAAATGGACCAAGCGTGTGCTAAAAACGGAAGTCTGTCTTCCGTGTTCATTAGGTCAACAGTCGTGTTCGACTATGAAGATATCTTAAGGGTTGCAATACATAGAGGACACGATAATTTTCACCTGGCTCATTGCATTCATACTAAGTTTGTTTAAGAAACGAACAGTATCTTGCTATATTTTAGAAAACGATGTCTTCTGAAATGCAATGTAATAAAACCGGCTCCTGAATTCCTCAGGGATGAATTTCATGGCCGAGCCATTATATTACCCATATTTACTACAGATAATTTAGAATACAATCAATATGGCAATATGTTGCAAAAAAACACACATGTTATCTGAAATACAGTATTATAAGCGTCTCCTCAATTTTTCAGGGGTGACTCTCGTGGTTGGGCAATTATATTTGATACACATTCGATCCCCTTGGGAGGCATACATGTCCGGGTATCTAGTCAGTTCCATTGATGGAATACCTCAAACCACAGGGTTGGGACATGTAATCCCCAATGTTTAACAGGATGTGAGCAATGGGTTGTAGAAGGCTAGGATGGGTGTTTTCAGTGGGTCACTGACAGGACGCTGGGGGTCTGCTACATGGCCATGGATGAACTGCCTCTCAATGGCATGTGGCGATAGGTGGCTTATAGCTGACCCCACGGGATTTCGTCGTTCAATCCATGTTTATTTGACTGGACACGAAAAACCCATCTCTGTTCTTTCTCTAGTAGGTGTTTCTCGTTGTCAATCTGTTCGATGACCGTCCAAGTAATATCCTCAGGCTTATGCCCACTTTCCAGGAAGTGGTTTGTTAGTTTCGTACTCGCCTTTTTACATTTGATAGTACTCTTATGTTCGCCTATTCTCAACTTCACTGCCCTGCTTGTCATACCAATGTATTCGAGATGGCAGGGACAGGTGATGAGATAGACGACGTTCGAACTATTGCAGTTGCTAAAGGCTCTTTGTTCCCATGAGGTCCCGTTGTTAAAGGTTAATTTCTTGCTCTTTTCGGTCAGGCAGCATACCTTACATCCGCCGCACGGGTAGTGCCCTTGTACAAAGTTGGGATTGGTTTGGGTGTTGGCTTTACTGTCCTTGGGTCTGGTGTGTACTAGTATGTCTCTGACACTTTGTGCTCTTTTGTGTGAAAACATGGGTTTAGGAATGTCGAGACCTCCACTGTTCAGAATCTTCCAGTTCTTGTTGATGATCTTGCTTACTTGGTTGGAATTGGTGTTATATGTTGTAACACATATTGGTCTCTGCACTTCCACTGTTTTCACTTTGTCTTCCAGGAGGCTGTCTCTGCAGTTATTTCTCGCTCTTTTGTAAGCTTGGTCAATGATTCTCTGAGGGTAATTTCTCAGTTGTAACTTTTTCTTTAGGTCATTCGACTGTGCTTTGAAATTAGCGATTTCCGTACAGTTCCTACGGAGTCGCAGAAACTGACCGTAGGGTAGATTGTCCCTCAGATGCCTTGGGTGGAAGCTCTGATACAGCAAGAGACAGTTCTTAGAGGTACTCTTGAAATGTGTCGTTGTCATCAGTCTTCCATTTTTGGGAAAGATGTTTAAATCCCAAAATACCAGATTGGTTTTGGTGGTGACACTGGTAAATTTGAGGAACTCGTCTTGATAGTTGAGCCACGTGAGGAACTGCTGGGCGGTCTTATCATCTCCATCCCAGATGATCAGGATATCATCAATGTACCTCTTCCAGGTCAGGATCTTTTGTCGGAAAGGGTTGCTGGTACTTAGTATCTTTGTTTCCTCAAGATGGTGAACATAGAGACCAGCTATGCTTGGAGCAAATGTGCTTCCCATGCTGGTCCCATGTTTTTGGAGGTACAGGGTCCCATTGTGCGCAAAAAAGTTCTCCTTAAGTGCCAAGGAGCAACACTCCATAACCACGTTCCGTGGGGTCTGATACTCCCAGTCGTCCGCAAATAGTACATCTTCGATTATTGCCAAGGTGTCGTTGTGTGGCAGACTGGTGTACAGACTTTCCACATCACAGCTGATTAAGAGCTGTGTTTCTGGGTCGAATGACACCTCCTCAAGTAGGTTTAACACATCTTTTGTGTCTCTCAGGTAAGTCGATGTCCTCTGTACCATTGGTCTTAAAAATGCGTCTGCAAACCTAGAGACTGGTTCGAGGACTGACCCAATCCCTGATACTATGGGTCTCCCCGGTGGGTTCTCGAGGTCCTTGTGAATCTTGGGTAGGATGTACAGGTAAGGGGTTCTAGGGTTTTTTTGGCACAAGAACTCTCCTTCCTTGTTTGTGATCCAATTATGCGACAGTGCCTCCTCTACCATTGTTTTGATCTTAATTGTTATTTTCTCAGTTGGATCGGTCAGTAGGACTTCGTAGTTCCTTCTGTCTTGGAGCAGTCTGGAGCACTCCTTGTCGTATTGTTCCCTATTCATTAGTACAGTTGCACCCCCCTTGTCTGCTGGTTTTATGACAACCTGTTTGTTGCTGCTCAATTCGCGGAGTGCCTGTCGTTCGTCTTTGGAAACGTTTTGAAAAACCCGTTTCTGTGCTGGGTCCAGTGCTTCAAGATCCTTCATGACTGCCTTTTCGAAGGTCAGGAGTTCAATAGGGAGAGTGTGATTCATAGGAGTGAAGGTGGACCTTGGTTTCAGTCCTGTGTCTCCCTTTTCTTGATTGTCTGTCTTATCCTTAAAGAAGACCTGCAGTTTCAGTCTTCTTATAAATTCCTGGATTTCCTTGCAGAGATGGAATTTATCCATATTGGCAGTTGGAACATATCCTAGGCCTTTCTCTAGTACTTTTTTCTGTGATTCCGATAGTTCACTGCCCGTGAGATTTACAACTAGGCTTACTTCTGGTTCTTGGATGCCCCTGTCATACTCCTCGTTGATACTCTCGGTGTTCCTTCCTCTTCGTTGCTCCAGTGTACCGAATTGCCTCTCCGGTTCCTTCCCTTGTTCTGTCCTCGGCGTGTCCCTAAAAAAGGAGCCGAGTTGTCGAAATAGCCATAATCTTGCTGAAATCCCCATGGTGGATAAGGGGCATTCGGGTGTTGGAAGGGCGGTGGGCCAAATTGTTGTGGAGGGTACATCATTGGGGGTTGGGGATAGCCATTCCATCCTCGCATGCCACGGTGATTGGGTCATCGGAAGTTCCTTCGATTGCCCTGATATCTGGGGCTTTTGTTGCCGCTAGAATTGGAGCTGTTAGATCCAGCATCAGATGAACCATCATTGGAAAGATTATCACTTGATGGTTTGTAATTGTCTTTGATATAGGGATATATCTTTTCTTTACTCCATCTGCTCGTGTCTTTCTGGAGTTTCTCATATTTACTATCCTTGAGATTTATTTCAAAATCGTTCAATGTTTGGTTTAGTTCATCAAGGTACTTCTTCAGGTTGGCTGGGGATTCATAGCTCTTCAGGCGCACTTCTACAGCTTGTATCTCCACCTTTAGATCGCTAGCTAGTCTGCTTGCTGTTTTGATGATCAAAACGATCCAATCTCGGGTGCATCTCCATGAGATTTGGGACCAATCGATTTTAAAAGTCTTGTCCTCGAGGAATATAAATGGTTCATTCCGAACCACTAGGCCCGCTGGGGCCGTGTTGACCTTCAAATACTCGGACATTAGTAGTCCATGGATGGCTGTTTTTATTTGAGTCCTCCTCAACTCCTCCAGCTCATCCCAGTCACTATTTTTTAAAGAGGGGCATCCAGAGTTCAGTCCTTCGAAAGTGCCTAGAGAGGCCATTAGATTGGAGATCTCGTCTTCAGTGAATGCCAGGCCAAGGTCGGCCATTTTTCGGTCAGAGAAAAACGGGGGAACCTCTATCCTCCCTGTCGATATGCCGTCGGATGCAGAATCAAAAAAGTGGTGTGGAGAAGATGAATCCTTTCTGTTAACTTCCGCAGCTGCACGCTGCCAGTAATTCCAAAACAGTTGAGGTTTAACACATCTTTTGTGTCTCTCAGGTAAGTCGATGTCCTCTGTACCATTGGTCTTAAAAATGCGTCTGCAAACCTAGAGACTGGTTCGAGGACTGACCCAATCCCTGATACTATGGGTCTCCCCGGTGGGTTCTCGAGGTCCTTGTGAATCTTGGGTAGGATGTACAGGTAAGGGGTTCTAGGGTTTTTTTGGCACAAGAACTCTCCTTCCTTGTTTGTGATCCAATTATGCGACAGTGCCTCCTCTACCATTGTTTTGATCTTAATTGTTATTTTCTCAGTTGGATCGGTCAGTAGGACTTCGTAGTTCCTTCTGTCTTGGAGCAGTCTGGAGCACTCCTTGTCGTATTGTTCCCTATTCATTAGTACAGTTGCACCCCCCTTGTCATGATTAGGTCCCTACACTTCACTGACATCACTCACACTTGCACAGTCACATAGTCCTGTCACTATACTAGTGCTCCCGCGTAGTCGGTCAGGTCGTAGCACGCCCCGCCCCGTAGAGGGACGGGAAGACCCCAATGATGAAGCATGACACTATTGGATTTTTTTAGTGTGTGAGGGGTATTTTAAAAAGCACATTGTGCTCTCATCTTTACCATCCTAAGAGAGAGCTCATTTATTAGTCTTTATCACCCACAGTAATCAATAAAAATAATAAAAATCACTACACTTTGATAGAATCTCTTTGTTTATACATATCTGATTGGAGGGTGATTCTGTCAACACCTCTTCACTTCCTCAACTGTTTTGGAGTCACAAGAAAGTCTACATACGTCTACACTTCTCCTAAAACCCTCATACCCACATGCACCAACTGGCAGGAACAGAAGATCTCCAGTAAAGAACCCCTTTATGGGAGCCCGTCGACATTGCAGCACCAGTCTGACGAGGAGCAGAACCCAAATGATGAAGCATGACACCTAGCTTGCTGGGTGTGTGAGGGTTTTAGTTCTGAAAGGGGGATTCCCCTTTCCCGCCCCTTCTCTGTTGGCCTTGGTTTCGCCCTCATCTAACTCCCCAGGGAACAGCGTAATTCTTTTGTTATTATTGTCAGTGGCGTTCCCCATTCTGTTAAAATTGTTCGTTTGGCAGTCAGCAATAAAATATTCACGAATAGTGCTTGATTTCCATACCTTCCCCATTTTTACTCGGGCGTTCAGCCCACTGTCATGCAAGCTGGGCTCATTGGGATTTATAAGTCTTTGATTGTGTCTATAGCCTTTATTACCTACTCCCACTAGGTTCCAAATTTGGGGCATTCCCGCAGAATATGTATAATCATTCTCTCTAGACCGCATTTTGCCAGAAAGGTTAGCAGCGTTGGTGTTGATGGTATGTGGGCAGCATGGGGTCCAGTGCCAGAGGTATAGGATTTTGATGGCTACTTCTCTCCTTCTAATTTTTGAATGCTCATGCGCCCCATACATGTTTTGATATTTATTCTTCTGTTCTGAGGTGAATTCCACTTCCAAGAGTCTCTCTCCTGGAGGGATTTAGAGCCACTGTTATGCATAATGCGTCCGATTGGTAATGTCTGTATATTCTAGAAATTAGAAGTGTGTTCTATATCACTCTCCAAGAGTTATTGGAATTTGGTGAGTGGGCATTTTGCTGCTGCTTTCTTTTTGCACGACGTATTATCTGATTGTATGCATCTAAATTTCCCCCACTCTCCTAAACCACAGTCTGTTTTGATTTATTAAAATGACTTTATTATTCAGTTTTTGAAGACATCCCCAATATTTATGCACTGAGCATGTCTCCGTTGTCTGAAGGCCTCTCCGTTTAATCTCAGCTCAAAGCCTGGATTTTCGAGCAGTGGTGTGTATGAAAAGGTCCATGGGCTCAGTAATGATGTTCCAAATTTGTAGTGTAGCCCTTGTTATCCGGGACCTTGACAGAATTTGAGGACTGTACTTGAGGCACACCCCAGAGTGGGCCTCCCACTGGTAAGTGGACTATAAAATACCACTGTTTCTCTGTTTTGACTGTTCTAGAGGGTAGCGTAGGTGAGCTGCATAGGGGTAGGCTACAGCATGAGCACTCACAAACATTTTCCACGGTGCCATAAGTTTGTTCTGTGATGTGACCGAGGGCCGCACTGATGCCAGCGGGGTGGAGGTTGGGCAGAGGGAGTTGGTGTTAAGGTGTGCATAGGTGAAGTGAAGCATAATTGCATAATGTGAAACCAGAAAACATGGGATTTATTGCAGCTTACCCACTTTATTAAATTGTGTGAGGTTATGCATTTTTTTTATTTCATTTTCTCACCTTTTTCGTCATTATCACAAATAAGAGCACATAAAAATAAATGACTTACGGACGTGCATTGTACAAAACCTTCTCATGTGTTTCATTTAATAAACTATAATGTTGATTTATAATAGGAACCCAGGTAACCCAAAGAATGCACATAACTAATTTGCCTCTTTAGTTTACCATTGGCATTATTGCTCGGGTTTAGGAAAGAATGTTTACAAATTCACGTTTGAAAACCATCACTTTTAAAATAATACTTGTCAATGCCCTGATATCCGATAAACTAAGATAAAAAGGTTTTGCAGGTTAAATAAATACACTGTTTAAATTCTGAAGAAACAATTGTATTTTTACACTTTTGCTGAATGATGTCTTTAAAAATAACGATGTTCTTAAAAAATAAATATGTTCTTAAAGTTGAGCAGTGCAGGACACCCTAGTTACTTCCTTTCTTTAACATAAATTAACATTTAAATAAATGTTCCCTCGTTTATTTAGCATCTTTGTATTGCTAGTGCTGAGACGAGTAAAGAGCAGCCCAGAGTTGCTGTTAAACAGGGGGCCACATGTGGCCCCCGGGCCGTACTTTGAGTATCTGTGGGCTACAGGGATCCCTAGTCCTCCACTTTATTGTGCTATTTTTACTGCCATTTTTGCATCCCTCCGCTCCCCCTCCCGCTGCCAAAAATGTTTAAGTCTGCTCTGTGTAATTGTCTGATAATCTGGCAGTCTGTTTTGATGGGCATTGTCTAAAATAGAAAAAGCACCTTGGGTAAGATTTTCAATTTGATGGAGGTGATTTGATCATACCAATATAATGAGCAATTATGCCAACTTTGTATTTCTGTTTTGGTTTCTCTTGCTAGTGGTGGGAAATTAGCATTGTGTATGTTCTGTAACTTAGTCCATAGTTGAATTCTCGAATATTGTAGTCTAAAGGCAAAGGATGAATTGGGTTTAAGGCACGTCCCGTTGCTCCTCAAGATGTTAGTCCCCAGCGACTCTCATTTAGTCTGAACTCTGATATCTTGCAGGACCAGTAGAGTTATTCCATGATTGGAGATAAGGATTGTTTCGGTTGTTTGATGGCCACAATATGTCTTCTGCGAATGTGGATAATTTGAATTTGTCCCTGCCAAACATCACACATTTGATTGCAGCTACATTTCATATTTGTTGTGCCAGTGACTTTAAATAGAACATAAAAAGCAGGGTTGACAGTGAGCATCCCTGTGCCAACCCCCCTCCCCAAACCATCCTGGCTGGATGTTCCGTAGTCTGCCATTAAATTATAGATTTGATTAGCTATTATTTTGGAATAGATCACTGCATCTATATTTTAGAGCAAGAATGGTCGATGAGCGCTGCGCTGCTCAAAGTTCTTCACCTTTTAAAAATGTTTTTTAAAAACTTTTTTTAAAGAGGTTTAAGATCCTCGCATCTATCATTGATGGGTTCACTTTCCTCTGCAGTAATGCGGCTGTCTAGGCTTTCCGTTTTTGTTGGGTGTTAGTTTGCCTATATTTACCTTTTCTATATATGTACTTATTTTTAACCAATGTACTGGTTTGGCTTGACTATAGGGTATGAGAAGTATTTAAAAATCTCCATTTATTTTTCTTTCTTGTTACGGGACCACATGCGCCAAGTGCACTTTTCCCATCCGGTGAGTTCCGTGTATGTCACTCTTTAGGGCACAGTTCTTCAAACTGCGGGGTGCCCCCCCTTGGGTTCCGTGACTTTATTCCCAGGGGGGTCCAACTGCGTCTTCAAAGGAGGACTTATAAATGAAAATGGCCTGGAAGTGGGGACGTTTATCTGACGCGTTCTCAGGATGTCTTCTTTTATATGCAGAAGTTAAACTGCATAAAACATGTGCAACTGTAATCCTGAGTGTTCCGGGGCATAGCCAGCGAGTAGGGTGACTGGGTTCAAGGCAAAAACAATATACTGTGTAACTATGTAATTTTTCAACTTCAGATATTTGCATATTAAAAAAAAACACGCACTCACGTAAAATGAAAAAGCAAATGAAACTCATTTTTGGAACATATACCCTCTTACATTATAAACCTCAATTAGCTAAAGCAATCACTGCAGTTTTCTGTGTCCGGCCAGAGAGTCGCTGAATTGAATCCTGGTTTTCACAGGGGGGAAATGTAACTTGAGCACCACTCCTAAGGGATATTTGGCTTTGAATCTACGTGGATGGCTATAAATACTTGCAATCATTGGCTACTGCAGTTTCTAACTATATCACAGTTGCATTGGCCATTAGAAAGCGTTATGAACAATAGCTAATGAATAGGAAGGTTTCAAAACTTTACTGTACAATCTCAATCCTTATGAAAGGTTATGATTGATTGATATTTTTTAATTTATGCAGTTTTATAAATATGTAAATTTTAACTTGTAATGTCTGTTTGCCAAACCTTTGTGGTCTTTGCACCGAATAAAGCTAGTTTGACTTGACTTGAACTTGAGTATTTATATAGCTAAAAGTTCCGACCCAGTGGTAAAAAACACCGTGACTCAATCACTTAAAGCAGATATTGGCTCCTCAGCAGCTTTTATAATTGTTGCTTAACCAACTAAAGCCAGGGTCACTGGAATGATGTGTCAGGGGAGGACCAAATCATGTGGCAGGGTTGACTAAATTATCTGGCGTTGTACAGTACATTTTGTGATACATTTACTTTATTTTGTCATTTTTGCATTGGGTTACACTATCTGGGCATATGTTTCACCTCATCAATACCGATTTTAATTTAATACCCAAATATAGAAAAAAGCAACAGAAAGGTGACTAGTCAAGCTTTCAGAAGGGCCTTTCACTGTGCGGCAACACACAATTATGACTGACTCTAAAAAAAAGAGCATGGGGGTTAATTTTCCTTAGTAGCATAGGGATGAGAGCACCTTTGCTGCAAAAGGTGAGGGCAACACGGTGGAGCAAATTTTTTTCTAAAAGGGAGATGTGGTCTAACCGCAAGAGCTGCTTACTTCGGAACCTATAAACAATTGGTTCTGTCGGGTAGAAAACCATTTCTTTGTAGTTCTTGTATTTAGAAAGGTGATTGAAATACAGATACAAATGACAAATTAACACACAAAGAAAGATGAGAGTGAATATTATTCTCAAAATAAGCAACAGTTTTACTAAATATTTTTCAATTATTCATACAAATGGTCAGAAATTACCACGATGAAACTGAATGAACAAGGGGCTGTCCGGTAATTCAATAGATAAAAAACGGCGTATGTGAGCGTGATTATAGTGACAAAGTGAGTGTAGTGACAGTGACAAGATTTGTGTATTTAAACACAAAGGTGAAGGGTACTATACATATATTTACAATGAAGGCACAGCGAAAAAGATCCAATTTCAAATTCAAATACAATCACCCGTAGCTTAATAATTACATTATATTGTTTTTTTGCTAGATGGGCATCTTAAGACATGGATGGACAGAAAAACCGTCAATGTTTCGACTCTGACAAACCGCATAAGTTGAAGTCGGAAACGGGTCTTCATCAGGACAGGATGGTGTATTGGACAGCCAAATCTTCGATATTTGAAGACTCCAAGAAGGCAAGCCGTAGGAGCCTAGAGGTGAGAGGCACCAGAAGGGGCATCCATCTGGATGTACAGGTTGGAATAAATTCAGTATCTGAGGGGAGCGCTAGAGGGCGCACAGCGGAATGGCTGCTTCGTAAGGCAGCTCCGCCGGCCAGGTTCTACGCTCGGTGAGATCCAGCGGATGCTAAGTGCCTGCACGATCACGGATGACATGAACAGTTGTCGGAAATCGGCGCGCTTACTGTGAGCGTAGTTGCGGACTGAATCGTGCCCCCCTGCATGAAATAATTCGGATTGAAGGAGCGCTGATGAGAAACCACCGGGCGAACTAAGATGGCGGCACTCCGCGACTAATACAATCGGACTCCCGAGACCCTTGTCGCCTGCCTGAGCTCCACAGGCATGCAGCGTTAAGCGCCTGAGGGCGTTGTTGCGGCAATCGGAGTTCGGTGCGCTTACTTGGAACGTAATTAAGGGCTAAATAAAGATTGTCTGCTGGTGCTGCTTGGGTTGGAGCGGTGCTGTGTCTGTGGACGACTTAAGATGGTGGCGCCCCGAGAGTAACCTGTCTGGACAGCCGAGACTGAGTATGGCTGCACACATGCCCCCATCATATAAAGCTAAGCGCTTGGAACTAATATTGAACTAATCGCTTTCGGCAGAACGAAAACAACTACTGCCCATATCTCCCACTATGTAATAAGCGCTAGCGCTGAAGTGGCGCCAACCGGAGGACTGAAATGGCGGCGCCCAGGGCTATGTTTAAGCATGTACGGAATGCCTGGAGGCGGGTGTGCCTGGAACTGACTGCTGCTACCATGGGAATCGCCGGGTGCTGGTGGTAGTGGGAGGCACCTTTCATTACGGCGCAGCGACCCTTCAGATGCAGTTTGGGACCTCCTGATGCGTGCGGCAAGGTTCCCTTCACGCGCGGGGAGCACCGAGTGGTGCTGACCACTATCCGCAGCGGGGATCAGAGAGAGCCACATCATCGCGGCATTAGAAGCACACACGCAGACGTGGCCAGCTCGGACGTGATACCAGGCTGCAACAGCGAATGCGACTGCGGGTAATACCTGTCAGTGCTTGTCACAGGGCGGAATACTAATGGAGAGAAGGCGTCCCATGGAAGTATACTGAACGAAGTGCGGGACCTCGCTGATAACGGCTGGGAGGTGTTAATGCGGGATCTTCTCACCCATTAAGTCTCGCGATGGGCTGCCTCACCTGCACTAAGAGGACTGATGCACACTACTAACGCCCGCTCACGAGTTCTAGGCCCTGCAGCAGCAATGGGCAAACCGGACAAAGTACAGAGCAAGATTACCTTTGATTGCCCCCCAAAAAAACCTGCGAAAGGAGCCACAGCACAATCGGATGCAGACATGGGTGACGACTCACTACCAGCCAACGGTCTGGGGCAAGGTCATAAGGACATACAAAAAAGACTGCTGAATGTGCACGGCAAATTGGACACTATCACGCTGAGGGTGGATAGCATGGCTGCAAAGCTAGATGAGCACGGTGAACGCCTTGTGGAGGCAGAAGCACGCATGTCAACGGTGGAAGATGAATCTCATAATACCACTCATAGATGCTCTGACATGGAGAAACTACTCGAGGTCATTAAATCTAAATCTGAGGACATAGAAGCAAGGTCAGCGAAGAAACAACGTTCGAATAGCGGGACTGGCTGAGACCACCAACACTGGTTGGATGAAGACCTACGTAGAAGACTTGCTCAGAAACATATTCGGGACGGAGCACTTATCTGCGGTATTTATCGTCGAGCGGGCGCACCGCTCTCTCCCTCCCAGACAAAAGCCAGGGGCGCCACCGCTTCCCATGGTCACCCGACTATTAAACTACCGGGATAGAGGCGTTATCTTGAGGATGGCGAGCGAAAAGAAAACTATCGAGTACCAAGGCAACAAATTGGAGTTCTACCCGGATTTCACACTGAACGTCCAGCTGGCCCGTAGAGAATTTGCGCCCATGAAGCAAAAATTGCACGAGATGGGACTAGAGTATGCTATGTTGTACCCTGCCCGGTTGAAGATCACGAAGGACGACAAGACCACTATCTGCCAGACACCGAAGGAGGCGCAGGAGTTCATTAAACGTATTGCCCAGCGACGACGAGAACAGTGACGCGCCGAGCAGCACCAAGACTCAGACTGAAATGCTGCAGACTGGATTCCAGAGGAGACGGCGGACTTGAGAGGTGCCGGTAAGACCCCAGCCAGGGCGGATAGAGACAATGCACACGCTGTACGGAACTGTGTTGCCTGGATGGCTGTCGGAGATACTGAGTTGTGCGATCGACCTGCTGACAGGGTAGTTGGGATGAAATGTATGCATTACGTCGCTTCATTGGACACTTCTGCATGTCGTGAGTATAGAGGGGCTTTGAGAAGTGTAACGCACCATGTGGACTGGCATCCATGACCTCATGCAATCTCTCATTAGTTATGGGGTTCACTGCGACATGGAGGGCAGTTGTATAGTCGACCGATAACCTAGACTACAGTGTGCTCTCTGTTGGTGTGGAACTATTTTGGGAAGAACCAAAAGTTTGATACTCTACTATAGATTGGTAGCGAGAAGGGAGAATAGTAGCTCTGGGAAATGTGCTCTATGCAAATTGTGAAAACGATTATGTACTATTCATGCTTGGGGAAGATATAAGACAGGATGCGGGTACTTTATGATGTTATTGATAACCTGGCCACATCCACTCCGGTTGGATGCCGATGTGTGACCTAGATGGACCCCCCAACAGGGTATTCCCCTACCAAAGATATGATCTGTTAACTGTTTTTCTCATGGTATGTCTTTGGCATGATTGGGTTGCCAAAGTGGGAGGGGGGTGGATGGGAAGTTCTGAGGGAGTTAGTATTAATTCACTGCATTTGAGAAACACTGCCGCACTCCAGCATAGGTGCTTTCACGCAATTGCTGCAATCTTGTCACTTTGTGCGAGGGCCAGGGGTGCCAAAGGGTACACTATGGGGCACAGATATACAACGGTACGTAAGACATGACTGACAAAAAACTGTCAGATAAACTAACATTTATGACATGGAATGTACGGGGTGTTAAAAATCCGAAGAAAATACGGCAAGTATTAGCCTATTTCACTAGACTCCATGTCGACATTGCATTTATACAGGAGACGCACATAGATCCACACACACCGAACCGCATAGGACAACGGTGGGCGGAATCGGTCCATGGAGCTGCTTACTCATCGTATTCACATGGGGTACTTATACTGATCCAAAGAGGGCTTCAATTTAAAGTGGACCAAGTTCAGGCAGATAAGGAAGGGCGCTTTGTGGCGATTGCGGGTACATTGAGGGGGCAGAGACTCAACCTCCTTAACATTTATGCACCAAACACAGATGATCCTGACTTCTTTCATACCCTTTGGCAAACTATAGCTACACTACCTGATGTTCCATTGATATGGGGGGGAGATTTTAATGTTGCGCTTAATGAAGATATTGATAGATCCCCAGCATCAACCGAACCGCACAAACGCGCTTTGGTGCAACTGCACAGCATTATGCGAGAAAACTGCCTCCATGATCTTTGGAGACGGAGGCATCCTACGCAGTTAGAAGCCACGCATACCACCGCAGCGCATGGTAGTTGGTCTAGAATAGATTATTGGTTGGGCTCCGCTGAAGTGTCCTTATGGGTGGAAGAGGTGTCCCATCAACCCCGTACCCTCTCTGACCATAACCCGGTGCTGCTCAAGCTCACACTCCCGCACTATGTATCCCCCCTCCCCCCTCCCCCCCCATTTAGCTGGAGATTCAACGGGAAGACTTTACTGGATCCTTTGTACTCGGACACCCTAAGAAAAGCCGTAATAGAATTCTTTGAGATAAATGCTCCTACCACTGATGATCCTGGGCTCCTATGGGAGGCATTTAAAGCTACCATCAGGGGTGTCTGTATGAGTACACATGTGGGTATTCTGCTGGATTTGCGCCAGCAACTAGAGCGACGTGAGGGTAAGATACGTGAGCTTGAAAAAGAGTATGCCCAAACGCAAAACCCTACCCTTTTGGGCCAAATTAGAACTGAAATATCGGAATATCAGAAAGGTGCGGAGGACGAACTGAAATATGTCTCCAAGCGTCATATAGCGAGGAGCTATGGAGAGGGGGGTAGGCCGGGTGCAGTGTTGGCGGCCAAAATCTGTTCCAAGAGACCACCACCGGTAGTACAGGTGGTTCGTGACGCTGAGGGAACCCCGCAATGTAACCCGCAGGGGATATTAAAGGAATTTATTGATACTTATGGGGCCCTATACACAGCAGAGGCCACAGCTACGGCTGCTGAGATAGATCAATATTGTGACGATGTTGCTCTCGCCTGGCTCTCCGTCACACAGAGAGCCTATCTCTCCTTACCTGTGACGGTTGAGGAGGTCACTGAGGCTATACAAGCGCTCCCTAATGGTAAGGCTCCCGGGCCCGATGGATTCACTGGGGAGTTCTATAAAGCTTATGCAGATCTGTTAGCCCCTCACATAGTAGCTATGCTTGGAGATGCACACGAGAAAATATTACCCCAAACATTGCGAGAAGCGATGATTCTGGCCCTCTTGAAACAGGATAAAGATCCGGAAAGTTGTGAATCGTATAGGCCATTGTCATTAATGAATGTGGATACCAAAATTCTATCTACGCTATTGGCTTACAGGCACAAACATCTGATGACTAAATTGGTCCTCCCTGACCAATCTGGTTTCATACCTACACGCTCTACATCGCACAACACCAGAACCCTGTTTGCTTTAGCGCATTACCTGACACCCCAGACAAAAGCGGCTGCAATAGTGTTAGATGCTGCTAAAGCTTTTGACGCCATACCTTGGACCTATCTGAATACAATACTGCGCAGAATGGGGTTCCCGCAGATGTTCCTACAATGGATCAGGCTGCTATACACGGCCCCCACTGCTCGCATACGGGTTAATAATTACATCTCAGAGGTAATACCCATCGCTCATGTTACCAGGCAAGGGTGCCCATTATCCTCTTTGCTCTTTGCCCTAGCTCTGGAGCCCCTGGCCTGTAAACTGCGGCAGGAACATCATTATTCGGTGTTGCAGTTCCCGCAGCGCCCCCTTCACATATCATTATATGCTGATGATATGTTGTTATATGTCCGGGACCCAGAAGTAAACTTTAATCCTCTACTGAGGGAGTATGTTCAATTTGGAAGGCAATCGGGGCTCAGGATTAATTGGGCTAAATCAGTAATACTACCCTTAACTGACAGTACGCATCACTTTCCCACTGACTTCCCTCTAGCTTGGCAGACGGACCCCGAACGCTACTTAGGAGTATGGTTTCATAGAGATCCTGAAGTGGGCATCCACACAAAGTACGGCAGAGTGGTCTCGGCGCTGGAGGACAAGATAGAACGGTGGATCCAGCTTCCTTTATCGCTCGCCGATAGGCTCGCTATTGTTAAGATGGTGGTCCTGCCAAAACTGCTATATCTGTTCAATAACATCCCCATTAAAGCACCAGCAGCAGTGTTTCGAAGACTAAATACTATGACATTGAAACTGATTTGGGCAGGTAAATCGGCTCGTATCGACCTGCAATCACTGACACTACCGTACTCTCGGGTTGGGTTCAAGGTTCCTGATCTTTTCCTGTATTATTTGTGTGCTCAGGCCCAGTATGCGCACTATTGTTACCATAAAAACCCGTATCTTACACATGTGGCGATAGAAGAGGGAGATGAGTTGCCAGTTCCATTAGATGCCATTATAACCCACAAGAGGGCTCCTTTGCATAAACAAGACATAAACACGGTTGATACAACGAATGCAGCATGGAGACGGATAGGTCAAAAGGCTAATAAATTACCACTCTACTCCCCGGAGTTACCACTTCACTTCCATCCAGATATCTCAGCCACACAAGAAAAGGTGGGGGATGGAGCTACTTCAGTGGGTGGGTATAGCCACACTGGGTGATTTATATCAAGAAGGGGTTTTTAAGACGCTAGAGGATTTCGATTATGTTCAAAATCAAACACCGCTTTTTAAATTTACATATCTTAGGTTGCAGAGGGCGATTAAGGCCCTATTCCCGACATACCCTGCTGAACCGCCAGTGCTACTGACCTTGCAGCTACTCCTTATATCTCCTGCACCCAAACATTTAGTCTCCAGGCTATATAGAGCACTGCAAGCCGAGATAGGGGCAACGACGGATAAGGCATTACAGAAATGGAACAAGTGTTTAGCTGTTCCACTAACAGAGGACGAATGGTCTACAACTGGTACCATAACGGGATTACTGAAGCCAAATGGCAATCTGCGATTGATACACGTCAAATATTTGCATCAAACCTATCACACTCCAGCTAGGTTACACAGATTTGGGCTTCGCCCGGATTCCAGGTGCCAACGATGTGGGACAGAGGGGGCAGATTTTATCCATCCTGCTTGGTATTGTACAGGGGTGTCTGAATTTTGGGTGAAGGTGGTACGCATGTTAGGGGACATGGTGGGTACCCACTTAGATTGCACTATACGGACATGTTTATTGGGATTATTGCCAGGAATTCGTGCTTTGAAGCGTAAGTTTTGTGCCAAAGCATTGCTCATGGCGAATCGCAGGGTGTCGATTGGGTGGGGGAGTAAACAGAGTCCTAAGGTGAACCTATGGATCCAAGACATGGTCTACTGCAAAGACACTTTGCTGACATATGAAGAGGAACTGCCTGTATGATCGCGACCCAGGAACTATTGGAACTTTTTAGTTGGATACCTCAATGACCCTAATGAACAGCTGCAATGTGCCCTGATTGTAGTGATACATGTATTATTGATTTACAGTGGAGTGGTGTGGCTCACTGGTTAGAGACAGCAGACCCGTAAGCAGAGAAGGGCCCGGACCAGGGTTCAATTCCCGACGCGGCAGGGTTGTGGATCAGGGTCAAAACGGACTCGATAATTCTCGCCTCGGTGCCTACTCTAACCAGGGAACACACTCGGCAACTCTGGGCATTAAGCTTGCCTCATCTCTACAACGGCCCCCCACAGACGCCGGGGATGCCTGGTTTCACCTTGGAGATACCCAAAAGGGACCATCTCACAGGGAAAACCAGGACGGGTTCCCCAGCGGTCTTCAGCGCCAGGATACTCCTTGGAGTCGCAGTGCGCTTTACAAGTACACCCACATTTACAAATGCATATGAATTGTTGGACTAGTAGTGTTGTAATGCAGTAATACTGTAAGGAGTTGTCTCACAGATGTCACGCGGTTTGTCATTGTTAATTTTATGAAATGCCAATTAAAAAATAAATAAATAATTCAGTATCTGAATGTTGAGAAGCTGAATGAAAAAATTGACAGTCCTTGCAGTGATGACGCATCCAACTGGTGGTCTGTATGAGTCTGGGAAAATCACATCAATACGTGGCAATGAATGTCACATGCAGCGTGTTTAAGGTTTCAAGGCATCATTTTGTCTCTGAAGACATTGCGCCGACGACGAAATGATGCCTTGAAACCTTTATAAACACACTGCGTGTGACACTCATTGCCACGTATTGATGTGATTTTCCCAGACTCATACGGACCACCCCAAGGAAGTGGAGCCCATTGTTCTCAACCTGTACCAACCTGAAACCCCCCAAAATGTTGTATTTAGGGGTGACCCCGAACCTTGTCTCCTCAGACAAGCAAGCAGAAGGACCAAAGAGCCGTGCCGAAGGAAGAAGAGGAGGACATCAACTGCCTTGGCCCCAACCCTCTGGTCGAACCTGAACTCGACCTGCACCAGCGGGATCCCGGAGCATCCAGCATCCCCCCCAGAACCTGGAGGACCTGCAATGCCTTCCAAAGACTCTCCCGTGAGCACCGGTCTTGCTCAAGAACCAGACTCTGGCTCCGGCCAAATCCGCGAGTTTGCACCACTCTGCACCTGACGCACACAGCCTGAGGTCGAGTGGCCCAACACCACAAGAAGGTCCCCCCAGCGAACCTGACCTGGTGATCCCTGCCCGACAAGGTGGGTGCACCTTGTATGCTAACTCTTATTTTCACCTTTGCCCTGAGCTTAACCCTAGGAGCTTTGCTCCCTCAACCCAGTGGCTTGCCCGAGATCAGCCACCAGCTGATGGCCCCACAGGCTAACATTGGGCCTTAGCACTCTGCACCCGGCCGCCCTAGTGCCACTGAGGGTGCTCTTTGAGTGCATCCTTGACCCTCTGGGAACCCTTGTTCTAACCCCAGAAATTCAACTCTCAAAACAGATTGCTTACCTGCAAACCGATAACCGCATTTTCTTCCATAGGATTGCATTGACTATTTTTCCTCTGAAAAAGTTCAGTTTTGAGTTGTGTTGGTTTGGAAACCCAAGCAACTGTGTTTTAATGTCAAAGTGCTTTACTTACCTTTGACTGGGAAATGTCCCAGTGTGATACCTAGGCATACCACACTGAGTAGAAAAAGTAATCTCAAGAGTAATATAAAAAGCTATCACAAAGTAATTACAAATATCAACTGTCTTTAAATGTTTTACAAACCTGTAACAAAGTCAATTTTATCCAGCTTGCATATTCTTATCAACCTGTTTTGTAAAGTGCAAATTAACTTACTGGCTTAAAGTCCTGCGTTGTTTAAAAAATAAAATACAACTGAAGAAGTTTTTCATACAAACAATTTGTGTGAGTTCAGTCTTTGAGTGGGTGACATAATTTCTTGCCTGAGTGTATACAATAAAGGATTAACACTACCCTCTGATAAAGCCTTACTGCTCTGCATGCCCACACTACCACAAATAGAGTGTAAGGTGCTATCTACTTTTACTTCTGTAAGCCTGTGGTGATCCACTGGACTCTGTGCACACCAGGCGCGCAACACCCATTGGCCTCAAAGGGCTTTAGCCCCCCCCCGTCGTGTGTGGCAGCCTGGGATGAGACACTTCCCGGACCGCTCACAGCCGCACCCGAGCACTTCACAGGTCTTTAAAAGACCTTGTGCATGTTAATGGGGCTTTGTTGTTGTTTCACCCCTTCTAAGAGCCCATGCAGCTCGACTCTGCCGATTGCCTAAAGATTAAGCCCACCCCCCCCCCCGAATTTTTTTCTTAGGCCCCCCCCTGAAATTTGACTCTTGTTGCGCCTCTGGTGCACACTGTACCTTACTTTGGTTTAGTATATACAGAGCCAGCTTTCTACAGTGACACACTTGTTGATATGCTGTGCTGTATACAGGTATGACAACTGCTTCAGTACTGCACCCTGTGTTGTGTGCACCTGGGGACGTCTGCTTCTACATTACACAGTATATGCTGGCACGTCATTCTGCAGTCCTTATTCAGTCGAGTAACTGGATTTTATTTCATTGCAAATTGCCACTGTGATGAGCTTTTATATGGTGTTATTAATAGGAATGCTACTGCTGAAGCCACTGGACAGTCTAGAGTATCTATCTCCATGCCAACTGCATGATGTTTGCACCTCACTGTGCTACCAAGCACTATTGGCTGACCAATAACTCGGACCACTTTAAAGTAATGAACATTTAGCTAAACATTGAGTTATTTTCAAGTTAGTTTTCATCCCCCAATTGGATTATGAATTCTAATCTATAATTGATGGGCTAGTTGATGCACTGGAAGGCTCTGATTTATGTTCAGCCACAGTGATGACATATTGGCACAACATATTAGGGACATGCTGGCAGCATTTTCCCAGTGATACTTGTACTTTGAGAGTGCTCTAGAGTTTGAGTACAATCTAAAATTGAAAAGAACTTTAAGTACCACTATGTCTATGGACTCCACATCTGTTCTTAACTGAAATTGTCAATCTCCTTAATATTAGTTTTTGTCATAGTCCTTTATTAGGTCTCGCCTGCCGATGCGCTTGCGCATTCGAGCTGGCAAGAGATATAGGGGCTTATCCAGAGTTTAACCAAAGTGGCGATTTGATGCAGTGCATGTGCGCTTTTAGGTCAATGCGCAAGCGCAATGAGTTAAAATGCGCCTGCACAGCATCAAATCACCAGCCATCTGTTCCCCAGCTTGGTGCCGCCAGCAGCTCTTCAAAGGATTTCTCCTCCCCTTTTTCACGGCCGCCATATGGTCCCTTAGAGCGCACACTGCCCCTGCAGCAGTAGTGACACTGTAAATGCGACTGTGATCGTAATTACTTTCATTTTGTTGCCCCGCATATTAAAGGCTGCTTCTGGTTTAGACATTTTTTGTATTCCCTTTTCCATTAGCGTCATATATTGTCTTCCATCTCATTCCTCTTTCTTATTTTCTGAATATCTTCCACCTCCCCCCCCCCCCCCCCTAACTGTTTCCCATGTTAAGGTTCTCCAGCGCCGCAAGGTCATGCGAATGGCAAGAGCGCTATGCAAATATATGCCTGCAAGCATAGCTTCATCCACGTCTCTTTCTCCTGACTTTTTTTCCCTTTCCACACCTTATTTTCTTCCCTTCCTTTCTTCGTATCTCCCTCTGTTCTTTGTTTCCCCTCCACGCTCGTTTCCCCTCTGGCTACCACTTGTCTTTTCTGCACCTCTTCCTATTTCTTCTCTTTTCTGAGCGTCTGTGCCCGTCGCCTCTCTCCCACCCAGGTTTTTTTTACCCCGCCCCATACAAAGTATGCCCTCTTCCCTCCACCTCAGCAGTAACATGGACACTTGCGCATAACTTAAAGGATATTGTCCTGTCTGTGCCTCTTTGCCGGGGGAATGGATTCTCTGTGGCATTTTGAAGCGCTCGAACAGGATCTGCGTCGAGGCACTAGCATGCCGGAAAACAGTAAGCACTAGTGCGCTAACCCTGCTTTCTTCAGCTAGTACCAAAATGTCCAATCTCGGTACCTTAAACCCAGGCCCTGAGACGCAGGAGGCAGGTTAACTATTACCTCATTCGTCTTTGAATGCCTGCCCAAAAAATTAAAGTCCTCCCCTGGAGTCCGATGGGATTCCTACTTGACTTTCTCTGTCCAGGCCCAAATGGAATATTTTACATTTCTGTTTTTAGGGATGAATAACATTTAAAAGTGGCTTTTTTTAATGAATTCTTGTTATACCTTCCTGTTTTCCACCCCCATCTGCCCTCCTGTTATCCATCTCCACCCACCTTTGCTTTTCCAACCCCACCTGATTGCCAAAGCAAATAGTTTGCCCATAGGTGAGAGCGATTCCGCCTGGCTCGAGCGCGTCCACTTCAAAGCCATCTGTTGCTCGGCCTCACTTCTCCACTTCTCCTCCCCCTAATTACATCCCTGTTCACGGCCGCGAGGCCGTGCTTTAAAGGGATCCGCAGTCCCGCCCCTAAACGCTTCTTTCCTGACTCCACTCTTCCATTCAGTCCTCCTCCCTTTATTTAAAATCACATTGCGTGTGCTCAGTTTATTTTAAATGTTTAAAAATGCATTTATAACAGCCACTGGCGCAAGTGTTTAATGCCACGTGTGATGGTTAAATGCTGAATGAAAATCACAGGCTTGTCTTTGATACACCGATTTTTGTTCACACCGTTAAAAGAAATGCAGTACAAATTAAAGGGTCCCTGAACCTTCTATAGAATAGTGCTGCTGAGACCATGATCTGAAATTAAAATTACCTTGCCCTGTGTATATTCCCTTATTTCATGTTCTCGCGTGACATCCAGTGGAAACGACGGTACACAACCGGCCTAAAATACAGCGACGCCGCGCTAATCCTCCTGCCAACAAGTTACTTGAAAATCAAAACACAATACACGGCACCCCAGAGTTTTCAAGGGAATGAATCAGTCACTGTTTATAAAAATGTTGGCCGCTTTTAGCACTGCACTGTTAGGCATTATGTAAGCATTTTCAGCCTTTAGAATGCATTTTTCAGAGTCTGGCATTTTCTGTTTTCCGCATCGGAAATATTCCGTGGACTTTGTTAAATGATTTGGTTTAACTCTTATTTCCCTATTCTAATCCACCATTATACTTTTGGCTACTTGCCGAAAAGCACTTCGAAGACTCGGCAGGGGTACTAAGCGCTATATAAATGCAAGCGCAATTACATTGATGCAAACCCTGACGTAAAAGGGCAGACCAGTCCTTTTTTGTATCCACGACATGGCTGCAAATGCCGACCAAGCTCAATACGAACTATATATTGGAGTGCATCACAAGGCCTGAGTCTTACAAAATATGTGTGCAACTCTGACTTGAACGGGCACTATGAAGTCTATGGGAAACGTTGTGATTCTTAAATCCGCTTCTGCTGGGTTATTTTTTCAACTAGTGTGGGTGCACTGCCTCGCTTCATGAGAATATTTCCAACTGGCAGCACACTGTACACATTACCTATGAGGTCAGAGCAAACAACGCCTACTTTCTTTTCACCCTTCATTAGGAGTGAGACCATTTCAAGAAGGTAGTAATGATTGGCTTAATATGCATATGTTCTCTAAATGTTTGAAGCTTTATTACAAATGTCACAAAAAGATGTTAATATTTCACTTCTGTTCTTGGATTTTCGTCACAATAAAATACACTGAACATAATCTTTACAAAAGTTTAAGCTATTGCCATTATAAATTACAATAACTTTTATTTAAGTATTAATTATTAAACAATAATAAAAGCCATTTTTATTTGTAATATCAACACATCTAAGTCACGTAAATAATACACATATTGCATTACAAATGTGATAGGTGTCACATTTGCGAAAGTTAAAACTATTGGCATTGTAAATTACAAAGCTATTAATTTCGCTATTTTCAATACCAACACATAAATAAAAAATTTGTCATTTACAATACCAATAGCTCAAACTTTCCTAATGCGAGACCTATTGCATTGCAAATGCTTGTTCTTATAGTGCTGGTTTCATTTGAGTTTTCTTGAGCAATTTGATAAGTGGCATGCTTGAAGTACAACTCTATGTGGAGTAAGTTACTAGTTTTGAATAGTAGTGGTAAACAGTCCATGTTTTCTAAAAGCTTATAGGTCGATTGTTGGCAGAGACTCCGAAGAAGGGAGTTTGCTATTTTGGGAGTACAGCAGGTCGCCTCTCCAATGACTTATGTAATTCTAAGTAAGCTACACCATGAATATTGAAGAGAAGTGAAACGGTGGCGCGGGTGTGGGAGGTGGAGGCTGACAAAATAAGGAGCGAATTAAGATGAATGCAGGCCCCATAGCATGGACTGTGCTCAGTGAAATTTACATTGCCTCCCTTTCCACAGGTGGCTGTTGACATGGAGTTTGCCAAGAACATGTATGAGCTGCATCGAAAGGTTACATCCAATGAACAAATTGTTGGATGGTAAGTAAATTATCGAAACTCTGTCTAATTGTTGTACTGCTATCTACCTATTCTCATGTACCCGACTGAAAACAAGAAGGGGCGGCTGTGACAAGCTGGTTTCAGGAGACATAAGTGAGCTGGCTTGAGGCAGTTAAAGGGGGGTTTAGTTTGATAGAAGGTTGCATGTAGATTCAGAACCACAGTAGTTCTTGTTTTATCAAGCTGCTTTGCAAAAATAAATTTCCCTGCAGCATATACCAGATGGCAGGGTTTACTGCAAGTTTGACCAAACCTTTACAGATTGAATCATATTCCACCTTCCCACCTTATAATAGCGACTTTACGCCACAGTTGGGGTTCCCTTCGTATTTTTTCCGTGTTCCTTTTTTTATCAAACATCCGCGTTTAAATACACTTTACCCTCCCTCTTGTAAAACTGCAGAATGCTATCACTATATCTGTATTGTATTGTGACATTTATATGGCACTTACTACCCCATGTGAGGCACTGAAGCTCTTGCTTATATGGTTAGCATGCTACACCTTGTAGGGTGTGTGGTTAGAAGGATGTTGTCTTTGTTTTGTTGTGGGAAGTGTTTCCATGTGGTGCGTGATGACCACTGAGGTGCGGTTATTGTGAAATGGAACGCACACTTAGCAGTGTGATGGATGAAGAAGGGTGAGAAGTAAGAGCACAGTTTATGGTTTTCGGTATGTTGGAAGCCTAGAGCAGCTTTGCAAGTCCCTTTATGGTATTAATTATGTTCATGTTTCCCTTTTACTATCAAAAGGGGTTTGGGCTTCAAGAAAAGTAAAACTAAAAAGTCCTAATTTTGCTTTTCATTTTTCTAAATAAAACATTATTGATCAAACACTGAATGTATCCCACAACGTGTAATATTTTCACCCCCAAATTCGTCATAGTCCAAGTATGAGCGGGGACTAATACAAGGACAATACAAGGACTGTGTTGTGTCCTAGCATAACTGTTATGATAATTCCACAGTTCAGTAGTTATGTTACCTGTTCATTTGTCAAGTTTGTCCTGTTTATTAGTTTTTAGGTTAAGCCTGGGTAGTGCATGCGCTGCTGCGAGGCATGCAGCAGTGGAGTATGGACTTGAAACCCCACCCATATTTGTAATTGTCTTGTGTCATTGTCCTTCATAAATGCTGGCTTCCTATTCTTTATGAGGCTTGTTAGTGCCTCCTTGGTACCGCCTTGTCTGCATTTGTTACAGCCCATAAAGACTGGACCTTTTACTTGTGTTGTAACACGGTATGTTTTATTTACAGTCTGACAACTCTTTTTTTTTTTAATGATTTGTTCTCTTCCACGCACAGTATGCCTCCTGTATTTTTTTCTGCTTACACATCATGCTTTTACTTTAATATGGCACACTCGTGCCTTTCTCTGTTGTGCACCTAAACATTGTTTTTGTACTTAAATTAACAACATGGTGCCCACTCAACAATGGTCCCTGCTGCCCGCTCCCGGGCGCCGCGCTTTAGGTTTCAGCACAGCACCGGTTTTTACAATAATATGGGCGTACAGTCAACAATGGTGGCTGCTGCCCACAGCCCTCTTCTGCAGCACTTTCATTTAAGGATCTTCACCGACCTTTGTGGTCTTGCGCCACAGAATTTGACAGACCTGATGCCCAAGCCCGCACTGGGCCTATATGTATATTTGTTCTTCTAGCCAACTCTGTTACTCTCTTGTTATGTTTTGATCTCTTCGCCAGGAGTGTAATTAGTCGCCACAAGCCGGACATGCAAGCAGCAGTAACGACTGCGTCATCTTGAACATGGCGTTTGCTAAAAAATAGCAGTGCCAGCAGAAACATTGTAGGGGGAGCAAGAAACAACGTGGTTACATTCCGTCAAAAGAATGTATTTGAAAAAACAAACCTGCAGATATATTCTTTGATGTTCATTGCACCCATGATCACGTCTTTGCTGGCACTGCTAAATTGATAAGAAGCAAAATGTGTGCGTCTTTCTGCATCTCCCTGACCTGTCATTCACCATCCCCCTCACCTCTCCCGCCCCTTCCTGATCGCTACTTGTTAACTCCTTGTAGTGATGAGGTAAAATGCACGTGGCAAGTTTTAACGAACACATTTGACAGTTCAACTGCCGCTAAATCGGGAGAGCCCCAAAAGTGAGGAGAACATGAAAATAACTCACCACAAGTAGTGCGAAGCGCATAAAAAGTTCCATACATCCACTGCTACCGCAATCATCGCAAAGTGTGTGGATCGGGAGTGGAAACACCATTAAGTAAAGAATGGCATAAAAGCAGCAAACTAAAAACCACTACGCGCCCCATACACAGATAACATTTTTTTTTCAGGTTGAAACTATAAAGAATATTTCTTGTGCTCACTGGAAAACACAAGACCATATGCTGAGCAGTGTAGGATTCAACCTGATCACCCCGAAACCTAATCCTAGCGTCATCAGACGAAACCTGTTGTATAAACAGCTTAGAAAACCACTGTGTCGTGTTGATAGGATTGTATTGCCAAAATCTATGATGATTTTGAATTTCTTCAGGGTCAAAATAATTTACAAAATGTAGGCTGAAGTGTTGATGTAAGAATAACAGCTTGTAATAATTCAAAGATCCAAGTGAATAAACGATTGTGTAAGTCCTTGGGGTCAGACATAGTATGACTGGAAATGCACCTATGTGACCCAAAAGAATTTTGAGGTTGAATCTTTTTAGGCTAGCTGAACTGGGTACAAGAAAGTCCATAATAAGTAAAGTAGTACAAGCACAGCACGCCTGGGCAAGGGCTGTCCAATGCGGAGAACACTGCTGGGGCTGAGAGGCGTAGTGCTCCATGTTCTTATGTTTCATGGTGACATCTTTGGCTTTCTGTGAGGAAGTTCTTTCATACTTGTAAACGTCTTTGTTTTTCTGTGAAAAACTCCCATGAATCTCCTTTGGATTTTTCCTTTCCTGTGGATACCTCCTCTTGTAACACTCCTTCCTACAATTTCTTTGGTGCAACCTTTCTGCTAACTATTTTGTTCAGTTTTATTGAATCCCGATAAACCAAGACTATGGTCCCATAATGCTATAGTTTGTTTAATTAAGTAAAATGAAAGGAACATTCCTGCTCGGTTGACGCTAAATCATTTAGTCGCTCACAACCCTCTTTCGGCAGTTCCGCTACAATGCTTCTGTTTTTTGTGCGTATATTGATTATTCACTCTGTAGCGCAGGAGTCTCTGCATCCGAATCTCTTACTTCGTCCATATTTCCAACGTGACTCGGCTGCAGGATAACATTTGCTCTTCAGTATTCAGGTGCACATTTCTTAATAATGCTTGTATTTTTCTGTTCTTCTGGGAGTTTAATTGTTTTCCAAATAAGTTCTGGGCTGTACGTTTAACCAAAGGTTTAATCCTCAGCTGCTTGAATCTACCCACCTGTCCACTTTTAGACCTTTAGGCTCACTTTTAAGGAAGACTCCTGTTCCAAATCAACTGCTGAAAAGAAACCATTTGGCTGTTTACTTGAGTTTTGCCTACAGTCTATTTTTTTTCTTTTTACTATTTTTATTATGTACGGACTACTGAATCTCACTCGTATCCTAATGTTTTGTTTTAGACATGATCATTTTCTGTTTAAGACCTATCTGATTGATTTAAGGGCTCTTTGGTTCTTCAAGCTCCGGTCGTTTTGCCACAATTTCGGGACAAAAGCTCACATTAAGGGAGTATCGCCATTCAGCGAATTAAAAGCAGCCCAGTAAATCAGTAATAATGGCCATTGGACGTCGGCATCAAAAGATGAACTGTGCAAAAAAATGCTGTGCAAGTCGTTACCCTATTACCATCAGTCACTATTTGAAATTGAGTGCACTCCACAATACAAATACTGGATTGCAATTTTACCAGATTTTACCACGCATGACATATGCCCTCCCCTTAGAAAGCCACGGAGATGATGCTTCTTTCTTTTAGGGCCTGTCTAAGTTAGACTCTCGCGTACTGGTTTTAAAGACTCTGAACTGTTTTAGTCCCATTTCCTCTGCCCCAGTGATGTTCAGCTGATTTGTGACCTTTAGTTGTGGGTCTTATGACCCCTCCAGTTAAAATTCCCTTTAACTACTGTCCAATTTTCAAAGCTGTGTGTAAAATAACCATTTGCCTCCTGAGGTGAAGGTTACACAGACAGTTTTATGTTTTCTTGGCCTCTTAGCAGTTTTAGACAAACCCAACTAAAATTTGTGCTTCAAAATTTAGCAACTCCTGCTGGAATAGTTCTTCCCTCCTACCTTGTTTCCTACAGTAGCACCCTGGAAAACGCATTTAACGCATGTATGAAGATTACACACACCTCAATCTCGACATTGTGGTGGCATTTGGAAAATGTAAAACAGTAGGTTTATTTTTCTCGTTCTGAATAAAAAAAAAAAAAAAAAAAAGTTCTGCCTGAGTAGGCAAAGAAAAAATTCTAGTCTGCCACTGCAAGAAAATGTTTACAAAAATTGTCATTTACAACGCTATAGCTCTAACTTTCTCAAATGCGAGACCGATTGCATTGCAGATTGCTCGTTATTAGTTGTGCACACACCAAGATTGTTCTATACTTCTGTTATTCCATTTCCTACTTTATGATAATAATATGTAAAGTGCATCAAAACAAAATAACCACTCATATGCTGTCAATTCTATTCCTTCCTTTCGTCTTCTCATTCTATTCTCCCCTCCACTTGTCTCTGCCCCCCTCTTACATTTAGCGAGATCTCGCCCATCATCCACTCCTAACAAATCACTCCTGTTAATATTGCAGGTCAGGTAGTTTGTATCCACTATTAATTCTTAATTTGGGATTGTTGTATTTTCCAATTGGTTACTCGGATATTTGGCTTCCTATGATAAATTTATTCTGAATTGAACTGTGGGAAAGCGATCTGCTGACGGTCCAAATCCATTGGGACAAAGGATATAAACTCTTAAACCATACCTTTGAATTCTGTACAATAACTATGGGAGTCAACAGATTCTCAATAGCGCAATCAGTGGTCGCCTTCAGATTTATACATTGATCTAATTAGTCTTCACTTTGCCTAAGCCTAATCCTTCATTCTAGGACTACTGTTCTATCCAATGTGGTTCAGGTTTGCCATTAAGCTAATAACTGATACAACTGTTTAAGGGAATTATTTGTAAAGTTTAAATTCAAATATGAAGGTTTACCTGTGTTTGTTTTTTGTAGGTATGCCACTGGACACGATATCACAGAGCATTCAGTACTAATTCATGAGTATTACAGTCGAGAGGCACATAACCCTATCCACATGACCGTGGACACAAGCCTGCAGGGTGGACACATGGGCATTGATGCTTACATCAGGTAAATATTCAGGATGTTGCTTGGTGGGGTAATGAATTTGATGGTAGAAACAAGGAGTGGATGCTACCGTCACTAGTAACTCTAATATTGAAAGACTAGTTAGCTGCATCACAACATCAGTTTCTAAAGAGATCTCAGTGGTTTGTTACCTAAAGGTTTCCAGTGTCACTACTGTTTATGTAGAAGGTGCTGCCAAATTTATTGATGATTTTCTTCCAGTCCTTTTAAGGATGAGAAGTCTAGAACATAATTTGATTTAAAGGTGACGATATAAGAACCAATGCGGACACTTGTTTTTTTGCGGACTTAGAAAATAGCTTCATCAGAGAAATATAAATTGTCAACTGAAAATACTCTCAATATAAATCATATATTCCTCATTGTGTCCAGAACATATATACATTGTTGCACTCAACCTGGTACTGTCACACTTTCAAATACATCCTTTCCAGTCTTCACTTGGTAATAGATTTAGCTACGGTAATTGTTTTTGGGGTTAGCAATTTCAATACACCAATAATGTCACTTGTCATCTTTATTTAAAGTAAACCTTTTTCACACATTAGAGCTGTAGGGTTTTTGTACACCTACCTTGTCTTTTGTATTCTTGCAGTATGATTTGGGCAAACAACTTCATCACAAGGTTGTCACTTTGTCAATGTATCATTAATTGTCCCTCTTACCATAAGTGGTGCAAAGTAAGAATGGACTTTAGTGACCATTTAGGTTGGCATCTTAGAATTAATTGAGAAACGGTGTTTATCACGTGACCTGGGCGAGATAAATGTATTGGAGGCACATTTCAGCATTGCAAGGAATTGACCTCTTATCCTCTGGAGACATGACCAGCATAGGTGGGATGGTTGTTGTTTTCCCCCCCAATTTGATTAGGTTATCTGATTATCCTTTTCATTTGGGTCGTCTTCATGACCTTATTAATCATACTGCCCCTCTTCCCTGAACATTGTCATCACCCTTTTTATGAGTAATATCGTGGGTTTGTGGCAGGTTTTTGCCTGCAAAGCTGGAAGCGTGAATGATAGTGCCACCACTGGCAGCAGTCCTGGGGTCATCGTTCCATGTTTCTTGGTCAAGTGTTGCTTTGGTGCGAGATCTTGAGGTACAGATCGAGAGAGAATAATGATAATGGAATAGAAATCAGTGCTCTTTGCTTTAAGGAATCTACAAGGACCTGGATGATGTGTGGGGGTTAAAGCAAGTGCTAAGATTAGGGAAAGTACATGGAAGGCGATCTGCATCTTTGTAACCGATTTGGATGTTCTGGTTCATCATTATCATATTGGTCATCTGATGCGAGTTGAAAGGGGTCTTAGCTTTCTTCAGTTTGGCCTGTGATTGTGCAGTTTACGGATCATTGTGTCTCAATTCTTTCAGTGTGCATCGGTTACTAGACAGGCACTAATGCTTTAAATGCATGCATGTTAATACCACAAAATAATTTAATCTTGTGATGGATTTCCATTCTGACTGTGAATGGTTGAAGAATGTAAATGCACAAAATGACAGTTTTTTCGTTTGTGAACTTTGGGGTGGGGAAATGTGTTTTTTTCTTTCTTTTTGTTATACTTTTAACTATCCAGATGATATCCTTCTATGTATTGATGGTGCTGATTTTATCTTCAATTAGCACCTGAGTTTGGTCTTGCCAAAATTGTGTTGTCATGTCATTGTATGCTTATATGTCGTTTTTTCTCTTTCCAGTAGTTTAATGGGTGTGCCAGGAAAAACGATGGGAGTAATGTTCACACCTCTTACAGTGAAATATGTTTACTATGACACAGAACGTATAGGAGGTAAGCAGAAAGCCTTCTGCCGGGCTCCCTTCCTATTTTGTATTGACTGGGTATAGCTAAAGTACCTTAAGCTTTGAAACTGGTTTAAATTAAAATAAAATCCGGTTTTATAAAACGAATATTGCTCTGCATTTTTATGTGACCACAGTAATTTGCTTTTAATCCCATTTTGTTCCACAGGTAAGACATATTTTTCAGTACCTTTCACCCAGTCCAGCCGTAGGACATTCATGACGCTTCTCGGTCCGGGGTTCCCAGTAGGGTGCCACCATGTGGCCTTCCAGTCACACCAAATGTGTTTTGGGACCTATTCATTGTCCCTTTTTAGCCTGGGACTCGAGGCTATCCCTTTTCCAGAGTCTCTTCTAAGGTCTTTCCTCACCATGCCTGAGGATGCCCCTAGGGATCATTGCTATGCTTGGAGATCTCTTGAGAGAGGGCCTCCACTCTAAACTCTCCAGCCACAGGGGCTCTTGTTGATTCCTAGGGGTTTGCTCGAGATCTTCTCCAAGACGTTGGGCTGCTTGCTTTTCTTTGATAATATAGATAAGTGTGTGACCTAATGTAATTCTTGTAACTAAGTGTAGATTAGTCCTGCTCATGAACATGTCTTGTGTCAGAAGAAGTGTGATGTGAAGCTGTTTATTAAAAATGGTATAAAACAGGTCATTAGCATTATTATTTTCATCATTATTACAGTGCATTTAGCTGTGCTTCTCATTGAGTAATCAAGGGCAGCACTTACTTCGTAAGAAAGGTAATCCCTCTCGAGATATTAGTTATGGCTCCTTTTCTAGGATGAAGCTTGAAATAGTGTTACTTGGTGTGATCCTGGTATTTCGATGAGGTGGGATGTTTGTGTGTGTAAGCTTTCCGGAGTGGTGGTCATGGAAGTGATGTGTAGTTGATTTATTATAGTCCCATTTTTCTAATGCAACATGGTGCATTTAGGAAATCGTTTTAATTTAGAAAATGGAGTAGATCTTCATTTGTACAAATTAGCAGTGCTGTGTTAGCAGGGGTGTAAAATTTAATAAACCATCTACTTGTCCATGGGACAGGTTGCTTCATAAACCTTGTCCTGTAAAAAGAAATCCACTTCTCCTTTTGGTGCCACGTAATGCAGTGACAATGTAGCCCCAATCTCATTACATAAAAACTCTGATATTAGCCTTTCTGATTAGGCCAGGGCTCCTACCATTGTAGGCTTTGAATTCTACCAATTTCCTTATTTTGCCACCTTTCTGCAGATCTACATACGAGGCAGAAGGTAGCGTTAAGCAAAAGTTCCAGGGTTGGAATGCCGTTTTGAGTGTGCGCAAACCTACTTAACCCCTTCGACGCTGATGACGAGCTCAGCTCGTCATGAGGTACGCCTGTCGTACGCTGATGACGAGCTGAGCTCGTCATGTAACGCGGGTTTTAAAAAAACGCAGCGCACAGCGGGAAAACCGCTAGCGCGCATGCGGTTAATTGCATGTTTTAGGGTTTTTTTGCCAGCTCTTCTCTAATCGTTTTCAATACTGAGAAAGGTTGGAAACTTACTCCTGACAATGTCAGAAGTAAAACTTTTGAAAGGGTTGGGAAAAAGAGCGGTTGGAGGAAAAGTTAACTCTTAACCGCTCACTGCTCATGCAGATTGTTGCATGTGCAAATCTACACCTGCATATCTGCTTGTGCTAAAAGGCAGTTCACAAATATTTTTTAGGAGTACAGTTCCCTCCCTACTTCTGTAAAGTCTTGTGAATTCATGAAAGCCGTAAGTCTGCACTAATGTAAGAACAAATACTATTGGTGTAATTCTGTGACTTTCTTTAAGAACAGGGCCCCTATTTAGGTCTGGAATTTAACAAGACTTCTAATTTTATTAAAAATCCAACTCTCTCTATCGACTGGTTTCTGCTCTTTCACAAGACGCTTATCATATCAGGGACTACTGTGGCAATGTGTGCTTTTAGAGGCCAAACGATATTGTTGCTTTTTGCCTATGTGTGTCATAATGGTGAGGGCCTAGCAGCTCCCACAAAGTTTTACAAAAAATACACATTGACAAAAACAAAAGGCTGTCTACCAATATCAAACCTATTGGCTTTGCCAATGCTTCTTTTTCCATGTTTCCCATTATCTTGTTGAAACTGGTTGCACTGATTTTTCCATTATGAAATTTTTTTTAGGAAATACTAGCATGCATCGACAAAATTTACTAAATAATGCTTTAAAGAAAAGTTACCTACAATTTCAAAGTAGTTTAGCAAAACGTTTTTTTTCCCTAGTTGCGTTTGTTTTGTGTCCGGACATTTTATTTTGAAAGCAAAGGATAATCAGTCTCTCTATCAAGCTTCTAGAGATATTTGCATCTAATTTGAGAACATTCTAGGAGCATTGTATGTAGCCTCATATTGTTAAACTTTGCAAACGCGTGTACACATTTTCACACGAGCTACTGTCATTAGTGCGTTCCAAGCTTACAACATTTCCTTAGACCGCTCACCCTAATAGGAAAGGCTTTGTATTATTGAACCATAAATACAAGTTCGAAGAGCAGTACCATATGGACACAAATATTTCTTTAATTGCTGACAAATCACTTCCCTGATCTAAATGTGGTATTGTAAACAGGCAGCCAAAGGGTTTGTGCTGCAGGGGATGCCAGATGACAACTCTGTTTTTATTTTGGTCACCTTCAGTCACATTGTTAAATGAAAATTCATCTTGGGGATTTCTATTGAATTGTCTCAAAGAAATGTGAGTTAAAGAATGTTTTTTTCCCTCAACTCAGTTGATCTCATAATGAAAACCTGCACCAGCTCTAATCGTGCGGTAGGACTTACGACTGACTTGCAGCAAGTGAGGTCTGCTTCAAGCCAGGTGCAGGATAATCTGACTACCGTCCTGCAGTATGCCGAGGATGTGCTGGTAAGGATCCACTTGCTGTGTTATCATGTTAATGCTATTTTATGGCATTTTTCTGATGGATAATTCTGCTCATTTTATTAATAGTACTAGGTGCCATACTGGATTCACAAACTAGAAATAGTTCTTGCACGCCAGCGGGTGGTTACTTGCTTTTGTCTTAACTCTAGCTCCTCCCCTCGAGCCATAAAAGATACCACTTAGAGCACCAATGCAGTTTCTTATTTTTCCTGCACTTTAACATGGATCCAAATTTCTGTCCTTGGATTTTCCTGTACTTGCAGTGGTAGTGTTTGGAGTTAGGGGGCTCTTTTTGTACCTCGTCTTGTGAACTATCTGCATGACCTCATCTTGGTCATCTTCCGGTGTGTATTTTGAATGTCTCCAAGGCACCATGCAGGTCAGTGTGGCCATTGACCCTCCAGCCCTTTGCAATTGGAGCCTACCTCTGGTAACCATTTTACCTTCATCACCAGTTCTGCTACTAGGCGTCTTAACACTTTCTTTGGGTTTGACTCTGGCAATAGCTTTCTCCTTTATTTATTTATATATTTTTTTTTTGGTTAAATACTTTTATTGAGCAATCAAATAAGAAGTACAGAGATGGGCCTACAACCGCACGGGCTGGCCGCTAATAGCAACGCACCACATATGAAGCAAACGATCACTGCCGTGGCCAGGCACAAATCATATATCAATTATTGCTCAAAGCATAGGACAGGACATAGCAATTTTCTATATTAAACATGAAAAACAACAAACTCTAAACAAGGCGAATGCACAGTAATCAAGTCAGCCCAGAAGGAGTAGGGGAAAGCCACTAATCAGGAAGACAAAAACAAATCAATGGGACTCGGCAAGGCCGGGGGGGGGGGGGGGGGACAGCGGGGAGGACAGGAAAACCCTAAAACAGCATAAAAATTTCGGGAACGTCAGCCTAGGGAGATAGGGTAACATCGGAAGTGTCAACCAAGGGAGGGGTACAAATTTCTCCACGATATGCATTCCACTGACCCCAAATCTTCGTCCACGCCCTGGGTCTGCCCCATGCCACATAAACGGTCTTCTCTCGGAACATGGACCAGTCCATGTTATCCTCCCACATCGAGACGTCGGGAGGTCTGGATGCGCCCCAGAGTTGCGCAATGTCCCGCTTCGCGATCATGTACCCCAAGGTCGCCCATCTGGTCTGGGCTACAGAATAGTCGGTGGGTTCCCACACGTTCAACAGGCATCGTCGGGCCTCAGGCCGCAGGGTAACACCAGTCACAACAGTCATCACCGCAAGCACATCAATCCAGTAGGCTGCTACCACCGGGCACTCCCAAAGAATATGCAGAAATGTAGCACTCATCCCACAACCACGCTTGCATAAGCCATCTGGGGAAAAACCCATTACAACCAGACGCGGACCAGTTACATACACCCGGTGGAGGATCTTAAGTTGAACCAAACGAAGACGGGCGGGGATGGCGACCTCTTTAGGAGAAGAGAGTGCCGATTGCCAATCCTCGTCATCCAAGTCCAATCCGTCACCGACCCACACCTCCCTAAGTCGGACCAATAAGTCAGCGCGATTATTGATCAGTTTTTTGTAAATAAGGGAGATAGTGCTATCGGGCAGGTGTCCATCCAGTATGCGATCCTCAAGGGGGGAGGACTCGGGCAGGGCCACATCAGGAGTTAGAACCGAGGTCAGGGCGTGCCGGACCTGCAGATACCGGAAAAACTCTCTTATCACTCAAGTCATATTCTGCCTTAAGGGCCTGGAAAGACTTCACTCTACCCTTCACACAGACATCACCCACTTTACATATCCCAATCATATCCCAGCGGTCGAAGCCCTTAGTAGACCAGAGACACCCCAAACGTTCAGAAGCATAAAGCGGAGTCGCCATTGTCAGTCGATTCTCCCATCCCAAACTCACATTCGCGGCGCGCCACACATTGACTGCGATCCTGGACGGGCCCGTAAGATGGCGGCCGATCTGGAATAAAGCGCTCTATTAAAGTCTCCTCCCGGCAGCTGGAATTTATCCATCTCAAAGGCCGGATCCCGACCCGGGGAGTACATCGCGTGGTTGATGGCAGATAGCTGGGCAGCCCAATAATATCTCTTGATGTCGGGGAGCGCCATGCCCCCGTCATACCAAGGGATGGTAAGTTTCGCAAGGGCAATACGTGGACGCCCATCCCAGATTAGTTGCCTTTGAAGACTCTCGATCTCCCGAAAATAGGTGGCGGGAACGTCGTCATAAGAATTTTGAAGCGCGTATAGGAATCGCGGCAAAGACATCATTTTAAAGAGGGCAGCCCTGCCCAGAGGAGACAAGGGTAGCTTACGCCAACGGGCCACATCCAGTCGCAATCTAAGAAGCGGGGGGAGGAGATTACGCTTGAACCGGAGTGAGGAGTCCAGCGTAATAAAGATCCCCAAATACTTGAAGCCAGACTGGACAACCTGGATAGGAAATCTGTCCGGTAATGGGGGCAAGACACCCGAAAGAACATACACACAGGACTTAGCCCAATTAATAACTAGACCCGAGTTAGCACCAAACGAAGTAAGAACATCAAATAAGACATTTAAAGATTTACGCGGGGAAGTAAGATACAGAAGAATATCATCTGCGTAAAGCGAGACGCGGTCTTCAAAATCCGGTGACCAACGGATCCCTTTAAGTGAAGGTTCCCATCGAAGCCATGCAGCCAACGGTTCCAGGGCAAGCGCGAAAAGCAACGGAGACAAGGGGCATCCCTGACGGGTCCCCCTACCAAGACAGAAGGGGACAGAAACCCGACCGTTTACCACTACCTGTGCCAAGGGTTCCGCGTATAACAACTTCACCCAACCAATAAACTCAGGTCCAAAACCAAATTTCTCAAGAGCCGCCCAAAGATAGGGCCACTCTACCGTGTCAAAGGCCATCGAGGCATCCAGCGAAGCCAAAATGGCCGGCTCCGTCAGAAGCCCCGCCCTCGCAACAGCTCCGTGGAGACGACGTAGGTTAAGAGCCGTGTGCGATGCGGGATAAATACGGATTGATCCGGATGAACCAATCCACTAATGACCGTCAAGAGACGGGTAGCCAGGAGCTTAGCCAGGACCTTGGGTTCAACATTCAACAGGGAAATGGGCCTGTAAGACGAACAAAGGTCCCGAGGTTTACCGTCCTTGGGAATAACCACTATCGTAGCCAGACGCTGATCATATGGAGGAACACCCCGCTCCCGGGATTCCAAAAACATGGTACGAAGATAGGGCGCCACCCTGTCAGGACGTAGCTTGTACAATTCAATTGGCAACCCATTCGGGCCCAAAGCTTTGCCCGAACGGAGTGAGCGAATGGCAGTCGCTATCGCGTCCGTAGTAAAAGGGGACTCCAAAGAAACTCGGTCTAAATCGGAAACACTGGGCAGAGCTATATCCCGCAACAAAAGACGAGAGTCATCAACATCCCGTTCAGACACAGGGGTATAAACCACACGAAAATAATCCGCAAAACATTCAACTATTCCAACCGGGTCCGTCACTCTCACACCATTCGAAGTCTGAATCACAGGCACCACACGATTCGCCCTCTCCTTCTTATCCAACCATGCCAGTAATTTACCTGCTTTGTCCCCCACATCATACAAACGACCCTGCTGCTCCCGGAACATCAATTTAGCCGCATCTGTGACCAAAGACTTATAAGCAAATTGTTTCAGACCCAGGGCGTGGAGCTTATCCGATGTAACATCCGATTCTAGGTCAGCCTCTATCTCAGCAATCTCCCTCTCAAGGTCCACCACCTCCCGATTCCTCGCCCTTCAGCAATAAGGGAAAGGGCCTGCCCGCGAATCACTGTCTTAAAGGCCTCCCACAGGGATACCGCAGAGGAGACGGACCCCTCGTTGTCTAAAAAATAATTGTCCAAAGACTTAGTCAAGAGGTTGCGGGTCTCAGGGGAGGTGAGGTACCATGGGTTGATAGGAGCCACCCGGCCCGCCGCCTCCACCCCCATCTCAAAACAAAGCCTGAGCGGAGAGTGATCGGAGATGCCCCGGGGGAGGTGTCTAATCTCACGAACCGCCGGCGACTGCGCCGCGGGCATCAGGAGATAATCCAGTCTAGACAGACTCCCATGGGCCCCAGAGTGGAAAGTGTATTGAAGCTGAGTAGGATGCATAAGCCTCCAGCAATCCACCAAGCCAAACGTATCCAGAAACCCACCCAGCCACTGTTGGGCCAGAGGAGTGTCCCTAGGGGGGTGACGATCGTGTAGACCGGAGAACACAGAATTAAAGTCACCTGCAATGAAGAGAGTACTATCAGGGAGGTTCAACAATACACGGCCCAAATCGGAAAAGGTAGAGGTCTGTAGACCGGGGGGCACATAAACGGCAAACAAAGAAAGGGTCCGACCCTCATAGCGACCCACGAGGACAGCATAACGCCCTCGATCATCAAGGATCACATCATCAATAGCTAGGGGGAGGGAAGCCCGAACAAGGATGCCCACCCCCCTGGAACCCGTGGTAAACCCCGAATGTGCGGCGAGGCGATAGCCCCACCTATTCATTGCACGACATGTATTGCCCACCAAATGAGTCTCCTGTAGAAAAACAATATCAGGAGACAAACGTCGTAGACATCGCAACACCACACCCCGTTTAATACGATCCCCCAGACCATTAACATTCCACGAAATAAACCTCAACCCGCTACCCCCCATCCCACACAGCAACGCTGAAACCCCTCTCCAATGAGCATGACATCAAACACATCATTAGCAAGATAGAATCGCCTTGAGAACACAACACACAAACATCAAACTTCCCATCCACCCACCCCCCAACAATCAAGGAAACACCCCCCACCCTGCACCCCTGCAAGAAGCTAAAAAGCCACCCCAACATGCAGTGTGCCTGTCGCCCAGAAACCCCCATTCTACAAAAAGACCCCGGAGGAGGAAAGGCTCTGGCCCACCCGCCACCCCGAGCAAGACAAATAACGAGGAGAACACACAAACAGTAGAGGCACTTAGGCATAAAATCCCAGAAGAAATTACTTAATACAAGGACCCGGGCATAGACAAACTGTTCAGCTCTCTACACCACCCTCAGCACCACCCGGGTGGGCGGCGGACTCAGTCGCAGGAGGTCGGTCCGGCAGAGAGTCCAGCCAGTCATTCACAGAATCAGGCCGATCAAAGAAAAAGGTTCGGTCATTGTACTCAACCCGCAGCCTAGTCGGAAAAAGCATAGCGTAGCGCAATCCCATGTCCCGGAGACGCTTCTTGACTCCACGGAAGCCCATACGCTGTTTCTGGACCTGTTGAGAAAAGTCCGGATAAAAGTTCACAGTGGCATTCTCAAAGGCCACCGGGCCCTTCACACGTGATGCCTGCAGGATAGCATCCCGATCCCTATAGTGGAAGAGTTTCGCAACAATAGGCCTCGGCGGGGCGCCTGGCTTACCCTGGCCTCCCGGAACACGATGGGCACGCTCCACTGCGAAGAATTTACTCAGTCCAGACGGAGAGAGGTAGTTCTGGATCAAGTCCTCGACCAGGAGAGCAACAGAGTGCGGTTCTGGATTCTCCGGAACGCCAACCACACGCACATTACAGCGACGTGCCCTGTTCTCAAAGTCCTCCAAGCGCCGGGTCATGAAATCGTTCACCCTACGGAGATTGCCAATCTCCGTCTGTATCTCCGAGACGTCTGCCGTGAGGCTGGATGACTTGAGATCCAATGACTTCACCTTCTCATTGGTTTTAGAGAGGTCGGCCCGAATCAAGTTCACATCAATGGCCACGGTGTCGATTTTGTGGGCCAAGGCTTCATATTGTTGGCCTATCGTCTCCTTCATGCCAGAAATGGCGCCCATGATGTCCTGCAGGGACGGCTCCGTCGACGCGTCCACAATGTGGTCAGCCGCACTCGGGCCAGGCAGGGCAGCTCCGGGGGACCCCTTCGAATGGGTGTAACGGTCCATAACGTTAGACTGGACCGGGCCCCCACGCAGGGGCGTCTTGGTCTTCCGAGTCTCTCGGTCCCCTCTGCCCGCCATGTCGGAAACTGCGTCACCAGGAGACTCACTCGACCCGATGGAAATGGCCACAGGAAAGTAAAGCGTCGGGACCAAAAAGCAGCCGTAAGGGTACCACTAGGATGGGGCCAACCAGAAAGGAGAATAAGCCAGCCAATGGCCCGACAGCCGTCTCGTGCGCCGGACCCAGCCCAGGCCAGACTCTCCTGCCAGATGTCTCAGTCTGAGGCGGAATCGAAACCGAAACTTAAGAGGGGGACCCACAAGTCCAATCCCCCTGCCGCTGTTGTTCAACTCGGAGACGGCCACAGAGCCTCACCCAGTCCCGGGCGCACCTCCAGGGCGGACCCCGAAAGTTCAAATCGCCGTATCTCCGGCGCCCCGGGTCCAAATCAAATTCCAAAAATCCCAGGAAGATCAGCCCAGCGTCCTCTACACAAATCCTCGTGAAGAGTCAGGATATGTTCAGGATATCATGCCGGGAGTGGCGGGGGTCCGGAGAGCGCTGTGCTCACACGGCCATCACGGATGCCCGCCAAGCTCCTCCTAGCTTTCTCCTTTAGTCGGTGTTAGACATGGGATTTCTGGTTGGCTATGGCTTGTGCCAAAGCCAGGCAGAAACCACCACTCTAGTCAGGGCAAGGGAGTTACACACTGATGATAACCCCTGTTCACCCCTTTGGTAGCTTGGCACGAGCAGTCCGGCTTATCTCAGAGACAGTGTGTAAAGCGTTTGCGCAACACACAGCATTAACACACTAGGCACACTACAAAAGGAACTCCAGACAAGGTTATATAATAAATAGCCATTGTATTATCATAAACACAATAACCTAATCATGCATTTACACTGTGCCAACTGGCACACACAATATTCACAGGGGATTATATATAGATCTGAAAGAAACAGGTTAGTATTAGATTCCTTACCTTAGAATATCCCCAGGCGTCAGTCTGGATCCGGAAACTTTTGCGTAGCAGTACCCCTGCGCGTCGGTAGGCGTCGTCTGCAGGCGTCCCCTGCGGCTCCGCGTCGTCGGCGTCGTGCGCCGTGATGACGTCGCTGGAGTATATAGACGCCGCCTCCGCGCGCTGACGTCAGTTCTTCTTTTTTCCGCGCCAGTTAGCGCAGATCCGAAGAGCAGTACTCCGGTCTTTGACCTAAGTTTTTGATAACTCTAACTCTTTCAGGTGCCGGTAGGATGCCCGGTTTTAAAAGTTGTGACGGGTGCGACCGCCTGATGTCGGTCACCGACCACCATCGACTCTGCCTCCGGTGTCTGGGCGCGGACCACGACGTGGAGTCCTGCGTCGACTGCCGGGCCTTGACGAGTAAGGCTAGACGGGAGCGGTGCCGCAAGCTACTCGAGCTCCGGGTGTCGGCCCCGCGTCGAGAGCGGTCCCGGTCCGGACGGAGGTCGAGGGAGCGGTCGAGAGAACGGTCGCGGAGCCGCCACGAGCGCTCCGGAAGTCGTCACCATTCCTCCGGTTCCTCAGGTAAGCGACACAAGAAGTCGGGGCGTCGTCATCGTACCCCCGACTCCCCCCGACGCCCGCGTGATGCGGCCGGGGGTTCGGTCGGTCCCTGGGGAAGGCGCGTCACGCGAGGAGATTGAGGAGTTCCTCATGGCCATGAGGGCGCTGTCTCCTCCGGCGGGGCCTACGGCGCCTGCGGGCCCGTCGGTCCCGTCTGGGGGCCGGAGCGGTAAGGGTGCACCTGCCCCGACGCCGCCGGCGGTTCCGGCCCCGGCGCCGCTGGGCCCTTCAGGGTCGTCGCCGGCTGGTCAACCGGCCTCTCCGGCGCCGATTCCATCGGGGCAACCCGTGGTGCCGCCTCCGCGCGGTGCCGTGACTCCGGCGCCGCGCGGCGCCACCCCCATTCCCTCTCCGAATCCGGACGCGGAGTCGGACCGGCATCGTCCGACGCCGAGTCCGGCGCCGTTGGGGCCCATTGGCTCCGAGGAGCCGGTCTAGAGCGTTGAGTCAAACTATGGCGATGAGGACGATTATGGAGAGGGTTGGGAGGGGTCTGAGGACCCTCTGTCACGAGAATGCCAGTACGACGTGGACTGGGCAGGTGACTTGGGTGATGCCAGTGGTCTGGACGAATCGCCTAACCCTGGGTTTGTCTCGCCTCCCACTGTGGCGTCGGAGGCTGGGGCTGCCTATTCTGTGGTACTGATGAGGGCTGCCAAGGCCTTGAGCCTTGAGCTCCCCGTCGCTAAGGGGAAGCCTAACATCCTCACCGAGGTATTCAAACCGCAGTCATGCCCACAGGAGCCTCTGCTGCCGTTTAATGACGCCTTGACGGATGTCCTTTTGGGTACGTGGTCCAGGCCCGCTTCCGGTTCACCTGTTGATCGGAACGTTGCCAGGCGCCACCGTCCGTGTTCGGACGACCCTGCCTTCCTGTCCACCCATCCCTCCCCTGAGAGTCTGGTGATCCAGGCCTCCACTTCCCAGTCCGCATTCCCGTCGGCCCCGCCCGATCGGGAATCTAAGCGGTACGACCAGTATGGCAAGAAGGTCTTCTCGTCTCTGAGTCTGGGGCTGCGGTCTTGCAACACCGCATGCCTCTTGGGCCGCTACACCCACTCTCTGTGGGATACGGTCGCAGAGTGCCTGCCGCAATGCCCGCAGGAGGTACGGGACAAGCTCGGCCAGGCTTCGGTTGAAGGCCGTGACGCGGCGATGTATTCCATACGGTGTGGTCTTGACACGACCGACTCGCTGGGCAGAGCGATGTCCACGACGGTGGCGATTCGTCGCCATGCTTGGCTGAGATCCGCCAACTTCTCGCCGGATGTCCAGAATGCCCTGATGGACATGCCGTTCGATGGCAGTCGCCTGTTCGGCGACAAAGCGGACAACGCGCTTGAGCGCTTCAAGGACTCCAGGGTCACGGGCAAGTCCTTGGGTCTCTCGACCCAGCGCCAGCAAACGGGTTCGTTTCGCTCCTTTCGTGGCCAAGGAAGGGGCGGTCCCACACGTGCTGCCAGCCACGCACCGCAGAACGTTCCTCAACGCGGTGGCGGCCGTGGATTCCGCCGTGGTGGCGGTCGGGGACAGCGGCGAGGTCAGTCCACACCTCCCCCCGCAGCAGCCTCCAAATCCTCCTAGTCCGAGCTTTCAGGCCCATGTGACGCCAGTGGGTGGGAGGGTTCGCCATCACCACTCCCGCTGGCGCACTATCACGTCGGACAGGTGGGTGCTGCAGCTCGTCCGAAGGGGCTACTCCCTCCCCTTCGAGACCACTCCTCCAGCCATGCCACCGCAGAACCACCGTGTGTCGGGGGACCACTTGACACTTCTGCAGGAGGAAGTTACGGCCCTCTTGGCCAAGGGGGCCATCGAGCGCGTTCCTGGGCCAGAAGTAGGGTGTGGTTGCTACTCCCACTACTTTCTGGTACCCAAGAAGGACAAAGGGGGCCTACGTCCTATCTTGGACCTACGGAACGTCAACGGCTTCCTCCGGAAGGAGAAGTTCAAGATGTTGACTTTGGCTCAGGTCTTGGCTGCTCTAGACCCACAAGACTGGATGGTAGCGTTGGACTTGCAGGATGCGTATTTTCACATCCCCGTCCTGCCGGCCCACCGGCGTTACCTGCGGTTCACGGTAGGCCACGAGCACTTTCAGTTTATCGTGCTCCCATTCGGCCTTACCAGCGCCCCACGGGTGTTCACGAAAGTGATGGCGGTGGTCGCAGCTCATCTGCGCCGGTTAGGGGTTTCAGTCTTCCCCTACCTCGACGACTGGTTGTTGAAGGCGGGCTCGCCCCAAACAGTCGTCCACCACCTTCAGGTGACGGCAGACCTCCTGCACGAGCTGGGGTTTTCCATCAATGTGCCGAAATCACACCTGTGTCCCTCTCAAAAGCTCCTTTTCATCGGAGCGGTTCTCGACTCGGCGCAGTTTCGGGTTTATCCTCCGGAACGGCGGGTCCGGGATATTCAGGCCTTGATTCCCATCTTTCAGCCGTTATCCCGGGTTTCGGTCAGGTTGACGCTGCGGCTTCTGGGGCTGATGGCCTCCTGCATCCTTCTGGTGCATCACGCCAGGTGGCGGATGCGGGCTCTGCAGTGGGACCTGAAGTTTCAGTGGGCCCAGCATCAGGGCAACCTTTCCGACCATGTCCTGATCTCGGAGGGCACTGCGAGACAGTTGCAGTGGTGGCTCCAGGACCGCGATTGGGTCAGAGGCAGATCCCTCTCCCTTCCCCAACCGGAGCACGTGGTTGTGACGGACGCGTCCCTCCAGGGCTGGGGTGGCCACTTGGGAGAGGCGGAGATCAGAGGCATCTGGTCTCCGGCGGAGTCCCGGCTCCATATCAACATGTTGGAGCTGCGGGCGATTCGCCTAGCACTGAAGGCATTCCTCCCCTTTGTCAACGGGAGTGTAGTGCAGGTGTTCACGGACAACACCACCGCCATGTGGTATTGCAACAAACAGGGCGGTGTGGGGTCGTGGTGTGGTAAATAAATAATTAAATACCGGTTCTATTTTTCAGAATAATCAATAAACGGGTAGCTCAATAAATAAGAGTCAAGATTCGAGGTAGCTGGAGTTTGCAGGTTTTAATAAAGCATAAGGGACAGGAACAGGACAACCTGCACGGGAATAGGATGGCAGCTGCCGGGGGCAGGATCTGGAATGGCTAGAGCAAACTTTAATATCCGTGCACAATATATATAGTTAAACAAAATACATTACATTCAATACAGTAGGCGTAGCAGTAGGTGTGGTTTGTAGCAGTCGCGAAAGATAAGGCAGTAAGTAGGTGTAACAAGAGGCGTGTACAGGGCGTATACATAGACATGTGATGTAAATGTAACAGAATATGTCACAAATGGGGCGGAAACATGGAGGGGGCTACCTGAGGAGCTGGGACCTCTAACCTAGTGGTGCGCGCAAACGGGCAATGACGTGTTACCAGGGAGAACTGGGGGCTATGACTTCTGCGCTAGAAGAGGAGACTAAAGTCTGCGGAGTCAGAGCGACATGTACCTAAAACCTATCTGGTATCTGGTGTTTAGAGAACATGTTGATAGAATCCAAAAGTTATCAGGGTAAAGGCTACTTGACTCTAAGACTGGTGCATGCATTATTCTACATGTATTGCGTATGCGAGGAATATTCTTTGAACATTAATACAGTATTTCTCTTACATGGAGGCATAAAGGCTAGACTATGACTGAAACTATTGATGCGATTCAGCAGCTTAGGAATGCAGAGAAGGAGGGCTGGACTGATAACTAGAAGCATAACATACTCTTGGCAGACTGGGAGGCAGAGCCAGGCCGGGCCGGGCACTGCGAGGCATGAAGTAAGTGAAGGGTCAGGGATACAGGTGGGGGCTGTATCGCTCCTTGGAGAGGGTTCAGGAGACAGGAGCTGAATCTGAGTCCGGGCCCTTTTGAGGCCTAGAACCGGGGACATTATTCTGAATTAACGTGCACACTGTGAAATGTGGCAACATAGGTTTACATAGGCCTAATACTCGTAGCTTTCACGAGAACTGGAAACTAGCATACTAGAGTTGGACACAACTAGAATTGCGTCTTTAATCGATCATAAGGGAATACATATGCATATTGATCATGCACATATAACATAGGATGGGGAACACGTAGGGACACAGAACATGGCAAAATTTACTTTTCCACATTCCCTCCTTGTGCCCTACGTGTCCATCAGGAAACATCAATATTCATGATACCATCTATCATTTCATATAGCATCATTTGCTCGTCTCGAATTGTCTTGCAACGGGATTTAGGACTAGGAATACAAGAGGTAGCGCAAATGCCGCAAATCGCAGGGCCACATTGTATACATAGGCAGCAACTGAATATGATCATTACTGCTATACCTAGAAATGACAATACTTTCCATCCCCAGGCAGAAATTATACTCCAGAGCCAACCGGACCATGTCCAGGTGCCTGGATTCTGGTGTAACTGATGGGCAATTTTATGAAGTCTGGTTATAGCTGAATAAACAGACGGCGCGTTATTAGGAATGAAAATGCAGCAACTAGATCCGATGACTCTACATGCTCCTCCTCTATCGGCCAGTATGACGTCAAGAACGAGACGATTTTGGAGCACGACAAATCTCATAGCAGATTGCTCTTCGGTTAAGTTACCTAGAGCAGAAGTAGTCTCATTCACTACTGCTTCAAGGGTTCTGGTTAACCTACGGATTAGCTTGCTATTCTGGATAGGTCCTATAAAGAAGAAGAAACCTCTATTGAAGTCTGTATACTGTTCTAGAGCAGTTTCAGTTTGATCGACAATCGGGGACTCGATCTCCCTTCTATGTCTAATGTGTACTAAATGTGTGTTTCTATGATAATCAGATGGGGCTAGGAAAACTGGTGGCAGTAGGAAGGCAATATAACATGTTCCATCCCAATCGAGGGGCAGACGAACATATGCGGTCTGACCACAAACAAAATAAGAATGACGTGAGGCTTTGAAAATAAATTTCCCACTGTCACTATACTTGACAATAGTAGTACAATCACTATGTCCTACATGTGCGGAACCATTCTTTCTGACACATAATTCGCCTTTGACTGGCAATACGGAAATAGCAGGCAAATCTGGAGTAGTATCGGATTGAACATTCAAGACCATGAAATTCGAAGAATAATTACCTAAATCATATACTTCATTTTCTAGATCTAACCCTGTTCTATGGGTGAGACCTTGCTTGTCTGGGAAACATGTACTATTCAGAAGGGACATGTCAGTTGAGGATGACGTTAACGTGGACCATGCTCCACACGAACCATTATGTGAAAATGGATAAGGAAAGAGTGGCAGAACTCCCTTCGGTGTCTGGAAAGGGGGGAGTCGACCACACACCCAACAATTAGTGGCATTGCTGGTCTGGTGTGAATAGTGTAACATTCTAATAAACATGTTATTTCGCATAGCAAGACGATAGGATAGCTCGTGAGGAGGCAGATCACTAAATGTGTGCTCTACTGTAGCATTAGAATACTTATTTACATGAGAAATTGGAAAACATAAATGTAATGCATAACTTGTGCAGGTAACCATTAAACTCAAAAATAGCAGAAAGCTTAGAACAATGATACATTTTATAGAGTTTTGACTAACTCTCTCACTATGGGGGTCTATCTCATACATGTCAGAAACCTGTCTAACCGTTTCACCCGAGAGGGACTTAGACAATTAAACTGGCTGACTTATTTTACTAGACCTGAGTTTCTTTTTATACTCCTGCTGCGGAGTTTCCTCTAACAGGGGAACTTTCGATTCAGAGTCAATTTTTAGGCAGTCCTTAGAAATGTTCTTGGCAAATGTTTTTATACGCAATCCATGGAATTTCTTGATGTGGGACATATGTACCCAGCCTTTGCGGCCCTCCAACTTGGCCGCGGTCCTTGTGGTAAGTAAGACTAGGCGGGGCTCCTTCCAACGGGGCTCCAGCGGACTTGAACGATCAAAGTTGCGGACCAATACGAGGTTTCCTGGAATGATTTCATGCGGTTTCACCTCGGTATTGTCTGGAAATGCGGCGGCAACCTGTGAACGACAAGAGTGGAGGGCAGACTTCAAGGAAGCTAGGTAATCTGTCAGCATATTACTGGAAACATCTGTAATACTTCGGGTCTAGGTGTACCCCACATGTTTGGGGGGCGGCCGAATACGACCTCATACGGGGACAGACCTGATCTGGAATGTGCAACCATGCGCATATAAAATAGGGCAACTGGCAGTGCAACTAGCCAGTCTACACCTTTCTCTTTACAAACTTTGGCAATTCGGATTTTTAATGTCTGGTTATGTCTCTCTACGAGACCGGCTGCTTCAGGATGGCGTACACAATGGAACTTCCACTGGTACCCTAACAGAAGGGACACATGTTTCATAAGTTCTGATGAGAATGGCTGGCCGTTGTCTGAATACACGACCCTAGGGAGTCCATAGCGGGGAAAGAATTCACGAACCAACTGCTTGGCAGTGGTCGCGGCTGTGTAATCTGGGACTGGATATGCTTCTGTCCACCTGGACAAAGCGCATACAACTACGAGGACATACTTGAAACCTCGACATCGCTCCATCTGAATGTAATCCATCTGGAGGACTTCAAAAGGGTGGTCAGGAGGTTGGAATCCACCTTGTTCCACCGGGACACTTTTACCTGGATTGAACTGGCAACATATCATACAGGTACGGACTTTCTGCTTGGCTGCAGCTCGTAAATGCTTGTTGAACCAAATGTTCTGGATACTGTCTAACATAGCTTTTTCTCCTAAATGTGCAGGACTATGTGCGGTATTGATAATGACTTGAACCATAGAGTCGGGGAGAAACCATGTGCCTTTTCCCTTCGTCAACCATCCTTGATCTGTCTGGACCCCTCCTTGTTCGGACCATTTCTTGATTTCGTCGGGAGTAGCATGTGACTGTATGTCTATGACATCTTGTGTAGGGTCCTTAACTGTCATACAAGTAGTCTGGTCTGGAGTGTGTGTCAGTGTCGTGTTAACTGGAATGTCTGGAGTCTGAGCTGTGAGCTTGGCTGTTCGATCTGCTAGATCGTTACCTTGGGAAATGATGTCAGTGACTTTCGTATGTGCTTTGCACTTCATGATAGCGATAGCTGTCGGTAAATGGATTGCATCTAACAGAGCTTGAATGAGGAGACCATGCTGAATCTTGGTTCCATGAGAAGTCATAAAACCTCTTTCTTGCCAGAGCACTCCAAAGTCGTGTACGACTCCGAATGCATAACGTGAATCTGTGTATATATTTACTTTCAGGTTCTTGGCACGTATGCAGGCTTGGGTCAGAGCGACTAGCTCTGCTGCTTGAGCGGACAGGGTATCAATACGGTGTGTCTCTATAACTTCAGTCTCAGTAGTCACTGCATACGCGGCTACTAGTTCTCCTATACTTGTTCTTATACATGAACCATCCACATAAAGTGTCAGGTCGGGGTTAGGTAATGGAATATCTGTCAAGTATTGTCTTGGCTTTGTCATGGTGTTAACAACTTCCACACAGTCATGTGTGGCAGGATTTGAAGTAACTGACGGTAACAGTGTAGCAGGATTCAGAATGTTGCAGCGTCTGATTTCTATGTGTGGCTGGAACAGTGTCAGTTCATAACCTGTTAAACGTGCAATTGTCAAGTGCTGGGTCTGTGTTCGGTTTAAAAGAACTTCCACGGAGTGTGGGACTTGTACTGTCAGGGAGTGTCCTAACACTATAGAATCACTTTGTCTGATAGCTAGTGCTGTGGCTGCAACTGACTTGAGGCACGCAGGCAGAGCCTGGGCTACTGGATCTAATGTGCTAGAAAAATAAGCACAGGGCTTGTATTGTCCTGCTTGATCTTGTGTGAGAACAGATAATGCAGTACCATTACGTTCTGTAACAAAAAGTGTAAAAGGCTTACTGTAGTTCGGTGTTGCTAGAACAGGTGCTTGACATAAAGCTTTCTTTAATTCATTAAAAACAAGTGTATGTTCGGATGTCCAAGGGAGGACAGTCGATACGGCTGCCTCCTGTGTCGTTAACTGTATCAGTGGCTTGGCTAGAAATGCATACTGAGGAATCCATTGTCGGCAATAAGAAGTGAGGCCGATAAAAGCTCGTACCTCTTTCTGGGTCTTGGGCTGAGGAAGACTCGCTATTAACTGGATACGGTCAGGTGTCAACTGCCTACCCCTCTTGGACAGTAAGTGTCCTAAGTAGACCACTTGCTGGACACAGAATTGTAATTTGGAAGGGGACACCTTGTGCCCCATCTCGGCCAGAAAATACAGGACTTTAAGTGACGCACGTTCGCAGTCACGTTCAGAACGGGCTGTGATCAGTAGATCATCGACATACTGGAGCAGGGCAGTGTCAGTTGGCATGTGAATATCGTCTAGTTGTCTCTTGAGTGCTTGACTGTAAATGCTAGGACTTTCTGTGAAACCTTGAGGAGCTCGTGTAAATTTATAGCTCCTTCCATTTAAACAGAATCCGAAAAGGAACTGGCTGTCTGGATGAATGGGAACACTGAAAAATGCGTTTTTGAGGTCTATAACAGTAAAGAACGTGGCTTCAGAATCAATGGCTGTTAATAGGGAAGAAATATCTGGAACTACTGGGTACTGGGGAATAATACATTTATTAAGTTCTCGAAGGTCAATCACTAATCGATATACTGGAGGTGCATTTGGATCAGTACGTTTCATGACTGGAATGATAGGGGAATTACATACATTGGAGTCAGTTTCTACAACCACTCCTTGAGCAATGAGCTCGTCAATAATTTTGGATAAGGCTGCTACAGCCTCAGGTGGCAATTTGTACTGTCTGATTCGTGGCAAAACTATACCTTGTTTCAGAGTCACACGATGGGGTGTGATCTGCATACATCCTACATCAGTTGGACCTTGTGCCCATAGATGCTGTGGGACATTCAGTAATCTTGGATCAAAATCTCACAATACATAATGACCTTTAAAGTCACGTAAAAACAATCGTACTCCTTCTGGGGAGCAGCATATTACTGCACCTAATTCTTTTAATGTCTTGATGCCTAACAAATTTTCTGGACATGCTTTCGTAAGTAACAAATCAGTAGTTCGGGACAATGGACCAACTTCTAGAGAAACTGGTTTCGAAATCTCGTTAACAATTGGCTTTCCTGAAAATCCAAGGGAAACATTTCTAGAGCCTGAGAGCGGAGCCCCTGGAACCTCGTCGTGACTGATAGTAGTCCTACTTGCCCCTGTATCAATCAGAAACTTTCTGTCTTTCCCTAATACTTGACTGTGAACGTAGGGACCCTCTTGATCTACAGGTATCTCGATGAGAGGCAAGCCTACCTCCCTCTCTAGGCTGTTTCATGAATACTGCTGGTACTCTGGATACTCGGACTGTGCATACTGGTACATCTGCTGTGTAACATGCTGTGTTGCAGCTATAGGCTGCGGTACTGTAACTGTCTGTTGTGCATTCTGTGGTGACTGGGAAGTCTGTGTAACTTGTTCTTGTCTAGGCGGACGTGGTCTTTCTTTAGTCTTACCAGTAGCTATGTTGTGTTTCAGAACTGCACACTCGTTTATAAAATGATCTGGCTGTTTACAGTAATTGCAGGTCCCTTTAACAGGAACTGCAGGATGACTGGCTTGATTCGTACCCCTCTTCTGACTGTCTTGAGGAACAGATTGTGCAACTAATACTTTCATTTTCGTGTCTTTCATACGTCTCCTTTCATGATCTTGCTCTTCCCTGATTCTGTTCTGGTGGTACTGGAGCATCTGTAACATTTGGGACGGAGTATTAGCTTGCCAGGTACTTTCGACTTTCAATACTCGGTTTTTAACTTGTGGACTTGAATTCTCGACTAGTTTAGTAACAAAAAGATGAGGGTATGACTCGCTACTTGTCTTCAAACCACTGTTGATAATAAAACATTTCTCGAATCTAGAATAAAAATCACTAGTATCTTCGTCTTGTTTCTGTTTACAGGCTGAGATTGCATCCCAGTCTTCCTTTTTCGTGGCTAGTAACCTTGGCAAAACCTGTATCAATAACTCAGGTAATTCTTTACATTTATCTCCAAGACCGGTACCTGGTACACGTGTAGTATCTTCAGCTTCTAAAGCCGTCCAATCTATCTTTTTCTCTCCCACCTCCCATTCTTTTTCCTTGAGCTTTTCATATATGCCCGCAGGCAACAGGACCTTTAACATTTTAATGATATCTGGATACGTGTATTCTCCCATACGGAGCATGTCTTTTAATTCACGGTGGAACCCTGCTGGATCTTTGTCGTGACAGGGAATTAACTTCTTCATCTCTAAGAGTTCCATCTTTGTGATAGGGGTGTAAACAAATACTCGTTCTAGATCACCACCCGTTCCTCTAACTGGGTGGACTTCTCGTAACGGATGCTGTCTTTCTATGTAGAATGGTTTACTTTCGGGGGGTGAGACATGAACAAAATGCGGATTCAGGAACGTTCGGTATTTGTGGCGCTGTTCTAGAATAATACTAATTAAATCGGTACCTAGACCTTTCCATCTATACTGTAGTAACTCGTTCAGAACATCATGTAATGGACCTGGATCAGAATGCTGACCCTCATACAGAGTGATGAGGTGCTGGATCATATACATACCCACCAGTCGCTGCTCGGCTGGGGGCAGTTTCAGAAACGTTTGTGCCACTATTTCATCTGGAAAAGTGGTAGAATCAGTAGCCCATCGGACTGCTGATCGGGCTAGTTCTTGTTCATGCATGGTACTAAGTTCACTATAACCGATTCGTGATTTCAGAATGTGATCGGTACCTTGAAATACTTGTTCGAGAGAACCTTGTTCTGGTACTGGAGAAGGGAAAACTTTCTTGTAATCTAGGCGTGAATGTCGGTCGGAAAGTCTAGTTCTACCTACGTACGCTATTCTGGTGGGATTCTCGTCGTCTACCTCTTCAGTATCAGAGGCGTCTTCTTTCTCGGTTGCTTGTAATGCTTCTCGTTTCTCGTGTAACTTTATTATTTCTTTACGGATTTTCTTGTACATACTCTCTATACTGTTCTGTGTCTTGTGTCTTCCCTCGGCTATATGGTCACTCCACCTGGTCAGAACTTTCATTTCTTCTGAATCTTTTCCTGGATAATCTTGTTCTCTTATTAAACAATTAATTAAAAACTTTAAAATCATGAGCTGAATCTCGACTTTTCTTTGGACCATGGTGTCGCCAATACTTTCTGGATCTCTTCCTGTACGGATGAAATTATATATTCTGTCTAGATAACCTTTCATATTCGGCAGGGTGTCCAAATACTCGGTCACCCTTCTTATACGCAATGAATACAAGACCATGTCATCATCGCCTGGGACTGGATCATAACGGCATTCGGTAAGTGCTCGCTTGATATCTGCAACTGACTGAAATTTGGGTGTACGCTGTAACGCTAGCTCATGTAGCGTCATACGTCTGTGTTGAGGCGGGGTACGAGGAGAACCTCCCCCCGTGGCCCCTAGACTAGAATCGTCGACGGATACTGTACGGGCTGGCAGAGTGACTGATGTAGCGGGTACTTGTACTGTAGGCTGGACCGGGGGTGCCGTAACAGGTGTTGTAACGGGTGCCCCGGTGGCTGGAGGAACAGGAATTACATTATTTACGGGAGCTGGCGGAACAGGATTGGCGTATTCTGGGACTGTGTCGTCCAAATAGGACGAGAGAAAAATATCAGCTGCAGTCGGTTTATGACGTAGCTTAGTCGGAACTAATGATGGCGGAAAATTACTGGATGCTTCCGGGGTTGCTTTTGGCAAGCCCTCGGCAAGAAGAGGGTACATACCCTTAATAAGGGCATTTCTCTGTCTGTCTGACTGTTCGGCTTTAACTCGTTCACCTATTTCGATTAATTCCCTTTCTTGGGCTCTTTCTGAGGATTCTCTACTTAATTCTGCTTTTCTGAATTCTTTTTCGGTTCTTTTATGAGATTCTTTGCGCCATAACTCGATGGCATCTTTCTGTGACTGTCTGGCTTTCTTTTTCCATAATGCTTCTTCTACTCGCATGATGCATTCGGCATCCCATGTGCCTGATACAGGCCATCTATATTTCTCTTCGAGATGTCTGGTATAATCAGACCATAAATCTAGATATATTATGGCACTTAAGCCATGCTTATGATACATAAAATGACCTGGACTGTCCCTAGGCGGGACAGGGACTGCTTCCTCGAGCAGCCCTTTTCTAGTTTTTAACTGACGTAACTTAGAGAACAGAGGCATGATTTAGTCTGGAATCTAGACACCATACAATATACGATAAACACAATAATGACTGAAAAAACAAATCATTCATACCACGACATTGAAAACACATTGAAATAACATTTAAAATAACAGTTCGAACAGAATATTACCTGGAATACTGAGAACAGAAACACATGAATTTCTCGAGAACAGAACTTACTAGAATTACTAGATGCACTGCTGAAACAGTACGAAACATACCGGTCCCATAAAGAGACACGTCAGGACCCGCATCCACCTAGGTGGACACTTCGTGTTGGATTTGCGTACCCAAACCCACGGACCAAATTAATTGACCCTGTCTAGATACTACCCCAGCAACGGTACTCACCGGGCAGCAAGAACGGAAGGCCTCGGACTGGACTGGACTGCTACGACGACGGACTACGAACTTCGGACTTCAGTTACGGGTGAGCCTCCGGATACCTCGGACCTTGAACTCTCGGCTTGGGCTCTGGTCGGGACTCGCCGCGTTCCTCCACCGCCTCGTCTGGATGCTGGACCGCAACCTCCGTCTCCTCCGTGGGCCTGAGGGATACTTGAAGCAGAAATATCTGCACGTGCACGGTATAGTTCCGTCACGGCTGCAGAGGATCAGGGGGCCTGCGTGGCTTCTCCGGCGCGTGGGGAAAGGGCAAGTCCCTGTTCGGGCGCCATTATGTGGTAAATAAATAATTAAATACCGGTTCTATTTTTCAGAATAATCAATAAACGGGTAGCTCAATAAATAAGAGTCAAGATTCGAGGTAGCTGGAGTTTGCAGGTTTTAATAAAGCATAAGGGACAGGAACAGGACAACCTGCACGGGAATAGGATGGCAGCTGCCGGGGGCAGGATCTGGAATGGCTAGAGCAAACTTTAATATCCGTGCACAATATATATAGTTAAACAAAATACATTACATTCAATACAGTAGGCGTAGCAGTAGGTGTGGTTTGTAGCAGTCGCGAAAGATAAGGCAGTAAGTAGGTGTAACAAGAGGCGTGTACAGGGCGTATACATAGACATGTGATGTAAATGTAACAGAATATGTCACAAATGGGGCTGAAACATGGAGGGGGCTACCTGAGGAGCTGGGACCTCTAACCTAGTGGTGCGCGCAAACGGGCAATGACGTGTTACCAGGGAGAACTGGGGGCTATGACTTCTGCGCTAGAAGAGGAGACTAAAGTCTGCGGAGTCAGAGCGACATGTACCTAAAACCTATCTGGTATCTGGTGTTTAGAGAACATGTTGATAGAATCCAAAAGTTATCAGGGTAAAGGCTACTTGACTCTAAGACTGGTGCATGCATTATTCTACATGTATTGCGTATGCGAGGAATATTCTTTGAACATTAATACAGTATTTCTCTTACATGGAGACATAAAGGCTAGACTATGACTGAAACTATTGATGCGATTCAGCAGCTTAGGAATGCAGAGAAGGAGGGCTGGACTGATAACTAGAAGCATAACATACTCTTGGCAGACTGGGAGGCAGAGCCAGGCCGGGCCGGGCACTGCGAGGCATGAAGTAAGTGAAGGGTCAGGGATACAGGTGGGGGCTGTATCGCTCCTTGGAGAGGGTTCAGGAGACAGGAGCTGAATCTGAGTCCGGGCCCTTTTGATGCCTAGAAACGGGGACATTATTCTGAATTAACGTGCACACTGTGAAATGTGGCAACATAGGTTTACATAGGCCTAATACTCGTAGCTTTCACGAGAACTGGAAACTAGCATACTAGAGTTGGACACAACTAGAATTGCGTCTTTAATCGATCATAAGGGAATACATATGCATATTGATCATGCACATATAACATAGGATGGGGAACACGTAGGGACACAGAACATGGCAAAATTTACTTTTCCACAGTGGACCCTTTGCCAGGAGGCTCTGCGCCTCTGGCAATGGCTGGAACGTCAGGGCGTGACTCTGACGGTTCAACACCTGGCAGGTTCTCTGAACGCCAGGGCGGACGAACTCATCCGTCGGTGCTCGGTGGATCACGAATGGCGTCTGAACTCGGACGTGGCGAAAGGCCTCTTTCTGCGATGGGGAGAGCCTTGGTTAGATCTATTCGCCACAGAAGAGAACGCGCAATGTCATCAGTTCTGCGCGTTGGAGTTTCCAAGACGGCACTCGCTCGGAGACGCCTTTCGGCGCGAGTGGAGATGCGGTCTGTTGTACGCCTTTCCGCCTATACCACTTCTGCCCAGAGTGCTGAAGAAGATCAGGCGAGACCGGGCCCAAGTTATCCTAGTGGCTCCGGACTGGGCTCGAAGGTACTGGTATCCCGAGCTACTCAGCATGTCAGTCGGTCCCTCGATCCGCCTGCCCCTTCAGGAGGACCTTCTGTCGCAGCAGCAGGGGACGGTCCTCCACCCGAACATGTCCAGTCTCCACCTCCATGCGTGGAGATTGAGCGGCGACAGTTGAGGCCATTTGACTTGCCTCCTGAAGTCTGTGATGTGATTCTGGCAGCCAGGCGTCCCTCCACAAAGTCGGTATACGCCTGCCGGTGGAACAGATTTGTGGCATGGTGCACAGCAAAGGCTGTGGACCCTCTCTCTGCTCCCCTTTCTGAGGTTCTCCTCTTCCTTCTTTCTCTTGCCCAGCAGGGCTCCGCTCTGGGCACTATCAAGGGCTACCTTTCTGCCCTTTCCGCCTTCTTACGGCTACCTGATCAGCCATCTTTATTCAAGTCCCCTATTGTACTGAGATTCTTGAAAGGCATCACGCACATGTATCCACCTGTTCCGTTCGTGATGCCTCAGTGGGACTTGAACCTGGTTCTGACATTCTTGATGTGTGCTCCCTTTGAGCCGCTTCATTCCTGTCCTCTCCGTCTTCTCACTTTAAAGACGGCCTTCCTGGTTGCCATCACCTCTGCCAGGAGAGTGAGTGAGCTCCAGGCTCTTTCTGTTAAACCTCCTTTCTTGTCCGTTCATCCTGACAAGGTGGTTCTTAGGACTAGACCTTCTTTCCTGCCCAAAGTAGTTTCTGCTTTTCACATCAGGCAGTCCATCACCTTACCCTCCTTCTTCCCGCCTCCGCATCCTTCAAAAGATGAAGAGCGGCTCCATCGTCTGGACCCAAAACGTGCGCTTTCATTTTATATGGATCGCACACGCCAGTTCCGGGTGGATGACCAACTGTTTGTTGGCTACGTGGGTGAGAAGAAGGGAAGGGCGGTACAGAAACGAACCATCTCTCGGTGGGTCGTCCTGTGCATCAAAGCATGCTACTCTTTGGCTCGGAAGGAGCCTCCTGTTGGGCTGAGGGCCCATTCCACTCGGGCCACGGCGGCTACTACTGCCCTGGGCCGGGGAGTCCCTTTGCAGGACATTTGCCAGGCGGCTACGTGGGCCTCGCTGCACACCTTTGCGAGGCATTACTGCCTGGACAGTCAAGTCCGGAGGGACGGCTTCTTTGGCCGTTCGGTCCTCCAGGATTTTCTGGTGTAGGATTGTATTGGTTCGCAGACCCACCACCGGGGTTGGTATTGCTGGGGTATCTATTCTAAGGTAAGGAATCTAATACTAACCTGTTTCTTTCAGATGAACAAGTTACTTACCTTCGGTAACGATATATCTGTAAGAAACAGTAGTTAGTATTAGATTCCTTACCGCCCCACCCATCCTCCCCGTTCTGCGAACTGATACCTAGGGTTAAGGACATCCCTTTCAGGGCCTTAGTTTCAGATGGCACCAGTGTTAGTTCTCACATGGCTCTGCGTGTTCTGGCGCGGAAAAGCTGTGTGCAAAGAACTGACGTCAGCGCGCGGAGGGGGCGTCTATATACTCCAGCGACGTCATCACGGCGCACGACGCCGCGGAGCCGCAGGGGACGCCTGCAGACGACGCCTACCGACGCGCAGGGGTACTGCTACGCAAAAGTTTCCGGATCCAGACTGACGCCTGGGGATATTCTAAGGTAAGGAATCTAATACTAACTAATGTTTCTTACAGATATATCGTTACCGAAGGTAAGTAACTTGTTCGTCTAGGCCAATTGGGCCACATTCGGGACCATCAGAACCGGTAAGTAAATGCAAATATAAAAAACAACCAGTAACTACTGGTACCATGGTTACCTAAGCATTATCCTATTAGCCTTAGACATAAACCCACATTAGGCCCAAACCTCATCAGCATCAACACATTACGCAATGGGCCTCACCAGCATAAACACCTTATACAATAACCTCATAAGCATAAACACCTTACGCAAATAGGTACTCCCCCAAACTTCATAACATGACATTAGGCAGTAACACGTTAGGCCCAAAACCTCCTTAGCATGAACACGTTACGCAATATCGCATTGGGCATAAATACATTATCCTAACTCTCAGGAGCCTAAACACTGAAATGACCCCTAGGCCAACTGGCCTACCACTGGGGCTCAACTGCCCAATGTCCTGCACAGTCAGGACTTCGGCAGGGCTATTCCATTAGCCCCCTGGCTGCCAATGCAACAATCAACCGTGCGCAGTTGCACAAGCCTAAACGTGGCAGATGCCCACTAATTGCTGGGCAGATGTGCAAATGAGCCCTGGCACCAGAGTGCCTCCTGAGCCCCTCTCTGGGACTCTCTAATCATATGCCAACACGTTGCAGCTATCCACTGCCAGGCGGGGTAGCTGTAAGACTCGGACAGGCACTACGGTGCCTTTATAAGGACCGCAGGTGTGCGGGCACCGACAATGTGCCCCGACTCACCCCCAACAACCAATGCACCAATGAGCCCCACTCACCGGGCTCTCATGTCGTGCTGCCCTGGTCTCCTCGTTGGCGGAAGGCAGGCTCCGGGCGGCATGCATCAGGTGGGCCTCCCCCTCCTCAGGGGCTCTCTCCTCACTTGTGGCGGTCTCGCTCTTGGTCGCCAGAGCGGGGTGGGCTCCCGCCTGGCCTCTCCGCACTTCACCCGGTCCCTCTCCTGGGACCGGAGCTTCGATGTTGTGCCCGCGAAGCTCCCGACTTCCCGCTTCCGGCCGTGGCTACGTCCAGAGTCGGGCAGCTCGCCTTGCTTCTGGGTTGCACTGCTGCGGCTGGCAGCTTCTCTCCTCATCTCAGCGGCAATGGCGGGGTGGGCACCTGCTCATAAATAAAACAAGAAGCTTGGTGGGCACCCGCTATTTAAACCCATTAGCAGGGTTGGCTCCCGCTCCTCAATCCAGCATCACTGCGGGGTGGGCACCCGCAAAATAAAAGGTGAATGCGGGGTTGGTTCTGGCTTCTGAAAAAGGCAACTGCGGGGGAATCCCCATGACGGGATTCCCTCTCAAAGTGGGAAGCAGCTCTGTGCTAAGACGCCCCACGCTCCTCTCTTTCTTGAGCAATTAAGAAATAAAGCCCAGTGCCTATGATGCAGCCCAGCGCTGCAGATGCCAGCTCTTCCTTCTGCTGGCAAGTTAAGCATGAAGCGCTTCCCTGGCCATGGGGAATCCAAATATAGCGCTATGGGGTGTGCAGAAAGTCCTTAAGGTTCCAGGGACATAGCTGTGCCCAGGGAGGCCAGCACACTGGGCACTCCAGCAGGGAGGCAAGCCCCCATGGCAGTTCCTCCTGGGCCCCAGCAGCAGCAAGCCCCCTGCGTCGGGAACAGCACACCACAACAGGAACTGAACGATTTCATGGGGTCACAGCCCCTGTACTTATACCACAAAATCTCTTTGTCTGCGCCAGCACAGGGCTTGGGGAACCAGCAGAAACTGGTTCTGGGGGCAATTGGAGGACTCTGTTGACAGGGCTCCTCTTCCCCATTGTTAGGTGGGGGCTCCTCGTTAGATTCACTAGGGCAGGCACCATCCTATTCAGGGACCAGGGACTTCTCCTCCCACCTACTCCAAATGCAGATGTCCCATTCAGCCTTGCGCTGACTCGCCCTGCCCCTACTCGAGCCACACACACTTCCCAGCCCCTGTCACTCAGAAGCCAGACATGCAATTCACATCAGGCAGGCAGACCCAGAGCACACAGAAATGCCAACTTCTAAAAGTGGCATTTCTAAAATAGTTATAATAAATCTGCGCACACCATTGCGTAGCATTTATTATCACTATTCCAAACATACCAAACTTGACCACGCTGCGCCTCTCATATCTGGGATTACCACTGAAACACTTATCAGGGAATACCCAATGCATTCCTATGGGAAGGCAGACCCACAGTAGTGAGAAACCAAAAATGGCTGTTTGTTACTACCAGGACATGGCACACACTTAAGGTACATATCCTATCTTTTACCTAAAATGCACCCTGCCCATGGGGCTAGCTAGGGCCTACCTTAGGGGTATCTGACATGTAGTAAAAGGGGGGGTCACAGACATGGCACACACTTTAGGTGCCACGTCACAGCAGCAGTAACACTGCGCGCACAGGCCCTGCAGTGGCAGAGGCCTGGGATAGGTTTGAAAGGGTACTTTGGTGGGTGGCACATTCAGCGCTGCGAGCCCACCAGTAGCATTTAATTTACCATCCCTGGGTATAGGAGATACTACTTTACAAGGGACTGACAGGTAAATTAAATAGGCCAAACAGGTGTAGACAAATCTTACCATATTTAACACTGAGAGCACACACACTTTACACTGAACAGCAGTGCTAAAGTGCCCAGAGTCCTAAAACCACCAACACCAGGTCAGAAAAAAGGCTAGGAGAAAGGCAAAAAGTTTATGGACGACCCTGCAAAAAGGGGTAAGTCGAACAGTCAGTCTCCTGCTTCCCCTATTCCTCAGCACTAAAACAGTGATCTGAATGACACCAACTATTCAGTCAACTTTTATGTGGAAGATTAGCCCCAACTTGATTAGCTGCACTCACTTTAGGACTTTTCCAAAAACTCCTCCACACAGTTCAAAGGGTTACCCATCACATATAACATCCTGGGGCTGTTGTTGCAGGAATGAATGGCCTTTCTCCTTCTCCGGTGTAATTCCCCTCCACTGGTGTTTCACTCATACTAGAATGTGCCACTATTTGTGCACTGTGTTGATGGTTGAGTTATGCCTGCTTTTGTACTGTTTCAGTGGGTGGCTGTTGCTATTCTTTATTTCTGATACACCCTTGCACTAGCATCCAGTGGAGAAGCCCATGGACAAAGGGGGTTGTTACTACTTTATTTGACCTCTATGAATGGTTTGCCAGATAGGGGTGTGTGCGGGTCTTCTGTCCCGGCTACTCATGTCTGCTTGAAGTTCTGTGTTTTGTTTATATCTGCTCTTTGATCGTGTGACCCTTCTTTGTCTCAATAACCCAAAATGTACATTATCTATGGGTACAATACCCGATCTCAGTGGATGATGGTTCGTAAAAAACTGTGTTCCTCGTGCGGTCAAGGACGAAATCCTCACCCACCAGAAACTGCATGATTCATCATAGGGTTCCTCCTCACACCACGACAGCCATGACAACGCGGGCTTTACACTGCGCTGCCATTACGACGCAGCCATCACAACGCAAGTCGTTACAACGACTTGTGCTATATTTAATTTACATTTACTATAAAAAAAAAAAGATCCCTATAGATCAAGACTGGAAGAAACAACATGGCATAATCGCCCTCTTAGTCAAGTACTGGCACGCCAAGTCATGGGTTAACAGTATTCAAAATGAAGTGTGTGCAAACATACTGACCAAGACAAAATTAGGCTTTAGTTTGACATTATGGGAAATTATACAGCAAAAAACATTTAAGCCCAGGGAAATGAAGAAATGTGCTTCAGATAGGCAACTTTCAACAGCCTGCCATTGTTGAGGTTGCATAGATAAGCTTATTTGAGAGATAATTAGCTAACTAAATTATATGTGCAACACCCATCAATCAGGCTGCACAAAATGATGCATCCCATTTATAGTAAATGTTATTACCTTTTACAAATATGGCATGTTGGCATCTACTTATTAATACTGTACATTTACCTCTTTTTACCTAAAGCATGTTACATGTACATTCCCTTACACAATGCTTCACTGTGCCAGTGTTCATTCATAGTCCATCTTTTCTGTTACCACTGGTACATTCCCCAATACCGATCTGTAGTGTAAAAAGCTGTTTGAGCATATTAGATTGAGTTAAGATGGCAGAGCATAAAGCCAAGTCTTTCTTCCAAATATCATAGTTTACCATATACCATTTTCATCTTCTGCCTCTTTTTAATGTTTTTTAGGAAATGCCATAACATAAAGAGGCTAGCAGGCATTGATGCCTGCATATGGTAAATGGGATCCACGTCATCTGAGACCGGCAGAGATCTCCAATGTGGACCCCCTCTGTTAAGTTTCCGGTTCACAAGCAGCAATCACATGAGTGGGCAACTTACCGCAAGGGGGGCACATCTGAAGTTCTCTGCCACTCGGAGGCCACAAAAGTGTGGTGTGTACCTTATTTACCTCAGGCAGGTGTTGTTACCTGCTATCTCCTATATTTTATGGTGTTTCCATCCTATGAACCATTATGATATTGCAACACCTGTTGACCGGTGCAAGTCTCATACATTCTGGCGGACATCCATAAGCACTCCACAATTGCTGAGCTCGATGTCCTTGGCCTTTTTTTTCTTTTTGACTGGATGATTGCCTCTGCGAACCTTTCTGAATTCTCTCTCCCTGATTATCCCACGTCCTTGAACGGGACCAAAATGTCAATGACTTGTGGCTTGCACCCGTAATAAATGTTCTGTTGTAATAAAACCAGCTGGGCTTTGTCTGACTAGATGATGCGCACATTTAATTACTTTATTCACAAATGTGTATTTCACTGAACAGAGCCTTGAGCAGGTTTGTCACTGGGACCCAATTTTTAATTGATGACTTATTTGTTAATTAAATTATATAATTTGATTTTTACTCCTTTGTGTGTAATAGGGACCATTGTTCTTTCATTCATTTGACTGCCCCAGCTCCCTCATGCTCCTTGGGTCTACCCTTGTTTTCCACTGCGTTTAATTTAGCTCACCACGTTTATTTTCCGAGTTTGACTATGCACTTTTGTTTAGACCATTTAGGTTTTGTATTATCTTTTATTATTCCATGTACTGTTGATCTGGGTTTGAGCATCTGGTTTGTAAGTCTTGCCTACAAATCTCTCTAAGCTGTCAGTTTAAGTCCAATTGTGGAAAAATAGCTAGTCTTAGACGGGGCTTTGGGTCAGCTGATTGCATATCATTCATTTTCATTTCATAAATCTTTATTTCGGTAATATATCACCATAAAAGATATTAGTATCCATTTCATATTTGTAAAAACAATAAAACATTAAAAAATTTCAAGGTACATCAGAGACCATAGGAATGTTCAGTGAAGTGGATATCACATTTTTACTACGGTAAAAATCATTCACCAGCTTTGAGGCTCTGACTTCTCAGAAACCCCATTGCTCCCAAATATTTAGCCACTGCAAAAACAATGTGATCCGACAAGTCTGTTTTCATCACTCTAAACGCGGCCAAGCACTCTGCAAACCCCAAATTCCTGCATATAGGGACAATCCATTTCTTGCAGGTCGCGTTATAGGCCGGGCAGAAAAAAATTATGTGGAGCTCAGTTTCTTTAGCCACTCTGCAAGCCGGGCATAAGCTGACTGCTGATTCGCTCCACTTACTAGTTAGAGCTCGAAGTGGCAGGGTCCCATGCCTCCATTGCAAATTGAGTTTCCTAAGTAAAACAGGATATAATTTGTCCAAGGCTGGTTCAAAGCTGTAAATGTCCTTGATGCGTAAAAATGACTCTGAGTGTCCCCAGGTTTTGCCGACGACAGAGTGCCGCTATTTTACTGTCGTAATAAACCTTTGCCAGTCTCTTTTTGGGAATTAATGGGCAAGCGGATGAAGGATCAGACCAGAGTGTCGATAGGCCTAGACCCTCCAACTCAGTTTTAATATATTTGAGCCATTTAATTTTCCCTGCATTAGGCATGGCAAGCACCTCCTGAAGCCCCTGCCTATAGCTAATCAGTTCTGGGACTGCCCACAGCCTACGCCAATAGACCAAGGGGCGCAATGCCAGTTCTTCACCAAGGGGTCGCAACCCCAGATCTAACCTTAGTGGAACAAGGGGCGTGCTGGGCGGGAGTGCTACCACCCGCCTAATGAACTTGTTCTCCTCTCTGACCAGGTCGGGAGAAGCTACATGACCCCAGAGCTCGCAACCATACATGGCAGCCCCCCTTGCCTGTGCCCTATAGATCTGAAGGGGTGGGCCAACAGGTTTGATGGATGACCTGTTTTTCCCCATAAGCTTCATGACCCCGCCCGAGTACTGGACCAATTTGAGTAGTGCTTTCTCTTGGTGTGTTCGCAAGGACATATTTTCATTTAACATGACTCCAAGATACTCAAAGGTTCGCACCCTTTTGAGTCTACTTTGCCCGATGCTGGGGCTAGATCGTAGTTTTGGTGGGGGGTTAAAAACCATAAATTTGGTCTTTAAGGTGTTGATTTCTAAACCGTGTTCCCCACAGAACTCCACAAAGCCATTTAAAACGCGCTGAATCCCCATTGGGGACTTTGAAAGCAGCAGGGTGTCGTCAGCGAACATAATCGCCGGCACCCTGCTGCCTGCCAATTTGGGAGCGCCAGAATTGACCACTCCCTTCAGATGGGAGATTACCCCGTTGACGAAGAGGCAGAACAGGGTCGGTGCAAGCACACAACCCTTCATTACCCCCCTGTCAACGGGGAACCGGTTCGACAGCGCCCCCTCCTTGCCACACCTCACCTGAGCAAAGTTGGCAGTGTGGAGACGAATAATCATCTCCAACAAGCCCTTAGGAACCCCCAATTTGGCCAGCACCTCCCAGAGTTTTCTGCGGGGAACCAGGTCGAAGGCCGCCCTCAGGTCCACGAATACAGTGTAGAAGCTGCCACCCTCCAGCTGTGCGTTTTCCAAAAGATGAGGGCGAGCCGAAAGACCTGGTCTGTGGTGGAGACCTTCCTTCTGAACCCCGCCTGGAATGGACTCCGAATATCATATTCCAACATCCACTCCGACAAGCGATCCAGAAGTAACCTAGTGAAGAGCTTCTGGGAAACGTCTATCAGGCTTATTGGCCTGTAATTGGCTGGGAGCAGAGGCGAGCCCTTCTTAAAAATAGGGACTATCTCTGCCCCCAGCCAAGTTGGGGGGACCGTCATGCCGTTCAAAATTGCATTGAACAGCACCCTCAGATACGGGGCCCAGATCTTGATTTCGTGCCTGTAGAGGTCACCTGGGAGCTTGTCCAGGCCTGGCGCCTTTTCAGCGGCAAGACCCAAGATTGCCACAGTGAGTTCTTCCAAAGTAAACCCATCCATCGGGGATATGCTTTCAGGGGGTTGGGCCATTGCTGCTGCCTCGGGAAGGTTCCCCAATTGATCTAGACGGGGCGCGCTATACAAAGTTTTAAAGTGGTCCTCCCACACAGTGGAAGCAATATTTGCATCCACTGCCGCTATAGGTTCAGCTGAACCGTGCTTAACGATATGCCAGAATTTCTGGGCATCTCGAAGTGCAAGGGCAGCCGACATTTCAGACCAGTTATCATGGTCCCATTCTATTTTGGCATTACGGAGGATAGACTTATAGGCCAGCCGCTTTTCCCTAATCTTGCTAGGGGTTTCCCGGATTTTGAGGGACTCCAATAGGTCGGCCTTTGCTCTCCTGCAAGAAGCATTGAACCATGAGGCTCTTCTCCCCTTGGCCTTTTTCGTCCTGGCCACAGGGTTCAGTACTTCTGCTAGGTTAGAACAAAGCTCAGAGTGAATATCCCCAAGCACGGAGAGCTTATCAGGGGAGGGTAACTGAGGAATGAGATCCACAACTTTTTCAAGGACAGGGACCACAGCCGCATATAGCCTCTGGATATTTTTCGGGTTCTCCACTAGTCTTGGCCATCTAACCCTACGTCTATTGCTAGTTGCAACTAGACCAACAGGGAGTGCTAGATTTCCATCTGTGCTACCCGTGGGCAAACCCTGGACAGCGACCCTCAGTGACAATGCGTTGTGGTCAATGTCAGTCCTTTTGACTATTGTGAAGTCCCTCACTTTGGCCCAATCGTTCGTTGTGACCAGGATATAATCTATCCGTGACTCATGCCCTGGTCTATTGAAGGTAGGCTGGGGTGGGATATCTCCCTTAAGGCGCCCATTACAAGTCCTCAATGAGTGGGATAAAGTGAGAGATGTTATTTGGGTGGCTAGTGGTGACCATGATTTTACTGGTGGGCCCAGCAAGATGGGTATCTCCCATAGATCGTCCTCTTCGCTAATTACCCCTTCCAAATGATCCGGGAGGGGCTCGTACTGAATGATAAAGTCCCCGCCAACTATGAGTGATGGACAGAGGGTGGCAGAATCGAGGAACAAAGCCAAGTCTTCAATTGTCCCCGAAGTGGCTGTTAACCCAACTGGTCTAGAGTATAAATTTATTAATGCTACGCTCGCACCAGATGCCCACTCCAGAACAACACACTGAAGGTCTGGTGAGTTAGTATCGAGATTTCCCGCCCTGCATCCTAGGTGGGAACCTACCCAAATCAGCAAGCCACCAGACGGTCGGCCCTTCCCACCCCATTTTGCCGCGATCGCAAAGGAAGCGTACCCTGTGCGGGACTGTTGTTCTATGGCCCACGTTTCCTGGAACAGACATCTGTCATATTCCTCAATAAATTCCACCCACTCTGAGGAATCTAGTTTATTGCCCAACCCGGCAACATTCCAGGAAAGTATCAAAACTACACCAGGAGCCCCTGCCTTATCAATAGTGTTAGGACCCAGGGAACAACTGCTTGTCCTGCACTGGCTGTACTTGGGACAGGACAATCCCTCAATTGCCATCGAACATGTTGCATACGGCGCCTCAGGAAGGGGGTTATCCTTGATATTTTGGCCAGCTAGACCTGAGTTGGTAATATAATCTTTTGTGGGCTCAACAAGTATACCCCCCGCACAATGTTCAACAACCTCCCCCTCTGTGTGCCTAGTCTCACCCGTGATTTGGTTGCAGTCACCATTGTGATATTGTGATGGTGGTAAGACAGAACGCGATGAAAAGTAAAACAGGGAACAGTGTGAATCTGCCAAGGACGGTGTATCAGTGACCCTGTGTGAGGATAATGGAGCAGAGCGCGATGAAGGGTAAGACGTAGAACAGTGTGAGTCTGCCAAGGACGGTATATTGGTGACCCTGTGGGAAAGTCAATCCACATCCTCAAGACAGCCAAATCTGTTGTAGGTGGGCACTCCCTTCCACCCCCCATGTGTATCCTGCCGGAAGTTCGGTAGCCCGCCCTGTGCACAATTTCTCACCGGAATCCTATTCCAGTTTCCCCCTGTATTGGGATGAAAGGACGGGGGATAAAAGTAAGTTAGTGGTCTAGTTGCTATGGGCGAATTTGCTCCATGGTTGCTCCATGAATGGATAAAGTGTGCGGTATTGGGGTCTTCAAAAGAGAGGATAACACAATCACCTGTGATAGACTTGTGCGAGGTGCCTATCCAAGGGACCCGTCGCACCATAAGAATTTTACTTCTCAGGTGATTGGGTAATGGCCTGTTTACATTGAGCCAATGGATAACCTTGTTATTTAATGATCCAAAATCCTCCTGGTGTTGGTAAGGCATTTCTGGCACCCCCGTAAGCACAACTACATACGGTCTAACGTCTGGGGGAAGATCAACATAGCCCCTATAGTGATTTTTAAACGATTGTTGTCTAAATGGGGTAAAATGGTAAGTGTTACGATCTTTAGCCCTCGGAACTGCCATGACTTTCGGAGCTGGGGCCGGTTGAGATGGCAACTCATTCGTGCTTTCCGCTACTCTATTGAGAGAAGTGCTTATGGTGACCTTATGCCGAGGTTTCGGAATAGGTTTGACCACCGGAGCTACTGATGGAATAGCAGCAGGTACTGGTGGAATGGGAGTCGCAACAGGTGGGCTAGTTGGTTTGTTGGCAGGTATGGACAGGGTGGCTAGATTTAAAATACTTTTTTCTGTCTCGAGTAGCTGGGTTTCTATTCGAGAGAGTCTAACTTCCAGGGGGATTAGGAGTTTTTTTAACGTTTCCCACACAATCGTTAAAAATTCCACATCCTTTCCTTCAATCGTGCAAAGTGGTACCCCACCCTTCTCACCTTCAATTACAAGATTCTCGTTTTCCCCCACTGATTTTGCTGGACTAAGATCTGTTGCTGAGGGGCAGCCATTTACCATGGGAAAGAGTAAGGGGAGTGGCTGAGCTAGTACTTGGGAGGGTAACTGAGCCTTTGCAACCTTAGCCTTTTTCCTAGCGTAGGCAGTGGTGTAGTTACGCTTTCGTTTGAGTGGAACCCTTTGGGGGGGTAGGAGAAATCCTCCCACTCATAACCTTACGCTTAACAGTCGGTAGCGTCTCCAAGGGGGGCCCCTCAGCCCCTGCCACCCCACCCAATGATAAACTGGGGATGGGGGGGATGCACGTGGGGGCCCCACCTCCAATGCTGGGACAGGAAGAGGTACGACTGATGGATGGTGGATGACTGCCTGCGTTATGATAGGAGCTAGGCCCTTTGGGCGGTCTGGTGTTTTGGCAAGGGCATAGTGGCCTAAAGAGGATTTTTTCGCCGTGCCCAACTCCTGGGAAATCCTCCTAGCTGCATCGAGTTCAATGGAGACCCTATGCTGCATTTTACTGATCTCCATATCTATGGCGGTGTTGGTTCTAGTAATAAAGTCATCAAGTGTTCCATCTTTCAAGTTCCCTTTGGCTGCCCTGCTTCTGTACTCACGTGTAGACATAGCACCTTGTCTTCAGCAGGCACAGCTAGCAGGTGAATTTGCAATGACAAGAATGAAGCCAAGGGGTGTGGCCCGGCCCGGACTCTACCGTACTCGAACGGCCTCAAACGGCCCGCTCTTAGCCCGGTCTTCGCCCCGGACTCCGTCCCGCGCGCGTCCCGCGTCGCGGTGGAGATTCCGTCAGTAATGTAAGTGGAGGTGATGGGCGTGGCCGCCGGGGGAAGAGGCACCAGCTGCGCTGACTGAGGAATGCTGGGCCTCGCAGTCCCCCGGTCGGTTCCTTCCTCAAGATTCCCCGCAGGCCTCAACCCGCAAGAGCTTCCAGCTGGGAGCGATGACAGGCTCCGCCGATTGCAGAACGCGCTCACACCAGCAGAAGCACTTCAGTGGGGAGACGGGGTTTTTACCAGTGCGGCAGAGCGAGAGTATGATCCAGTGTCAGGCAGCAACAACAGCACTCCGTGAGCGGCACCCCTATCATTAGCTGCCTTTCTTGTCAGTTGCCAGACGCATGTGCATGCTTCTTATTAAATGGCTTACCTTCCATTTCTTATGTTATCCTCTGCGCAAGAGCATAACTTCTTCATTAGATGATTTGCATCCTTCCACGGTTCACTTATGGCAACATAATTGCTTTCAATATTAGCAGTCCATGGGAGTGTGGCTTTTCTTGCCATCTCTTTCCATGTACTGCTTCGCCATCACATCCCAATTTCTGCACTTACCATGTTTCTCCTCCTTACCCGCACTTCAGCTCACCTGTAACAAAGTAACAGGTTTATTATTTTCCGGGGTTTGACTAAAGAGCAGAATGTATCTGGTTGCTTTTGACTCCTGCGTTTTATATTGTCATATTGCTCATGTACTTTACCTTCTAGGTGTCTCTTTTATTAATGTTGTTATTCATTATAACTCAATAATTAAATATGCTTGAATATATTAATATTTTTGCTATTCAGTTTTGAATTGCTTTCCAGTGATTGTTTTTAAATAATGAACAAGATGTCTGGGAAATTGATATTTCTCCTATAGTTTTTAAACAATAAGCAAGATTTCAGAGAATGCAAGTAAGTGAAAGTTTAGAAGCGCTTACTACAAATAGTCCATTTTAAAAACATTTAGCAGTGTTCAAACCGAATATATGAACTAGAACAGAGTTTGTACGAAGGATTCAAGCCTGAGATCACACTGAGCTGTAATCACCTGTTTGAGGCATGTGTAGCTGTAGATGCACATGCTTTGCATACACCTACTATCTAGTGTTAGGTCTGTATGTGTGCAAACTGTTTTTGTTCGAAGAAGTCTTTTGAGTCACGAGGTAGAGTGATCCCTCCTCTTGGTGATAATGTGCATGGGCATCAACTCCATTGTTAGATTGTTTTCTTTCTGCCGTCTGGTTTGGATTTGTGTGCCTGTGCTCCGGTTCGATACCGTCACTGTTTTTTTGGTTCGATCACTAACTTCCCCTTGCTCAATATTGTTTTTGATCGTGTTTCCAATTCTTGCATATCAAGGTATACAGATTCCGTAGTGTCGCTTTGACTCCAACCCCACAGGGCCTCGTCCTTTAGGCACTTTTCTTCAATCTCCATTGCGTTTTCCAAGAATGCCTTGCTAGTGATCGAACGGACGCCCTTCTGTTATTGTCCTCTTCGCCAAGCCAAGTACCTGACTTGCAACAGATCTGTATTCATTGCCTGTTGCTGGAACACGGAAAAGCAGATTGCACCACCTGCCGCTCCTTCTGCTCCAAGAAAACCTTTTGAGAGCATTGTACACGTCGGCTTCAGATGTCACGGAGGGTGGGCCAGACTTTTTCAGTCATGACGACGTCGAGGAGGAAGAACGCCCTCAATCATCAGTTGTGGAACAACAGTTTTGTGAGTACGGTACCCCCTGCCCCTCAACACTGTTTTGATCAACCAAAAAGACATTCAGCTCCTCAAACATCATGGAGAGGCCCTCAGTCCATCACTGCTTTCTGGCCATGGTCGGCACAAGCAACTGTTTCGGATGCGCCCCGCCTTCCGGCTCTGCACCGAAAAAGCAACTCAAGCCAAAATCTTCAGCATCGACCACTTTAGTCTCTGAATGCCAGCAGGCACCTACTCGACCCTTGGTGCCGAGAATAATTCCATCGTCTACGTCACCACTTCAACACTGACCGGAGCTTCGTTGCCGAAACCCAAACTTGTGTAGAACCCAAAAATTTCAAAGCAGACATCGAAGCCTGGTTTCAGCAGACCAGTGGAGCCAATCCTTCCCATCAACTCTGAGCATCTGGATGCTAGATAAAATACGGGCCGAATCCTTGCCTTATCCTTTAGCACCGATTCCGCCACCACCCAAAACACAGCAGTTTTTCCGGAAGGCTCTGGACATACCGATTTCTGCAAAATACCACAAGAAGGCAGACCAGGCCACCAGTGCTTTACCTCTTGCACTAACCTCACCACCTCCACCAGTTTCACCCTCTAAACCACATTTTACAGGGGACTGACTGGATCTTTCACCCCAGGGGTCTCCACATTGGGATACAGCATGGCGTGGTGGGGGACAGGGTACTTTTGCAACTCCACCACATAACTACCCCTGTGATACCTATAATATAGACCCACCAGAGGACACAGACCTGGATCTCTATTCCGGCCGACCTTCCCTTCCTGGTGACTCCATATCCTATCGGGAGCTTGTAGCGAAAGCTGCCTCTTTCCCTCAAGTGGAACTCCTAAAAAATTCATTAGAAGATTTCCTCTTTGAAACACTTTCGTCCTCTAAAAAAAAAAACACATAATAACCTCCTGATGCTCAAGGGCCTGCTTAGCCAGTATAAGGCCTCCCCAGCTGATCCCATCTACATCTGGGGCCAACATCCACCAGACTCCCTGGTTATTACCACAGATCAGATGCGACCGAACACCTAGGTCTTTGGAGATGCCCCGCTGCCTGATAAAAAAAGTAAACCTATTGATGCAGCAGGGAAAATGGTTACAGCACAAACAGTTAACCTTTGGCATATTGCCAACTCTGTGTGCCCTATTTTTATTTTGAAAAGTTTTATAAAGTGCAAACATGACGCTTACGTGTATCAGAGCGCTGTACAAAGTGGCGAAAACAAGAATAACACAACGCAGTGAAACAAGTGAGGTAGTTAAATAATCACACGTTCAAACAAAGGGGGAAATAATCACAGTCAAGGGGCAGGAGAGTCTTCCAGACTAGAGGGACCAGTACAGTTTCAGAAGGACCATAGAACGAGATAACAAGTGAACAGAAAGCATAAAATTCAAACTAACGGTATAAAAGAAATATCACATACAGAAAGAGAGGAGTCTACGGAAGGTAAGCCAGGTTAGTGCTGTTGATGATCACTCAAGAATAGCCATTTGACATTTCTTGAAAGATGCAGTCAATGGGTTGGATCTGAACTCTGGAGGAAGAGCGTTCCAAATTCTTGAGGCAAGACCAGTGAAAGCACGATTTTAAGTTCTCTTCTTTATGAATTTGGGAGGTTTCAAAAGTAGGGGTGGTCGAACTTCTTAAACTCCGACTCGAGCCAGATAGAGGAGTCTAGGGAAGGTAAGCCAGGTTAGTGCTGTTGATGATCACTCAAGAATAGCCATTTGACATTTCTTGAAAGATGCAGTCAATGGGTTGGATCTGAACTCTGGAGGAAGAGCGTTCCAAATTCTTGAGGCAAGACCAGTGAAAGCACAATTTTAAGTTCTCTTCTTTTTTAATTTGGGAGGTTTCAAAAGTAGGGTGGTCAAACTTCTTAAACTCCGACTCGAGCCAGATAGTTCAAGCTTTTTAGCCAAGTAAACCGGGGTGTTGTAATAAATAGCTTTATGCATCAAGCAAGCTATCTTGAAACATATCCTAGCTTCGATAGACAGTACATTTAGTTGAATTAGGTCTGTTGTGATGTGATCATGATTTCTGGAGCCTGTGATGAGCCTGGCCGATGCGTTTAGAGTGTCTGAGCGTCACCAAACTAGCTTTAGGAAGCCCAGCAAGGGTCACCGAACCATATTGCAGTCAAGAGATAACCAGGGATTGTACTGCAGGCTGGATGTCCTCGGGCGGAAGGAAAGGCTTGATTTTCTTAAGGGTGTTGAGCTGAAGATTGGCTCCCCTAATAGTTGCGCTGATGTGAGCTTGCCTATTTAGGTATTTGTCCAAGGTGATACCTAACGATTTAGCAGAGTCAACATCATGAGGGGTGCAGTTAAGGGCAGTGAGTTTTTAAAGCCATTCCAGGGTAGGTGCAGAGTGGTTGCTGGGGCAATCAGAAGGAATTCTGTTTTGAGAGTATTTAACAAAAGATGATTCTGGGCTAGTCATTATTTAGCTTGTGAGAGTGCATAATTTAAGGTTTTAATGTCCTCTGGAGAGGAGATCTTCAAGTACAGTTGCGTGTCAGCAGCATACATGTGGTAATGAATGTTAGAACGGTTCAGAATATCGGAGAGCGGTTGCATAAAATGGTTGAAAAGAGTGGGCGAAAGTGCGGAGCCTTAAGGAAATCCAATGGTGACTGGGGTACTGGATGCAAGGGAGTGGTTAACTTTGATTCTTTGTGTGCAGTTCTGTAAAAAAAAAAAAAAAGGCAAAGCAATTTAAGACGTGGCCCGAAAGACCCATCTATGCTAAAGAAGACCATCAGGTTTTCATGTTTGATGGTGTCAAATGCTGAGGACAGGTCAAGAAGGTCAGAAGACAAGGGACATTATGATCAAGACATCTCAGGGTGTCGTCAACTATGTGAGTTAGTGCTGTGCCCTGCTCTGAAACCCGACTGGTAGAGGTCAAGGATTTGAAACTTCTCTATGTAGTTGCAGAGCTGCGTGTGGACTTGTTTCTTTTTTATAATGTAATTCTTTTTTATTATCATAACAGAGCAGAAACACATTTTATATTATTGTTATTGCATACGCAACCCAACACCCCCACCCCAGGGCATCCCCAAAGAGCTCTGCCGGGTCACCGTCCTCCCCATGGTCGTTCCAGCAGTTTCGTCAAATAGTCTCTGTATTTTACCCAGAGGAGACATACAAGGGTTCTCCCTAAATTCGTTTCACTTGTTACAAATTTTTCCCCACTTCTTAAGGCATCCTCTTTTTACATAGACCATATTCTCCACCACCATGCACCAGTCCATATCTCTCTTCCAGTCAGTTAGCGTGGACGGAAGTGCAGCTCCCCAGTGGCGCACTATATTTCTTTTCGCTAGCATAAAAACCCAAGGTAACCCAAGGTTGGTCCGCTTGTACCAGGTCTGTGTCCTCCCACACTTTTAACAGGCCCCACTTGGGTGATAGTACAAGCTTGTCTCCCACCACCCCGACATGCATGATAAAATCTTACGCAAATAGTCTTGAAGCACCGACATGTCCATAGTATATGATACCCTGCCAACCCACACCCTCTGTTACAGGTTGCTTCTGTCCTACGTCCCATTTTCACAAGTGTGGTGCAGGAATATATCCTATGCAGTATTTTGAGCTGGACTAGTCTGAATCGGGCCCTAATTGCTGCTTCCTTCTGGGAGGCTAATGCTTCAGGCCACTCCTCCTCTTGCAAGTCAATTATATCCACACCCCAGTGCTCCTTCAGTACTGTAAGCGTGTCTGGTAAGTTGTTAATCCGCTTTCGTTAAGTAAGCAAGTTTGCCTTTCTGGGCAGATGTTTTTCTAGGAGTCTACATTCCAGAGTTGACGACTACGAGAGCTCGACTCTCCGGGGCACTGCTGCCAGTATTACTTGACGGATCTGCAAGTAGCGTACGTACTCCGTCCCTGGCAGTTCATATTCTTTTTGTAATTGTTCGAATGATACCATTTTAACCCCTGTGTGGAGGTCTCCCAACCTCGAAATTCCTATTAAATCATACCTAGCAAAACGTTTTTTCAGTTCTGAGGCGCCAAGTTGTGTGGACGCATTTCTTAAGCAATGTAGCTAGATTCATGATGTCGGTGATAGGCCGGAAGTTGTTAGGATCTGCTGGATTGGTGTTGGGCTTCTTAGGGGTGGGAGTGACTTGGCCCATCTTGAGGCAATCAGGAAACCTCCCCTGATTCAGAGAGATTCACAAATGATCCGGGACCAAAGAGGGAGAATGGCTGAATTGAGATCTTTAAAAAACTGAGCAGATAGTAGATCGCTGAAATGATTGGAAGTTTTAAGGACACCATCTATACATGAGCAGTTTTGTGTCATCTTGAAGAAGAAAAGAATTCCAAGAGGCGTTGTTTTTGGGAGCACAATCTGTGGAAGGAAGGTGAAGACCCTACCGGTGGTTCCGTAGGTTCATCCGATGCGGTGTAGTTCAGAGGCTGCAAAATTGGAGAGGCCGGTTGCAGCTCCAGTTCGATTTTTCTTGCCTTTTCAGAGATATGTGCTGAGAAGACCTTCCCATTAGGAAGGGACATGGGTGTTGAGATATGTTTGGAAGAGCGGTTAGATTGTTGCTTGATGATTTCGAAGAGCTTTTTGGGTCTGTTTTTTAGAGCCATCAAGCTGAGCCCTGAAATGGTCGGTTTTAGCATTGCGAATGTGTTTATTGTAAGTGAGTCTCATCTTTAACTGTATGAGGCTTGAAGTGGAGGGAGAGTTTCTCCAAAGCCTCTCTGAAAGCCTACGTTTGCGACATTCATCATTCTGCGTAATAGTGTCAAATATTGGCCAAAGTGCTAATGTAGTGAGTTGGTTGTTTAGCTTTAAGTGGTTGGCTCTGTGTGCGCTTCATCTTTTCAAGGATGTGGAAGGAAATTTGATGATGACCTGACCAGTCACAGGGTAGAATGTCAGCCAATTATATGATATTGTCTTTAGCTATGTTAAGGTGAAGGGTGACTCCCTTGTTGTGGGTTGTTCCTTTATAGACCTGTGTGAAATTGAGATCGGAGAGGAAAGCCTTAAAGTAGCATATTTTGACTAGTCGATCGCTTCTCATAATGGCATAATCCGGAGAAAGTAAGATGACGAGAACTGGGGCGGAGGCATTATTAAGCCAGGTTTCAGTGAGAAATGATGAGTTCAGAAATATCAGCTGCATGCTTTACTGCAGATCTGCAGTTGAGAAGTATCAATTTCTTGTGAGGGTTGGTAGTGACCACTTCATGGTGAGAAGTGGTTATTTGAATTAAGTTTTCCTTATTAATTGATCTGAAGTTGACCCTAGGTTCTCTGTCCGGGTCAGAGTTGGTAATAGAGATGTTGAGTTAGAGGAGACACCCCCAGAACCATTTATGAAAGAAGAGCAAGAGTGTCCTCAACCGACAACTGAGGCTGAGACCTACGGGCCTAGAATGGTGGTTAGAAAGAGGCCTAGATCTCCAACTAGGGCTAGGTGGGGAGATGATAGAGGACCGTTTATCACCTCTGTAATTAACTCTTAGTGGATTGGGTTGATCAGTCCTCCGGGAGGGGTATAGTTTCCAGAGCTTCTCCATCTTCATGGAGAACTGTAAAAATGGTCTGCATGATATCTTTGACAGCAAGGAGATCCCGCTTGAGGTCCGCTATCTTCTCCTCAAGGTAAGGGAGGTTCTCGCCATCAGCGGCCGCCAAAAAATGAGAAAGTGGGTATGACCCATTTGTGAGAGGGATGTTGCATGGCATAGTATGTCCCTCACCATAATTACAGGGGGAGATAGAGTTCTCCTTGAGAATGGTCTCGACATCCAAAAAGGGAGGAGGATTAGCATGAAGGGGAATAGGTTTCGGTGCAAGGCGGCGCGGGGAAGATCCTTGAGTAGGATTAGTTACGGGCAAGGTGGTTTTAACAATTGCTATGGGGGATGCACAGGGGGAGGAGTAAGGGAGGTGTGGGGAAAGAGGAGAAGTACTGGGGGCAGCAGTTGGGTGCAAGGCCCTCGAGTTGGTAATACTGGAGTCCAAGGGTAGATTATTAGGGTTGTCCGGTTTAGTTGTGTGGTTGTTATACTCCTCCTCCGTACTGTTGGAAGTAACAGAACGGGAAATCGGTAAAGAGGGGGACGGGGAATTGAGGGAAGAAGAGGTTTAAGGGAACAGAGGGTGCAGTAAATGTGGGTAGACTGATATGATGGTGAGTGCCCGGATTCAAGATATTAAGTGTATTTTTAATCCTCCTAAATATTCTGTCAAAGCGCATGAGATTCAGGTCTGAGGCTTGAATGAGAATGTTACCTTTATTGTATAGGGAAATGCTCAGATCTGCCTTAAGGGCAGGAGAGGGTAGTGTGATTAAACAGAAACCGTGCAGTGTTTTGCACAGTGCTTTCGAACGCAGATCAGAAGTTAGGAGCCTTTCTCCACTGGGCTCTTCTGTTAGTGTAGAAAAGGAGGTCTGCCACCACGGTACCCTTAGACGTGAAAATATAGGTGTCCGATATAAGCGTTTCAGGCCCACGTTTTAAGAGATTGTGTTTGAAAGTCTTTTCCGCTTTCTTCGACAGGTTGGGGGTAGATCATCTTACAAAAAATTCAGTCCAATCTGAGCAAGGAAGTCAGAGTAACTAGAGGTGTGTTGAGCCATGATGAGGGTAGCGAACAGATTAAAAGTAAGGTAGTCCAATTAAAGGGGGGGGCAATGTTCCGTGTTCAGAGAGCGGTAGAACAGGACTCCCTCCAAACACTAGCTGTGTGTTAAGATGGGGTTCAAGACAAGAGAAGTGAGGCTGCCGACCCGAATAAGGTTACACTACTGATTCTTGACGGCCCTAGCCCAGACTGCTTTCCAAGATGGCTGCCCCCTTTGACATCTGGGTTCCTAGGAAGCAGGGGATAATCTTAGTCCATTTTCACTTTTCATGCAGAACACAGTCCTATGCCTATTTCAGAGTCCCCATGTAGGCCCTATTGAGAGACTTCCTTGCGGGGGGCTAGAGGGCGAGGAGCAGGCAGAGGGACCCCAAAATTCTACTAATGTAAAAAAGTGAGCCTGGAGTCTGCCAGAATAGAAATGGGGTTGTCGAGGTGCACTCCTTAGCCGTTTTAAGGCCGCCCCTTTATCCATAAAGAGCTGGATGGCAGAGAGACAGTCCTACTTTAATTTCTATGTCGGGTAGGAAGACTTCATTGTGCCGAGGTGCCCTCGTGTGTGGAAGGGGAGAACATCAACAAGATGGAAGGCAGCTAGATCCCCAGTGCCCCAACATGAAACGGTCAAGGCCACAAGGGCAGCTTCAGCCCAATACCTCATTGCCCAGCATTCACTCTGCATTACAACTTCTTTACGGAAGGGAAATTCATAGTCCTCGGCAGATGCACTCTTCGGATTGCTCAACCCTCAGACGCCTGCCCATGTTCTGCGTACTGCTCAACCCTCGGCGCCCGCTCACGTGCATTGAAACATGCCAGTTCCCAGCAGTTCTGCTAGATGCAGCCTTCTCGGAGAACAAGATAGTTTCACGAGAAGTGAGGCAACCTCAATGTCCACCTCCAAATCAGCAACCCCGCCATGCTGCACCATGCCGTCTGTGTCAGCAGAGGGGGTCAGCATATGGGCGGCCAGAAACACCGAACGCCATGGGCCCACTAGCATGGATGTCCGCCTTTGAGAAAACATCAGCACCGCCAGTAAGTGGATTGCATTTCAGCGATCCTGGCCGCACGTGAGCGAAGCCGATTGCAGGGTCTGTGCCTGGGGCTAGGGTCAGGGCGAGTGAGGTGATTGGCGGTGTTGAGGGGGGGTGATGGACTTAGTAGTGGACCCCCAGCTGGTGCAGCCTAGTCGCGCCCGGTGGACCTCGGGCCGGTGGACCTCTGGTTCCCCCGCCGGAATAAGCACGCAGCATCCTCGATCCCCAGCAGCAACCGAGATCCCCTTGAATTGAAGTCCCCAGTCCTTGCAGTCGCTGCAGAAACAGTGGTCCACTCCAGACTGCCCCGAACTGTAGGGCTCCGTTTTGAAGTAAGGCACTGTTGTTGGTACTCTTTCCCTTTCCAGCCTTGCCAGGCTCGGGTGACGGCGCGGTGTTGGGGTTTCTCAGTGATTTACACCAGAAGCGATCCTTTACCCTGGGAGCAGTCCGATGCTGCTCCTACTCAGTTGGCTATTTTGCCTTCTTGCAAGGTACGATCGTGCTTACTGGGTCGAGATGGAGGACCTTCTCCAATACCTTTCAGATGAGCACAGGAAGCGGGACCAAGATTTGATCTCTGAAGGCAGGCTTATATTGTACACCACCATCTGCTGTGCCATAGACTCTGCTAACACTGTAGCCAGGGGAATAAATACTAGCATCCTATTGCATGGCTCTGTATTTCTGGTACCAAACCAGAGTTTCAGCAAAAATTCACAGAACATGCCATTTGATAAACATCTGTTTGAGCCTCAAGCGGTCCAGGCATTGGAGAAAAATCCCACAAAGACGCAAAGACTTCAAAATCAATTGTTGCTCTCCAAATGCTTGCTCCTTGTGGCTCCTTTCGCTTCCCTAACCATCATGGAGGTTCTAAAGTAACATCTTCTGACACCTTCCCCTTGTACAGATCTAATCTTGATCAACATACGTCTTCTGGGGGCTATTTCATTGGTTCCTATAGAGGACATAGTTCTAGAGCTAGAGGCAAGGGAGCTTCCTCACACAGAGCTGCACTTACCACCAAACAATTACTTCCTTCTATTACCTCTCAACCACATAACACCAGTCTGAGGTGGCGTACAACTTTTTCCTACCCACATGGCAAACCGTTAACATCAGATCAGTGGGTGTTGGACATTATCCAACATGGCTATTGTCTGGAGCTTATTACTACACCTCCCAACATTCCACCTCGCAAGCACAGGCTACCACTGGAACATCGCACACTGCTCAAACAAGAGAACAGAGCTCTCCCCCTCAAAGGAGCTCTATAGCCTGTCCCCATACATCACCAGGGGACAGGAGTGTACGGACTATACTTTCTAATACCCAAAAGGACAATTACTTGTTGACAATTCTAGATCCCATGCCCATAAAGGAATAAATTCTGGCAGAGAATTTCCACATGGTAATCCTACAAGATATAATCCCACTTACTTACTTACTTGACCTTCGCGCTCTGAGGCATTTGCTGCTCTATTTTGCTATTTTAAAAATAACTTTTAAATCTTGTGCTCTACTGCGCGCTCGCGCTGATAAATCTAGCGCTAGGCGCATTTTTTCGTTCCAGCTTGTTCTGGGGGGTTACTCTCAGCATAGTTTCTTACCTGCACTATAATTGTGTCCCCATCCCCACTTGAGGGAATTAGAGCGCTTCAGGGGCTTCTTGGGCTCTTTGGGAGGTCGCGCTGCGGTGTTTGGAGCCGCCATTTTGGGTGAGGGAACCAGGGTGTGCCGAATAGCAGGCGCCATCTTGGTTGGGGGGCTAGTGGTTTGACTGCAGGACTCGTGTGCCTGGAAAGGGCATAAAAACGGAACTTCTTTCACTATCAGGTCAGACTTACTTGACCTTCGCGCGCTGAGGCATTTGCTGCTCTATTTTGCTATTTTAAAAATAACGTTTAAATCTTGTGCTCTACTGCGCGCTCGCGCTGATAAATCTAGCGCTAGGCGCATTTTTTTGTTCCAGCCTGTTCTGGGGGGTTACTCTCAGCATAGTTTCTTACCTGCACTATAATTGTGTCCCCATCCCCACTTGAGGGAATTAGAGCGCTTCAGGGGCTTCTTGGGCTCTTTGGGAGGTCGCGCTGTGGTGTTTGGAGCCGCCATTTTGGGTGAGGGAACCAGGGTGTGCCGAATAGCAGGCGCCATCTTGGTTGGGGGGCTAGTGGTTTGACTGCAGGACTCGTGTGCTTACGGCAATTTAAGATGGTAGACTCTAAGGCGCGCAGCGTAGGCGCGCAGCGGGCTCGCCGGCGGATCGCCGGAGGTTCGCCAGAGGTAAGCCCGTTTGCGCCCGTTCGTGCACAGGACGCGCCGGGCGCCGGACTCTCTGCCTGTCAGGAACGTACTGCCCCATTATACTCCCGTGACGATCTCATACGCCTGAACACCGGCACTCTTTTAAACCGTAGGCATAGATCCATCGGTAGGCTCCCAGATTCTATAACCTGCGGCCTGTTGAACGTGAGATCGCTCATTAAGCACTGTGAAGAGATTGCGCTACTCATAGAGACCTATGATCTAGACGCACTCTTCATGACTGAGACCTGGACCACATCGGCTAGTGCGGTGGAATTGGGAACAGCCTGCCCCCCGGGTTTTAAAATAATACACAATCCCAGAGTAGGGGCTAGAGGAGGCGGACCTGGACTAATCTTTAGAGAGACATTTAACTTCTCTCAGCTTAACATCAAGGCCATCGTTGGATGTGAGGTACTCTGCCTTTCCATCAAGGGTCCAGGAGGTGGATTATACACGGGGCTGCTATGCTACAGACCCCCAGCGGGGACGCTATCCGCTGTGCCTGAGCTTATAGATTTAATCTACGACCTGTCTCATTCCCATACTAGGCTGATGGTGCTAGGGGATTTTAATCTCTGGCCAAATGGACCGACTAATTCCGCCTTTGTAGAGCTGGTCCAAGCCTGCCGTAATATTGAGCTTTCACAGCTAGTACTCTCGCAAACCCACTCCAAGGGTCATATCCTTGACCTGCTTTTTGCCGACGCAGGTCAAGTGTTTCTGCGGGATGTCATACCTCAGGGCTGGACTGACCATGCTCTCGTCCTTTTTTCCCTCTCCTGTCCTGTTGTCACGGCGGCGAAGGGCAGTGTGGGTGGTACTAGAATGGGTAGACAATGGTCTAGACTTCTTGTGCAGCCCGCCCTGCCTAGTCTGCTGCCTGAAGGTTTCGCATTGGGAGATACGGTGGACAGGAGCTATGAGACGTTTTGTCAGCAAATCTCGGCCTCTCTGGTGCCGATGCGTAAAATCAGAGCTAGGACCAATCTGGCTATGCCATGGTACTCAGAGGAACTCCGGCAGCTCAAGCTTCATTGTAAACAGGCTGAGCGTGCTTGGAGGAAACAGTATCTGGAACCATGTAGAGCTCGTTTTAAACAAGCTCTGGCGACCTATAAGGCCCAGATCAAGCTGGCCAAGGCCAGATACCTGGAAGAACTATTGCTGGCAGCTGCAAACAAGTCTCAGGCCCTATTTAAGATCGTAAAAGATCTGGCCCATCCAGCTTGTACTAAAAACAACATACCTGCCTCCCAAGCTCTCTGCGACTCGTTGACACAGGCCTTTGAGGACAAGATTGTTACCATCTTAAATAATCTTGCCTTGCCATCTGGTCAGACTGTGCATCATTCCAACTGTGCTGAGAGTGTGGAGGTGGGCGCCAAGCTAGCGGAAATGAACATCTTGCCCTTACCATCGTTCGAGGATTTCTGTGCATTGGCCGACGGTATATCTTCAGGCTCACCGTCTGACCCGCTCCCACCAAAATTCTGGAAGCTGTTTCGGGAAGAGCTTCTTCCACCTCTTTTTTCCATCTGCTGCCAGTCCCTTAGCTCGACGCGGGTCCCAGATAGCTGGAAACTAGCGGTTGTTTCTCCATTACTCAAGAAGGAAAATCTGGACCCCGCCTGTCCAGCTAACTACAGACCCATCTCTCTGTTGCCATTTCCTATTAAGATTCTTGAGAAATGGGCCACTAAACACCTCTCCAACTTTCTCGAGGTTAACAACTGCTTGGATGTGGCCCAGTTTGGCTTCAGACCAGCGCACGGGACAGAAGCGGCTCTGGTGACCGTTCTTGATGACCTGCGAACGCGGGCCGACCAGGGTCGAGCAGCCTTTTTAGTGCTGCTCGACATGTCGGCCGCGTTCGACACGGTCAGCCATACAATACTGATCAGGAGATTGGCGGAGGTCGGAGTATCTGGGTTGGCCCTTGAATGGCTGGTGTCGTATCTTGATCATAGACACCAGCTAGTGGCCATACCACCCTTTAAATCAAACACCAGAAGGGTTGGTCAGGGCGTACCTCAAGGGTCAGCCATCAGCCCCATTCTTTTCAATCTCTACCTCCGCCCCCTGATCACGTTGATTAAATCTTTTGGCATAACGGTCACCAACTACGCTGACGACACCCAGCTCATCTTTTCCCTCGAGGGCAAAGATGGGGTGTCTCAGGAGGCCTTTCATCGCTGTATGAACACCACGGCTGAATGGCTGGGCAATAACTCCCTGTAGTTCAACAGCGCAAAAACTGAGGTGCTGCACTGCTCCCTGGACCGTATCCCCAGACCACTTCCGCTGGATTTCTGGCCTCCCGATTTCCAGGGCGCTAGTCTGCCCGCGGACTCGGTCCGTAATTTGGGGGTAATGTTCAGCGCTAGCCTGCAGCTTGATGCATCAGTGAATCGAACGGTGGCCACCTGTATGGCGCTGCTCTGCTCGCTGCGTAAGATCTTGCCCCTGCTCCCGGCACAGGCAAGACCAGAGGTAGTGCGGAGCATAATTCTAAGTCGCATTGACTACTGCAACGCACTACTCTTGGGGGCCCCGGCTAATCTAGTCGGTAAATTACAGAGGGTGCAGAATTTTGCCGCCAAACTGGCCCTCTCACGTCGACGCCTGGATTCCTCTGCTAAGGCACTTGGGGACCTCCACTGGCTACCAGTTTCCCAGAGGATTGATTTTAAAGCACTGTGCTTGGTATTTAGGGCCCTACATGGGCAGGGTCCGCCCCCTTTGCGGGACCTCTTTTCTTGGTACACCCCTTCTAGACTGCTACGTTCAGCCTCATCTGATTTGGTGGTCGTACCTAAGATTCTGAGGTCCCGGACTGGTGGTCGGTCTTTTAGATTTGCGGCTGCAAGATTGTGGAACTCCCTTCCTCTAGGTTTGAGGGGTCTGGAAAATTTTAATTCTTTTAAAAAAGCCCTGAAAACTCACTTGTTTCCTAGGGCAGGACAGTCTAAGCGCCAGGATGCCCGTCGGGTGACAGAAATTGCGCTATATAAGTATACCTATACATACATACATACATACATACATACATACACTTCTCCAACAGGGCGACTTCATGGCTACACCAAATTCAAATTCAAATATCTTTATTCGGCACTTAAAAAGATACCATTAAAGAACATGAAAATACATACATACAATGTTTAAAAGCATTTTTTTTAAAAAGACATATATTAAGAACAATAAAAATAGGTCTCAAAAGGGGCGAAACAAACCGTAATTCATTGGGAGTTTTTGTGCAGACATTCATTCAGACTATAAATTAATGTGAGCCGATTTTTCCCTAATATTCCTTAATCTCATAGCCACCTTAATAAAACTTATTATACATAACAGAGTGTGTGGGTCTGAGGCTTTTTGTAAAAAAAAGAGGGCTGCTTTAGCGTGTCTCAGTCTTTTATTTTTCAAAATCCTAACTAAACACCTCCGTCTAGGGTCCGAATAAAAGGGACATAATAAAACAAAGTGAAGGGTATCCTGCGGAGACCTAGTGTCGCAGCCGCAGGTACCCTTCAGCTCTACCGAACGTGTAAATCCTGCGGGAACAGCCAATAAATGGTGGAGAAGATTAAGACGGAACCTAGTCATATAAAATCTTTCCTGTGCATTGTGCATCACCGCTAAATATGGTTCCATACCAGACTGTGTTTTTAGTAAACTATGGGCCACCACGGATGTTTTCCCGGTTTCAGCGTGGGCCCTTCTGGCGGTTGCCCGGGCATCGAAGAGTTTTTTTACCAGATTTTTATTCAGGTTGGTCATAGACTCCGGGTCAAGAAACAAATTCTTACAGCAATTCCTTCCAGAGTGTCTTTTACATATTTGAGCCACGGAATCTCTCCCCCTTTGTCCCTGCTCAGGCAATCCTTAATAATCTGTCTACTAAGGCCGGCCTCTGGATTAACCCAAATCTTGATCCAAGCCAAAATAGGTCGGACCATAATTCTATCCTCAATATATGGTTCACCCAATTCCATATGTGTTATATATGAAGGGGTACTATGGGGGACCTTTAATAATCTTTTAAAAAATGTGTTTTCCTCAGCTTGTATCTGATGCACATAGTTTGCTTTGCAGCCCCAGACTTCTGCCCCGTATGACACCTTAGAGCAGGAAACCGCTCTATATAGGTTCAATATCTGTTCCGGTGACCATCTGCCTAGCCTCCTCCCGTATGCCATTATGGCACCAGTAGACGCCACCAGTTTAGCTACATGCTTTTCGGCCAAGTCTCTGAATTCCAGTTTCTCGTCGATAAGTACACCTAGATAGGAGAAGGACTTTACTCTTCCTAGTCTATGTGATCCTATGCTGTGTAAAAAAAACCTTTTTAGGATTTGTGCCTGTAGACTTAACGAAGGACTTATCCAGGTTAGCTGAGAGGTCCAGGGAATTCATAAAGTTAACAAAACCATCAATTAATTTTTGTAAGCCTAATGGGGTGCGGGCTAGCAACACTGCGCCGTCCGCATACAAGAGGACGGGTACCGGGCGCTGGCCTATTAGGGGGGAATCTACACCCAGTTTCATAAGTTCTCGGTCCAAGTTGTTAATATATAATGAAAATAAAAAGGGTGCTAATATACAGCCCTGGCGGACTCCGCTTGTACAAGGAATGGGTCTGTCTTCATTCCTTCCTTGTTATAGCGAACTGAAGCTGTAGTCTCCCAATGCAATGCCTTTAATGTGTCCACTAGCCCTTGATCTACCCCCAGAGAGATCATCAGGGCCCATAGCTTCTGTCTGTTAACACGATCAAAGGCCGCTGAGAGATCCATAAAGCCCATGTGAATGGTCCCTTTGGCGGCAATAGTGTATTTAGCAGTCAGGAGATACAAATTTAAACATTGATCTGTTGTAGATCTCCCTTCTCTAAATCCATATTGTACATCTGTTAAAATATTATTTTCCTCTGCCCAATTTTGTAAACGATTTAGAATCACCCGTCCCAAAACCTTAGCCGTTACATCTATTAAAGATATAGGTCGGTAGCATTGGGGGTCATCCCGGCTGCCCTTTTTGTGGATTGGGACGATAATTGCAGAGGACCAAGAGCGAGGCAGTCCTGCCACTACTGCCTCGTTCAAGACCCTGGTAAGGATGGGTGCCCACAAGTCAACATTGCTCAAATAAAGGTCAGGCGGGATGCCATCAGGGCCTGGCGCTTTATTTTTTGAGAGCCCTTGGATTGCTGATTTCACTTCTCCTAGTGAAAAATCTAAGCTTACAGGGACTACTGTTTTGGCGCCCTCCTCTTGCGGTGCCATCCCAATATGGTTGTAAAGGCCGCGATAGTGGTTATACCATTGTTCAGGCAGAATTACATTCACTATGTCTGGCCCCTTTGGGTCTTTAAAACATGGATCATTAATAACTCTCCAGAATGTCGTGATATCACCTCTTTCTGCCGCTTCCCTTAGGTCCTCCCAAGCATGGTTTTGTAAAGATCGTTTACGTGCTTTCAGAACCTTTATATAGTTGGATCTACTAGCCACTAATTTAACTTTATCCTTTGGTTGATCAGCAAGGCATTTCTTCAGCAAGGCATTTCTTCAGGTCTTTCAGTGCCTTGGTACAATCATGATCAAACCAGCGTGGGGTCTGAAGCAATTTAACTCCTGCGGAGGATTTCAGTAGGGTATCCACAAGTTGGGCGATTTCTTCGAAGGCCCTAACCACAATTTGACCACCCCTATTTTCATCCAGGCAAACCATTATTTGATCATGACCTTTCGTTACAAGATTGCGGTAAAATGTTTCTCCGTTAATCTTGGCCCATTTTAGTCTTCTCCCTTGTGCCATTGCCTGTTCTCTGGCGCCAAGTAGACCCTCTGCTGTTCTAAGGTTCATACATTTGAGATCCAATACCAACGGGTTGTGATCGCTGAAGGGGCTCTGTGCGATCTCAAAGTTTATAATCCATTTTTTGAGTGTTGGGGACATCATAACAAAGTCTATATAGGAGTGGCAACCCCTTCCTTTGTACGTTGCATTAGGTTCCCCCGCATTGCCTATCGTTATTAGGTCCATTGTAAATGAAAGATTATGCCTGTTTATAAAGTTCTCCATATCTCTGCCCTCAGTGGTGTGAGCAAAATGTGGACCTTTTTCCTCCGGGCAGCGTGACCAAATCTTGTTTAGTGGTCTTAGTTTTTCACAATTGTAGTCTCCCGCTAAGATGGTATGTGAGGACCCTGTTGCTTTATTGGCTGATGACATATTTTTAAGGCGGTCATCCAGATCTTTCATGGTTTTATTTCTGCCGTTTGAGCCCACCGCATTGTACCAATTTATCAGTGAGATTTTTAGGCCCTTGTGGCGAAAGCCTATTGCTTGCATATTTGTTGAGTCCCAGCTCAGGTCAAACCATGATCCTTGAATGCGAAGATCTACATATATTATTAGTCCACCGATAGCTCTTCCAGATGGCGCTCTTACTGCGGGGACTGAAAAGCTTTTGAACCCTTCTAACGTGTATTGTGCTGGATCAATAGCCCAGGTCTCCTGTAGGCAAATGATATGAAAACTGGTTATATAGTCTGTCCACTCCTTTATATTATATTTAGCTGCCACCCCTGCAATGTTCCACGATATCACTCTTATGCCATTCTTAGCCTCAGCTTTGTTTGAGCCAGCCCCGGTAGAACTCCTATCTATATCCTCCCCTACTACATCGGGGGAAATTCCTACCCTTGATTCAGCTACCTGCCCAATCCCTGGTGTATCATTCGGGTCAGCTGCAATGGATTCATGAGTAGGTTGTTGGATCTTAGCCATTGTACACATTTGTTCCTCAGCTCCACTTCATTTTCTCTGTTACCTTCCTTCAAAGTCGGGACGCCTGTTAACACAACTACATAAGGTAGAGCTTCTGGTGGTAGATTAATTGACTGGAAGCGCACTCCCATTTTTGCCCTTGCTGCAACTGCCGGAGTGGTGGTAGTCTTCTTTGCTTGGATAGGGGTTTCCTTTTGGGTATTGCCAGCAGTGACCTTGCTTACTGGCAGCAGGCTCTTCCCTTGGTTGTTACGTGCCTGTGCAACGATACCATTAGCACAGAGAGATGGGGGAGCACTTATCTTTTCTGGTGGTCTGCTTAGGGGGATAGCACTATTTTTTTGATTTGTAGGGTTATTGTCTGCCGCTGACTTGCCCTTGTGCGTAATCTTTTTGACCCCTGGGCTACCAGAGTCCTGATTACATGGTGCTGGATTTGTCACTTGTGCCACTGGTTTAACTGATCCTATCACTCTGTTATTTATTAAAGAAGTTAATCTATCGAGTTTGGATATCAGAGGTTTAAGATGCGCACTAATAGTCTCCTCCAATTCTGTCTTTAGGTCTGCCACCATGTTGGTTACCCAACAGGGTATGCCAGATGTAATGTTGGCCATTGGAGTCACCAGGTTGTGATTAGTCTTAAGATTATCATTCCCCCCCTTTTTGTTAATATGCTGTGCAGCGGTATTCTTTCTAGTTCTTGGGGCATTTTTACCTGAGTTTATAATTTGGGGAGTAGCCTGAGGTATCTCCTCTAAATTAATGAAGTCGGGATCTCTGGTAGTATTTCTCGGGGTATCTGTGGCTACCTGGGCACATGGGAACTCTACATAAGAAGACGATGACAAGAAACTTATGTCCGGTTCATCTAATAGTGTTACCACCGGACCATCCTCAATGTCATGAATGGCTACTGTAGGCACTATAGATAGCCGCCTTTCGGTGTTTACAATAGCATTTGCCACCACCCCAATGGTTTGTTGCAGCATTTTGTCTATCGCAGTCAGAGATGGTAAAGGCTGCAGCTGCGGCGAGTTGGCTTTCTGTCTAGTCTTGGATCTCAACGTGGGCATTTTGTTTGATTTGGACCCCCTTCTCATGATTCAGCAGTCGATCGTAATTGTTAGCAGGTCACACCCCTTAAATATTAAATTTAAAATATGATTATAGCCACAAGTTGGCTTAACAATAGGGATGTGGGGCAAAGTGCGATATCTCAACAAGGTGTGATAACTCAGACAGTACCTTCTATGTGACGAATCGTGACTGCCACGGAGATGTTAGTGTGGGGGCCCAGCCCAGCCTCGTTTGGCCTTGGAGGGCCGTAGAGGGCCCGCCCTTTGCCCGGGCTTCGCCTGGTGCTCCCGTGACGCGGGTGATGTACGTCACCTTTATACGCCAGCAGGCGCGCTCTCTGCTCCCGCGGGTTGGTCCTGGGTCACGGGGCAGCTGGGAAGGGTAGTTTTTATGCCCTCTCGGTCCCCCCCTCTCTGCGGCTGCTCAACGACCAGCGGCGGAGGGAGACCGGCGCGGAACACCCGCAGGGGCTCCGCCACCAGCCGCTATACGTCTGACAGCCTGGCTGATAGTGCAGTGAGTCCGTTGTTTAGAGTCCCCGCTCCACCGATGATGCACGTCACCTTTATGCGCCAGCAGGCGCGCTCTCTGCTCCCGCGGGTTGGTCACGGGGCAGCTGGGAAGGGTAGTTTTTATGCCCTCTCGGTCCCCCCCTCTCTGCGGCTGCTCAACGACCAGCGGCGGAGGGAGACCGGCGCAGAACACCCGCAGGGGCTCCGCCACCAGCCGCTATACGCCTGACAGCCTGGCTGATAGTGCAGTGAGTCCGTTGTTTAGAGTCCCCGCTCCACCGATGATGCACGTCACCTTTATGCGCCAGCAGGCGCGCTCTCTGCTCCCGCTGGTTGGTCCTGGGGTCACGGGGCAGCTGGGAAGGGTAGTTTTTATGCCCTCTAGGTCCCCCCCTCTCTGCGGCTGCTCAACGACCAGCGGCGGAGTGAGACCGGCGCGGAACACCCGCAGGGGCTCCGCCACCAGCCGCTATACGCCTGACAGCCTCGCCGATAGTGCAGTGAGTCCGTTGTTTAGAGTCCCCCTCTGGCTACACCAGACCTACAGGACGTTTATTTTCACATACCAATACACCCAGCACATCGCTGATATCTCAGGTTTTTGATGGACAGCAAACATTATCAATTCAAGGTCCTCCCTGTCAGGGTAACTACCACACTTCGGGAATTAACCAAGTGCATTACAGTGGTAGCTGCACACCTTCGCAGGCAAAAAGTCCACATATTTCCATTTCTGGACGTTTGGCTTATCAAAGCCAACACTCGTCAACCGTGTCAACACCACACTCGGGTCACAATACATCTGCTTCTTTGCTTGCGGTTTACCATTAATTCCACCATGTCTCGCCTTCAACTCTTAAAGGTTCAACCTTTTCTAGGAGCTATTCTGAACACACAAATATGCCTAGCCTATCCCAATACTGCAAGAATCCAGTCTTTCCAGGTATTAACTCATGTGTTTCAACAAAATCACCATTTCAAAGTCATTACATACATGCATTTACTAGGCAAAATTGCCTACCGGCATTGCCATAGTCCCTTATTCCCCGGTTCAACCATGGTTTCTGTCGCAGGGTAATTGGGGAAAATGTAGTGTTGATAGGCTACAGCAATCCTCACTCTCTGCAGTGGTGGAACACCAACAACCTATTGCAGGGTGGCATTCACTCAACCCCACATCACTGACACAACTGATGAATCACTCACAGGGTGGAGTGCACTTGTATATGATCTCACAGTACAGGGACTATGGCAGAGTAAATACCTAGGTCTCCACATCAACTACCCAGAGCTTTAAGCTGTTTAACTAGCACTGAAAGCCCTCCTAACTCACAGAATCAGCAAGGTTGCGGACAATATGACATCCATGTACTACCAAACACACCAAGACGATGGGTGCCGACGGGGTGCTGAACCTTTCAACCACTTACCCCCCACTTCCCAATCCATGTACTACCTACAGAAAGGAGGGACAGCTTCCCCACCAGTATCTCACTTATCTCACACCATTTGGCTTTGGGCTTTCCATCACTGCATGAATCTGTTACCTTCTGGGAACAGACAACGTTTTTGCCGGCCTCTTCAGAGGATGTGGCAAAGAGTCCTTGAGTGGGAACTCTACCACCAAGTCCTCCTCACATACTTCCACAGATGGTGGTTTCCTCAAATAGATCTGTTTGCAACCGCGGACAATGCCAAATGCCCAAACGTCGCCTTCAGGTTCCCACACTCACAATCCAGCAGCAACGCACTGTGGAGGAATTGGGCAGGGTCCTTTTTCCAAGCTTTTCCTCCTCTTCCATTTCTTGTTCGGAAGCTCAGGCAAATGTCTCTCATACTCAATCTGATAGCTCCCACATGGGCTTGTCAGCCCTGGTTCACAACATTACTGGACTTCTCAGTTGTTCCCCACGAGAAGCTCCCCAAAAGGCCTGACTTTCTTATTCAGAACCAGGGACAAAATCAGCCACACAGATCCCAGGACCTCTGGTACATTAGGCCATAGAATTCGGATGCCTCAATATCCCACGTGAATGTCTAACCATTCTAAAGAAGCCCATAGACTTACCACTCGAGCATGCTATGCGGCTAAATGGTAAAGATTTATATAAAAATGTCACTCAAAACAAATTAAAGATTTCCTAGCTTTTGTAACAGAAATTTTCAATTTTATTAAGGACACGGAGGCGAGGATAAGGCTTCTTTCTTCCATTTATTCAACCAGCAGCCTTAAACGACAAATAGTGACCAGTCATAGGACTTTATTTCCCATAAAGCCTATAGATAAAACATAAAGTTTGTGAAACAGTCCATCAGCCATTCAGGCGCCTCCTGGGACAATAATAGACCATGATCCCTGCTGGACGTCTTCTTTCTTCCTGCGACAAAGCAGACTGCAGAAGTTTTCAATCCTGTTTCGAAGACTCTGTCCCTGCAGGCAGAAAAAAAGGAGTTGTAATAACCTGCATGCAACAAAGTTTAACGAACACATCATTAATGCAACACTCCTAACCGAACAGCAAAACACTTTACTTACATCTGACGGAACGTCCTGATCAACCCGGGCGGGTTCAGGAGCACCTGAGAGAGGCCTAATCCTCTCCTCTGTGTCCTTAATAGAATTGAAACTTTACGTTACAAAGCTAGGACATTTTTCATTCTATATCAGGACCCGGAGGTGAGGATTAGGCTGGTTCAAAGCTTATCAACCACCAGGGCCGCTAAGGAGGAGACTGGCTTGAAGTAAAACCTCTTAAAGGGACCAGTCTGCCGCATTTGGAAGGTCCTACAAGCGGGCTCCTAGCATGAAAGCCTTGGATGCCATGGCTCCTCTCGCAGAGTGTGCCCTGAAAACCCTGGTATTGATGCCGGCCTCTATCATCACCCAACAGACCCAACAAGCAATAGTTGGGGAAGAGACCGCTCAAAATGGTTTTAGCAAGGCAATCCGGACCGGACATTCTTGGTGCGGGCTGACATCCTCCGTCATGGCTTCGTAAGCCTTAATGCATCTGATAATGCAGAGTTTAGGACAGTCAGGAAACGCCGGGTAGGAATTCACCCGAGACTGGCATTTGGTACGACGGGATACATGGAAGGTGACCCCATCCGGGGTGAAATTCCTCCCGGAAATGTCCAGAGCCCTGACATCTGAGATCTGTCTAAAGGACACCAAACATGGCAAAATCGCCAGATTCGAAGAATGCTGCTTGTGTGTCAAGTACTTGTTGCGGAGCCATTCCGAAAGTAGGCTCAATATCTTGTTTACATCCCAGAGAACTGAATGTTGTGGTTCTGGGTGAAGGAAAAGGCGAACACCCCAGAGCAGTTTCCTCACCAACGGATCATCTCCCACAGGATGATCCACCACCACTGAGTGGCCTGCCGAAATTGCTAAACAGAAGGTGTTGATCGTTTTGTATGCCTACCCATCTGAGGCCAGATGGGCTAGGAAGTTGAGGATGTGGACATCTGCCCCAAGGGATCCAGACTCTGTTACAGACATCAACCCATCCATCGAAACCAGGCCTACCGGTAGTGCTCAACCATACCGTCTGCCCATGCCCAAGAGAGTAGCTCTGCCGCGTGTCTCAAAAGCCCCGGTACCTGCCATCAAGCCCGGTAATCCACCATGCCATCAGGGAAAGTGACTCGTTCACTATCAGGGGATGAGGGTTGCCCGTTGGATCGAGCAGAAGATGAGGTAGCTGGGGTAGACTGGTTGGAGAAGCCCAGGAAAGTTCCATCAGAACTGGAAACCAAGCTTGCGCTTTTTAACCGGGGTGATCACCACAATTCCGCTCTCTGTCAACGGACCTGCGTTGTCATCCGCATTATCATGGCAAAGGGGGCAAAGGCATAACCCTTATACAGGGACCACTCCTGAAGGAATGCATAGGTGGCTGCCGCCCCCGGGTCTGGCCTCCAGCTTAAGTACCTGGAAAGTCGATGATCGAGGCGAAAAGCAAAGGTTGATAGAGAAGGGGCCCCACTGGTCCTGAAGGGTCTGAAACACCGGGGGGAACAACTTCTACAGACTCGAGGTATCTGGATTGCCAATCTGCCACCTGGTTGGCCACACCCTGCAGATGTTCTGCTATTATCGACACCTGGTGGGAAAGACAGTACTCTCAAAAATCCATGGTGAAATCTGCCAGGGCCTTGGAGAGCTTCCCACCCAGATGATTGATGTAGCGCACTGCCACCTCATTGTCCATCTTTAGGAGGACGCATGAGTGAGCTCTGTCTCTGGTCCAGCAACGGACCGCGAACGAGCCCGCCAAAAGCTCTAGACAGTTGATGTGGAGGGAACGTTCCACGGCGGGCCAACCTCCTCCTGTGGTGAACTCTCCGCAACGTGCACCCCAGCCTGAGCCACTGGCATCCATCACCATGTTCAGGCAGGAACCGAAGATAGCTCATCCGTTTCATGCCTCCTTGTGGGAAAGCTACCACTGCAACTCCTCCCTGACCTCCTCGGAAAGAGGAACTCTAGGGGGCGTAGGGCAAACCCCTGCGCAAGTGAAACGCCTTGAGTCTCTGAAGGGCCCAAAATGCAAAGGACCCGGAAAGATGGCCTGAATCGAGGCTGACAACAAGCCAACCACCCTGACAATAATTCGTAGGGAAGTCCGATGTTTCTGAAGAATCTGTTGAATCTCGTGGCGGATGTTCGCCATCTTCCTGGAAGGGAGACTCCAGGTCGCTTCCATAGAATTGATCACAAAACCTAGGAATGTGATTGAGCGAGTGGGAAGGAGACAAGACTTTGACTGGTTGAGAACAAATCCCCAGAGACTGTAGGAGAAGCACCGCCGACCGAAGCTGATTCGACAGAGTTTGGGGACACTGGTGCATGAAGAGCATGCCGTCCAGATAAACAATCATCCTGATTCCCGGTGATCTTAACCACCATGGTGCCAACGACAGGCCAAAGGGAAGACCGGTGAACTAGAAAATGTGGCACTGCCACTGGAACTGCAGGAAACGACGGTGGGGAAGAAAAATGGGGACTGTCAAGTTGGCAGCCTTGAGGCCCAAATGGACCATCCAGTCATTGGGAGGCAATAGGTCTCGAAGAAGGTGAATACCCTCCATTTTGAAATAGTGGTAGACTAGCCATTCGTTGAAGTCTCGGAGATTTATTACCGGGTGTTGGCCTCGATCCTGTTTTTGAACCAGGAAAAAATTGCTTAAAAAGGGCCCTGTGAGGAGAGATGCATGCTAAATTGTTCGTTCCCTGCCGGAAAACCTGATCGGTGTCGGGGGAGAGGTCTGGATGGGAGAACCAAGAAACTGTATGTGGAAACCTTGAACGGTTTGAAGCACCCATGCATCGGAAGTAAGGACTCGCCAATTGTTGATGAAGTGGGCCAGCCTGCCCCACAAGCAATAACATGAGATGATGCTTAATCTCACCGTGGGATGGGGGAGGACCTCCACCTCGTGCCCCATTACGCTGGCCTCTACGGCGAGAAAGACCTGGTGGGCTAGAACCCACCGAAATGTGAGGCGTCTAGGTACTACCCCCACTGCGATTGCTGTCCTCTACCAGAGGCTGTCTGGGAGAGTTGACCAGCTGAGTCCCCCCAGCCACAACCAGCCCCGCCGAAAACTCGCGCATTAAAGATGCGCTTGATGGTGGATTGAGCTTTGTCTAAGGAATTGAACGTGGAGACCAATTTACTCGGTTCCTTATCAAACGGGTCCCTGAACAGGCCGCCCTGAGCCACCGGACCCTCCTCCAAGGTGGCCAGCTCGCCAAGCTTCGGGTCCAGTTTGATTAGGAGCGGCTTGCGCCTCTCATAGAGATGGTGCAGTTTGCGTTCCCCAGAAAAATATTCACCCTTTGGGCCCAGCTAGACAGTACTTCTGGGGGAATTAGGGCTCCCGACGCCTTGGCGTCCTCAGCCATGTTAAAAATCTTGACTAAAGGGCCTGTGATGTCCAGTAACTTGTCCTGACATGCACGCCAGGACCGATCAATGCCCTTCTTCGGGTCTTTAATATATTTGGTGAGGAAGGTCGCCATTCTTGGTTCGATATCCGGCGTTACGGCTACCTTACCCTCCAGGGACGGGCGAGGGCATTCCGCCCTGAGGCGGGAGCAGACCTCCTTGTCCAGGGGTTTCCGCAAACGACTCGCCACATATTTGGCCACCTTTTGACAGGGCACCAATTCCGAGGAGTGGGGGTGCAGCAGATCCTCTGGATCCAGGAGGTCAGACTGGGAGTCTCTCTTAGGAGTCGGGCCTGAGGAAGGCCCACGGGTTCAGAGGGGGAGGGGCGCCAGGACCTTTCATGATTGGAATCCCCATCCAAAACGCCCTGGGAGTCCTCAGAAGGATGTGGGGAAGCCACAGGTGCCTGAGCTCCTGCCGTCGGAGGGTCTGAAGGGGGCAGACCCGATGGCGTAGGAGGAACCTTGGTGTCCAAAAATGCTTGTTTCAATCTATCAAACGTGTCCAAATCCACCCCTTCGGGATGGGGGGGGTTTGGCGGTTTCTTAGGAGGGAGAGCAGGGCTCGACACTGGAGGTTGGGGGCCCGAAGGTCCCGGAGTCTCTTCCCTCGAGGGGGAGGAGTTGAAGGCACCTCTGCACCAGGTCAATTATCCTCTTCTCTAAAGGAGCCACTGCCTCGGAGACCGCCCTGACAATGGAGGCGTAGAAGTAGTCTGTGAGCAGGAAATATTTAGTTGTCTCCTCGTAATAATCGTCAAACCCCTCCATGTTTCTAAACAGGAGCAGCTGAGGATCTGAGGTAGGCGTCGGGTAAGTAGGGTAAGTATCTGGGTGGCCACCTACCAAGTGAGAGGGCTTATCAGAAATTGGGACAGAGCCCAAACAGAGAAAGCAGGGTAAAACTGACCCCAGGAAGGCAGGAATTTAAGGAGGGCCGGGCCAACCTGTAACTATAGGTCTCTAGTAGGCCCTATACATAGAGCGGCACCAAAAACACCCCCTTTTTTTTTTTTTTACACGTGGCAGTAGAAAAATAACCTGGGAGTCAAACTGTGCTGCTCGGCTTACTCTCCAGGTATGCCGGCACAGGGCGCGCGACAGCACAGACGTGGGCGCTCGGCAATTGCCGCAAATGACGCGCCTCCGACTGGGCCTCGCTGAGGAAAAATGCGCCCGAGGAGAAAGGGATGCGCCCCTTCTGACGGTCGTCGGACCGTGCGCCGCCTGCCTGTAACAACGAAGCACGCACGTGGCTGTGTATGAGCGGGCAGAACATTCCTGCGGCTGCAGCTAAGGAGCGGCAAATGAGAAAATAGGCTAAGCAGAGCGGAGCGGAAGCTCCGAAACACATTAAACCAAAACCATGCACATAAACCAACCACTTGAAATACCGGCTCCATAATAATGAGCCACAGCGTAAAAGGGGAACGAAGGCTCCTACAGTAACAAACCGTGGATATTAAGTGATCCAAAAACCACCCAGTGTAAGTAAACTGAGGGAAGTGGAAACGTATCTGAAGAAAGCTGCTAGCCGTGAAGAAAGAGGACATCCAGCAGGGATCACAGTCTATTATTGTCCTAGGAGGCGCCTGATAGGCTGATAGACTGTTTCACAAACTTGATGTTTTTTTCTATAGTCTTCATGGGAAATGAAGTCCTATGACTGTTCACTGTTTGTTGTTTAGGCTGCTGGTTGAATAGACGGAAGAAAGAAGAAAGGAAGAAAAGCCTAATCCTCGCCTCCATGGCCTGACATAGAATTAATTCCTTTAATGCCACAGTACAAAAGATGGTCTGTTACTTGATTCATTTACAGCTCTCTGGTCCAAATAAAAACATATATACCAACCATACAGTAGCAATATTGTGTTAGTCAGTGCGACACTGAAAGAAACAGAGAACAAAGTTATTAGGGACCCACAATAATTTCTTGTAACAAAGCTTTTTGTTATTGAAAATATTTGTTATCAAACATAAATAACACGAAATACAAACATATAATAGGTGCTCACAAGGTTACACATAACAAACATATAATCATACAAATCACAGTGTAAACAAAAACACACAATGGCAGACTAAAAGAATACAAATATTTGCCTGTCATTTAACAAGATCAATGATTCAACATATGCTTCTTCATAGTTTCCAAAAAGAGACGTCAACTGCGTTTTGGCCTAATCAGTTCGTTAGGTCATCATCAGGACAATTAAGACCAACCATCAAATTCAATTTACAGCAAAGTCAATAATCAGATCAAAAATAGAATCCATCTAAGCGAAGAGTTTGCCTCATCAAATCCATAAACTCAATGAACCTTAGTTCCGATACCACACGTAGTCAGAGTTGCACGGGTAGGTGAGAGAACAATTCCTAACCCCGAGAGTTAATGTTACGGAGATGGCTTCCCAAGTGAACCACGAAACTCTTCGACCGTCTTCAAATAGGCATTACATTTCTTTATTCATGGACGGTCTTAAGAGTTATTCCACCACGGGTTCCACCTGCACCCTCATGGAATCTTAACATTGTTCTTAAACGACTCCTTGGCCCTCCGTTTGAGCCACTTCACAGCTGCTCCCTTCAGTTTCTCTTTTGGAAGGTGGCATTTTTTATTGTTATTACCTAACTTAAATGTGTTGGTGAGCTCCAGGCATTTACATTCGAGGACCCTTCTTCCAGATCCACCCAGGCAGGGTGGTCCTCCACACCAACCTCAATTTCCTTCCAAAGGGGAGTCTCTCATTTCCACCTCAGTCAGTCAATTGAGTTACAATGTTTTACCCTCAACCAAACTCAGTTGTGGAGAGAGCTCTGCATACATTAGATGTCAAAAGAGCCCTCATGTACTACATTGATAGGACTAACACTCTTAGAAACACTAAACAACGGTTTGTTGCTTTTTCACTACCGCATAGAGGAAAGACTGTATCCAAATCAGGCATTGCCAGATAGATAGCTAAGTGCATTCAAACATGTTGCACTAAAACTATAAGGACTATACGTACGCCTCCTAAAACACACACTACTAGAAAGAAAGGAGCACCTATCGTTTTCCTACGAAACAATCCAATAGTTGATATATGTAAAGCAACTACATGGTCTACACCTGCCACTTTCACTAAGCATTATTGTGTAGATGTTCTAGAATGCCAACAAGCTAATATGGGTCCGGCAGCGCTACTTACACTTTTCCAAACAACTGATACACCCACACGTTAGCCACCCCTTCGGAGGAGGACTGCTTTGCAGACTATACAAAGGATGTGTATCTACACTTTGAGGCCGCTCCTTCCGAGTAGTAGCCGCAAAATTGTGGAACTCTCTTCCCACTGAAATTCGAGCTCTGGAAGACTTATTCCAGTTCAGACGTGCTATCAAAACCTTTCTTTTTAATAAAAATCACTAATTCTATTGCATTTTGTGATGTTGTGTATACCTTCCTTGGCGCCAGGACGCCCCTTTGCTGGGGCAGCTGTGCGCGGTACAAAAACCGTTAACATAACATAACAGCCACACGTGCTTAGAACGGAATGTTACTTACCCTACATGCATCTGTTCGTGGCATGTAGTGCTGTAGATTCACATTTGTCTCTCCTCCTAGCCGGACACCTGTGGCTATTGCAGCTTATTTTCTCTTTTTATATGCGCGGACATCTATTTACTTACCACTTACACTCCACTCACTCATTCTCATCTGCCTGCGGGAAACCAATCTAACAAGTAAGTGGATACCCATGCGCATTATCACCAAGAGGAGGAGTCGCCTTACCTCGTGACTTGAAATCTTCTTCGAACAAAGACAACTGCCACACATCCAGACTCAACACATAGATGGCAGGAGTATTCAAAGCATGTGAATCTAAATAACTACATGCCTCGAACGGATGCTTACAGTGTAAGTGACTTATTCCTTCCTTGCTGAGGGTTACAACAATGCTTATCTGTTGACTTTCAGATGCAGCTGCAGTTTCTTGGCTGAACATTGGTTTTATTGTTCATAAAAGAAATGCTGATATGAAGTATCTGTGAAATTCAAATTACCCCCAATTTGGTGTTATCAATTGATGCTCGGGAGGTTGGGGTTGGTTGCAGTCCACCAACTTCTCCTCTCCTTGTGGCATATTAGTCCTTGGTGTCAGTGGGTCTACAAAACCAATTTCCGGGTCGTGTTCTGTAAATAAATCTGGAAAACATATCGACATTATGCAAGAGAGCCCAGGCTTTGGCACACAATGGCAGCATCTATGACTCCGAGAGAAGGGGCAAACTGTGGAACTCACTTAGCTGGCATTTAAGGCCGAAGGTTTTCCTAGAATGGCGAGAAGGAGAGGTTTTGTCTCCTTGATGGCCAATAATCTGATCTTTGAACTGCTACAAAGCACCCCGATTCCTGTACAAAAGTGGCAAGAAATTCTTATACATTTTCATGGTTTCAAAAAGGCTTTTTAAATTCTGTTCAGAATTTCCTGCATAAAACTTATGTGAATTTTACAAATATAAATTAATTGTACTGTTTTGAGATGCCTAAAGATGTTTGCTTTTCTTCCAGTATTTAAAAATGTTTTATTCCCTTGCCATTTTTTTAGCAATGCTTTATAAAGGGGCTTTGGCAAAGCCAGTAGCTTTTAAAGTTGTATTATATAAAGGTGAGAATTTTAGATTGGTCACTGATTGTTTTCCCCTTGTTGTTGTCTAAGGACCAAGCAACACAGTATTTGCAATTTAGACTTAGCCCTTTTTTTCCATCCAGTTGCTCACTGCACTACAAACCTATATTGTTAAACCAATTCGGAGATCCCATATATGTCTGTTTCTTTCACCATCTTTCGTCTTCAAGAGCTCACACATTTTCAGAAATATAATTTTAAAATAAAACGTTTTATCCCTAGATTATAATTCCTTTATTTAAAAGATGTCCTGGGTTTAAAGCAAATACGATTTTTAGACTGTGTGTTCACGAAATGAGTCCTTTCGACTCCTCTGTTTCCCAGTTTCACTACTACAGACTTGCAAAGTTGCTTGGGTGGTATTCGTTGTACTCAATAACTTTTTAACGAACAAAAGTATCTTCTGTAATCCTTTTAGTGTTGCGGCATGCCATAAAATTAAAATGCCTTTGTGCAGATATATGGTTTGATCGATTTGAAGAGCTTTTCTTTTTGTTATGGTATTTTATGTGGATTTTATTTAGCATATAACTTGATTTTGTATAGCAGACCCACTGTGCAATAGATTGCTTTTTTGTGACGCAGCATGTTTTGTTGTTTTTGTCTAGTCTGGTAAAGTTGCAGCTGACAACACGGTGGGGCGGTTCCTGATGGACTTAATAAACCAGGTCCCCAAGATTTCCCCTGAAGACTTTGAGTCGATGCTGAACAGTAACATCAACGTAAGTACCCATAGTCTCGATCTTATGGGCTTTTTCCAAACAGTTGTGTTTAGAGCGAAGTTATTCTGTGCTGATTACAATAGTGCATTGCTCTCTACGCACTTTTAACTTTGCATCATTCTGCATCGCTTCCATGTACCGTTGTGCTGAATTGGGCTTTTGTTTATTATGGAATGAGAGCTGTTCACAGCGTTGCACACAATCAAACCTCCACCTGATTTACTTGAAAGGCGAATGGTTGTAAGGTCCTCCTCGCACTTATGTACTTAAATTGTCCGATTGCTTAACCACATCGCTGCTTGCTAGTTTCTCCTCCTGTGCTGGACAGCAACGAAAACGGGTGTGGTCATGACGAGCTCAGCTCGTCATGAGCACCTGAGAGGTATATGCCATGAGCTGAGCTCATCATAAGCATGGAAGGGGTTAAATCAACACCTGTAGCCGCACTTTCAACAGTTCTATTTCAGTTAACCTTTGCATAGAACAAATAACCTGAATCTCACCACTGTGCCTCTCTGTACCTTTTTCATTTGTCTTTTTTTCTGTCCCAGCATCTTTGCTTTCCGCACCAGTACTTGTACATTTCCCCAAAAATGAATGATATAAATGTTCCTTGGATGCACTATAAGAGAATATGCAAATATGTATATTTTCTAGTGTTTTTAGGTGACCACTTTTTTTTTTCTTTATCTTCTTAGGACTTGCTGATGGTGACCTATCTTGCAAACCTGACTCAGGCCCAGATTGCTCTCAATGAGAAACTGCTTAATCTCTAACGGTGACTGAACTGAGAAGTCATTAAGCTGTTACAGATTGGTAACCAGGTGGCAGTTAATATAGTGTTGCTTCTTCAGACGCACATGGAGTCGTTTTTCCAGATTTGACTGATCTAGCCTTGGCAATGAGTTGACAGGTCTGAGATGGTTGAACATAAGTAGATCACCATGCTTATCGCTGGAAATGATTGTTCAGACTGTTTTTGCAGGTGCCTGGTCTACAAAACAAGCTCTCATCCCCATTTTATTTTACATGTTGAATTTGAATAAAAATATTCAATTGGTGCAAATTGTTTGATCGCTTTCTCACGTGGAAGGTGCTATCCTAACTTGATGTCCAAGCATCATTTTGCGGGATGAGAATAGTTGCTTTATTGTAAACTATGGGTCTCATTTAGGGAAGACTTTCACAATGTAAATAATTATATTGATGTTAATTGAAAACACAGTAACCAAATCATCAATACTTAGTCACGTCTGATGGATACTTCTAGCTGCAGATTCCTCTCCTTGTGAATTTCTGCAGGCACCAGACTGGATAAGAAAAACTCAAAAGCAGCTTCAGTTCCTGTGCGCCGGTAAGTGGTATTATGCTTTCCAAGCCTTCAGACAAGAGTCAGGAGCTCTGCTTTTCTTCCTTTACTCCATCATCATCATCATCAACTGTCTTTATTCGATCTTCCGAGGACAGATCATAAAAGATGCACACAATAATGGATGAAAAAAGACAAACAACATTATAATCAAGACTCATTGAAAAGATAATAACATTTTTCATTAAAATAAATAAAATAACAGACAAGAACAATAATTTGGCCGTAGCTCAAGTGGCAGTGCAACAGTACTGGATCCATAGATAGCGAGTATTAAACATTTAACGTTGGTGGTGAATATATAAAATCATTTTTATAAGTAGATAATAAAAATAGCAGCAGCAATAAACATTTAATCGTCTATACGAATACAATAATTACAGGGGCCACTAAAGTGCTTTTGTTTTCAAGCAGCATGCTCCTTCTCTTTGCTAAAGTGCACTTCATGAAGCTCGCAAAGCAAGCATTACAATCATTGAGTTGCAGAAGTTAATAAAAGGCCGCTTTGCACTTAGAGAATTTATGTCTGCGCAGTAGCGGTAACAAAAATTTGCTGGTAAAAGGGAGATAAAATTGGCAAAAAAAGACAAAACGTAAAATGCTTTGGCTCAATTGCTCATCGCATGGACTAGTGCCGATAGTCATATTGTCCAGCGAAGTGACCCCAACCTAAATCTAGTCCACAAGTTCCTTTCATAGACATTAGTTACATATGCTAGATATGGAGTAATTGCAGGAGTTACTTGGATAAGAAAATAATCTCTTACTGAGGGTTTAGAGACTTCAGAGAATTCCCTAGAGGATTGCTTATGCTTACGAAAGCTATCCATAACCCGCTTTCGGTCCCCTTTGCCAATTAACTCTAGGTGCTCAAACAGTGCGGCACAATCAAGAGCAGTGAGGTGAGATTTTATATATTGAAGCCAAGGGATGGAGAGGCCACAGGCACAACTTAAGCAGTCTCTGATAACAGCCCTGTTAAAATCAGCTTCTTTGTTGGACCAGATTGAACATCAGGTGGCTAATTGGGGTGTGTTCATAGTGTCTTGGGCAAAGTTAAGACCTATCTCCAGGTGGAGGGAAAATGCAGAGATGAGGGGGGAACCCCTAGAACTCTACGACAAAATCTGTTCCAGGCTGCATAGCAAGTACATCCCTACAGCCCCAGATACCCATTCCATATGTTACGATCGGTACGCATTTACGATTGTAGATCTCTAATACTGGAGCAATGGGCTTTTTACTTATGGACGTTGCAAGTGAGAAAGGGGTCCCTACGGCTTGTGTATATCCGGTCATTCTATTTTTTTATACACGTTCGTCATGTACAACCTTCATCAAACTCCAAACCTAGGTAAGGGAAGGAGCTAACCCTCTCCAGAAGTTTGCCCTCTATGTTCAGACTACCGGTTTTAGTATTTTTAGGGCCGCATATCATAGTGATAGTTTTTTAAGACCATTCGCAGTCCTTGCCAGACGGACTGCATTGTCAGCATAAAGTAATGCAGGTATAGCCTTATTCTCCACTTGAGGAACATCCGCCCTAACCGTGACTACGGTGTTCTCCAGGTCGTTGGTATAAAGAAGAAATAGGATTGGGGCAAGGACGCAGCCTTGGCGCACCCCGCGCTTGCTGCTGAACGGCTCTGTACATTCTTCAGCACCAGCAAACCTGACTGAAGCAGAAAGATCATAATGGAGAAGCCTTAAGAAGGAGACCAGACCCGCATCAACACCCATATTCACTAGGATGTTCTACAACTTAGAGCGGAAACATAATCAAATGCACTGGTCAGTTCCATAAATGCCAAGTGAGTGGAAGCGCCCTTTGCGTATTATATTTTGCCAAATTAAGATGGAGATGGAGGCATTGTATCATAAACTCCTTGTTGTCATTCCTCTGTTATGCTATGTTATGTTAAAAGGTACTTATCAAGCGTACGTTCATCAACGGTTTCTTGGCGCTGGGGTGGAGGTAATGCAGCATCAGAGAGAAAGCCTAATCGTTATATGCCTGGGAGAACAGCCATGTCTTCAGCTGTTTTTTGAAAGGTGCATAGGAGGTGACCGACCTCAGCTCTGCCGGAAGCGAGTTCCAGAACTGAGGGGCCAAGACAGCAAAACGGGAGCTACCATGTTTTTTGCGTTTAAAAGTAGGGGTGACTAATAGGTTCAGGTGGGAAGATCGTAGATTATGAGTAGGGACATAGCGAAGGATCTTGGACGAGATAAAAGCTGGGCTATTGCCGTGGAGAGCCTTGAAAATCGTGCAACCCATCTTAAACAAGCCACGCTTAGCCACAGGGAGCCAATGAAGGCTTTTCATCAGTGGTCTAACCCGTTGCCATTTTGGTTGGTGGAAGATTAATCTAGCGGCCTGATTCTGGACTAGCTGGAGTCGTCTCAGTTGATAAGTCGGGATGCCTTCATAAAGTGAATTGTCATAGTCCAGTCAGGAAATAACCAAGACCAAGATCACCAAGATCAGAGCATCCCGGGATAGGAATATGCTGATCTTCTTGATTCTACGCAATTGGAAAAACCCAGCGGAAACCACCAAATTAATCTGAGCCTTCATCAATGGGTCATTGCTAACCACTATACCCAAACTCTTGGCTGAGCTAACAGGAAGAGGAGGATTGCCCAGGGTAGAAGGCCAAAAGTTGGAGTTCCAAGGATTAGCGAACCCTCCAGTGAGGATAAGCTCTGTTTTGTCAGGGTTGAGCTTCAGTTGATTTTTTTTCATCCACTCACTGATAAAGGTCATAGTGTCTTGAAAAAGAGACACAGAAGATGGAAGGTGATCAATTTCAAAGACCAGTTGAAGGTCATTGGCATAATTATAGGTCCCAACTTTCCTTTCCCACAAAGAAGAGATTAGAGGGAGGAGGTACAGATTAAAGAGAAGTGGGGAGAGGGAGGAACCCTACAGGTCAGTTCCATTTTCTTAGAGGAGAAGTTGTCAAGACGTACTGATTGAGATCGGTTACTAAGATAGGAAGAGAGCCACTTTAAGGCCAGGCCCTGGATCCCGGCATTACAGACACGGTCAATCAAGATGTTGTGATCGACCGTGTCAAAAGCTGCTGACAAATGCAGGAGAACCAGGGCCTGGGTGAGGCCTCTATCCGCCTCCCCCTCTGCGATCATCCATAACTGTCAGGATGACTGACTGTAGAATGGAATGGTCGAAACCCAGCCTGGTGGGAGTCCAAGATATGGGACTGTTCAACAAAGGTGCTTAGTTGAGTTGAGACATGCGCTTCAAGAACCTTAGCCAGGTAAGGTAGAAATGGGATTGGCCGTTAATTACCAAGAGTAGCTGGATCAGCACCCGGCTTTTTTAGGATGGGAATAATTTCTGCACTTTTAAAAAGGTCGGGAACTCTTCCTGATTTGATTGATGTATTAAGAAGTGAGAGTGGGGAATCTGGGCATTTAGAGAAAACTTCCTGAAAAACATGAGGACAACAGTCAGTTGGAGAGCCAGAGCTGACTTTTTAAGTAGGCCTAGAAAGGTCTCCTGAGAAATGGTGGGAATCCTAGTCAGCTGAGGCGACGATCCACAAAAATTAGATGCATCTGCAGAGGAAGCAGAGGTAGGGATGCTAACCTTAATGGCAGTGATTTTTTCCGTAAAGTAGGAATTGAGAGAATTACAAAGTATCTGCGAGGGAATCGGTTTTGCCATAATTCTAACCGGTTTAGAGAGCTCATTTACTATTGTGAAGATATCTTTAGGTTCGAGGCACGTGGGCTGCTGAATTCATATCTGTGCATAGTGTTGGGTCTGGATGATTGCACATTGTTGTCCTGGAAGAGTCTTCGAAGTATCACAAGATAGGTGGCTCCTCCCTTGGACTACAGTGCGCATGGGCATCCTCTCCATCCCCAGATTGTTTTTCTCCGCCATTGGGTTCGGATGTACTTTCCTACTCTCCAAGTTCGGAATCAAGAAAACTTCTCAAAAGGCCTTCGTATACCGTCGGTATTGTTAAGCGCTTGGTGCCGAAACACTTTTTACAACTCGGTTGCACTCCAGTCGTCGAATCGGGCCGTGAGGCCTTCTCGACACCACGTGGACCGACCGTCGATGGAACGAAGTCCGTTCAAGTACTGCCCTCAGTGCAACTCGAAATTTCCGCACACAGACAAACATCCAGTGTGCAACAAATGCCTATGTCCAGATCAAAACGAAGATAGTTGCCTGGCCTGTGCCCAATTCCGATCAAAAAAGACTATTCGGAATAGACGGGCGGCGAGGCAAGAAAGGCAACGATCAACGCCAGAGCCCGATAACATCTTCGGGGACGATGGCGATCTAGCAAGCGCCGAAGACTCAGACCGAGACGACGGACAATACTCGGAGCCCGACTCCGAATATTACCCCGAAGAGGGAGAACTAATCGTCGATCTCGAAGACTATGATCAGGACATCGTAGCAGTTGAAGATGACTCCGATGACGGCGAGGGGCGAACAGTGAGTACACCGCCCCATATAGACACTACACCTCCATCAGAGACTCCGGTCAAGGCATCGCCAGCAGGCCTTAGCCGAGACCAACAACCTCGTTCTACAGCCCCGCCATACCGCCCGGCTAAGAACATATCGAAAGAGCCCTCAGACACGTCACACAACATCGGTTCCATCAAAACCGAAACTTGTCGACAATACAGTCTTCAGACCGAATTACGTCGACCCGAAGGTATCGAAGCCTAAAGGCGTCGACCCGAAGGCCACAGTACCCTCGAAACCAAAAACCGTCGAGTCGACATCGAAGACAAAAGCAGTCGAGTCGAGCTCCACACCAAAGGCCTGTCGAGTCAACCTCAAAGCCAAAACACGTTGATTCGACGCAAAAACAGAAGCACGTCGAATCGACCCCCAAAAAGCACGTCGAATCGAGCAAATCAGCCTCAGGTATCGACAAGGGGAACAAACCAGTCGACGGCAAAACGAGGCCTACGCCTAAAACTAACGTCCAACCGAAATCGAAACCGAAGGTGGACGAAAAGAAATTGGTCGAGCCGAAGTCCATCGACCCGAAATAACGGCGTCGAACCGAAACAGCAGGCTCCAAAACAACATAAAGAGACTCTCGAACCGACAACACCGCTCGGTCCGAAAAAAGTTGTGAAGCCAGCAAAGGTCGTTCAACCAACAAAACCCGTTGAAAAACAACCAAAAGCGATACAACCACCTAAAACGGTTGAGGTACCAAAAACCATCGACCCGAAGAAACAAAAAACAAAGGTTGTAACACCAAAACCAAGGACTGTTGAAGAGGGGCTTCTTCACCCAGATCCCTCCACAGAGAACCAGTCAAAAATCTACATTGATCCAATAACTGGTAAAGTGACTGTGTATACTAAAAAGAAAAGGTCTCTACCAACAGAAGACGTTTCCAGAATCCCCTTAAAGAAAAAGAGACTGTGCTACCTCTCCTATTTTTATTTATTTATTTTGAAAGTTTTATATAGCGCGAACAAGATCTTTGCAGATAACAGAGCGCTTTACACAGGCAAGTGCAGGGGTAGGGAAACGAGGGAGCATAGTAGGAAGGTAGGTCATCACGTTAATGTCAATAGTACAACTATTACAGATAGTACAGATATGAGGTAGCATGACATAGTGGGAAGGTAGGTCATCAAATCAATGTAAATAGTACAAATATCACAAATAAAACAGATATGAGGGAGCATGAACAATTAGGTAGCTCAATAATACAAGTAAAACACATGTGCATAGGAATCGGACCGGTAATACTGATCGATGCAGAGTAAATCAAACAAAGTAGTTCAAGTGTATTTAGCCATGAGGATATTTTTGACTTCTTTCTTAAAAAGAAGAGTGGAGGAGATGAGTCTGGTTTCAGGAGGGAGTGAGTTCCAGATCCTGGGCGCCATTCCTGAGAAGGAGCGTTTGTAGGTTTTTTCCTCCTGGAATCTTCGAGGCTTCAGCAGAAGATTGTTTGTACTTCTGGTGGTTCTGGACCCGCCGGAAATTGTCAACTTCTGCGTGAGGTAGCCGGGTGATTTCAGGTGTATAGCCTTGTGCGTCATGCAGGCAATTTTCAGCTGTATTCTGGCTTCAAGAGGCAACCAGTTCAGGGATTTAAAGTCAGGGGAGATATGTGAATGTTTTTTAGATCCAGTGATGAGCCTTGCTGCCACGTTTAGTGAAGCTCTTAGGGGTGCAGTTGTAGTTAGGGGGAGGCCGCAGAGGGCCACGCTGCCGTAGTCTATGCGAGGGATGACTAGTGCTTGTACTGCAGTTTGGAAGTCTTTGGCTGGGAGGAAGGGTTTAAGTTTCCTCAAGGTATTTATTTGGAAGTTCGCCCCCTTAGTTGCCTTGCTGATATGTTGCTGCATGTTGAGGTTGGTGTCAAGTGTTATGCCTAAAGATTTTGCTGAATCCACGATGGTCGGTTGGACATTGAGTGCTGTTAGGTGCTTAAGCCATGTTTGTGTGGTAGATATTTTCGTGGGAGGTGAGATCAAGAGGAATTCAGTTTTCATAGCATTGAGTTTGAAGTGGTTATCGGCCAGCCAAGATTGGGTGCTTCTGATCGTTGAGTGCAGACGCATGATGTCTTTGGGGGATTGTAGCTTGAGATATATTTGAGTGTCATCGGCGTACATGTCAAAGTGTACATTGAATGCTTGTTGCAGGGTGGTGAGAGGTTCCATAACTAAGTTGAATAAAGTGGGGGATAGGCATGAACCTTGGGGGACACCTAACGAGACAGGTACTGAAGAGGACATCAAGTTTTTGCTCTTGAATTTTTGAGACCGGTTCTGTAGAAAGGAAGTGAACCACTGAAGAACAGTCCCAGAGAAACCAATTTTAGTGTTTAAGAGTTCGAGTAAGTTCTCATGTTTCACCGTGTCGAATGCTGAAGAGAGGTCAAGAAGGATGAGGAGGCAGGTATCATTTTGATCTAAAATTTGGAGGGCGTCGCCAATTATGTGAGTCATAGCGGTTTCAGTGCTGTGCCCTGCTCGGAAGCCTGATTGATGAGGGTTGAGGAGATCAGACTGTTCTATGTGCTTTGTCAGTTGTAGTTGGACGCATTTTTCCAACAGTTTGGCGAGAGTGGGAATGTTGGTAATCGGACGGTAGTTGTTTAGATCAGTGGGGTTGGCTGTTGGTTTCTTCAGTAAAGGCGTAACTTGTCCAACTTTGAGGGAGTCAGGGATGGTTCCTTGTTGAAGTGAGCTATTGATAATTTTAGTCCAGAGTGAGAGGAGCAAGGGGGTTGTAACGGGGCGGACTCCGGTCCACCAGGCTTACCTGTCTCACCTCTCTTGGAACAGTCTGCAGGGACCTGGAGAGACACAGACGACCAGGAAGAAACGGATCCGGAAGAAAACAACGAGCCCTGCTTCTTTAATTGGGCGGAGTTCGAAGAGGACAACGTCACAAGACACACCCCCTTTTTCCAGGTAAAGCCGGAACAGGAATCATCCCAGGTGTGTTTTACACTCGGAGGGGAGCAGAGTTGGAGAGAGGACGAGTACGGAGGAGAGCGGAATCGAAAGGAGGAGGACGAGTGCGGAGGAGAGTGGAGTGGGAGAGCGACGGCGGAGGAGAGGCGGGAGCAGAGGAGAGCTATCGAAGGAGGAGCGGAGCCGAGTCAGGACGAGGAGGAGAGAGAACAGCGGAGGAAGGGGACGGAGACCAGAGCCGAGGAGAAAGGACGGAGGAGAACCGGGGAGACGGACGGCGAGAAGAGCTCCAGCAAGCCAGGTGGCCAACCGAAAAACGCTTCGCCCAGCCACACTTCATCGAGGGAAGTGTGGCTACCAGAGGTACGGTCACGGCTTTCGGACTGGGCGGGTTTTAAGTGGGTCAAACCACCTTAAATCGTTCCTCACACCTATCCAGTGCACTTCCCTCCCTCACTTCCCCTGCACTGCGAGGCATAGCCTGATCCTTGTGCACGTGTGAACCCGCACTCCCTCCCCTGTGAGACCAGGCAGGACAAATTCTAATACAGCGTTGTCTGTTTTACTTTTCTGCCCGGACGAGACGCCTCGTCAACGTGGAGGAAGCGGGGAGAACTACCAGTCCCAGAAGGCCTCGGGACGAAAGGCGAAACACCACAGTCTTCACTGGCTTCCTATCACCAAACGTTGCATCTTTAAACTTGGCTGTGTCATTTTTAAAGCCTTGTCTGACTCAGCCCCAGCATTTATTACCTCTTGCCTGACACGGTACGTCCCTCACAGAGACCTCCGCTCCGCCACCCTCAATCTCTTGGTCATCCCCAAAACCAGGCGGAAAAAGCATGGTGGCCTTAGTTTCTCCGCCATGGCACCTGCCACCTGGAATTCCCTTCCCACTGCACTTCGTCTCTGTCCCACTTATGATCACTTCCGTAAGCTCCTTAAGACTCTTTTATTTCAATCACTACCTGAGTAACTTCTCCACCCTAGCTGCTGCTACGCCAAGAGCGCCATGAAACCGTTGGTGAACGTGCGCGGTACAAATATTTTTAACGTAACGTAACCATAGATAAACGCCAGCAAAGACTGTCAGAGGAAGCAGAGGCACCCCTGCCCTATTACAGAAAGACAATACACAGGAAACGCACCTTTAAAGCAATAAAGCCTGCCTTGCCCAGAGCACCGGTGTCTGTTAGTCTTTTTGAGGGGACAAGACCCCCGGTTAGTCCAGCTACTGCCAGTCAGGGACACCCCGAGGCGCCACAGGGGTGAAGTCTTTTACGGCGTTAGCAGGAAGAGGGTCAGTGAGGTGGTTGGATGGTTTCAGGGTGCTGAGTATTCTGTCAATTTCTTCTTCAGAGTAGGTGTCAAAGGATGACCATGTCGCATTGTTTTTTAGTTCATTGGGTGTTATGCAGTGGGGCTTTGAGTAAAGGCTTGCGTCAATGAGGAGATCGCTCCTTATGTTGTCAGTTTTTATGTTAAAGAAAGCTGAGAAATCTTCACAGGAAGGAGCAGTGCCCATAATGTCAGCAGCTGGGGGTTGTTCCTTAGATTGTGATCGGATTAGCTCGAACAGTTTACTTGGACGGTTTTTTGCTTGGTCGAGCTGGAGTCTGAAGAATTCTGATTTTGAGCGTTTTATTTTCCTGAAGTATGCGTTTCTCTTTTTCCTCAGTTTTTAGGTGCAGTGTCGGGGGAACAGATCTCCAGGTGCGCTCTGCCATACGCATAGCCCGTCTGTCTTCATTGAGACTCCCGTTGTACCAGGGGTTGGAGATCTTGGTGGAGACTCTTTTCAGTTGCATCGGTGCAGCCTCATTGATTATTGAGGCCATGGTGTTGAGATAGTGGTCCGTTAAGTACTGAACGTCAGTGACGTCGGTGGGGGGGAGTAGAAGATTGCAGCTGTTAGGGGGTAGAGAGTTTGGATTGAGTTTCCTCAGGTCTCTTTTCCAAACTTTGGGCATGGAGTGTTGGACCGGGATACGTTTAACTTTTTCCTTGATGAAGAATGTGACAATATGGTGGTCTGACCAGTCACAAGGTTGGATTGAATCAAGTTGAGTAGTGCCTTCTTTGGAGATGACAAGGTCGAGGATAGAGCCTTTGTCATGTGTCGGGCTGTTGCAGATTTGTGTGAGGTCCAAAGCGTTAAGGAAATTTTTGAGGCTATTAACCACTGCGTCACTGCAGTCATTCCAGTGAAGATTGTAATCGCCAAGGTAGATTTGTGTGTTTTGCCGTCCTGAGTTGATTGACATTGTGTCCATGAGTTGTTGGGAGAAGATGAGGTTGTCCCCAGGAGGGTGGTATATGATGTGTAGTGAGCATACAGGTTTGTTTTCACTGATGACATCAAGGCAGAAGTATTCACAGGAGGTAAGAGAAGGGGCGGTGACTTTATTAATTGAGAGGTTGCTCTTGTAAATGCATGCGATTCCGCCGCCTGTCTTGTTGGACCTGTCAAGTCTAATGATGCAATAGTTGGGAGGGACTAGGATATCCATGATAGGAGTAGAGGATTCAGTTAGCCATGTTTCAGTTAGAATGGCTAGGTCAAGCTTCAGATACATGATGAGGTCAGCGACCTCCGACGAGTGTTTTTTGGCCGATCTACAGTTGAGAAGTGTGCATTTGAGTCTGGGGGTGCAAGGGGAGGAGGAGGGGTCTATAGTGAGAGGGACTTTAGTGAGGTTGTTGGGCACGGAGCCTCTGTTATGCGTGGGGTGTCTGAGATGGTTGGAAAGAATCGTAGGAATGGACAGGTGTGTGGTGGCTAAGACGTTTTGGGTTGCCGGGACATATGTGCGGAGTAGGGTATGTATGTCGAGGTCCGAGAGAGTCTTGATAGTGCGCTGGGGGCGGTTGGAGGTATTGCGAGAGGGGATAGAGGTCCAATGTAAGGGGTGAGTAGGATGTGTCTTGATAGTGCGCTGGGGGCGGTTGGAGGTATTGCGAGAGGGGATAGAGGTCCAATGTAAGGGGTGAATAGGATGTGAGGGGGAGTTGTTTCGTTGAGAAGTGGTGGTTAGGGGGGGTGTCTGGGGTGCGTGAGGAGTGACTCTTTGAGGGTGTGGAGTTCTTCTTTCACTTGGAGGAGGGTGGTCATGATTGTGTCCATGGTGCAGTTGGGTAAGGAGTTGGGGGGGGGCACTGAGGGAGAGCACGTGTCTAAGCGACTGGAGTATGGGGGGAAAGGGGTGGGGGTGTTATTGAGGTGATTGGAAATGGTTTTGGAGTTGGGGGTGTTAGTGAGTGAGTTGGAGTTCGCGTAGGTAGTAGCGATGTAGGGGGGGAGAAGTGAGAAGATAAGTGACGGTGTTAGTGTTATTGGATAGGGAATCAATGAAAGGAGGGGTGAGGCAATTGCGAGACGTGTGGAGGCTGGTTGTTGCGGGGGTGCAAGTGTAGTAAAAGGGAGTGAGAGTGGGGGGGGAGAGGTTGAGGGAGGAGTGGGGGCCAGGAGTGGCGGGAGTGCAAAGAGTGGGGGGGGGAACGGTTGAGGGAGGAGGGAGGAGTGAGGGCTAGGAGTGGCGGGAGTGCAGGGAGTGGGGGGGAGATGTTGAGGGAGGGGTGTGGGTCAGGAGTGGCTTGAGTGCAAAGAGTGGGGGGGCGATGTTGAGGGAGGAGTGGGGGCCAGGAGTGGCGTGAGTGCAGAGAGTGGGGGGTGGGAGAGGTCGAGGGGGAAGTGGGGGCTAGGAGTGGCGGGTGTGGGGAAAGTGGGGGGGAGATGGGATGGGAGAGAGTCGTGTTGTGAGGGTCAGAAGCGGTGGGTTGTTCTGAGACGCTAGTTGGAAGTGTGGTGTTCTGGTTCAGCTGGAGTGGGGTATGAGTGGAGGTCCGAGGATTGGAGAGGTGCTTTTTGAAAGTGGGGAACATGTTGTCGAGTAGTTCCAGGTTCCTGTCTGTGGATTGAATTAGGACAACCCCGTTATTGTAGATAGTAATGGTGGTTCTGCCTGGGAAGAGTTGGGATGGTGTGATGGAGAGTGTTAGGCCATGGGCGGATTTCCTGGTGGTGGAGACGTTGAGTAAGGTGAGGAACGCTTTTCTCCATTGAGCTCTGCGTGTGGTGTGGAAGATATCGGTGTTCAGGGATCCCTTGACCGGTGAGAAGTAGGTGTCGGCAAAGGGGGTTTCAGGGTGGGACCTCAGGAAGTTGTGTTTAAAGCGTTTAGCGGCTTTTTTGGTGAGTGCGGGTGGGTAGTTGATTTTATATGTGTGCTTGCCGATGGGATCCATGTTGGGATGGCGGTATAGGTGGGTGTGGGAGGGTGAACAGTAGAGATATACAAGAGCAGAGATAAAAGCAAACAGTAAATTACATGGGTCAAAAGTGACACTAGTGAGTGATCAAAATATATGAGGTAGCAATCGGTGCATTACATGAATAAAAAGTGAAATGGGTGCAGTTTACAAATATATGAGGTAGCAATAAATGCATTACCGGAATAAAAAGAGAAATGGGAGCAGCTTACACAAATGTACATTAAGCAAATATAAGTATAATACTGATGAAATACTGGGACAAAATACAGATGCCAACAAAAAGTTAATGAGTCAAAAGTGACACTAGTGAGCAGCCAGGAATATATGAGGTAGCGATCGGTGCAAAAAGTGAATTGGGTGCAGGTTACAAAAAAGAAATATCCAAAGTACAAGTAGAAGTATAATACTGCAATAAAAGGCAGACACTCTATCACAAGAAGGTGTAGATACAGAGCTATGTAAAGTGCGCGGTAGTTGATATTAGTCTAGAAAAGTCCAGTTCTTATGGTAGGTCAGGTAGTGAGAATGACTAGTCCATGATGGCCGCCAAAGAGAGACCAGTATAAAATGGCAGCCAAGTAGGGGAGATAGAGACAGTAGTCCTCTGTTTGTTGTTGTTGCTTCGAGAACAGGGAAGGGTAGTTTCACTTTCTATTTGAGCAAGCCCAGTTCCTAGCTTGCTGGAAGGGAGTCTTATCTCTATTTTTGGTGGTCTTGTGTGGAGGAGTTAAGTTGAGGAGCCTCGTGGGCATCGGAGGTGCAGGAGGGGATTTATTGCTACAGTTTTATGACCCCAGCCATTTTGAACAAAGGAGGTTTAACAAATGTGAACAATCGAGTGGGGTGAAGTAAATACCTTTTTGTAATTTCTGCTCAGCAAGTACGTTGATGTAGACAGTAGAGTTTTGCATCTATCCAGGGACTAGCCAGGGAGTGCACAGCTGCGGTGTGCATTGACTTCTGGCAGGTTGAAGGCTGAGCGCATCCCGCTCCCGGTGCAGATGGGGGCAAGCTCCAGTCGTCCGTCGCCCCTAAAGATCCCGTCTGCCTCAGGGCTCCACTCCGGCAGCTCCCTGGGTGGCGGCGCCACACCTCAGACCGCATCCAGCTCCCGGTGCAGACCGGGCCAGAGATCCGACCACTGCAGCCGTTGCCGGTGCTTACAGGTGTACCGGACGCCTCTGATGGCCAGAACCGCTCGGTCCTCTCGTGCGACGGTCTCAGCCTTCGGGGGGGGGGGCGGTCAGGGACCCCTAGACGGCTCCATGCAGCGCCACAGCAGGCTCCAGGCATCGATGGTCTCAGCCTCCGTAGGGGCGATCAGGGACCCCTAGAAGGCTCCAGCAGGCAGGAGGCTCACCCGCGACCGGCGTTCACAGGCAGTGGCAGGCAGCGGTTCTCCACTGCCCCCGGGCTGCACGGTAGTGGCTGCAGCCCCGGCAGACAGTCAACAGGCGCTCACAAGCAATCACGGAAGGTCGCACGGCAAGCAGTCACGCCAGCATCCCACAGCAAGCTCTCCCCACCGTCCAGGGCTCCGCCGATGCTCCAGTGAGAGTTGCAAGGGACCAGCCGCCAGAACTGCAGGTACGTGAGAACATTCGATCAATCCAGTTACTTTTTAGAATCCAGTTACTTGTAGTTCATCCAGTTACTTGTTTTAGCTCCAGTTACTTGTTTTCCTCGACGTAGATGAGTGCTATCCGGGATAATTCCATGAAAGGGATCCCCAGCACTGGGAGCTCCGGACTAGAGCTCCTACCAGGCGGCCATCTTGTCAACTCTTTGAACCTATCACTCCTGCAATGCCTACTACTCCTTATACCTAGGCTTTCCTGTTTTCAGTTTCTATTTCTGGTAAATTCTGGTGGTGTTTTTTCAGTGTTTTCCAGTTATTTCCATACCTCAAAAAAACTGTGCTTTTCAGTGTTTACTCATTTTCGCGCCGTAAAAAACAACTGAAACTGTGTTTTGCCGGTGTTTATGGAGCGCTTTGCTTTTATGATTGCTTTTTCAATTTTTTTTTCAGAAATTGTATACTGCTCTACATTTCAGAAGCTTAATAAAGTCATTAAATACTTTCCATTGTTCTTTGATTCTGCAGCTCAGATTTAACAAGCATTTGCAATGCAATAGTTCTCGCATTTATGCGAGTTTAAGCTATTGGCATTGTAAATGACAAAGCCTTTTATTTATGTTTTAAAACCAAAAACAAAAATAAAAGGCATTGTTATTTGTAATCCTTGCTCGAAGGCATTGTCCTCGTCTTACCTTCCAGCTCCATCTCACGAGTAGTCTTCGCCCTTTTGTGTGCTGGTCAACCCTATCCCATGGTCTCTTTTGGTTCTATTTAGAAGGGGTAGGACTTGTCTCTTTCTTATGACTCTCCTGACGCTCATCCATACCATCCCCACAGAGTCATCTTCCTCACACCAGGAGCAGCCCTAACCCTGCAGCGCGTGCCTTCCTTTTCGGACCAGACTGTAGGTTCTAGGTTGGTGTCTGTAGGAACCATGCTGCCCTATGGCAGCTAGCCTAAGAGTCCTCAGTAACTGGATGAGAGGTAAGGAGTGTCTGAGCCAAGACAGATCTGATGCCTCTCTGGACATTTAAGCCAGCTGAACAAGGAGTGAGACTGAACAAAGAGGTGGAGCCATGAGTCGGAGTGCTCCATGGGACTGGAGCTGGGGTCAGACCCAGGGGGCGGGCTGTGACCTTCAGTGGGTAAGCCACTCGAATGTAAACAAGAGGTGGAACTGTTACCCAAATAGGAGTGGTCAACTTTGAGAGGTTTGTCATTCACTTAGTTGTTATGACAAAACTGCACTCTTTTTTTTTAAGTTTGTGGATACAGAATAGTGTGTCATTCTTAGGTCTTGCCGTTCCACAGCTTTAGCTGTTTGTGTCAAAAGACCTGGTGTGTACTATACCAATACTTACAGTAGGCTTGGGGCGGCCCTTTGCTGATCATTGGTTGGCTTTTTTGTCAATCCCATTTGTGTGCTTTTGTTCAATGGCTTTCCTCCTTCTTTTATTTGTCCCCTGGACCACTGCTTCTTTACCATGTGTTTGATTGTATGACTAGCAGTGTCTAATTTGTAAAGTATTACGTGCCAGGGCACTGACCAGGAGGCCACTGCAGCTTGCACCACCAATCGCCCTAGTCATTGCTGCCAATATTCATGCATGTGTTGTTTGCAAGCTGTTGAGAATACCGAATCTTCATTATAGCTGTAATTTTCAACTTTTAACCCATCAGATTATCTTGTGTAGTCTCATATTCTGCAATGTGGTGGTGCCCAGCTGATCGAGAGGGGGGGGGGGCTGCTGTTAGGTATCTTTATTTCACTCATGTCACTCACAGATTTGGTTAAAAAAAACATGGCATGTGCTATATAAGCAAATTGTGCTTGTAATGGATAACAGGCACTTTAAACTCCAGGATCATGATCACCGAGGTGTCTCTGCTATCCCAATATTTTGGGAAATACTGCTCTGCATTTGTTTGTCTGTAAGTAATGCAACTCTTGCATCAGATTATAACCTGTAAATGCCGAATGAGCAGGTGAAACAATTATAAATGTGACCTGCACACATGTTTCAGTGTGCACACACGTTTCAGTGACTGGTGGAAAACTGGCTGATATAAAGGTGCAGACTGAAACTGTCAGACGGAGTGGCTATTTGTGCTCATGCTTCAATCTCATTTATTTAAAGTTAAAATCTGTGCTATTTTCCTCTCCTCTTTTATTTCGATCACAAGACTGATATATATATATATATATATATATATATATGACACCAACTTCCTTCGTGAATTCCTTTGCAAACAAAGAACGAAAGAACCGAGCCCAAACTCCGTTTTTGCATGTGAATTAGATTTAAGTCATAAATCGGCAGTCCTGCATATATATATATATATATATATATATATTACCTACTGGCGGTCGCCAGTAGGTATATATAGTTAGGATTTTTTCTCTATGGGATTTTTGAAAATTCTATGTCTAATAACTTTGGCGTTTGTGGACGGAATTGGCTGAAATTTTCAGGAAAATGGAACATTTTGTTTCTGAGCAGCCCCTGAAAATTTGGGGGGGGGGGTTCGTCAAGGGGGGGGGCCGAGAAAAAAGGGGGGTCCCAAAACGTGTTTTTAACATTGAGTTTTCCATAGGGCGGTTGGCCTCACTTTTAGCCCGAACGACTGAATGGATTTGCACGAAACTTGGCAAAATTGTAGGGACTGGTAGCCCGATGTGCCTTTGCTAGGTCTCAATATATGTGCTCCAGTGGATTTTGAGAAATTAACGTTCAAAAAAAGATATATATCTGTAACAGCGGACCAGGCAGCGCTCCGGTTCGCGGACTTTACGCGTTACGGAGCTTTGTGAAGCGAAGCTGATTGGTTCTCCGGAGTCTGTAAACATTCCAGACAGTCCGTAGCGGCCGCCATCTTGTCTCTCGGTAGGATCGAGAGACAAGAGGAGGCCAAAGCGAAGGGGCAAATGACCATAAGGGGGCATAGTGGATCCTCCCTGACCCTCTAGGTTTGATGTGGAGGTTTTAAAAGGGCCCCGCGGGGCAAAAAAAAAATAAAAATAATAATCGAACGGCTTAATAGATTTGCACGAAACTTGGCAAAATTGTAGGGACTGGTAGCCCGATGTGCCTTTGCTAGGTCTCAATATATGTGCTCCAGTGGATTTTGAGAAATTAACGTTCAAAAAAAGATATATATCTGTAACAGCGCTCCGCTTCGCGTACTTTTCGCGTAACGGAGCTTTGCGAAGCTGATTGGTTCTCCGGCGTCTGTAAACATTCCAAACAGTCCGTAGTGGCCGCCATCTTGTCTCTCGGTAGGATCGAGAGACAAGAGGAGGCCAAAGCGAAGGGGCAAATGACCATAAGGGGGCATAGTAGATCCTCCCTGACCCCCTAGGTTTGATGTGGAGGTTTTAAAAGGGCCCTGCGGGGCAAAAAAAAAAATAATAATAATAATCGAACGGCTGAATGGATTTGCACGAAACTTGGCAAAATTGTAGGGACTGGTAGCTCGATGTGCCTTTGCTAGGTCTCAATATATGTGCTTCAGTGGATTTTGAGAAATTAACGTTCAAAAAAAGATATATATCTGTAACAGCGCTCCGCTTCGCGGAGATAAAATTATCTCTGTATTACCTAGCTGTTGCTAACACCAGTTAGCGACCGCTAGTAGGAGATAGCGACCATCTTGGGCCCCACTTTGCATGTCAGTGATATTTATCACTAATGACATGCAAAGTGGGCATGCCAAGATGTTAGCGACTGGAAACAGTCGCTAACATCGCTATCTCCTATTACCAACTTTTGGAGATATTCGCGCTAAGCGCGAATATCTCCAAAAGCTACCACCTGCCCTGAGCAGTTCTTAGCCATGTTATCCAATGGGAGGTGGATAACATGGCTAAGAGCATTAGCTCGGTAATGCATGAATATCGCTGAGTTTTCAGCGATATTAATGCATTGCGGTCGTTTTTTATGGCATTTGCGATAAACCTTGATAATAGCAAGGTTTATCTGTGATAATTTCTGACGATGCTTAGCGGTAAAAAATTTGTTGCTAAGCATAGTTAGGGATAAATATCGCTTAACTTTGGTAATATGCCCCAACGTCTGTTAACGTTCGATTCGAAGGAAATCAGGAAGTGTTGAAAAACATTGTCTGCGCCATCTTGCCTTTTTTCAAATGCCACACTTTTGTCGTGCACGGCAGTCATTTTAGATGCCTTGACCAGACCCACTCTCTGCACGCTGTCGATCCTTAGCATGGCTCCCCACCCTTGCAAGCATCTCCCCCAGGCACTGGTCACCCTCGTTCTCTGTCTTATGCATGGGTAATAAACCTCCCCCCATCTGCGCTGCTCTTCCCTGAGAATCACACCCTGTGCCCGCCCGACACCTCCCTTTCGCCCTATTCACTACCGCACCCTCTGACACTCCTTTTCCTCTGTGTCCGATTGTCCAGGCCGGTCCTAGGCTATCAGCTAGCCCTGCAGATGTAGTTTATGGCCCCAGCTGTAAAGAATCACCCCTCTTCAAAGGAGTTATAGTAGATCAAGGCCCACACTCGATGAGTTCCGTCACAGCACACGCGTTCCTACTATCTGAAAACCATCCTGTATTGTGATTGGGGAGGGGACCGAGCCTGAAGCGGAAGATTCCAGGGATGACTCTTTGTACATCAAAGTTTTTACAATTATGTGTCACATTAAAAATATATAGCACTCCAACAAAGTAGTAAGATTATAAAACTTTAATAACTTATAAATATATACAACAAAACAAAAACAGTAAAAACATTTAAACATTTTTAGGAAAAAACAACGAAGTAGCGGTCGGCTGTGCGAATAGTCCCAACGCAGCACAACGTCCAGATTTCTGGACGGCACCCAGGTGATGTTGCCTGGGTGCCGCACTGATTTCGGCATCTGGCGTGGGGCGTCGCGGGGGTGGGTCATCAGTAGCAAACTGTTGTGCGAATAGTTCCAAGGCAGCAGAACGATGGCACCAAGGTGATGTCCAGTAAGTTGCCGCACTGGTTTTGGTATCCTACAATGCTGCTCCGAATAACGGCGTGGGGCGCCCCGGGGGGGGGGGAGGCGGCGTGAACGGGCCTCTCCAGGTGGAGTCTCGTCTGTTGTAGTGGGGCGCCCCTTTACCGTTTCAGTTGCCATTCCGTCCGCTTTTGGTCCACTGTGTCAAAAGCCGCAATTCAGCTGAGTTGCGCCCACTCTTGCGGTGCAGCGATAGGCGGCTGCCACAGGACTCTCAAAATGGCGGCAGGCTCTTTTCTTTTTGGGCCTGGTCCACTGAAATGGCCCTGGGACACCTTGGAAATCGGACGCTTGTCTGCTAGGTCTTGGACCCCATTCTCGAAAGCGTCCCCTCCGCCTTGAGGATTCAACAAAAGTTTTGGGGGCCCCCGACTCCTGCAGGCTTCTGGTGGGGAGCGGCTGCCATGATTGCTCGCGGAATGACCACGACGGAGCCACGAGATGGTGGTGCTCTCATGGTGACGCCAGCTTCAGTGTGAAACATCCAGAAACAAGGTGGGGCTTTCATCGTTTGGGAAAAAAAAATGTTTTCATCCAATGAAAAGTGTTGTTTTTAGGTCATATGATCAAGCCTTCCATCATTAGGAAACCAAAAGTAAAATGAACCAATGAAAAGTTTTATAAACAAGTCACATGACCTGTTATGCGGCATATGGTATAAAATGCGGAGAAAATACGTTGGCACGTGAGGCGGCGTCAGTAGCGGACCGATGTGCGAATAGGCCGAAGGCAACACAACGCGCCAAGATCCGGATGGCACCGAGGTGGTGTCCAGCAAGTTGCAGCACTGGTGTGGCCATCCTACAATGCTGAAAGTCGGCGTGGGGCGCCCCGTTGGCCTGTGAGTTCGCGTCAGTAGCGGACCGATGTGCGAATAGGCCGAAGGCAGCACAACGCGCCAAGATCCGGATGGCACCGAGGTGGTGTCTAGTAAGTTGCCGCACTGGTGTGGCCATCCTACAATGTTGAAAGTCGGCGTGGGGCGCCCCGTTGGCCTGTGAGATGGCGTCAGTAGCGGACCGATGTGCGAATGGGGCCAAAGGCAGCGCAACAATATTTTCGGAATAGAAGACACCACAAGGCGCTGAGATGCCAAGATCCGGATGGCACCGAGGTGGTGTCTAGCAAGTTGTGGCACTGGTGTGGCCATCCTACAATGGTAAAAGTCGGCGTGGGGCGCCCTGTTGGCCTGTGAGATGGTGTCAGTAGCGGACCGATGTGCGAATGGGGCCAAAGGCAGCGCAACAATATTTTCTGACTAGAAGACACCACAAGGCGCTGAGATGCCAAGATCCGGATGGCACCGAGGTGGTGTCTAGTAAGGTGCACTGGTGTGGCCATCCTACAATGCTGAAAGTCGGCGTGGGGCGCCCCGTTGGCCTGTGAGATGGCGGCAGAAGCGGACCGATGTGCAAATGGGGCCAAAGGCAGCGCAACAATATTTTTGGAATAGAAGACCCCACAAGGCGCTGAGATTCGGTTAGCACCGAGGTGGTGTCTAGCAAGCTATGCAGCTGAGTTGCGTGCGCACTTGCGGCGAATAGGTCGAAGGCAGCACAACAATGTTTTCTGAATAGAAGACACCACAAGGCGCTGAGATTCGGTTACCACCGAGGTGGTGTCTAGCAAGTTGCTGCACTGGTGTGGCCATCCTACAATACTGCTCCGAATAACGGCGTGGGGTGCCCGAAGGGGGGGGGGAGGCGGCGTGAACGGGCCTTCCTAGGTGGAGGCTCGTCTGCTGTAGTGGGGCGCCCCTTTACCGTTTCAGTTGCCATTCAGCTGAGTTTCGGCCGCTCTTGATGCTACAGCGACAGGCGGCTGCAACAGGACTCTCAAAATGGCGGCCTGTTCTTTGGATTTGGGCCTGGTCCACTAAAATGGCCCTGGGACACCTTAGAACTCGGACGCTCGATTTTTTTTTCCTTTCCTCTACATGCAAAAAAAGGTAAATGCCCGGTACGTTATACGCTTCATCTGCCACGATGTACTCTCCAGAGGAACCGAAAAAAAATATAGTTATGGTAACTATACCATGCATCGTCATATGGAGAGGTGGCACCAATTAATTATAGTGCTGCATAAAAGAGAGATTTGGAGGAGAACCCCCGACCTGCCAGTACATTCATCAAAGAAGTGGCACTGACAGCATCAGAGGCAAGGGAAACGGTCCCAAATATTTAGAAGAACTTTGGAAAGATTAAAATGACATGTTTAGATTGTGGCAAATTAATTTCATGTGGACAGATGAGTGTTACTCTATAAATACAGCATATGAACATCATCATAGTCGATGGTTGGTAGAGACATTTTGACTATATCCTGGACCTGCCCGTCCTCGCCCAAAATGGCGCCGGAATAAATGGGACTCGTAACTCCTTGTTGTGTACTGGTTGCAGAACCTTGAAATCACGAGATACGTATGCAGTTTTGAAGCACATGGCGGGCGGGGACGAGAATAGATTGAATATTTCGATATCCCTATTGATATTAAGTTCTGATGTGTTATTGATTACTGTACTATTGAAAGTTCGAATTAACGTCACGCATGGTACTTGCCCGCAAATGTATATCTAGATAATTTTATTGTAACTGGCCCTGTCGTATTTTAATTATAAAATGTACGTCCACCGATTCCGCAACTGTTAGACACCTTAGTTCTTGCAACCTAATGGCCCGCCCGTTACGTTCCTCTACAGTGTAAATGTCTACTCATCATATACGATTACAGTTTGCTCCGTGGCCGGCCCACGTGGTTATAGGCTCGTATTTGTATAATGAAATTTTCACAATAAAGGTTTTTAAAAGAAAACATGGTAGTAGTATATACATTGGTAAAGTTTTTAATAATAGTCACTGTTTTAGAATCATTAAAAGGCAAGTGAAATAAAGCAGACCAATTACATGAAGGGTAAAAGGTATAATACGCAGGAACGCAGTAAAGATAAATGGTCAAGGGCTGTTGTGTTTTCTACTCCTGCAACATAAAGTGATCGATAAGAATCTCATATTCAGGCGTATCGGCGACTAAGACAGCAGGTCGACCCTCTTTTGCTCAACGGCTCCGTCATGGGACGAAGAAACGCCCTTTTTCTCGAAAAAAGAATATATTTTACTTGCAGGACAGTTGTAAATTTTCCGGGAAAGTACATTAGCCTGGAACATTAGAACATATATTTAAGAAAAAATAATGTGCGGAAGTAATAAAAAGCGTAATTTTTAGGTCATATGACCAAGCCTTTCATCATTAGAATAAGAAAAGTAAAATGAACCAATGAAAAGTTTTATTAACAAGTCACATGACCTGTTATGCTTACGTTACGCGCTGCGCGTCGCGCCCCGGATGACTTCCGGATGCGCTAACGCGGCGCGTCATATGACGCATTACGCGACAACGCAGGTCCAGAATATAGTCAAAATGTCTCCACCAACCAGCGGTCGGAACACAACCCCTTTCAGCAGGCTAAATAATTCTGTTAAATGACAACAGAAGGGACAGGCAACAAGAACCATCAGTCAAAGAGGGGAGGGCTAGTTCTTCTCTACCGGGTTACATTGGGGCGCTACCGGAACTGATCGAATTGGTAGTCTACAGTGTTTCTGGATGTTTCAGACTGAAGCTGGGGTTAGCATGAGAGCACCACCATTTCGTAGCTCCGTCGTGGCCATTCCGCGAGCAATCATGGCAGCCGCTCTTTATCGTTATTTTGGGCGGGGTGGGTGGCGGAGCCGAGCTGTATTGCAGCCATCATGGTGTGGAGTTCAGTTCATCTCACTAATTTCGTATTTGTCATGAGGGGTTGTTCTTAATGTTTCTATTTTAGCGAGGTCAAAAAGAGATCCCATTAGTGGCCTACTGATTTTGCTCGATTCCTTTTGTTTTTTTACACGATTTTTCGTTATCTGCAAAGACTAAACAGAGTATTGCGACTCTGTGTTTGTTTGTAAATAGAGAATGAACCAAAGAGAACCAATTCTAAAACAGTAAATGCTTGGATAACAATCAATCAAATGGAGAGAGAAGCAGGCACGACGTATTACAACGGGGGCAAAGGCCTGCGTTAACTACCTTTCACTATCTGCAAAGAGAGAGTACTCCTAATAGAAATGAGGGGGGGCAGCATTCAAAGCAGATCAGTGTGCATAAACACGAAAATGTTTTTACTTACCACGTACTTGACATTCGACAGCTTATGATATTTGCTATTAAAAAACCATTGAAATTCACTGAAAAAACCATAGGTTATACACCATATATAGTTAGGAATTAGCATTTACAAAACCTTGAAAATTCACTGAAAAAACCATAGGTTATAGACCATATATCGTTAGGAATTAGCATTTAAAAAACCTTATTTTACCCACACAAAACCATTGAAATTCCATATATAGTTAGTTGCACTAACTATATATCGCGCACCAGCAATCCACTGCTGATGATGTCACATATTACATCATTCATGACATGGTCAGTGACATCACTGATGACATCACTGATGACATCACTGATGACATCTCATTTGACATCAATGACCACATCACTGATGATATCATTCATGTGACAATACAATGCATCTCCTCACATTTTAATATAACCTCTGTTTCACCCAGTGTTAAATACAGAGTATAATTTTTGAAACCATTGACACACCAATACTAGTTACTACATACGCACTCACTGATTCCTACGTCTACACACACCTTCACTCATTCACCCATACAATCATTCATACATACAATCACTCATCTTTACAACACTATCATATGCACTCATACACCTATACAGACACTCACAGTCTGCCACTCATCCATGGAGTTACTCACACACCTAGTCAGTCCTGTAAAGAATCAATGACACTTCCATTTTCTTGTCTATACAGTTAAACATAGAGCACCTTACATTTTCAAACATATACTAACACATACTTACCTTCTTATACAATCATTGATACAAGTACACATTGATCTGCACAGAGTCATACACCTCCCAGCCAGCCACACACACACTCAGTCTCCCATACAAATACTTGGGCAATCAATCAATAACCCATATAGTTACTCATATAGCTACTGATCAACACATGCAGCAGTTTATAGAACAACAGACATAGTGATGCACAAATTAAGACAGTTTAGTCACTAACCCATGCACTCAGTGAGACACATTTAATCACTCAGTCATACAGTCAGTCATGCACCTACTAAATCCTTCGTCCAGACACTTACACATCCACTCATTCTTCAATATGTAAGACATATTTAAACTTTACAGAAACAAAAAATCACTGGATGTTGTTATCAGTCATGTCATCAGTGATGTCATTTGAGATGTCATCAGTGATGTCATCAGTGATGTCACTGACCATGTCATGAATGATGTAATATGTGACATCATCAGCAGTGGATTGCGGGTGCGCGATATATAGTTAGTGCAACTAACTATATATGGAATTTCAATGGTTTTGTGTGGGTAAAATAAGGTTTTTTTAAATGCTAATTCCTAACGATATATGGTCTATAACCTATGGTTTTTTCAGTGAATTTTCAAGGTTTTGTAAATGCTAATTCCTAACTATATATGGTCTATAACCTATGGTTTTTTCAGTGAATATATATATATTCGAATGTACCTTTTTTATGTGCCCCTATATAGAATGTGCCGCTTTTGTGGTTCTCTTGAGGTATAAAGCAGCACGTTTTGCGCTGTACTTGTGTGTTATAAAACTCTTCTTTTGGGGTTCCAGCACATTGTTCAGCACTCCTCTTTTTTGCTGCCCATATTTCACAACTAAACCTTCACTTGTTTCTTGCATGTACATTGTAAGGAACCCCTTTTTGTGATGTGCCTCGATGCTGCAATGCTCCCTTAGTGACTAGTTAATATATTGTACTGGACCCCTATCTTTTGACTTGCTTTTATATTATTTTTTTTAAAATAGAGATTCGCTTCTCTGCTGTGTTTGCACTTTCTAATATGTGCCCGGTTTGCGTGTATACTCTATCCCCCACATGCATCAATCTAGGATTTTGCATTTCTTAAATAGCGAAAATTAAGGAATCGCTATTTAGGAAATGCAAAATCCTATGCATCAAGAAATCCTAAAAGTTTTTAGGATTTCTTAATTTTCGGAAATTGCAATTCCTTAATTGCGAATCGCAATTAAGGAATGGCATTACATTGATTCCTATGGGCCTAGAGGCCCATAGGAATCAATGCCGTTTTGCATTTTTTTTTTTTGCACTCGCAATTTGTTGATGCATTGCAAGGGTGCAGAGGGGGGTCCAAAGGACCCCCCCTGCACCCCTGAAATGTATTTTCAAGTGCATGTTTCACACACACATGTCCTAAGGACATGTGTGTCTGTAACATGCAAGTTTAAAAAATGCATTTTTTTGCTTTTTTTAAAATTTTCGCAAATTAACACGAGGGTCAACCTCGTGTTAATTTGCACTTCCAATTTCAAAATTCGCAATTTTTAAAAAAATGATGCATTGCATTTATGGAATCGCACAAATACGATTCCTTAATTGCATTTGCATTTTTAAGAAATGCAAAAAATAGCGAATGTTGACACTCTGTTTGATGCATCCCAAAAACGTATTTAGGAAGTGCAAACGGCCGAATTTACCGATTCGCACCGTTTGCACTTCCTAAATAGGTTGATGCATATGGGGGAAAGTCCTGCCTGCGCATGTTATTAATATTTCCTAATCTCTGTTCTTATTCACGCGGCATTAACAGGCGAGGTTTATAGTGAAATTCATTTTTATGAGTGGCAGGGGGAAAATACATTCAAAGAAAGTTGAAATGCTGAGCGCCAGTACTAACTGAAACACATTAAGCCCTCCTTCCTGTAAGGCATACATTGAATTCATGGAATGCTGCTAACCATTACCAACTAAAACGTGCTTGCCTTCCTGGAAGATGTAGAGCAACTAAAAGGCCCCATCCTTCATGCAAGACGAGCATAAGCAGCTGAAATGCTGCGTCAGTTTGCACCATTTAATCACATTGCACCTCCCACAATGCTCATTCATGCAACAGCTGTCTTTGCCTCGAGCCAACGGCCAAAAGAAGTATCCTGGTGTGTGAGGCAAGGGCTTCCTTAAGTGATCTGATTAACTTAATGGCCTGGTCACGTGCACATAAGGTTGCGCTCCTAAAACTTTGCTGTGTTGGTGTAACATGAGCCCCAATTTCAATAAATGTCCAGAGTCAGGCGCACAACGCCCATTGGACTCCAGGGCTTCAGCCTCCCCCCTTAAGCCTCCCCCCACACCCGCCTCCCCCCGTCGTGTGTGTCAGCCCGGGATGCACACCCTCAAACATACATCTTTAAGGCTATTTTGCAACTCGTCTGAAATCTCTTTCCACAGTGGAAAAGACAGGAAATGTACAAGGGCGGCAGTAAAAGTTTTTCCGTGGTGGGGAAAAGAGGGTGTAGGGAAAGGGAATTTGAAATCAGTGAGCAAAAGTTTTCATATGCAAATGTTGGCATGTATATCTCCTCATGCAAATATCGAATTCACGAAAGTTTGGTTAGAGTTAGGGTTCCAGGTCTACTTCTGTAAAACCCTGAGAATGCACGAAAGGTGTAAACCTGCACCATATGCAAGGGCGTATGTCAGCAGGTAAAACGTAACTTACTTTAGGAATTCAGCCCATGATTTATTTTCTTGTTCCGTGTATGGCTCCTCACAGATTCTCCATTGTTTATATTTTTTAATATTGGCATTCATAAACACATTGTGCTAAATGAAACCTTGAACAAGTGGTAACATTGCCCTGTAGATAAACAATTTTTTTTTAAAGTTTCACATTTTGGTGTAACTTTTATATTGGAAGCAATCACCAGTCTTGGTTTCTGGCTTCCTCAGGGACTTATCTGATTAACTTAATGGCTTGATCACGTGCACATAAGGTTGCGCTCCTAAAAATTGCCTCTGTTGGTGTAACATGAGCCTCGATTCGAATAAATGTCCAGAGTCAGGTGCGCAACGCCCATGGAATTCAAAGGGCTTCAGCCCCCCCGCCCCCCGTCCGTCGTGTGTGGCAGCCCGGGCTCAGACGGCTCCTGGGCACACACACAGCCGCACCCGAGCACTTAACAGGTCTTTTAAAGACCTTTTTCTTGTTAAGGTGGCATTAATATCCCCCCTGCTTAGAGCCCTTGCAGCTCCACTATGCCTTTTGTTGGAACAATCAGCCCCCCTACAAAAAAAATTCTTAGCACCCCCTACCCCCCCCCCCCCCCCGAATTTGACTCTAGTTGCACCTCTATCCAGGGTGATCAACTGAACCAAAGCCATTGGGCTGTGTATGGTACCTTTCGTAACAACTGACGGCGAGCAATCGGCAACAAAAGAAACTGGGGGCAGAGGAAGTGTGGAGACAACTGCACAGCTAGGAGCAATCTAATTACCCTACCAGATAGCAGAGCTCAGCTGAATTGTGATCAAGGCGCCTGCTGCAGTGATCCGTGTCCAGCCGGCGGGTCCGATCTCGGCAGGGAAAGCATAACTTCATTTTCCATAGGTCAACAGTCAGCACAGCAGGGTAGCGGAATGGTGAGCAGCAAAGCCATGGACACTGGGAAGAGGGCGGGACAGGAAAGCAAGGCCACAGAAAGCAGGAGGAAGGGACCAAACAACACCATGAACAGCGGGAGGAGGGTGGACGGTTGATTACAATTACCGATGGTAGCTTGGATTGTTTTTTCGTACTGCTTTGGCGCCCTCAAGTGGCCAAACAGTGCAATAACTGTAAATGCAACTAATGTAAAAAATCTGCGATACTCTGTTTAAACTGAGTCAGCTGATTTTCAGCCGGTAGTGTACTGTCGAGGACAATCGGTTTTAACCGAATTCCGGACAGCCTACTTATACCCCAACCTCACCAACACGCTCTGACTACAACCCTGATGAAGATCAGGATGCAGATGTAGGTTTTGGGTATCCACAAAACCCAAATACAGACCCAGACACACAGCCATGGGGTACAGGAGGGGAACCAGACCGTGAAGGGATTCTGCCCATTACAGACCCTGCAGTATACCCTACTAAGCCATCACCCACAGAGGACACAGTTGCATTTAATTCTCTGTTAGACAGAGCAGCAACCTACCACAATGTAGATATGCACTCTGATGCTATTGATGAAGATTTCCTCTTTGATACACTCACAACATCTGAAAGACACGTTAAAACACTCCCAATGCTAAAAGGGGTGTTAAAACACGCAGGTGACATTTTTAAGGACACTGCTAGGGCCCGGGTCATAAACCCAAGAATTGAGAAAAAATACAGACCGGCACCTATAGATCCTACATACATCAAAGGACAGCTACCCCTAGATTCCTTGGTGGTATCAAACACACGTAAGCGTGCAAACTCACAGACTACTGGTGAGGCTGCACCTCCAGACAAGGAATCTAAGATATTTGAGGCATCAGGCAAAAGAGTGGCGGCTCAGGCAGCAAACACCTGGAGAATAGCCAATACACAGGCCTTGCTAGCCAGATATGATAGGGCGCACTACGACAGTTTGGAAGAAATTCTCCAACACTTACCTGATCCCTACAAACAGCAGGCAGATGAACTTACAAGAGGGAAAGCTCATCACCAATGCATCCATTAAGTGTGCACTAGACGCTGCAGACACAGCTGCCAGATCCATCAACACCAGCGTGCTAATAAGTAAGGCGACACGCATGGCTTCGCATATCAGGCTTTAAGAATGAAGTCCAATCTACAATTCTTTTTTTTTTTTTTTTTTGAAAACCTTTATTCAAAAAAGGAGATACATGCGCAGGCCCACAACCCTCATGGCCGGCCGCAAATACATTCCATTAAAACAGAAGCAATCTACAATTCTTAATCAGCCAATTAACCCAGACTTTTTATTTGGTCCAGCAGTTGATTCAATTCTGGACAAAATGAAAAAGGATGCAGAAACAGCAAAATCTATGGCAGCTCTCCAGTCCCAACAATACCGGGGCTCCTTTCGTCGCTCCAATTATAGAGGAGAGCGCGAGGAACATCGCAGCAATCCTCCAACTACAAAACTAACACACAATCGACATATAACAAAAATACCAGCAGGGGTGGTTATAGAGGAAACCATACCAAAGGCAGAGGTCGTGGAGGCAATGCAAATAGATCCTCCACTAACACAAAGCAGTGACTTCCTGACACTCCCCCCAGACCACATAACACCAGTCGGGGGAAGAATACAACAATTTCAACAAGTCTGGTTAAATATCACCACAGACAAGTGGGTCAGGCAAATTATCCAACATGGCTATTGCCTAGAGGTCACCTCAACTCCACCCAACATACCACCCGTGCACCGTCCTATGTCACAGGAACATATAACGTTACTTCAGCAAGAGGTCATCAGTATGCTGCAAAAGGGGGCCAAAGAACTAGTCCCACTGCAACATCAGGGAACAGGAGTATACTCCCTATACTTCCTAATTCCAAAGAAGGACGGGTCTCTCAGACCAATATTGGACCTCAGGCCCCTCAACCTCTACATTCTGTCAGAGCATTTTCACATGCTCACTCTCCAGCAAGTCTTACCATTGCTTCAACAGGGAGACTTCCTAGCAACTTTAGACCTCAAAGATGCATACTTTCATATACCAATACACCCTGCTCACAGAAAGTATTTGAGGTTCACCATTCAAGGGCAACACTACCAATTCAAAGTCCTGCCATTTGGGGTTACAACAGCTCCAAGAGTGTTTACCAAATGTCTAGCTACAGTAGCGGCACATCTCAGAAGGCAACACATACACGTGTACCCTTATCTGGACGACTGGCTAATACACGCGCCAACAGCCCAGCAATGTGCCGACAACATGTCAAAGACCATACACCTACTGCACAGTTTAGGGTTCTCACTAAACTACCCAAAGTCACACCTACAACCCTCCCACATCCCACAGTACCTGGGAGCGACAATAAATACACTTTCAGCAAAAGCATATCCCAACACAGCACGGGTCCAGGGAATGCAGACGCTAATACAAAAGTTCAGACTCCAACACTCACTACCAGCTCAAGTGTTTATGCAGCTAATAGGCATGATGGCCTCGTGCATATTCATAGTCCCTCACGCCAAACTACATATGCGTCCGCTACAAAAATGGCTAGCAAGGCAGTGGAACCAGGCTCACGGGCAACTGAAAGACCTAGTGTTGGTGACCAGTCGTGCATACAACTCTCTGCATTGGTGGAATCCACAAAACCTTTGCAAAGGTCGACTGTTCCAAGAGCCTGTCCCACAAATAGTGTTAACAGCGGACGCATCCCTACTAGGATGGGGAGCCCATGTCCTACACTACACAGTGCAGGGACTCTGGACTGTACAGCAAAAGAAAATGCATATCAATCTCCTAGAATTGATGGCCATCTTTCTAGCCCTAAAAGCTTTTGTGAAACACTTGCGCAACAAAGCTGTGTTCATCCGGACGGACAACATGACAGCTATGTATTACATTCAGAAACAGGAAGGAACACACTCACCACAGCTGTCGCACCTAGCTCAAGCAATGTGGAAATGGGCCATTCAGAGGAACATCTTTCTCATGGCAGAACACCTCCCAGGCAAGGACAACCAAGTTGCAGACCTCTTAAACAGGCACAGCCAACAGATGCACGAATGGGAAATTCACCCCAAAGTGCTCCAACCATTCTTCCGGAAGTGGGGACACCCGGAAATAGATCTGTTTGCCACAAGCGAAAACGCAAAATGCCAGTACTTTGCCGCCAGGTTCCCACATCCGCAGTCGCAAGGCAATGCGATATGGATAAACTATTCAGGCAAATTTGCGTACGCTTTTCCCCCAGCTCCACTAATAACGCTGGTGGCACGCAAAATGCGCCAACATTCGCTGACGCTAATCCTAGTCGCTCCCACGTGGGCGAGACAACCATGGTACACAACGTTCCTAGAACTGTCAGTGGTGCCTCATCAAAGACTACGACTAACACCCAGTCTTCTAACGCAGAACCATGGCGAAATCCAACACCCTGATCCCCAACAGCTGAACCTAGCGATCTGGCTCCTGAAATCCTAGAATTTGGATACCTCAACTTGCCCCCAGACTGCATGAATATTATCAAAGAGGCAAGGAAACCCGCTACCAGAGCATGCTATGCAGCAAAGTGGAAATGTTTCGTCATTTATTGTAATAACAATAACATTAACCCGCTTGATGCTTCCACTCAAAACATCATTTGCTACCTATTGCACCTCCAACGGTGCAATTTAGCTTTTTCGTCCATCAGAATACACCTAGCTGCGTTAGCAGCATATTTGCAAAACAGGCAACACCTTTCAGTTTTCAGGGTGCCAGCAATTAAAGCGTTTATGGAAGGACTTAAACGCGTAATTCCTCCAAGACACCCACCATCACCAGTCTGGAATCTAAACGTTGTTTTAACCAGACTAATGGGACCACCCTTTGAGCCACTACACTCATGTGAACTACAATTTCATACTTGGAAAGTGGCTTTCCTTATTGCCATTACTTCGCTTCGAACAGTTAGTGAGCTGCAAACCCTAACTATTCAAGAGCCATTCATTCAAGTACATGCAAATAGAGTAGTTCTTAGAACAAACCCTAAGTTCATGCCAAAAGTGGTATCCCATTTCCATTTAAATCAAACGATTGAACTGCCAGTGTTCTTTCAGAACCCACAAACAGTAGCTGAAAGGTCCTTGCATACCCTTGATGTCAAAAGAGCTCTGCTATATTACATAGACAGAACTAAAACATTTCGCAAAACAAAACAATTGTTTATTGCCTTCTCACCTCAACACAAGGGTAACCCTATTTCAAAATCAGGCATAGCCAGATGGATAGTTAAGTGCATACAAATATGTTATATAAAGGCAAAACGCACCTTAACAGTCCCCCCTAGAGCGCATTCCACACGTAAGCTAGGGGAATCCATGGCTTTCCTAGGAAATATTCCTTTACACGAAATTTGCAGAGCAGCCACATGGTCAACCACACATACATTTACAAAACACTATTGTGTAGATGCACATTCAAAACAGCAAGCTGCTGTAGGACAGGCTGTTCTCAAAACTCTTTTCCAAACTGCTGCAGCTAACACAGGTAGCCACCGCTAAGGGAGATACTGCTATACATTCTATGCACAGATATGAATTTAGCAGCCCACATGCCTCGAACGGAGCATGCTACTTACCAGTATGCATCTGTTCTTGGCATATAGGGCTGCTGATATTCATATCGCCCACCCGCCTCCCCGGTGCCTGTCTCAGCTGCAGCATTCACTCTTTGCATGGACATCTCTTACTGTACTATACTCCATCTCTGCCACAATGGAGAAAAACAATCTGGGGATGGAGAGGATGCCCATGCGCACTGTAGTCCAAGGGAGGAGCCACCTATCTCGTGATACTTTGAAGACTCTTCCAGGACAACAATGTGCAATCATCCGGACCCAACACTAGGCGGCGATCTATGCACAGATATGAATATCAGCAGCCCTACATGCCAAGAACAGATGCATACTGGTAAGTAGCATATTCCACTTGTTGGCTGAGTTAAGAACCTTATTGGAGAAATAATCCATTTTGGTTTGAAGAATAGAGTTTTTATATTCTTTCATCAGGTTGGTGCAAGTGATCTTATCTTCTACATGATAGTGAAGTCTCCATCTACGTTCTGCCTGCCTCAGTGCCAACGTCTTAGTCTTAAGATCACCTGAGAACCACCGCTGTACATCGTGGGGTCTGAGAATCTTAGTGAGCTTAGGAGGGGTGGCGCAGTCGCATGCAGACTCTAGCCAGGCCTTAAAGTTTGTTGGCTGTTTTTCAACCGATTCCGATACATCCGGGACAGTCGTGGTTAGAAGAGAGCAGAGATGCTCAACATTAATTCTTCTCCAGTTTCTAGACTTCTAGTTCTTTATTAGTTTAGTTTTTGTGGGAGGAATGTCAGAGAGAGTAATAGAGATAAAATGGTGATATGTCCAAGTGCACGGGTAGACTATAGGGGGCGAAATCATCAAGTTGGCTGTCCAAACTTGATCTAATGTGTGCCCCTTTATGTGGGTGGGTTCATGCACATGTTAGGTGCCATTCATATCAGACAGAAGGTCTGACAGTTCAATTGAGCTGACACTCTCCTGTTCGTCATGGGGCCAATAATTAAAATCACCCATGATAAGAAGTCGGGCGTGGGCAATGGCTAAGTGGGAAATCATTTCACCCAAAGCCTGAGGAAAGGTAGACATATGACAAGGAGGTCTATAGAAGAGAGCGCAAGTGAAAGATGATTTACGGGATACTAGTTTAAATACTAAGCTGTCGACAGAGGGCAGGCAGGTGACCCCTAATATCTGAAACTACATGAAACCACTAGCTGCCATCGCTCGCAACCACAACCTGAACATAATTTCCTACGCCGATGACACCCAGCTGATCCTCTCCCTCACCAAAGACCCCGACACCGCCAAAGCGAACCTTCACGAAGGGATGAAAGACGTCGCGGAATGGATGAACAACAGCCGACTAAAGTTAAACACGGACAAGACAGAAGTCCTCATCCTGGGAACATCCCCCTCCGCATGGGACGACTCCTGGTGGCCCCCAGCCCTAGGCACCGCACCCAAGCCAACAGACCACGCACGCAACTTGGGCATCATCCTGGACTCCTCCCTATCGATGACCAGGCAAGTCAACGCCGTCTCCTCATCTTGCTTCCACACACTCCGCATGCTCCACAAGATCTTCCAATGGATTCCCACCGAGACAAGGAAGACGGTCACCCAGGCCCTCATCACCAGCAGACTGGACTATGGGAACACCCTCTACGCCGGAACAACAGCCAAGCTTCAGAAGAGACTCCAGCGCATCCAGAACGCCTCCGCCCGACTCATCCTGGACGTCCCCTGACGCAGCCACATCTCGAGCCACCTGAGAGTCCTACACTGGCTCCCTGTCAACAAGAGGATCACGTTCAGACTCCTCACCCACGCACACAAATCCCTCCACGACCTGGGCCCTAGGTACCTCAACGACTGCCTGACCTTCTACACACCCACCCGCCAGCTGCGATCGGCGAACCTCGCCCTCGCCGTCGTGCCTCGCATCCAGAGAGCCACCGCCGGAGGAAGATCTTTTTCCTACCTAGCGGCGAAGACATGGAACTCCCTCCCGTCCACCTGCGGCTGACCCAGGACCACCTCGCCTTCAGGAAACAGCTCAAGACCTGGCTGTTCGAGCAGTAGCAGACCCCCCTCCCCACGCGCCTTGAGACCCTTCCGGGTGAGTAGTGCGCGATATAAATGCCATGATTGATTGATTGATTGATTGAAACTGGTGGTCTTTATGGATAATGGCTGCCACCCCACTCCCCACTTTCCCAGTGGAGTGATTGGCTTGTAGGATATAGTATTTGTCTGGTACCTCCCCTAAAATATCAGGGTGGACTCTTCATTAAGCCATGTTTCAGAGAGAAGAAATAAATCGGGCTTCTCAGACTCTAAGAATTGGTAAATTTCAAGTTGGTGTTTTACCAGAGACTGTGTGTTCAGGTAACTGACTGAGAGACCCATTATTTCTGTAGTGGGGGGGTCTCTGTTTATAGTCATAATCTATGAATAGTCCCGCCCATGTGCATGGACCCCAGAGCAATCAAAATAGTCTCTTAAGTTGTCCTCTTCTGCAGTCCTGCATAGACACTTTAGAGAAAATCAAAGACCAATATTGCAGCCTGACATTAACAAGGCTACATTTGGCCAGCACTTCATCTGTCGCCACCACGGCCTCGGACTCCGACTCCTCCACCTCTGCCTCTGGCTCCGCCCAGACCACCACCGCCTCAGCCTTAACCACCGATGCCGGTGATTCTGCTTGTGCCCAGAAGGCCGAGATCTCGCTCCCGAACGAGGTCGCGCTCAAGATACACTAGGTACATGGATTCCTCTAGTGGTGGAACATATTCGCCAACCTTGTCGGACTCGCCTCCTACGAGGATATCTCCTGTCGATGACATCGCCACCTTTCACGATGTGCTGCTAAGGGGAGCGGCTAAAATGGGGATTGCGCTGGCTGCGCCTACCCCTTCCACTTCTGTCATCTTCGAGACACTGCAACAGAAGCAACTCACACGTCCCTTGCTTCCTATAGTGCATGGTTTGGAGGAACCGGCTATGGAACTATTTCTGACTCCTGCCTCTGCGAAGTCTGCTTCATCACGACTTCAGAAGAAATACAGGCCCCCGGACTCGGACCCCACATTCCTTTGGACGGATCCTCCTCCGGATTCGGTTATAGTGGTGGCGGCAAAGAAACAACAATGTACAGTTCCATCGTCCACAGTTCCACCGGACAAAGAGAGCCGAAGACTGGACTCAGCAGGGAGGAAAGTCTACAGTACTTGCAGCCACTTCCATGAAGGCAGCAAGTTCAACTGCCCTTTTGGGCCGCTATGACCGCTCCTTGTGGGAGTCTCCCCAGCAGTTTATTGAACTCCTCCCGAGGGACAAGCAAGAGGACTTTCAGGAGGTTCTTAATGAGGGCATGATGGTGTCAAACCAAATCATCAGTGCGGCTGCAGACACATCTCTCCTGGCAGCCCATGGATACTGTCACGGTGTGACTTTGAGGCGGCATGCCTGGTTGCGGCTTACTTCCCTGAAACCGGAAGCGCAGCAGAAGCGGATTGCCAATCTTCCCTTTTCGGGTTCCATGCTCTTCGGTGCCCATGCAGATGACGAAATGGCTCGAATGAAGGACGGAAGTTGAGACACTCAAGGCTGTTGGCTTGGAGAAGCCCAAAGAACAGCGTAAAACTTTTGGCCCCTATCAACAACGCTATTCCTCCCAGCAGTTCCAACACGGGGCAGGGTCGTCAAGCGGGTCAGCAGCAACAGCAGTTTCAGCGGCAGCCTTTTCAGAGACGCCAAAGGGGCAGAGGCAACCAACAGTCCACATCGGGGAATAAGGGCCCAGCTGGGTCTAAGCCCTGAGGCATTACTTCCCACTCTTCTGTTACCCACTCTGGTGGTGGGAAGCATTTCGAACTACCTGGCAGAGTGGAGAAAAATTACTCCGGACAAGTGGGTGCTGAATATTGTTTGCAATGGATACAGTCTACGTTTTATCAGCCCTCCTCCAGCTATTCCACCAGTTCGCTCACAATACCTGCTACGCGAACTCCAAGCGGAGGCCGATACCCTGTTAAGAAAAAAAAGGCAATAGAATCTGTCCCTCCATCTCAAAGGGAAAAGGGTCTATACTCCAGGTTCTTTCTTGTGCGCAAAAAGGACAAAAACGAGTTCAAGCCCATTCTGTATTGGCGACAAGCAAACAAACGGATTTGCAGGGAAACATTTTGCATGCGGTCATTGCACCAGATTTATCCTCAGCTGCATCTAGGAGACTGGCTTTGCGCCATAGATCTGCAGGACGCATACTTCCACGTTCCTATTGCACAGAAGCATCGGAGGTTCCTGCGCTTCCTAGTCAGCACCAACCACGATCAGTATACCGTACTTCCGTTCGGTCTGAAGTCTGCGCCCAGGACTTTTTTCAAAGTGCATGGCGGTTGTTGAAGCGCACCTGAGGAAGAACAAGGTGTTTGTTTATCCATACCTGGACGACTGGTTGATCAAAGCATCCACGTTCCAGGAAGCGCAACTACACTTCAACAGGACGGCCGTTCTGTTGAACCAACTGGGTCTGCACATCAACATGTCCAAGTCTGTCCCAACTCCTGTTCAGTGCCTGCAGTACTTGGGAGCCTCCATCGATACTCTCAAGGCAGGCGTGAGTCCTTCGGAGGAGCGACGCTTATCGATCCTTCGGAAGGCTCAGACTCTCTCATCCGTTCCATCAACGACAGTGAGGACGGTGTCCTCTCTCCTCGGGTCGATGGCCTGAAGGACTGGACTATTTAAGGCCCAGTGGTGCCAGGGGACAACACCTAAAACCTTCGTGGGTTACCTGTTCTGGCGCACTAAAGACAGAGACACGGGAGACTTCCTTCGGCGTCAAAGATCAGCGTTTATTACTGCAGGGAGGCAAAAGTCACAAGAAGTACAACAGAGTGTAGGTTCTGAGAGTCTGCTTCAAATTGTAAATGTGGATCGCTCCTTTTTATACACTGGTTCGTCTTTGTACAGCATACGAAGAAACGGTTACAACGTAGTTCCCATAATAAACTTCAAAAGGGCTTTCTGAAACCCGGAACATAATTACAGTAACATTGCCGGTTCCCAACTGTAAAAGCACATCTTCTTACCATTAGGCGCATTCCACTCTAGTTGTAAACAAGCAAGAGAAAGAGACAAGAACAGCTGCAAAGAAGACAGACAACAGTAGAGAAAAAGAGTGTGAGGGTAATATCGGAAGCATGATCACAGGATCAAAGGATTCGATCCTAGCATATGCACGGCTGAAACAATAGACCGGCACGGCAAAATCACCCTCAAGCGGAGCCATCTGCCTTTGCAGTGTCATTCCCCTGATCATAAAAGATGCATGAAGGGAAAATGCGTCTTCCGTGAAGCTTGAGAACTAAGGGTCATGATGCGGACATTTGCCTGTTCGCTGACTACGTGAGGGCAAGAAACAAAATGGATGCCGTATCTAAAATGGAACCCGAGGGTTCGGATGTAGAAACACGTAAATAAGGCGAACCCTGCCAAGTAGTGTAGCGAAAAACGCGTACACTCACTAAACTCGTCATTTACGGTTCATAGACACCAAACTTGCCCATATTCGTTCATGTGAAGAACATCATAACGATTCTCACGGAACCTCAGACGCTCCTTTTGCCCTCATGTAGGCAAGCACTAGTCGAAATCAGAATCGATCTCAATATTCATCAGATCATTCAGGTGTTGCTGGAACATTATCTTATCCATCAATGCCTCTTTGGTAACAGATGGTCTTCTTATACACGTAGTAGCACAAAGGCCACATAAGGCAGGACCACACTGCACACAAAGACAACACGTGAACAGAAACATCACAACAATCCCTATAATCATCAGAATCTTCCAACCCCAGGTCGACATCAGGCCCCAAAACCATCCTAGAAGCGTCCAATCTCCCTCGTCCACGTGTATGGACTCTGAGATTTTATGCAACTTTGAGATGGCTTGATAGACAGTTGGAGCATTATCTGGTATAAAAATGCAACAACTCGAATGGATGACCTTACACACACCACCTCTATCTGCTAGTACAACGTCTAGAACCATACGGTTCTGTAACGTCATAAGCCTATCCGCTTGAAGCTCTGCTGTTAGGTTACCAAGGGCACTTGCAGTTATGTTGGCAGTCGACTCTACCACGCGAGTTAACTGTCTCAGATTCCTGCTATTAACCATAGGGCCCCAAAACAGGAGGAAACCCTTAAAGAAGTCTCCTGCTTCTTGACCGGAAGTATCTTCTTTATTAACAACGCCTCTCACAACTCTAGTCTTGTGATAATCTGAGGCAACAGTAAAAGTCGGAGGTAAAAGATTCGCGATATAACATGTACCCGAAAAGTCATGGGATAACCAAGTATATGCGCGATCATAACACACAAAATAGGTACCCTTGGCAGTCAGGAGGACAGGGGAAGAGAGCATTGGTAGTACGTAAGTATCAACACAAGCGCTCTTCCCGAGCTGAGCTCTCGGATTTTGGCCACGACCTTGCAGACAAAAGCGGCCTAGGTGAGGTACAATCCAGATTGGAGATGAGCTCTTAAGCTGTCTATCACCCACTGATACACTATACTCAGCCTCACTAAGGTGTTTGTAGGCTTGCACTTCCTCCTCTGGGATAAGCGATGCATCGAAAATGTCTCTATCTAAATCAGAAATCGCTGTCGCCAGAGACTTGTGGTACGGGCCAGGACCAAAGCTTGCTGAGCGTGGCTCTCGATGGGGGTAGGAATCTAGTGCACTACGGAACATGGTTTGGAATGCTCGTGCTGACCCTTGGGAGCTGTAAGGTAGAACCAAATATGGAATACCCCTATCCATGGTATGTGGCATTAACCCACACACCCAACAATTGGTAGTATTTACCACCAACTGATGCTGATGCAGAAGTTGAACGAAGGAATTGTTCCTAAATTCCGCACGTCTGACTTGTTCATGTTGGGGCAAAAGATGAAAGGAATGTGGAGAAACAGTGGAGGCGAAATTCAGACTATGGGAAGGAGGAGTAGGTGGAATGGACGGCAATAATAATTGAATCCCAAAGTACACTCCACCCACCAGTAGCATAGACACAGTTAGGAACAACATAAAAATCTGAAATAAAAAACATTTTGTGCGAAACACCTTTGATCTTTGCGCCGATATTTCCTCTCTTTCCGACAGCTTTGAAAAGTCCATCCTCTAAAGACCGTCCGTGACGTTCTTGACGCACTTTGTTCTGAGTAGCGATTATCAATTCCCAGGAGTTCCCAGGAATCAACAAAAGAAATCGACCTAGTGTCAATAATTGCTAAACAGAAGGAAGTACCCGCACGGCCCTACGGCCAACCCAGATGATAGGTTTTAAATGAGTTGAGTATTCAATTTAATATATGTCTTTTGGCTGCACGAAAAGAAAAAGGTACACACAATATAAAATGTCCACAATGTTCATGGCAACAGTAAGGGGTACTGTAAATTCAAAGGAAAAATAAAAACAGGACTTTTTTATTAATGGTTATCACGCGGCCGAAGAAAATATCGACTTCTCCCAGGTTGAGTCTGCTCTTCAAACAAGTGTTCTGATGGCAAAGCAGTGTTCGAGTGCTTGGGTAACAGTTCAGAGCTGGAATTCTCCAATGCTGATGGCGAGGACAAAGTTTCTGATAATCTAACAGGAATGTCTGATTGCCCTGATTTGTTCTTCATAAATTGAGCATCGCTAAATGGCACAAACCGCAGAGGAACATCAGTCTGAGACGAGGCAATTCCTTTCTTCACCCATGTATCAGCTGGCAAGGGAAGCGGAATCTTCTTGGTGTGGGTGGCATGCACCCAATGCTTCCTGCCTTCCAGTCGAACTGCTGTCCTCGTCGCTAGTAGCACCTGATGGGGGCCCACGAACCTTGGCTCAAGATTCCGTTTCCGTCCGAAATTGCGGGTAAGTACCCAGTCACCTGGTTGGAGCCGATGACCAGGACCCTCTGTTTGTGCCGGTAGTGCCTCAAAGACCTGTTGATGAATCAAACTCAATTTAGCAGTCAGATCGTAAAGATAGTCAATCAACATTGGATATTCAATTCTATCAAACTCTTTAGGCCTCGGAACCCCCCAAATATTAGCAGGACGGCCGAACACAATTTCATATGGGCTAAGCCCTACTCGAGAGTGCACAGTCGCCCTAGTCGATAAGAGAGCTAGAGGCAAAGCGTCAGGCCATGATAAACCAGTAGTTGCCTGTATTTTGGCAAGTTTTAGTTTCAGGGTACCATTGTATCCTTCCACCAAACCCGCTGATTGTGGATGATTAGCACTGTGAAATTTCTGACATATCCCAAGACCACGACAAACACTCTTCATCACACTTCCCACAAACTCACTTCCGTTGTCTGACCATACGACCCGAGGCATTCCATACCTAGGGAAATACTCTTTGAGCAGAACTTTTGCTGTGGACAGGGCAGTATTATCCTTAAGAGGGTAGGCTTCAATCCATCTGGAGAACGCACAAACGACAACTAAAACATATTTCAGATTATTGCATCTCTCCATGTGGATGAAGTCCAATTGGATAACTTCAAAGGGACATGTAGGGGGAGCAAAGTGACCAGGTGGAGTGGGAGTGCCCTTACCAGGATTATACATCAAACACACCATACAATTCTTAACCACACTCTCCGCACATTTAGTAATCCCATCATTCTTCCATACAGGAGACAACAACTTGCATATGCCTTTCGAGCTAATATGTGCTGTGCCATGGGCCATTGTAACAACGGCAAGCACATATGCATCCGGCAACATCCATCTCTGCTTTTCTGACAAATCAACCCAACATCCATTCTCGTCTAACTTCCCAGTGCTTTCTTTCCACTGAATCTTTTCCATATCAGTAGCCTCATTCTGTATCTCCTTCACACTCTCAACTGTGTCCTCACAAATACTAGTTTCTGCCGGCCATCTTACTGGACTCGCAACATACATTCGATTTGTCAGATCTCTAGCTGTCTCCTTAGCAGTCTCATCAGCAAACGCATTACCAAGACCAACATCATCTGTCACTTTCCGATGCGCACTGCATTTAATTATGGCCACCTGCTTAGGCAATGTAAGTGCATCTAAAAGGTCATTCACAAGCTGTCCATGCTGAATCTTCGTGCCATGCGACGTAAAGAATCCTCTTTCTCTCCACAATCGACCAAAACTATGCGCTACTCCAAACGCATACTGGCTATCGGTAAACACATTCACCCGCTTTCCTCTAGATAACACACACGCTCTCGTCAATGCAATTAACTTGGCCGCTTGGGCCGAATTCTGACTCAACCTCGCAGTCTCCACAACCGTACTCAATGTCACTACAGCATACGCAGTCGTTACATCACCATTCGGCAACTTAAAGCATGAACCATCCACATACAAAGTACCATCGGGATCTACCAATGGAGTGTTTTTCAGGTCAATACGACCCTTCGTCTCTTCTTCAGTTCTCAAGTAGCAATCATGTGGTGCTACATCACCCAATTCCATGTTGATTGGCAACAATGTTGCTGGATTCAACACATTGCAACGTTTTATCCGTATATGACTTGCCAAGAGCGTCAGCTCATAGCCAGACAACCTTGCACTCGTCAGGTGCTGAGTTTTTGTCCGGTTCAAGAGAGTATCGACTGCATGTGGGACCATTACCGTAAGCATATTATCCATGACTAGACCTGCGGACTGTCAAATAGACACCGCAGCTGCCGCTTTTGCTCTTAAACAGCTCGGCAAAGCTCTAGCCACTGGATCTAAGGTTGATGAGAAATATGCACATTTACGTTGTTTGTCGCCGAATTGTTTCGTCAAAACACTCAACGCACAACCATCCCTCTCGTGAACGTATAGTGTAAACGGCTTACTGTAGTCAGGAGTACCTAACACAGGAGCCGAACACAACGCATCACGTAATTCAGAAAAACCTTTCTGACACTCTTCAGTCCAAGGCAAAGGAGTCGGAACATCCTTGCACGTAAGAGCTAACAATGGTTTCGCCAATAATGAAACATTCGGAATCCATTGTCTGCAGTATGATGTAATACCTAGAAAGGCACGTACATCTCTCTGAGTTTTTGGCACAGTCATTCGAGCAATCGCTGCTATTCTTTCTGGGGTCAACCTTCTCCCTTCTTTTGACAATAAGTGACCTAAGTAGGTTACCTCTTGACAACAATATTGCAGCTTAGAAGGTGACACTTTATGATGTAAGTCACACAAATGGTGTAACAATGAAACGGTAGCAGTTCTGCAAATAATCTCAGTATCAGCAGCTACTAATAGATCATCAACGTACTGAATCAAAGCCGCACCTGTCGGTAACACAAATGCATCAAGCTGACTTTTAAGGGCTTGACTGTAGATCGACGGACTCTCACAATAGCCCTGTGGTGCGCGTTTCAGTCTAAAACTGCGACCACCTAGTGTGAATCCGAATAGGTCTCTGCTTTCCTCAGCGATCGGGATACTAAAGAAAGCATTCTTTAGATCGATCACCGTGAACCAGGAGGCAGAAGCTGGAATCAGGGTCAACAAGGCCGTGATGTCAGGGACCACGGGAAACTGTGGAATCACGATTTTATCCACTTCTCTCAAATCGATTATAAAACGGTACACAGGAGGTTTAGATGGATCTGTTCGTTTTAAAATGGGTAACACAGGACTATTACACACATTTCCCCGAGTTTCTTCAATGACATCCTTTTGAATCAGGTCGTGGATGATCGCTATTAGTGCTCGCTCACCATCAAGAGAGATACGATACTGAGGTATACGTGGTAATCGCACATTTGGTTTCAGTTTGATCACATAAGGTGGGATGTCCAATAGACCCACATCATTGGGACCTGTGGCCCATAGAGACGCAGGAAGAGAACTCAATTCCGGTGGGAACTTATCGATCGACAAATACATAGGAGAGATTAGTCTCCGACCTAATGTAAGCTCCACTCCTTCAGGAGAGCAATACAAAGTCGCATATAACCGTTTTAACAAATCCAGACCCAAAAGATTCTCTCCACAACCAGTAGATAGAATCAATGGAGCCTCTAGCTCACGAGGACCAATCGTAAGGGGCAAAGGGCTAGAGACAGGATTGCTAACCGGGGCGCCAGAGAATCCAATAGAAACATTTGTTACGCCAGACAAAGGTGCGCCAGGGAGTTTTGAATGCATGATGGAACTTTTTGCTGCACCAGTGTCCAACAGAAAAGGCTCAACTACGCCAGATGTGGCAACCGCGACGTAAGGCCCTCTCTGATCAACCGGAACTGACACTACTCCCTCTCTTTGTCGATGGCTATCCTAGTAACGGTCGTCTGCCACGATCTCATGTTCAGTGTAATAGTCGTCCACATAGTACTGTGCTGATCTATCGTACCTCTCATTTGGCTGGTCAAAACAATTATTCGCGTTCGATGAAACAGTAGAGCGCTCATTATTTTGAACAAAACCTCGACCTCTACCCCGAGAGGCCTGTTGAGGACCACCACGACCTCCCCGAGCCGAAACATTATTATAACGATCACGTAAAGCGGGGCAATCGAATTTGATATGGCCCTCTCTTCTACAATATGCACACTGATTATACCCAATCGTAGATCTAAAGTCAGAGGAGTCAGAGCGCGACTGCATCCTAGTGGACTGGGCTCGTGGTCGATACTGCTGTTGCGAATCATTTTGATTTGAGCGTGGAGGATACGCTTGCTGCAACAAAACCTTCGTTTTGAGCTCCTTCGTTTTCTTATCTGCACGATCACTTTCTTCCTTTTCCCTATTCTCATAATATTGAGCCGGCGCTAATATCTGTGCAGTGGTTGAAACAGCCCATGCACTTTCTGAATTCTTCAATTTGTTGCATAGTTCAGGCAACAAATTCAACACGAACTTATCAACGAATAACCGCTGACCTCCTTCAGTGCTCATATCCTGACCACTATGGTCGACAAACGCTTCCTCAAACCTAGTAAAGAAATCCGAGACACTCTCGTCTTTCTTTTGCTTACAGGCCGATAATTTATCCCAGTTCACCCTCATCGCTGGCATGAGAGTTTTCATAAGTGTAATGATTTTCTGAGGTAGATCCAAAATTAACTGCTCAGGCTTAGCTCCACCAACTTGTAGCCCATCAGCCGCTATCAGTGCAGCCCAGTCACCACCTAACTCATTCGCATGATTCGCTTGGCGAATTTTCGCCCAAATTGGTTGCGGTACGACATTACCAAACAACATGTCGATGTCAGCAAGGTTCATAATAGAAGCCTCCACCAATTGGGATAACTCCTTATAATAACCTGCCGGATTCTTACGCGGATCAGGCAAAGATTGTTTCACCTGCAAAACTTCTGATCGCTTCCATGGGAGGTGTATCCAAACACGTTGGAAATGTGGAAGAATCGGAGGATTAGCAGCAGGAGCACCTGGCATCCATACAGGCGGAACCTCTCTCATAGGATACTGACCAGAGTTCGTTTTCGTATTGTCAGTGTCATCATTAAAAGACACACGAGAAGGCACTGTGGATCTAAAGGCTAACAATCGCTCTAGTGCACGTCGTACATCTCCACCTACTATCATACCGCTCGAAAATTGACTCTGAAGTTCAGTCATGTCGGACGGTACATTATCTAAATCATCATTATACCATTCTTCCCTCAAAAAGTTACACATTTCTTCAAACACGAATCTCTGCGTAGGCTCAATAAACTGAGAAAACGTGTCAAAAACCATGCGCGGAGTGTAGTAAGCAGGGTGTCTTATCCACCTATGTGCCATAGTCACTAACGTCTCTTTTTCCCTTCCACTAGGGATCTGACTCCGTCTTTGAGGAGTTTCAGAAACATCGGATGGAAATAACTGTCCAGAAAGCGGTGAATAAAGGGTAGCAACAGCGTTAGGGATACGATTACGAACAGAAGGAGAAGAAGAAAGAAGAACAGGAGCAACAACATTAGAAGTGAAGGTAGGCACAGCAGAAGCAGGCAAGATAGTCGGGGTAGCAAGGACAAGGGGCTGAGGAGGTACAGGCAAGGGAGCAGTTGGAGGGACAAATACAGGACCAACAACAGGCTGACCAGCAGCCGCCGGAACAACAGGAGGGAGAACAGGAGGAACTGCAGGAGGAACTACAGGGGCTGTAGCACCCTGTGCATACGGAGGTGGCGATTTCATCAAATACGCTAACAGGGGATCCTCCTTTGACTCCTCTTCTTTCTTATCAAGACTCGTTGGTAAAATCGGATAACATTTGTCTATCCTCATGTGATGTAGTCTAGTAGAAACTTCTATGTCTTTTTCTTGTTTATCTCGCTGACACTGTTGTACAACTTGCATTATCGGGACGATACCTTCTCTTCGATTCTTTTTAAGCTGTTTGATTTCTTTCTGCTTGGCCTATTTACGCCACAACCGAAAGGAGTCAAACATAGCTGGCCTAGCTTTCTTTTTAAACAATTTAGCTTCAAGATTATCTAAAATCGTAAGGTCAAAACTTCCATGTGGTGGCCAACTAAGGACACCATCTTTTTTCGTATAACGGACCCAATATTCATTATATATAATAGGGCCCACACCATGTCGACTATAGAGCTCATATATCGGAGTTCCAACTGGAGGTATCGGACACGAGTCCTCCAACCGGGAATCCATATTGCAACATTTGAAGAAACCAAGAAAACCACTATGGCTAGGCATCGTGCACACTAACCTAGTATCAAACTTCAAGGGTTACCGAAGCGCTAAATCTTCGTGAAAGACAAAATCCCTCGGTTTTTGGCAATTGCAACTGTCAAATAACAACTAAGAACCAACAACTAAGAACCACAAATGCAATGGAACCATGCAAACAACTAAGCACCAACAACTAAGGACTGGGAGCGACCCACAAATACTTAACTGAGAGCACAATGGCATCACCAGGAAGGCCCGTCTATCGTCTCGCCGTACGAAAGGACTACGCCAGGCGCCGAAAACAGGTCGACAGTCAGGGCATCAGCCCGTCGCAGCCGTCAGGAGGCGGGAATCTTCGCGGGAAAAATCTTCGGACCACTTATTTCGACAACAGGATCGATGAAGTGGGGTGCACCTTTTCCTCGGAGATTTCACACGAAGTTCCTCACAATCGTCAGGCTTTGGACCGGTACCACTGATGTCGCCCCACGTTGGGCGCCAACTGAAGGACTGGACTATTTAAGGCCCAGTGGTGCCAGGGGACAACACCTAAAACCTTCGTGGGTTACCTGTTCTGGCGCACTAAAGACAGAGACACGGGAGACTTCCTTCGGCGTCAAAGATCAGCGTTTATTACTGCAGGGAGGCAAAAGTCACAAGAAGTACAACAGAGTGTAGGTTCTGAGAGTCTGCTTCAAATTGTAAATGTGGATCGCTCCTTTTTATACACTGGTTCGTCTTCGTACAGCATACGAAGAAACGGTTACAACGTAGTTCCCATAATAAACTTCAAAAGGGCTTTCTGAAACCCGGAACATAATTACAGTAACATTGCCGGTTCCCAACTGTAAAAGCACATCTTCTTACCATTAGGCGCATTCCACTCTAGTTGTAAACAAGCAAGAGAAAGAGACAAGAACAGCTGCAAAGAAGACAGACAACAGTAGAGAAAAAGAGTGTGAGGGTAATATCGGAAGCATGATCACAGGATCAAAGGATTCGATCCTAGCATATGCACGGCTGAAACAATAGACCGGCACGGCAAAATCACCCTCAAGCGGAGCCATCTGCCTTTGCAGTGTCATTCCCCTGATCATAAAAGATGCATGAAGGGAAAATGCGTCTTCCGTGAAGCTTGAGAACTAAGGGTCATGATGCGGACATTTGCCTGTTCGCTGACTACGTGAGGGCAAGAAACAAAATGGATGCCGTATCTAAAATGGAACACGAGGGTTCGGATGTAGAAACACGTAAATAAGGCGAACCCTGCCAAGTAGTGTAGCGAAAAACGCGTACACTCACTAAACTCGTCATTTACGGTTCATAGACACCAAACTTGCCCATATTCGTTCATGTGAAGAACATCATAACGATTCTCACGGAACCTCAGGCCTCTTGTATCTTTCTCACCCCACATGCACGCCTCCACATGAGGCCGCTGCAGGAATGTCTGGAGGATCAATGGGACCAGAAAAGAGGGAGCTGGGAGGACAGGATCAGACTGTCTCAACACGCTCTACAATCCCTGAAGTGGTGGTGTTCAGCAGGGAATCTCCTCAAGGGGGTTCCGTTCCACAAAGACATACCGACCATTGTGATAGATGCCTCTCTCCAGGGCTGGGGAGCGCATTCGGACCATCTTCAGATCCAAGGCACGTGGTCTCAGACAGAAGCCACATATCACATCAATTTTCTGGAACTCCGGGCTGTTCATCTGGCGCTGAAAGCCTTTCACCCGTCCTTCCGGGCCAGCTCCCTGCTTGTGCAGACGGACAACACAACAACGATGTATTACCTCAACAAGCAAGTAGGGCTCGAGATCGCACACACTGTCTCAGGAAGCGCAAGCGATCTAGCACTTGCTGTTGGCCAGGGGACTAACGATAACGACTACCCATTTGCCAGGTGTGCAGAATGCTCAGGCAGATACACTCAGCAGGCTCGTTCAAGAAAATCATGAGTGGGTCTTAAACGATGAGGTGTTAAGAAGCATCTTCGCAAGATGGGGCACTCCAGAAATCGATCTGTTCGCCACTGCTGACAATAGCAAATGCCGAGACTTCGCCTCCAGGTTTTACCAACCGGGGACGCTGGGGAATGCACTGTGGATCAACTGGTCGAACAGCTTTCTATACGCTTTTCCGCCCATTCCCCTGATCCCAGCAGTGCTGATCAAGCTGTCCCAATCCAGGGCCCGGATGATCCTCATTGCTCCGGAATGGCCTCGGCAGTGGTGGTTCACCGACCTCCTACACCGGTCTCTCCTGCCCCATCTTTGGCTTCCATGTCGGCCGAACCTTCTCACGAAGTTTAGAGGGAAGATGGTGCACCCCAACCTCTCGTTGTTGAGTTTGGATGGCTCCTGAGCTAGTGCAGTATGGACATTTAAATCTTCCACAGAATTGCATGGAGATACTAAAAGAGGCAAAGAGACCGTCTACGAGGACTTCCTACTCATACAAATGGAAGAGATTCTGCATTTGGTGCGCTTCTAAGGATGCTGATCCTACATCCTGCAAGGAGGATGTCATCCTTCCATACTTACTACATTTGGCTCAATCTGCCCTTAATTTTCATTCTATTAAGGTTCACCTCGCAGCTTTAACTGCGTATAGGAAATGCCCTTCACAAACTTCCTTTTTCTAAATCCCTGTCATCAAAGATTTTCTGGAAGGTTTGAAGAAGGTGTTTCCTCCCATTAGGCGTCCTTCGCCTCCGTGGGAGCTGAATGTGGTGATGTTTAGATTGATGAAGGAGCCTTTTGAGCCTATTCATAAGGCTTCTTTACAGCATTTATCCTGGTAGGCAGCTTTCCTTGTGGCTAGAACATCGGCTCGCAGGGTGAGTGAGATCCAGGATCTGTGTTGTCTAGAGCCCTATACTGTTTTTCATGCATCCAAGGTGGTCATGAGGACTCACCCGAAGTTTCTCCCTAAAGTGATATCTGATTTCCATGTCAATCAGGCAATCACTTTACCAACGTTCTTTCAACATCCTTCCTCTCCGGCGGAGAGGTCCCTTCATTCACTTGATGTGAAATGGGTGTTGAAATTCTACTTAGATAAGACCAAGGATATTCGTAGGTCAGATCAGTTGTTTGTTAATTATTTATCGAACAGGACTGGTCTTGCCACCTCCAAACGGTTAATTTCTAGGTGGATTGTATCCTGCATACAACTGTGTTACCAGAAAGCTAACAAGACTCTAGAGGGTAAGCCTAAGGCTCACTCTACATGAGGCAAAGCTGCTACAGCGGCTTTGCTGCGTAATGTTCCCATCGCAGACATCTGTAGGGCTTCTACTTGGAAGTCTGTCCATACCTTTGCTAAGCATTGCTGCCTAGACTCTGATGCCAGGACAGATGCGCAAGTTGGGCAGGCTTCGCTGAGGAATTTATTTGCTCAGTAGTCATTCTTTGTTCCTTCCACCGCTGAGTTTGGATTGTTTGGGATGGGCTTGCCATTCTATTCCCAGAATATGACTATACACAGAGATTCCCTACTACAGAAGGAGTAGTTTCTTACCTGTAACTCCCGTTCTGTAGTAGAGGTATCTCTGGTATAGTCATAAGCGACCCACCTTCCTCCCCGGTGGATAAAACAATGATTTCCTTCAAAAAGAACTGAAAGTAACTTGCCTTTCGCTGTGCATCATGGGATACCGAGGGTCTCTGTAGGGTTCCTTAAAGGCTCGGTATCCCTTTTCCAGACACATAATGGCAGCCTATGGGGCTTGTCCGTCCAACCCTTTCTCTCTATCATGACCAAGGATTTTTGTGAAGGGGAGTTTCTCTATGTGTGAAACTCTCTAAAATGTGTAAATTTCTATATTATTGGCTATCCTTTTTCACTTCAGGATGAAGTGCTGACCAATGTAGCCTTGTTAATGTCAGGCTGCATTATTTGTCTTTGATTTTCTCTTAAGTGTCTATGCAGGACTGCAGAAAAGGACAACTTAAGGGACTATTTTGATTGCTCCGGGGTCCACGCACATGGGCGGGACTATTCACAGATTATGACTATAACAGAGATACCCCTACTACAGAACTGGAGTTACAGGTAAGAAACTACTCCTTCCTTAGTTATTATTTATTTATTTACGGTTTTATATAGCGCTGGCTAGACCCGAGGGTATCGGAGCGCTTCACAGGGATTGGAAGTGGAAAACAAGTTACAAAATTATATTAAGTACAAATAAGATTCAAATGTGATTAACAATAAATCCAAAAAACAGAAAAATAAACAGTTCATTTATTCAATAAAAAGGATAAGGATAGCTGTGTCATTGTGGGAGGCCAGGGATTGAAGGGGGAAAGTTAGGAGGTAGGGGGAGATCGAAGAGGGAGAGGGGGGGAGGAGCAGGCATGTAGGAAAAGGCACTGATTGAAGGATAGCAAGTAGAAGGAGGATAGGGAATGGGTGATGGGGAAAGCCGAGGGAAGCGGTTCAGGAATGATGTGGTGAGAAACTTCATACTGTCCTGGGCGTGTTGTGGTCACCTGACCGGAGGCCGGAATTAAGGACCCCAGTATATGTGAAGTAGGTGACGCTTGAGATCTTTTTTGAAGCTGGCGTATGAAGGGTTGCAACGTAAATCCTTGGGGAGAGCGTTCCAGTTGGAAGGAGCGAAGCCGGAGAAAGAGTGAGATTGGGTGGATTTCGTGTCAACCAAGGGAGGGATCAGGATGAGGGAATTAGAGCCTCCTTACTATGAGAGGTATTGGGGACAAGCAATATTGTAGGGGAAGCGGAAATCGAGTTAAATAGAAATTCAGGGCAAGCAGATCTCAGCTTAAATATGCTCAGCTCACTTAGACTGACGCACATAGTATTGGCTAATTCATGCTTCCCATGCAGTTCTTTCAGCTCCATGGGTGAGTATTTCGAAAAAAGAGTATAGTAGCTGGGCCCTGGGCCCGTCCGGCCGCGGACGGGCACAGACGGGCTTGCCTTTGGCCCGCCAGCGGCGCGTCCGCTGCGCGGCAGAGCCCCCATCTGATTAAATGTACGTCGGAACTGGCAGGCAGGAAGTGAGGGAATAGGGGGGAGTCGTGTCCCCTCCGTTCGATCGGCACAGCAAGCCAGCGACGGACCCGGGGACAGCGAGTGTAAAGAGCAATGTAATTCAGTTAAAAACACATTCCCAAAATTATGTGAAGAAACAGGCTAAAAGCAGTTAAAAAAGAATGCCAACATGCTTTGCCTCACGACGCCCACACACACACACTTCTCACCACTGCCCGGCCGGAACCCCCTCTGATTAAATGCACCTCAGAGCCGGCAGGCAGGAAGTGAGGGAATAGGGGGAGGAGTCACGTCCCCTCCGTTCAAGCAGCACAGCAAGCTGTGACTGACCGGGGGACAGCGAGTGTAAAGAGCAAGGTAGGTAATTCAGTTAGAAACACATTCCCAAAATGATGTGAAGAAACAGACTAAAAGCAGTTAAAATAATGCCAACGCGCTTTGCCTCACGGCACCCACACACACACTTCTCACCTTGCCCGGCCGGAACCCCCTCTGATTAAATGCACCTCAGAGCCGGCAGGCAGGAAGGGAGGGAATAGGGGGGAGGAGTCCCGTCCCCTCCGTTCAATCAGCACAGCAAGCTGCGACGGACCGGGGGACAGCGAGTGTAAAGAGCAAGGTAGGTAATTCAGTTAAAAACACATTCCCAAAATGATGTGAAGAAACAGGCTAAAAGCAGTTAAAAATAATGCCAACACGCTTTGCCTCACGGCACCCACACACACACTTCTCACCACTGCCCGGCCCGAACCCCCTCTGATTAAATGCACCTTAGAGCCGGCAGGCAGGAAGTGAGGGAATAGGGGGAGGAGTCACGTCCCCTCCGTTCAATCAGCACAGCAAGCTGCGACTGACCGGGGGACAGCGAGTGTAAAGAGCAAGGTAGGTAATTCAGTTAAAAACACATTCCTAAAATAATGTGAAGAAACAGGCTAAAAACAGTTAAAATAATGCCAACGTGCTTTGCCTCACGGCACCCACACACACACTTCTCACCTTGCCCGGCCGGAACCCCCTCTGATTAAATGCACCTCAGAGTCGGCAGGCAGGAAGTGAGGGAATAGGGGGGAGGAGTCGCATCCACTCCGTTCGAATGGCACAGCAAGCAGCGACGGACCCGGGGACAGCGAGTATAAAGAGCAAGGTAGGTAATTCAGTTAAAAACACATTCCCAAAATTATGTGAAGAACAGGCTAAAACCAGTTAAAAAAGAATGCCAACATGCTTTGCCTCGCGACGCCCACACACACTTCACACCACTGCCCGGCCGGAACCCCCTCTGACTAAATGCACCTCAGAGCCGGCAGGCAGGAAGTGAGAGAATAGGGGGGAGGAGTCCCGTCCCCTCCGTTCAATCAGCACAGCAAGCTGCGACGGACCGGGGGACAGCGAGTGTAAAGAGCAAGGTAGGTAATTGAGTTAAAACACATTCCCAAAATTATGTGAACAGGCTAAAAGCAGTTAAAAATAATGCCAACACGCTTTGCCTCAGGGCACCCACACACACACTTCTCACCACTGCCCGGCCGGAACCCCCTCTGATTAAATGCACCTCAGAGCCGGCAGGCAGGAAGTGAGGGAATAGGGGGGAGGAGTCGCGTCCCCTCCGTTCGATCGGCACAGCATGCCGCAACGGACCGGGGGACACAGAGTCCCTTCTGTAGTTGTCTCTTCCCTACAGCTCAGCCAGGATGAATGCTGGAATGTGTGATGACGTCATAGAATGCTTGGGTGTTTGTTTATGTGTGGCGTGTCAGTTGGTGGATGTAGGCTGAGCAGCGGGGAGGCTGCTCCTGGTGGGGCTACGCTTTATCTACTTATCTTCTTCTACTCATCTACCTGGAACCAAGCCTGAAAAAAGTTACCTTTTTTATACACCTGGTCTATGGATCTTTCATTTATTACACACTGTTCGATTGTGCCAAGCCCCTTTCTGAACCCATACAGACTGGGGGCCAGAATGTGATTGGCATTAAGCTAGTCTAGTAGGCGGTCTAACACAACTCTCCCAATTATTTTGACAGAGGAATCCAGAAGGGATATCGGGCGGTAGCATTTAGGATTGTGCACATTTCCTTTTTTGAATACAGGCACTATAACAGATGAACGCCGTGATCTTTGGCGCTCCCTCAGTGCAACAGAATTAAAAACTGAAGTAAGTACTGGGGTTCCGAACACTGGATCTTCCTTCAATAAATCTAGTGGAATGCAATCTGGCCCTGGTGCCTTCTTGCCTTTGCTGTTAACTATTGCTTTTAGAATCTCTTCTTTAAAAACACTGGGTTCACCTGTCCTGGGGCGTCAGCAGCCCTAAGATCAGTGGAATACAGACCAGCATAATACTTCACCCAGGTCTCAGACGAAATATGGACAGGTACTTTATCAACTGGTAAGTTGGGGGATAAAACAGACCGTACTGCTTTCCAGAAGGGTTGTGGGTCTTTAGAATGGCATGCTAGAATACCAAAGGGCTTGTAGTCACATGAATAGGTGCACTGCCAAAACAACCGACACACTAAATAACTAGTAAGTAAGTGTTTGGTGGTGCAAAGGGTGAGTGGAGAGGCCTTGGAACCACTCAAAGTGAGTAGTGGAACTACCCACTGCAGAAAAGAGAGGGGTTACCCAATGCACTCAGACAGTAACAAACTAGTTAAGTAACAAATGATGATTCTATACAAATAGACAAAAGCAACAGAAGATGTTTAGGAATCTCCAGAGGGGGAGTTGTCCCCCTCTACTTCCGATACTTCCGACCAGCCTTGGGCCCGGCTGGGTCGGAAGTATCACCAGCTGTGCGACCTACCAGTTGCTTTACAGCCCTATGAGCCCTGCGGATTCGCAATAGCGATGAAACACGTGTCGGCTGGCTGTTTGATACAATAAAGGACTCCAATGGAGATTCCTAAACATCTTCTGTTGCTTTTGTCTATTTGTATAGAATCATCATTTGTTACTTAACAAGTTTGTTACTGTCTGAGTGCATTGAACCCCTCTCTTTAGAATGGCATGCGCCCACTATGGAATCCTTCTTCTCCTCCTTCAGGGCCGACTTTCTTATTTTAGTGGCATGCTTATATAACTTCCTACTTTCCTTAATCGCGATCTGGGCTGCGTCCTTAGTAGATAAAATCTGAGTAGGCTTAGGCTATTGTAACATATGTGGTAGCACAATCTTTGCAGAAATAGGATTGTGGTCACTGTAAGGCTGTATGAGGATCTCGCAATCCTTAATGAGTGTATACATGCTCCAGGTGGTGAAAATATAGTTAATAGTGCTTCCTGCACCTCGCCCTATGAAGGTTGGAATGTGTTGGTCAGTAGATTTAGGAACCTTATTGACCATGCCCGTTCTGCCAGATGGAAGAATAGAACGAGCCCCCTAGCATCCATCACATTATAATCTGACTTGTGAGAAAATGGATCAAATGAAGTAGAAGTTGGAGAGAGGTGCAGAGGATGCCTCAATTTTGCATTAAAGTCCCCCGCCACCAACAGCTGAAGGGGGCATTCCACTCAAGCCTCTCTCCCCACAAGCATATCAATTAACACAAATAGACCTTGAGAGTCACCCTTGGAAGATAAGTTATTATAAAAGTTTACCAAATATATCTTATGGGTGTCTTTCCATGTGAGGCAGAAGGCCTGCAACTCCCCCTATTCCTGAAATAGCTGTACATTCAAACCAGCAATGTCCACTTTAAACCAAGCCGACAAACCCCCTTTGGCTTTGCCTGATTAGGATGGAGTAGCGGGCAAGCTAAGGCACATAAACCCATCAAATGCAATGCCATTAGTCTCCCATGTTTCTTGCATGAATACTACATCATAATTCATGATGGATCGCCATCCGTCTATGAAGGTTTTTGAGGCTAGACCAATTTTCCTGCTTGAAAAGTTCAAGCAAGCATTATCTATTGGACCTTCAGCCAAACGAATGTTCACACTGGCCCCTAATGGGGGAGGGTTCTGTGTAGGAGTGATGGACAAGTGGACAGCAGGGGTTAAACTGACAGGTGCCTCATCAATATTCTGAACACCGGGTCCTACACATGTGTTTCTGGGGAGTATGATGTTTGTTTGGGCAATGGAACTGAAGTTGTAGGGAGTACCACCCTTCTCTAGTAAACCTGGAACCTTGTACAGAGGATTCTTAAGTGGAATGGGGGGCATTTGGACAACTAAAGTTGGACTATCAAATACCCTGCCCACCTCCTGGGAACCGGATCAAACCGGCTCCGCCGTAAACTGTTAATCAATATCTTCCAGCCCGGCCAGTGTAGAAAATCTATTGTTTGAAGGGAGTGACGCTTGAGTGGGGAGTCTGGGCAACACAGTCGTAGGAGGAAAAAGACTACCAGGAGTTCAAGATCGATTCGCAAGGTGCTGATAAAAAAAAGCCAAGTGCGACTATCTTAATAGAGCTGGTTTTAACCATTCCCATACTTTATGCAGTATTTCCTGAACAACCGTCGGATTGCGGATGTTGACTACAATAGCATCGCCACTGAGCCCATATCCCCAACCACCAATGCCCCCAACTGTCTTGCCATCAAGACCTCTTTTGACATGCCCTAATTGCCATCGACGTTCAGCCAATGGATAGATTTATTTATTAGGCCTCTGGTAGATTTCATATTGTCTTCTGTGAGCCTAGGGACATTAGTCAGGGCAACGACTTAAGGGGCAGATGCCGGGGGAAGATCTATCACAGGTAAGGAGTCCTGGCTTGGGGCAAAAGCTACCGCTTGTTTTGCAGGTTGGTTTGCTGGTAAATTGTCATGTGGATGAAGTATGGCCATGCTCTGGGCAAGTATAGTAGGGGGAAGATCAGAGGTCAAATACTGAGTACAAACTGAAGTCCTGGAATCCAAGGGCTTCGCCAGTTTGGATTCAATTATTGCTAAATGTTCAAGAATAGGGCGAAACTTGGAGTCCAAAAGATCACTTATACACTTGCTCAGTTTACTCCAGGTGTCTTCATGTTCGAGGCATGTGGGCTGCTGAATTCATATCTGCATAGATTGCCGCCTAGTGTTGGGTCCGGATGATTGCACTTTGTTGTCTTGGAAGAGTCTTCAAAGTATCACGAGATAGGTGACTCCTCCCCTGGACTACAGTGCGCATGGGCAGCTTCTCCATCCTCAGATTGTTTTTTTCCGCCATTGGGTTCGGATGCAAACTCCTATTCTCCAACTCGGAATCGAAAACTTCGTCTGTATTGTTCTCGTTTGGTACCTCTCTACTCGTTCAAAACTTCCCTCTCGAATCGGTCGTCGACGCGGGCCGTTGGGCCTTTTCGACACCACGTGAGCCGACCTTCGATGGAAAGAAGCCCGTTTAAAAGGTGCCCACAATGCCACTCCAAGTTCCCTCATACTGAAAAACACTCAGTATGGAACAAGTGCCTTTCCCCAGACCATAGGGAAGAAACCTGCCCAGCCTGTGCCCAGTTTCGATCCAAAAAAACTATACGAAACCGACGGGCTGCTAGGCAAGAAATGCAGCGACAGGCACCGGAACCGGACAACATCTTCGATGATGGCCAGGATCTACAGGACGCCCCAGACTCGGACCTAGAAATCGTAACCGTCGAGGACTACTCTGACTCCGACGACGAAATCCCGTCGGGGTAAATCGTGAGTACACTACCCCCGACACCAACTGACCCGTTACCAAAGGCTCCGGTCGAGGCATCCCCAAAAGGCCTTAGCCAAGATCATAAAAAACTTTCGCCAGCCCCGCCTTCCGGCTCGGCTCCGAAACCGAAACCTTCAGAAAGCCCAGAGCCCAGTACCATCGTCCCGAAGAAGGTTCCAGAGCCAAAGAAGGTCACCGACCCGAAGGGCGTCGATCCAAAAAAGGCCGCACAGCCTAAGAGCGTCGAACCAAAGAAGACTGTCGACCCCACAAAGGCCGTTCAGCCAAAAACCGAAGAAGGTCGCCGACCCGAACAAGCCTGCTGTTCCGAAAACCGTCGAACCGGCAACTGGTGCCGTACCGAAACCAGTATCAAAGCCGGAAAAACCTATCCAGCCAAAGCTAACGGCTCCAAAGACACCAGTCCATCCGAAAAAGAACATCGACTCGGTGAAAGACACTCATCCAAAAAAACCTACGGAGCACAAAAAACGTGTCGACCCGAAAGTTCCAGTCGACCCGAAACCACTCGCCGACCCGAAATCAGGGCCTGAGCCGAAAAAGTCCAACAAAACTCCGAAAGTCGTCGAAAAACCAAGTGTTACCGACCCGAAAAAGCCTAACACTAAACCCAGGACTGTAGAGGAAGAACTATTCCACCCAGATCCATCAGACGACCAAGCTAAAATATACATTAACCCAGAGACTGGTAAAGTTACCATCCTGCAAAGGAAAAAGAGACCTTTGGACTTTGAACCTAACTCACCTATTCCACTCAAGACCCTTCAGCCCTTTTCAACCTATCATGCCTACCACACCTTTTGCTCCTATCTCACCTTCTCACCACGGGGACGATGAGGGGGACACAGGGTTTGAGCCACAGCCTCAATATGATTTCCCACAAGATCCTAATCAATAGGAACCTTGGGAAGAACCAACATTCCCTTTTGACACCCATCCCTGATGTACCCACTTATCCTACTAAGCCGTCACCTACAGATGACACAGTAGTCTTCAACCAACTCATAGACAGGGCAGCACAATTCCACAATGTGGACATGCATAGTGACCCTGTGGAAGAAGACTTCCTGTTTGACACCTTCACTACTGCAGAAAAAAGTGTCAAAACGCTTCCCATGTTGAAGGGAGTTCTAAAACACGCACCTGACATATTTAAGGATACATCCAGGGCAAGGGTAATCAATCCCAGAATAGAAAAAAAGTATAGACCAGCTCTTACAGACCCTACCTACATCAAGGGCCAGTTGCCACTAGACTCACTGGTGGTTGCTAACGCATGAAAAAGAGCCAACTCTCAGACAACAGGGGAAGCACCTCCCCCTGACAAAGAGTCAAAAATTCTAGAGGCATCAGGCAAAAGGGTAGCTGCACAAGCCTCCAACTCATGGAGGATTGCTATACACAAGCCATACTGGCTCGTTATGACGGAGCGCACTATGATCAGCTCGAAAGCCTTATGCAACACCTACCCAAGCCTTTTAAAGCACAAGCCAATGATCTCATCCAAGAGGGAAAATTCATATCAAACGCCTCCATCAAATGTGCACTTGACGCTGCAGACACCGCAGCTAGGTCAATTAATACTAGTGTCCTGCTACGCAGACCTACATGGCTGAGTATTTCAGGTTTTAAGAATGAGGTGCAGTCCACCATTCTTAACCAACCTGTCAATCCAGATTTCCTATTTGGCCCTGCTGTCGACTCCATTTTGGACAAAATAAAAAAAGACACAGAAACCGCAAAATCTATGGGTGCATTGCAGTTTCTACAACATAGGGGCACCAGTCAGAGGAGGAGGCGTAAATCAGCAAGCAGAGATGTCAGGCAAATTACAGTTCAGGCCAAGTTGGGTACCACAGGAGAGGATGAGGGGTGCATGGGAAGAGCTTGAGTGAGCTCCTGGGAAATTGGAACACTTGAGAGTTTTGAGCTGCGCCGTGTCATGAAAATCAGACCTTTTCCATTTTGGTGCTTGTGGCTTTACTTTGCCTGTTATTAATCCAGGACCACATGTTCCAGAATGCAAAGCACAGGATTAGACTCTTCCACGTGACAAGTGCAGAATGGGATCTCCGAGACTGGGGTTTAGTGTAGGAGAGATGAAGAAGCTTGTGCAGCGTGGCGGATTTCGCTCCCAATTGCACTTTTAAAAGTGTCAAATGGATGCATTAAACTACAGCCAGCGCCCAGAAACGATCTGTTTTACATTATGTGCTATGCTAAAAATATCCCGTAAATTCACAAATAAGGGTTTCAGACTCTGGTTTCGTTTAGCAGCTCGACAAAGTGCAACAGTAGACCTGTTTCGTGTGTAATAATCTTTTTCCTTGCAAAATGGGCCGATTAAAAAAAAAAAAGTGTTTTGCAAAATGTGTGCATAGTTAGCATACCAGCAATGGCTCTCAGGGCCATTCTGTCCCCAGTCGATAATCTTTTCATTTTTCAGGATTTATTTCGTATTTACTTTTCTGTGCATTTCGTTCTTCCTCCGCGTTCCCACGGGTTCTTGGGAGGCCTGCGGGCTTGATATGCAGTTCAATAAATAATCATTAAAATGATATTTTATTAGTGTGAGGCAAGCTTTCTGTGTTGAGTTATATTACGACTACATTGTAGCTTCCTGCAGTTTCATATGGGCATCACCAGTGCAAGACTGTTTCACAGTGGCCGGAGGGTGGCAACAGTGCAACTTTCGATCACAGTGGCTCCAGTGCAAGCTTCTTTCACAGTGGCACATGGGCAGCTCCACACCAGTGCGAGCTTCCTGTATCATGGGACAGCACCAGTGCAGGCTTATTTTATAGTGCCACATTTCAGTGGCACTTCAAGCGTCTTTTACAGAGGCACATTGCAGCTGCAATGCAAGCTCCATTCATTATCACGTGGCAGCGTCAGTGAAACATTCGTAGCACAAGTGCAAACTTATTTCTTTGTGGCACATAAGAAGGACGTGCATGTTTCCTTCAGTGTCACATGAGCAGCACTAGCGCAAGCATCTATCATATTGTCCGATGGCCATTGCGAACTCGACCCGAAGGTATTGGAGCGCTTTACATGAGCACCAGTTACGTTACACAAGGACACATTATTTTTTTTTTGTAGGCACAGGGAGATTAAGTGATTTGCCCAGAATCACAGGATGTGGACCCGACCCAGAGGCTCGAACCTTGGTTTCCCAGCTCCAAAGTCGGCAATCTAGCCGTGAGACCACATCCTCTGACCACGCCGCCTTCACTGTGGCACATGGTCAGCACCAGTGCAAGCTTCTCACTTTCGGACATGGGCAGCAGCAGTGCGTGGATTATTTCACTATATAAAATGGACAGCCAGTACAAGTGTTCTTCACAATGGTGCATGGAGGACCGGCTTATGTAACTGTGCCATGTGGACAGCACCGAAGCAAGATTCTTTAACAAAATCAATCGTACAGGCTCCCCCAATTTGGGGAGACGTACATATGGTCAAGGCACAAGTCCTAAAAAAAGAAGTGGGGGGACTAACCTAGTTAGGCAGTATGCAAGTGAGATCACAGATCATGACATCACCGCGCACATCACGGTGCATGACATCACACATGGCATCACAGGAATTTGCATCATAGAAAGTGGTATCACAAGCCACGACTTTACAGGAAGTGGCATCACAAGAAGTGACAACAGATCTAAAGCCCTCACATATATGTGTAGCAGGTCTATCATGTGTATGTTTGAGCGCATTGCGAGAATAATAGCACAGTGAGCTATGGAAGATTATATGTGACTTCTACACCTTGCAAACCCCCATTTTTATGTAACACATCCGGTACATTCATTTACAAACATAATTTATTGTACATGTAATATGCACGTGTTGATATAAAGCGCTTTGACACCCTGCATTGGAATGAGTAGGGCTGTAAAAGAAAAAATAGTGGTACTTAAATTATTTCTACGCCTCCTCAGGTGAAGTAAGCTCGCTATAAATGAAATTTGCTTTGTGTAAATATTAGGACAGACCAACACGTCCGATATTCTTACAGTGCAGGCATATCTCCTAAACAGGGACTGAAGAAAGTGAAAAGCGGCCTCTCTTAAATATGTGTGAAGTGCTAACAAGGTGTGAGTCTTTGTTTTACCTCTGCTACATTTACATCAGGTGTGAGGCTCCTGACTGCTCAAAGCCAAGAGATTCGAACAAAAGGAGGTCTGATGACCCCTCAAATTTGACCTTTGTTGTGGGCCTAGCAGGAGGCTTAAATAAGAAAGCCCGTCCCCACCTGCACGTAGTTGCTTGTTGCAGATGGAAAGCAGACAATGTGCAGGCACTTCTGAAAGTATCCTGGTATTTGGAAATTACACCGGGACAAGTTCAGCACAATATTCAGTGAGGCCCAAATTCTTAGCAGGGTGGACGGCGTTCACCCTGTGATAAAAGTGGGTGGACACCATCCACCCAAGTGTACCCCTGACTCGTGCCCTGCATATAGTGGTAAGTCATGGCCTGAGCCAGGGGTGCGGCGGGAGTCTCCGTGACCATTGATTGAGATCATGGAGGGATTGGCTGGCAGGGACGCAACTGCCAAAGCACTGGAGCAGTGGTCATTTCAGGAGTGCAGTGGCCCCACCAATAAAACAAGCATTGAAAATGCAATAGGCCTCGCCTTTTATTAAGTTAAAGCCATTTGCTTTGCTACACAATACCATTAGCAAAGCAAATGGCTTTAACTTACTCAAAAGGCGAGACCTATTACATTTTCAATGCTTGTTTCAAACCTTCCAGCACCTGCCCTGAGGTAAGTACCCAGTGGAGTTGAAATAGTACATTTGCTGCTTCATCACTGTCCAGTACCTGCCTTGAGGTAAATGCCCGGTGGAGTTAGAATAGAAAATTGGCTCCCCCGTCACTGACCAGCACCTTCCCTGGGGGTAAGTACCTGGTAGATTTGGAATAGTATATTTGCCCCCACAACCCCTACACTGAGGTGAGTACCAGGGAAGAGTGTGAATAATAAGTTAGACTCCACTTAATATCAAACTCAGGCCAAGAGATTATTAGTCTGTAGAGTACGTACTGTATATTAACTTTCAAATCAGTTGAATTATATTTAAAGTAAGGGTTAAGGTCTAACATTTAAAAAATTTATGATTTACCTGTAGTTGAAAAGGCTCTCTTTTTGGTGTAAGGCGGTGGATTGGTTAACAGGTTTGTGTTCTTGCTAATTGGGTAGAGAATGAAAATTCAGGCACTTCTAATTTACAAAAAAACTATTTGAAAAAGAGAAAAGAGCAGTAAGGTTAAGGCAATGTTTTGCAATGTTTGTCTGTAATTATTCAGTGCTTTTACAATCCTGATTTCCAGTACTCTGTAAATCTGAAGTCTTGCACAGGTGATTCTTTCAAATCAAAGTCTGTATGGGTGAAACACAAATTTAAAAATTAGCACACTAATACATGTTTTCTAAAATAACTTTACCACCAATCACTGTCCACCACCTGCCCTAAGGTAAGTACCCGGTGGAATAGGAATAGTAATTTTGTCTCCCAGATTCTGTCCAGCACATGCACTGAGGTAACTACTTGGATGGAGTTGGATTAATAATTTTAGACCGTCTGGCGTGGCTTGCAGCTGCGGAAGATAGCCGCACGCTATGAGAGGTGCGCTAGCAGTCGGCCTTTAATACCCGAGATCCGACATCATCCATAGCAACAGTGGCACCCAATGGTGTCTGAAGACGTCAGGAGACGGTGGGGTGCAGCATAGACCTGAGGTGGCCCCACTCTGCTCATCCTAACAATCGAACGCGGAGATCCGGCCAGCTCGAGCCGCCGTAACAAAATGGCACCCACCTATGAAGAGCGCGGAGGTTGCGGGATCCCCTGACTGTGGAAGCCGGACATGGTACCTTGGGTGATTTCATCCAGCCCCAACGGCAGCCACAGGCGATAGTGAAAGCACGGCTGAGGGTGTGAAGCTGTGACTCGCTCCTGCCGATTTCCCATAGTCACTGAGTACACCGAGTCCGCCGGGGGGGCGAAGAGCCGATCGGAGCGGCGCGCTCTGCACCAAAGCCCAGCTTGCGGAGGGAGGAGGTGGGGAGACCAGCGGCGGAGCACCAAATACAGGGTGTGCAGGAGGCTAGGAGAGTGAGTGGTCTGCTCGAGTGGTGGCCTGTGAAGCCGGAGGGGCCTAGCTCCGGTATAACTTGGGCCCTGACAGGAGCACTGTCCGCCAGTAAACACTCTGCCGATCGTGGTGTGGGCCTCAACCGACCCTGAGGGCGGTACAACGCAGCACGCAGGCTGCGACTCACACCTGCGGCGCCCATGCTGCCACTGAACTCGTTTGGCTCGCAAACATCAAATTACTACGCAGTTAGAACAATCAGTCAACTTCTCTAAAATGCTCTTTCATATTCTTAAAACTTTTGTTAACCCATAAGCTCTCTATACAGAAGAGGAACCCACTCAATCTCTTTGTGACAAAATTTCAGATTACTTCTTCGAAAAAATTGAAGATATATATAATAACATAATCTCCTCTGCTAATCAAAAGGATGATGTTGGTATTATCCAATCCTCTGAGTTCTCTGGACAGAGTACTCTTAAAGAATTCCCGCTGCTGACAGTCCAAGATACGGAATTTTTATTAAGACCTGCTAAATCTGGCTCACCAACGGAATTCATTCCTGCAAAATTTGCTAAAAAGTTAGCAGTGGAACTGGCAGAGCCTCTTTGTTCCATCCTGAACCATTCCATTAAAGAAGGGAAACTTCCCGAAGCTTGGAAAGTTGCCCAAATTATGCCCATTCGTAAAAATACTAAATTGGCCTCAGACATCATTACCAACTACCGTCCTATCTCCTTGTTACCTCTATATAGCAAACTGTTGGAGAGACATGTCCACACCCATCTCTCGACCTATCTGGAGTCTACCAACTGTTTGGACTATTCTCAATCTGGTTTTCGGCCAAGGCACAGTACTGAACTGGCCCTGGTGAAGGTAACAGATGATATAAGAATGCTGGCGGATGCAGGTCAGGCAGTAATTCTGGTGCTGCTTGACCTATCCGCCGCATTCGATACTATATCCCATCAAATCCTAGTGGATAGACTACGCTCCATAGGGGTCCAGAATTCGGCCTTGAGCTGGATACAGGACTTTCTAACAGATAGGACACAAATAGTGAACCTGGGCTCTTTCCAATCAAAGAACAGTCGTGTCACAAAAGGAGTGCCGCAGGGCTCCTGTCTTAGCCCGTCTCTATTTAATGTCTATGTCGCCCCTTTAGCTGGTCTGCTTAGGAAAATTGGGTTTTTCCCAATTTCCTATGCAGATGACACGCAACTGATCTTTACATATAACAAATATACCCCAGATGTTCAGAATGTGTTTTCTGAAGGCATGAAAACAATAACCCTCTGGATGAAGAGTAATTTCTTGCAATTAAACGCAGGAAAAACAGATTATGCTCTTTAAGGATGCCATTACTAGATGGTCTCCTTGTTGGTGGCCTGAAGAATTGGGTGCAGCCCCAACTCCAAAGACTGGTGAAAAATTTTGGCATGCTAGTAAATAGAGACCTTAACTTGGAGGGTCACATTGCAAGAGTTAAAAGATCCTGTTTCTATACGCTGAGTCTGCTTCGGAAGATTTTTCATTTTCTTCCTATGAGTACGCGCAAAACATTAATCCATGCACTAGTTCTCAGCCGCTTAGATTATAGCAATGCTTTGTTAGTATCCGCTAAGGATTCTGATCTACAAAGCTTGCAGGTTGTGCAGAATACTGCTGCACGCCTGGTGACCAGTGCCCCTTCTCTTCCTCTACTACATAGCCTACACTGGCTTCCAATTCGAAAGAGAATCCACTTTAAAGTGTGCTGCTTGTTGTTTAAAGGTCTCAATGGCATTGGCCCCACATACCTAACTGAAAAATTAGTCAAATATATTCCAACGTGCACACTCCGATCTGAAGGGAAAAGTCTGCTTACTATCCCTCGTATCCAGCAAACCAGATCTGAAGGGAAAAGTCTGCTTACTATCCCTCGTATCCAGCAAACCAGATTAGGAGGAAAGTCCTTTTCTTACCTAGCTCCTAAACTATGGAATCAACTGTCTTTGGACCTTCGTCAAGAGGCCAATTACTTGACATTTAGGAAAAAACTCAAGACTCCGCTCTTCTAACCTCTCTTGCTCCCACTGTGTTGTGTTTACCAGTTGTCCTTAGCGCGGAGATACCCCATTTGGGGTGAGTCAGGCGCTCTATAAATGTAATAAATAAAATAAATAAAAGGACAGCCGGGAGCGGAGGCCCGATTGAAGTGGCGCGCTACATACCAAGTGCTCGGTGAGTGAGCGACAGGGGCGCTGCAGCCAGAGGCAGCACACTGCAGGAAAGGTGTGCGGAGAGCTGGTGGGGAGTGTGGTCTCTGCGCACAGTGGCCGGTGGAACCGGCGAGGCCTGATCCTAATACGGCACGAGCTTGGGATTCAGCAGTTATCGGCCATTGGTGAACACAGTGCCACGAGTGGTGTGGGTCTTGAATGACTCTTGGTGGAGCCCAGTCTGATTGAGAGTGTGGGGTCAGTGCCCAAGAGCAGATTGACCCGAGCTGACCTGAGGCGGAGGGAGAGCTATCTTAGTAGGAACTCTGCCTGACTGCGTGGGTAACGGGCACTGCCGCCTGGAGAACACTTGAGGGACCCACGGACGTACAGCGGTAGAGCCAGAGGTACTCCTGACAACACGCGCAACAGAACTGCGCCTCCAAACATGGGCCACAATAGACCGCTAGGACAAGGTCAGTCCAATCAAATCGACAAATATACGGTGGCCATGGGAAGGGAGGACGGAAACCCCTTGCTGAGAGACATCATGGCAGCTATCGGAGAGCTCCGCGGCATCCTGGAACCCAAGCAGGACTTGGTGACGGAGGAGATCAACCTGCTGTGCGCGGACTTCAGAAAGATGTTGGAAAAGGTGGCACCTTTGTAGTTGCAACAGCATTCAAAAGAGTAAACTCTCAGGTAACTGGTGATGCTCCACCACCAGACAGACTAAACGTATAGATGAGGCAGGAAAAAGGGTGGCAGCACAATCTTCTAATAACTGGAGAATTGCTGACCCTATAGATCTGTTATCAAGGTATAACCGGTCACACTTGGACGAAACAGAAGACATTCTATAACATCTTCCACAACAGTACAAATAAAGGGCATACCAAATTACATCAGAGGGCAAACTTATATCAAACACAAATATAAGGTGCTCCCTTGATGCCGCTGATATAGCAGCTAGGTGAATAAATACCAGCCTTAAGTTCAGAAGGCATGCATGGCTCAGAGCATCTGGTTTTAAACCAAAGGTGCAACACAATATGATAGGTCTCCCTTTTCGATGGAGAACATCTGTTTGGTCCACAAGTGGACACTTTACTTTAAAAAAAAATGAAAAAAGACAATGAGACTAAAATCAATGGGAACATCACAAACACAGTCTCAAACAAGCACTTTTCGTCGCTCCACATATCGCGGAGGATCTAAAACAACCTCTGCTGACACATTCACCTTTTTTAACCAAAAAGACTCAAACATTTTCCCCAAGGGGATAATATAGAGGATCCTACAGGGTAAATATGGGTTGAGGTAGAGGAGGTTTTAACTAAACCAATTCCTCTCCTGCAACCAAACACTGACTCAACTACCAACCCTCCCGATCACATAACACCTGTTGGGGGAAGATTACATTAATTGTTGCCACAATGGGTAAACATCACATCAGATTAATGGGTGTTGGATGTTACCTACCATAGTTATTGTCTGGAGCTTACCTCAACTCCTCCAAACATTTCACAGGTTGTCTACACAATATTAAAACCTGTTAAAGGATGAAATTCAAGCTATTGTTTAAAAGAAAAAAAGTGGGGCAATAGAATCAGTACCAATACAACAACAGGTCAAGGGAGTTTACTCCCTTTACTTTCTAATTCCCAAAAAGGACGGAACTCCTTATTAGATCTCAGACTTCTAAACAGGTATATCCTATCAGAATATTTTCATATGGTCAATCTTTAAGATATATTTTGACTTCTCCAAAAAAGAGATTTCATGACCGCATTGGATCTAAAGGAGTCCTATTTCCACATCCCAATTCATTCAGCACACAGGGGTAGCTCGGGTTTGCTTTCAATGGGCAGCACTTTCAATTCAAAGTGCTACCATTCAGTTCCAGGATTTCCCTGAAACCTACAGGGGTATGACGCTGCGCAGGAGTGCCAACAGCAGCAGTACTTCACCGCAAGAGGCATCCCGCAGCGCGGAATGCGCATGGGCAAAGACTTGCTCATCTTAGCCAGTCATAGACCAGAGGAGACTGGGCTGGGCCCTCCACCCTTTAGTTTCTTTCCTGGGACGTACTCTGCTCCTGCACAGGGTCATCTACATGGCCCCAATACTGTATTAAGTAACAACCCAGCGTTCCTTTGGGTCGGCTCCACAAGAACTATTGAGAGGACGACACTTAGACGTCCCGTAAGTGTGATTTCTGTTTTTTTTTTTGGTCTAATATAACCCAGTATGCTGTAGCAATACTACTTGCTTTTGTTTGGAGTCCTCACTCATAAATCAACACATGTTATCTCTGTGTGTTCTTGGTGGTAAATACAAGAGACGGGTGCTTAATGCATAAAAAAACTATAAACAATGGGGAAGCATACTGCCAATGACGGTCATCGAGCCCAGCTCCAACCAATACCCCCACCCTTGTTGCAAACTTTGTTGGTCGGATGCCCCAGAGGGCCATAGGGGTAGTGGCTATGGAGACAGAACTAACTGAACGCTGGTTGTCACTGACCCCAGACTTCCAGTGCACCCGATTGTTTCGGTCGTACTCATAACCAATAGTGATCTGGAAAAAACCTCTGTGTTGTCCCCGCAAGTACCAGATATTGAAATGGTAACCTCACCTAAACTATCTACATGTAAGGGGGTGTGAGAACAAGGGTACAGCCAAGAACAACAAAACAGTCCACAAGGGCGGGAGCAAAGAGGAAAAAAAACAACGCTGAAACAACTGTAATTTTGGGAAACTCAACTAACCAGGTCCCGGCCAATGGCCAAAGTTTCAATTGGACATGGCATTCGCGCCATGGGTGACCTCCTTGATGGAGGATCTAGGAGAACTGATCAGAACCATTGTGAGAGATGAGATTTCACCTGTGTTAGCGCTACTTGATCAACTGGCTAACCTTTGCGCTAACAGAGACTGAAAAACCCTTGTAATCCTTACACCAGCAAGAGTGAGAGAAACTAAACCTGCTGGCCTCACACTCACTGGCACTGCAGGGGCTATGGAAGGGCCCAAAGCACCAAGTGAGGTTGTCCCCAATACCGCAGTTTTGACCAACACTAGCTCAGGCTCTGGATCCAAGCAGGGGGGAAGGGCGCCATCAATCATGGGTACTTTGACAAACGGCATGGCCAGAGCTGGGCATCAAAACCTGGGGGGTGGGGGGGCAGGGGTCAGGGTCGATATACCAACAATAAACCTTCCCGCGTCTTCAACCCCATCTGTTGTTGTACTGGCGGGAGTCCCTGTAGATAAAGACAGTCAGAGGGAAACCCAGCTAGAGCTAAAAAATAAGTGTTTGCACTGGCTGTCTAGATACCATCAGTTCTCTTACTCCCATGCAAACTAAATCCTTATGACCCGTAGGGTTAGCTGGGTGGGAAGCAGGCCCAAAGATCAACACGGGGATATCATTATAATTAATTTAAAAAGCACATGGATTGTAAAATACCTTTTGCAATAGAATCAACCTGCCCAGGATCTAGGTACTCTAATTAGGTTACTCCTGCTCACTTAGATCGTTGATCCAAATCAGGACAAGTAATGGACGACTGCAGGATGACTGGCATCAGAACTAGTCACCATTGGGACAGGGGTACCAATACGCAAGACCTCAAGTATTTAATCTGCCGATGACAAAAAGATTCAAGTTCTTGGAAGAAGTTGACTGACTTGTATTAAAATGTAATCCTGAGACGCAAATTACCTATCCTTGAAATGTAAGGGGGTGGGGCATGTGGCTGAGTTTGTGACCTGACCTGGTAGTTCCGTATAGGGCTGGGAGGGAACCTAAGATGACGCAAACAAGATATTCTAATGAGTACAGCTATGTTTACCAAAAACTGAAGAGTCCAGGCCCATTAGTCAAGGTTCTATTGATAGTCATTTGAATGTGCATGTAAGCTCTACCGATGCTCCATACTGTCTAATCTCTCAGGCTCAGCGGAAACATCAAGCTCTAAGTTTAACACATAGCCACTAGAAAAAGCCTATCCCAGCCCCACAAACTTATATGCTAAATCCCCCCAAAAGCCTGGTGTACTAGGAACCCCTGGAGTTGTTAAAAAAAAAAGGGGCAACACCTGAAGCTTCTGTTGGTACTTTGAGCGGGTGTCGCAGTCTGCTGTCTGAGACAGTAAAATCAGTGGAGTTCAAAACCCAGGGTAGTAGTTAACCAGAGCGTAATGAACAAACTCAGGGTTTTATCCTGGAATGTAGCAGGCCTCGAGTAAACTGAGCAGTCCTTATTGGTGGTATTTTGTGGACCTATTTGCCTTATGCATGTTCCAGGAAACCTGGGTAATGGAGGAGACCCCACGAAAGGGGTTTGCAACCTTCAAAATACCTGCCATATCACGGAGCCGGGGTAGACCCTCTGGAGGGTTATGTATCTGGGTAGGTTCCCATCTAGGTTGCAAGGCCACACTGGTGAAGTACCCTTATGATGACATCTTGTGTATCATGTTAACCTTTTCATCAAATCGTAAACTAGTCCTAATTAAAATCTATTACAGGCCTGTGAGGATCGGCCAAGAATCCCCAACTCTAGACCAACTAGACTGCCTAATCTCCAGTCTCCCTAAAAATGGTCTGGTGGTCCTGGGAAGCGATTTTAATTGCCAATTTGAGCCAATGAAAGATCTTAATGATGTACCACTCACAGAGGAGGATGATTTTTGGGCCATCCCTGAGTCTAACATCTCTTCAATCAGGGATTGGACACCACTGACTCTCCAGCTCAAATTGTTTACCCTAAAACACTCTGAGAGCCTGCAATGTCCGAACCAGTTCTGATTCCCGTGGGAAATATACCTTTAATAGGGTCGCCCACTGTTCTATCATAGACTACGTCCTGGTAGAAACCAGGATGTGGGATAGGGTTGTTGATTTTGCTGTCCTGTCTCTTCAGCCACATGGTCCAGGAGGCGTAGACGACGACCAGGAGCTGGATTCGAGCTGTGCCACGAAGGATCTAGTTGACTGCGGTGTTGGTATCCGGATTGGACCCAACAAGCCTTGGCAAACGCAATCCACGCAGGATATCGAAATTGGCTTAGGTACAGGAACTTCTCTTTTGCAGGGAAGTTGGAGCAAGTCTGGAGCAACCAGGAAAGCAAAGTAGTTTCAAGATTGGTCTTCTTGGGGGCTCACTAGCCAACGGACTAGGAACCGTGAAGACGCGTCGAGCTGAAATGCACAAAGCGGGTCCAAGGGATATTTGTGGAGTGTGGGCCTCTGAGCTTAGGTGCAAATGGTGCTCAGGCTTCAAGCACCCCAATGCACAACTTCGGGATACCTCGGGAAGTAGGTGCAGCTTGCAAAGTGCAGGATGTCCAGGCGCTCCGGTCCCACGTCTCTCGTGTCAGCTACGGGTCTCAGCTTTGCTGGGAGCTCGGATCAGCTTCAGAGATGTCTGGAAGTCCATGTCCTGTGTCGCAGATTCTTCGGGATCCGGCGGGAGCCTTGAAAATGCAGACCGGCAAAGATGCAGTTGTTGCCTGTTTGAGCAGGGTGGTCACTCCTTGACCACAAGGGAGATTTCTTCCTGTCGATATGGAATGTGGAAGGTCCAAGATATATGTTGCAGAGTTTCGTCCAGGGTAATCTAAAGTCCTAGGGACTGGGGTTCTATCTTTATAGGAAAGATAGGGGATGGACTAACTCTATGGCCCCACCTATGGGAGGGCCAGGGGAGGGGGTGGTTACACCCCTTCCCCCTTGTCCAGTTTCGCGCCAGAGCTGGGGCTGAGTGCCCCAGCAACCGGTTTGAACTGGGAAATGCATAGAGCACCTTGTGTGCCCCAGGCAGTGTATGAAAAGCATTCACTGAATGCATCCCACCCTGCCCCAATACACTAAAGCCTGTCTGTCCAGGCCTCCCCTGCCGGAGTTTTGTCCAGCAGCAGGGGGGCAGACTCGTGTCTGTGGCAGCAGCATCCATTTTGTGATGCTGGGGCTCTGTTTAACTCTAACCGGGTCTACCAGTAACTACATGTCTTCTCCCTCTAGAAGGGTGGAATGCTACCCCCACCACCAGGACTGGCCGGTGGGGGGGGGGGGGGCTAGTATTCCAAAGTGTTTGACACCTTACACAACCTGTTTTGATAAAGCCGAACCAAAGTTAGCATTAACCGCAAGGATTATAATGCACTTAAGAGTATATGGTATGGCTATATCATAGAACAGCTATAAGGAGATGGTTCCGAAAGCTGCAGAGGGGCTCAGCTCATGCTAGGACACCCTCTCACACAAAACCAAGCACTCTGCCTCCAGGATTGTCAAGGCCTGCCATAGGAGTGACTTATAGGTTAATATGTGTCTATATCTATACTACTATTATAAAGGAAGAACTTTGAGGCTTTGAGGCGGGTAAACTCGGGAACCACAGCGCCAATCCACACACCCGATACATCGTTGGAATCCTCAGAGTGTGCAGATGGACATAGGCTATATAAAGTTAAAAAATACGTTATATTTAAAAAATTTACATTATAAAAAAAGTAGTCCCCTCGAAGTAGTGCCGGCCGCGACCTGCGTGCTGACGTCAGGAGCACGGGGAGGAGCGGCGTCCAGGAGCGGCGAACATGGCACGGGGGAGGAGCGGTGACGAGCGGCGAGGAGCGGTGGACTGAGGAGTGGCGGCTGAGGTAAGGCAGTGGGGGTCAGGGCAGGCGGGGGACGGGGTGATGTAAGGCTCCAAACTACCACGATCATGCTCATAACAGCTCAGGAAGTTTAACTGCAAAGCGCCAGCGTTTCAGCTTTAAGGGTCATTAGGTTGGCACGCGGGCATTATGTTACCATGCTGGAATCTCGGCACGCCGAGCTCCGTCAAGGGTAAACCCCGCTCAAAGAGACCCCACAGGCGAAAGTGATCCGTCAACCTCGGAGCCGTGTTTAAATGTGCCCTCTTTTCGTGGTACTTTTCATGTGGACGGGGAAAGCAAACAGCCCGAAGCGCACTGCTGTGACTATCATATGTCGCCTTTTTATGGCTCCGGGGGACAATGTCGGTGCAGCGGGGGTCGGGGCAGGTGGGGGACGGGCGGGCGGTGACGGGGAAAGCAAGCAGCCCGAAGGAAAGCCAGGAAATCTGGTTCGGTTTATCCCCACTCTAAACGCATGGAAATGGTAATTTCCAGGCGAAGGCTGGAGTAATAGCTGCAATACAGTGAGATGGTTTTACATTATAGTGCACTGCTGTGACTATCATATGTCGCCTTTTTAAGGCTCCGGGGGACAATGATGGGGCAGGCGGGGGTCGGGGCAGGCGGGGGACAGGGCGGGCGGGGGCCCCAAATGCTGGACAATGTCGGGGCAGGCGGGGGTCGGGGAAGCCTGATTGCTCCCGGACAAGGTCGGGACGGGCTGCTAGTATAGATAGATAGATAGATAGATAGATAGATAGATAGATAGATAGATATAGGTATACTATATCTAAGTAAGGGGTGATTACACAACCTTACCCAGGCTGCAGGTGCAGACCTGTGGTGCCAGTTTGGAAGGCTAACCAGGGGTGGCATAATATATGCTGCAGCCCCTGGTAGGCCTAGGGTGCACCTATGCCCTGGGTACCTAGGGTACACTACACAGGGGCTCACAAAGGTGACCAAGTAACCAATCTGGTAAGTACCTAAAGTACATGGTATCAATTTAGAGAGAGAACAGCTAGGCTGTGGGTCTGATTAGCAGGACCACAGCCATACTAAAGTCGAAAAACCAGTGAAGCACAGCAAAAAGTGGGGGTAACTATACGAAGCAGACCCTACTCTCCTACATTGGGAAGAAATTGTTTTCTTCTGCCAGCTTGGGACTGCGGTCTGTAAACAAGGCATGTCTATTGGGCCGTTATTCCCACTCTATGTGGACTTGGTTGTGTAAGTACTGCCCCAGTGTACGGAGGCGGCACGGACAGTGCTTTCCCAGGCTGTTGCCCCGGGAGGTATGCAGCACAGTTTACCATCTGTTTTATGCTGGATACAGCTGACTCTCTGGGCAGGACGATTTCTACGCCAGTAGCCCTTTGACGCTACGCCTGGATGAGATCGACTGGCTTTTCTGGGGATGTCCAGAACACCCTTATGGACATGCCCTTTGATGGTCGTCGCCTTTTTGGCTACAAAGCGGACAACTCACTGGAGCGTTTCAAGGACCCGCGGTCTACTGCAAAGTCCTAGGACCTCGCCAGCCGCCCTGCGCAGTCTGCTTTTCGCCCCTTTCGTGGCTACGGAAATTGTGTCCCACTACGTGCCGCCCAGAGCCGCAGGAAGACACAAGTTCCCCAACCTTTGCGCTGCCGGGGACGTGGGAACCACCGCCGTGGTTCAGGGGGCCTGCGGGTGCGCCAGTCCTCCAACCCCCTCCCCCCACTGCAGCAGCCTCCAAACCTTCCTAGTCTGACCTTTCAGGCCCATCGAACACCAGTGGGCGGCAGGATCTGCCATCACCTACCCCACTGGCGCACCATCACATCTGGCAGGTGGGTTTTGCAGATAGTCCGAAGGGGCTACTCCCTCACCTTCGAGGCTACCCCTCCAGCCATGCCACCTCAATACCATTGCATGTCAGAGGATCATCTGGGCCTTCTCCAACAGGAAGTCATGGCTCTCTTGGCCCAGGGACCCATTGAGCGCTTTCCTGCCCCTGAAGTAGGTTGTGGTTATTACTCCCACTACTTTCTGGTACCCGAGAAGGACAAGGGCCTGCGTCCTATCTTGGATCTCAGGAATGTCAGCCGCTTCCTCCGGAAGGAGAAGTTCCAAATGTTGGCGCTCGCTCAGGTCTTGTCTGCCCTCGACCCTGGAGACTGGTTGGTAGCGTTGGACTTGCAGGATGCTTATTTTCACATCCCCGTCCTGCCAGCCCACCGGCGTTACCTGTGGTTCACGGTAGGCCACGAGCACTTTGTTTACTGTGCTCCCCTTTGGACGTCCCTTGGGGGTTCAGAAAAGTGATGGCGGTGGTTGCAGATAATCTGCGCAGAGCAGGGGTGCCAGTCTTCCCCTATCTCGAAGACTGCCTGTAGAAGGCAGGCTCACCCCAGGCTGTCACCTCCCACCTCCAGACTATGCCCGACCTCCTGCATTTGCTGGAGTTCTCCATCAACGTGTCGAAGTCACACTGGACTCCCTCTCAGAAGCTCCTCTTCATCGGAGCGGTTCTGGACACGATGCAGTGTGGGATTTATCCTCCAAAACAGCGAGTCCCGGATATTCGGGCTATGATTTTGATCTTTCAGCCCTTATCCCGGGTTTCGGTCAGGATGACCCTGAGGTTGCTTGGCCTCATGGCCTCCTGCATCCTGCTGGTCGATTATGCCAGGTGGCATATGTGGGTTCTGCAGTGGGACCTGAAGTTCCAGTGGGCACAGCATCACGGGAATCTTTCCGATTGCGTTCAGATCGCGGAGGGCACTGTCTTGCAGCGGCGTTCTGGATGTTCTGTAGTTTGCGGGTGAGGTCTTTATTGATTCCGGCGTATAGTGCGTTGCTGTAGTAGAGTCTGCTGGTGATCAGGGCATGAGTGACAGTTTTTCTGTGTTTGAGGGGGGATCCATTTGAAGGTCTTACGTAGGAGGCGGAAGGTGTGGAAGCAGGTGGACAAAACAGCATTGATCTGGTGGTCCATTTTGAGCTCGGAGTCCAGAATGATTCCCAGGTTGCATGCGTGGTCCGTGGGGGTGGGTGGATTTCCGAGGGCGGGGGCCCACCAGGTGTCATTCCAGGCGTCAGGGTTTGGGCCCATAATGAGTACTTCTGTCTTGTTGGTGTTTAGTTGTAGGCAGCTGTTTTTCATCCATTTGGTGACGGCTTCCATGCCTTCTTGAAAGTTGTGTCTGGCGGTGTTGAGTTCGTTGGATAGGGAGAGGATAAGTTGGGTGTCGTCTGCATATGACACAATGTTGAGTCCAAAGGTTCTGACGATGGGGGCGAGTGGAGCCATGTAGACGTTGAAGAGCGTGGAGCTGAGGGAGGATCCCTGAGGGACTCCGCAGGTGTTTGGTGTAGGGTCCAAGAGGAAAGGGGGAAGCTGACCCGCTGTGTTCTGCCGGAGAAGGAGCAGATTTAGTCGTGGGCTTGGTCCTGGATCCTTGCGTCGTGCAATCTGCGTATTAGGGTACGGTGGGAGACTGTGTTGAAAGCCGCTGAGAGGTAGAGGAGGATGAGGGTCACTGTTTCTCCTTTGTCCAGTAGGGTGCAGACGACGTCTGTTGCGGTGAGGAGGGTGGTTTCCGTGCTGTGTTTTTTTCTGAAGCCGGATTGGAAGGAGTCGAGAATGTTGTGCTATTTGATGAAAGTGGCGAGTTGGCTGTTGACAGGTTTCTTGATGACTTTTGCCCGTAACGGGAGCAGGGAGATGGGTCTGTAGTTTTTGAGGTTGGTGGGGTCAGCCAAGGGTTTCTTTAGGAGGGGGTTGATCTTGGAGTGTGTCCAGTCGTCAGGTAACGAGGCAGTCGCTAGGGAGTGGTTAATGATGTTATGGAGCATGGGTGTGATGGTGTTGGCGGCTCTGTTGAAGATGTGGTGGAGGCAGGGGTCCGTGGGGGCCCGGAGTGGATTGACTTCATTGTTTTCAGTGTGTCTTCGGTGGTGAGGGCTGTCCAGTTGTCCATCGCTGGTTTCAGTTTGTCGGGGGTGGTTGGTGGGGGTTCCGTGTGTTGGTTGTCTTCTTCAAAGTGGTCATAGATGCTTTGGATTTTGTGGTGAAAGAAGGTGCTCAGTCTGTTGCAGAGGTCTTGTGAGGGAGGAATGTCAGTTGCCTCGCTGGTGGGTTGGACGAACTCCTTGATGATGTTGAAGAGTTCTTTGCTATTGTGTGTGTGTGTGGAGATTCTGTCTTTGATCGCTTTTTTCCTAGTTTTTCTGATGAGTTGGTGGTGGGCGTTGGTAGCGGCTTTGAAGTTGTAGTATGTTTCCTTGGATTTGGTGTTCCTCCAAGTCTTTTCGAGGCGGCGGCAAGTCCGTCTGGACTCTTGAAGTTCAGTGGTGAACAACCTGGCTTTCTTGGCGTGGGTGTTGGTTTTTCTTGAGGGGGGCTATGGTGTTGGCGCTGTCGGAGATCCAGCTGTGCAGGATTCGGGCTACGGTGTTGGGGTCATCGGTTTCGGCGCTGATTGGTGGTGAGCTGCTGAGTTGGTTATCGGTGATTCTGGACCAGTTTATTCATGGGAGCAGGTGCTGGTATCTGTGGATGGTTGGTGTTCTGAAGGTGAAGTGGACGCAACAGTGGTCAGTCCATGGGAGTTCGGTGGTGTGGCTGAAGGTGATGGAGTTTCCTGTTGTGAAGAGGGGGTCAAGGGTGTGTCCTGCTGAGTGCGTGGGTCTGTTACAATTTGGCGGAGTCCAACGTTGAGGAGGTTGTCGAGGAGGGATGTGGTTTTGGGGTCTAGCTTGTTGTTGAGGTGGAAGTTGAGGTCTCCCAGCAGGGTGTAGTTGGTGGATGCGATGGCGTGCGTGGAGATGATGTCTGTGATGGAGTTGGTGAAAGGTCTGTGTGGTCCAGGGGGCCAGTAAATGAGGGTTCCACGGAGGGTGGTGGAAGGGATTGCCTGTATCTTGAAGTGCAGGTGTTCCATCAGGTCTGTGGGTTCATCGGGGAGCCTGCTCAGGCAGAGGGTGGATTTGTGGATGTTGGCGATTGCTCCTCCCGGGCGGGTGTGGCGGTGCTTCCTGGTGATCTTGTACCCTTGGGGGATGGCAATGTCCGGGCCCGAAGTGGTGTTGGTCCAGGTTTTAGTGAAGAACGCTATGTCCGGGGTGGTGCTGTTGAGGAGGTCCCAGATTTAGGGTGGCGTATTTGTGGAAGGATCGGACATCGAGGAGGATGCATTGCAGGGTCTTTGGTTCGGGTGTGTTTTTGCGGGTGGGTTGTTCTGGGTCCTTGTTCCTAGCAGTGCTGTAGGTTTGTTGGCAGTGGTGGCAGCTGAAGGCTCCATGAGTGTCGGCCGGAGAAGCTAGCATGCAGTTGCTGTTGCATTCCGGGTTGAGTTTGTGGAGTGCTTCTGGGTCCGAACGTTGGCGGTGCGGAGGTCCTGGGTCCCTGGCGCTGGTCACGGTCGGGTCACGGATGGGCGCAGACAGGCTTGCCTTTGGCGCAGCGGCCAGCATTTTATGGGGGAGGTGGGAGGGAGGTACAGCTGGGAGGCGGGAGAGAGCAGAGGAGAGGGGCCGCGGGGTTAACAGTTGCAGGTGGGAGATGAGGGCAAAAAAACAAGTGGCAGAAAGTAAGAATGGTCACAACACAGGGCAAACCAGAACAATGTGGGCAGGAGCTGTCACAAAATATGGTAAAAGGGACCAGAAATACAATACAAGGCACAAAATAAATACGATACAAGGCACAAGGAACAGAAAATACAATTCAAGGCACAACAGGGGGCGAAACCTGGACTCGAATCCCTACCAACTCGAATCCCTACCAGCTTTCGATAGAGGCACAGCACGGCATACTAGAGCTACGGGGAAGAGAGCAGGTCCCAGGCTGTGGTCAGAGGTCCTGCTCGCACTCACCCTGCAGCAGCCGGCATTTTAAGGGGGAGGTGCAGCTGGGAGGCGGGAGCGGAAGATGGCAGAGGGGAGGGGCCGCGGGGGCAGCAGCGGTGGGTGGGAGACACCCTTCCCTAGTGTTGCCCTCCACCTCGCACTCTACCCCCTGCCAGGAGCTACTTAATGGCAGTCGGTGGGTGACCGCACCGCTGGTGCACCAATGGCACTGCCAAGGCAAGTCTGTCGACTCCCATCTGCTGCTGGACCACGCCCGGCACCACAAACCCTGGTCCGAAAGACCACAGCTGCTACACAGGCTCTCTCCTGCATGCATTCAACACTGGATGCAGCTACAACAGCTGCTTCCGTGCCTCCCCTGATTCCACGGTAGGACCTGAACCAACATGCAAACCCCACATGCCACACATGGCTCGCCCCGCCCATCATGCATACCCCTCAACACCAGATCTTTCAGTAAACACACCCCGAAATGTGGGACACCATCGACACGCACAGCCAGACATCCTTTTCCTGTCCGATACTTGGCTAAACCCCACATCAGCACTCATCATCACCACAGCCATCTACCAGGTTACAAGATCTCCTGCTAGGACAGACCGAACAAGTCAGGAAGCGCACTCGCCATCATCCACAAGGACTCCATTACCTGCACCACCTCCATCGATGGGAACACAGCCTTAATGGAACATATGTACTTCCAAAAACAGACTGGCAACCACATCACCATCAAAAGCATCCTAGGCTGCCTACTCCCTGGACCACAGGCCACCTTCAGCAGTCTCCTCATAAACTTTCATTGCCACATCTTGAACAACTTCACCTTAGTCTGCTACCTCAATTCCCATTTTGATGACCACAAAGATCCTACCTTCTCTGCCCTGCTGGAGAACATTGAGATACTGGGATTCACCCAGAGCGTCCAAGGCCCTAACCACAAAGCAGGACACACCATCAACCCCATTTTCACAGCCAGCAATAAGGTCAAGTTCAGCGACCTCACTTCACTCACCTGAACAGACCACTCCATCGTCCACTTCTTCATCAACATACCCAAACTCCCCACATCCAAGACTACGAACATCCTCAGACATAGCTGGAACAAGATAAAGGACACAGACTGAACCAACGCCCTCAATGCCTACCGACCAAACCTCATCAGTGACCTGCATGCAGTCATCAAAGCCTTCAATGACTGGATAACTACCAGCACAAACACCCTAGCCCCTCTGAAGAACGTCAGACACTCAAAAACAAACACACACTCCAGCTGGTACACAAAGACATTAGAAACTCCAAACGAAACTGCAAATAGCTGCAGAGAAAATGGAGAACCACCTGTGACACCACAGCAAGAAACACTTGGACATCTATGCTCAGGCAACCCACACCCAACTCTACAAGGCAAAACCAGCCCTAGCTCTCAGACTGGAAACCACTCCAACAACTGCATAGAGCTCTACAACATTATCAAAGAATTCTCTAATCCCCTCAACCACCACCAACTCCATCTCCACTTTGTAAGACCTCTGCGACAACCTCTCTGATTTCTTTCACAACAAACTCCGCAAGATCTGCAGCAATTCCTTCCACCAACCCAAGACACAAGAACCCATCAACCAGCTGCCCACCACCACCAAATTGGACCACCAGATCACAAACAGGAAACCTCTCATCCCAGAAGACACCCTGAAATCATGAGAACAATCCACTCTGGGCCCCCACTGACCACTGTTCCTACCACATTTCCAACCTAGGAGGAACGCCATATAGCTCCCACCTCACAACAATCATCAACACCTCCATTCAAAGTGGAACCTTCCTGGACAACGGGAAATACACAGAAATACCAGCTCCCTGGAAAAACATCCAAGACAAACTTCAAAGAGCTCCACAACTACAAACACATCTCACCCCTTCCCATCCAAAGTCATAGAGAGAGCTATCAAGAAACATCTCTCCAACCATCTTGAACAACACTACCTATTAGACCTCCTGCAGTCTTGATTCAACAGCAACCACAGCACGAACACCTCTCTCATCGCAGCAACAGATGACATCCTGGGCAAAGGGGAAACTACAGTACTCATATTACCCGTCCTCTCTGTGGCCTTCGACACCGTCTCTCATAGCAGCCTCATGACACAGCTCCACAACTCAGGAATACATGGATTCGCCCTGAGATGGTTGGCTTCCTTTCTCTCTGACAGGACCCAGGAAGTCAGGCTTCCGCCCTACACTTCTGAATCCAAGAACTTCACCTGTGGTGTCCCTTAAGGATCATCGCTGAGCCCTATCCTCTTCAACGTCTACATGCCGCGACTCACCCACATCATAGAATCCCATGGAATCAACATTGTCTCCTATGCAGAGGACACCCAGCTCATCCTCTCCCTGACAGAAAACAACCATACCACCAGGAGCAACTTCACTACCTGCATGTCAAACATAGCAAAGTGGATGAAACAGAGCTTGAACATAAAAAACAGAGCTCCTGATCTTCAGAAGCAAGAGCTCTCCATGGGACTGACGCTTCCTGGTGGCCAACAGACCTGGGACCCATGCCCACACCCATTGACCATGCCTCAAACCTTACCATCGTCTTGGACGACAGACTCTTGATGACCAAACAGGTAAATGCTATCACCTCCTCCTGCTTCTTCATCCTACGTATGCTCCACAAAATATTCAGATCCCCACTGTCACCAGATGCAGGCTCACCCAGGCTTTCATCACCAGCAGGCTGGATTATGGCAGTGCAGTGTATGCCGACATTATGAATCAGCTCACACAAAGCCGTCAGACTTCACAGAACACCACTGCCAGACTCATCCTCAACATTCCCAGCAGCTCACACATCACTCCCCACCTCAGAGAGCCATACTGGCTACCAATCCAGAAGCAATGCCATTTCAAACTGCTCACCCACACATGGAAAGCCCTCCAGAATGTCGAACCTGCATACCGTAGCCACCACCTCAACTTCCACCACCCCACCAGGCAACTGCACTAAGCCACACTTCACCTTGTGCAAATAGCCCGCATCCACAGGAGCAAATCAGGAGTGCGCTCCTTCTCCTAGCGCCATGGAACCGTTCCGGTGAACGCGCGCTTTATAAATAATTTAAAACTCAAACTCAAACTCTCCTACATCGCCACCAGATCCTGGAATGACCTTCCACACCACATCAGAGCATTCCCAAACCAGCTCAAGCTCTGCAAGAAGCTGAAAACCTGGCTAATCAATGAAAGGCCTGATCATCCTACTCATCTGCTGCAGGACCTGTATACCCCTCGGGTGATAAGCGCGCTCTACAAATTCTCATAACATTACATAACACATAACATTGAGTATTATAAATGCGGCTACAGTGGAAAAAATACAACAAGCACAAATGCCACCCTACATGTGTGGTCAGTAATAAAAAAACAGTATTACAATGTGCTACCACAAACTGCACCCCTGCTGCCAAGAGGTGCGAACAAGTACACTGCTAAAGCGATGACTCCTACAATATTCTACTGATGTCTGGGACACACAAACACTTATAGTGAGATACATTCACAATCCAGTTTGATGAAAGGGAAAAATTATTTATTCACGACGATTTATTTGTTCATGACAATGTTATAGTTTTAAAGCTTGACATAGAATAAAAATTTTTTCTTATAGCACGCTTGTGGTGAGATGTTATCCAATATGGCGAGTATATGAATAGTACATATGTGGTAAGAAAATGAACAATGTGCGTTAGAAACGTCCTAAATGTGGTATAATCAATCCACAAAATACAATTAGTCCAGATGAGACCAGCAGAGCAAACGTGTTTCATCTTAAAAAAAAAGACTTCCTCAGGGCTGTGAAAACAACAAATATTAAGATGTATACTCCTGTTGAGAAGAATGGTAACATACCAATTTATGATAATTATTTTAGTAGATCTGTAGCTGGAAAGTACACCATATGTGAACTAAAAGAAAAATACATCATCGTGGTTTAGACAAATCACAAGATACATTGAACATGTTATGCTCCGAGCTGACTGCAATCTTACGAAAAACATTTTGTGCAAATAAAACACCAACCATGTGCCAGAAGATAAAAAACAAAGTGATCATATGAATAAGTGAACAGTGTAAATATTGAGGCTCTTAGATGAGGGAACTCAACATAAGAAATCAAATAGAGATATAAACCAGAATGTGCATTTACCAAAAAAAGTATAACGGATTAAATAAAGTAAAAGGTTTACCTGCTGACATGTAGCACCCAAAAGGCTACTAGCACGTAATTTGTTTGTCAATTAATATTGGTAATCATAAGTCTAAAAGAGAGAAAATTAACTAAGAGCAAAAAGAGTTGTCAATGATGTCGATCCCAAATTATCACAACTAAGTGAAAAGAATTTGCAAAATGTTGTTCATGACTGATATATCACTTACTGTATGAAGTCAAAGAATTAGATGGGAAACATATCACTGATATTGGGGAATGCGTTATCACTCGAAAATCTGCAGCGGTAAGTATGTCTGATATGATTAATATCCATAGGATGTATGGAATTCCCCTTGATGAGGGGTCATCTCTGTGAATAAAACAAGCATAAAAAAGGTGAGACTGGCAAGTGAGTGGGCATATAGCTGTGTAAAAGCACAAACCAAGTGCCATATTCCATATAAAATTGACCATATTTCAATACATGGCCTATATCGTGTGAGAAATTGGTGCCCTAGGTTGGATGTCATAGTAGCCTTTACTATATCCAAAGGATACACTTGTAAAACAGTAAAAGAGGGGGCCTCAAAAGTGAAAAGGAAATGTCTTCAGGGGTGAGTACACCTGAGTCAGCATTATAAATATCAAGGAATTCCACAAGATCCAGTAACTCACACTAGTACCTAGTCCAAAATAACAAACAACCGAACATACATTTGAAAAGAAGTCACAAGACTGTTAAAGGTAAACACAATTAATAGATTACACTGAAGAATACAGCCTGGGTGTCCATGGCAGGTAGTCAAGCATACCCTGGGTCCCGGAGCCCCATATAGCTATCTTACATGACATTGTGAGGTGATCGCCAATAAACCCTGCTGAAGGCAGTAATGGTCCAAAGAATCCTTGAAAATGTTCCACTAGGGTCCTATCCAAATTCGCCAGGAAGCAAAAATAATCCTCCAATGTGTTTGGAAACATTGATCAACTCCGCTCACCTCAAAGTGCCGCAGAGTCAAAGACCATTCTGTTGTATAAAACATCCTTACAGAGTGCACAATAGAAATCTTAAAACAGTAAGATACGTTGATTACCCCCAAAGTCAGGCTCCACGTCTATTGTTCATAGAACGCAGAAGATGCCTGTTCCTACTATGCTCGCGGTTAAATAGTGAGATCATTGACATAGAAAGAGGTTGCATGAATTCTGAATTAAACAGTCACCCACAGTGGCCATATTGCAGAGTACTGCCTAAAACAAGAGAGAGGTACACATATAGTACAACTGACTAGCAGAAATATTACAATGCACATAAGATGCTAGTTACAAACAAACCTAGATTTGTCTTGTGTTGTCAGTAAAATATTATTCAGTGCAAATTGTATAGACTTTCACAGTAAAAGGACTCAACTGTCCAAAATGAGGGCAGCTACTCTCAGGTTAAATTATAAGATCATCAACATGGAAAGAGGGGGCATGTACAAAAGGCCTCAATTTAACAATCGCCTGGAGGTGCCATGTTGCAGAATACTGCCTAACACAGAAGAGAGAGAGCCATCACTATAGTACAACTAACTAGTTGGAGTACTACACATATGATTCTTGTTACAAACAAACCTAGATATGTCTCTTGTTGTCACTAAAAATATTATTCAATACAATTTGTATCGACTTGCACACTAAAAGGATGGATCTATAAGAGATGAAAATAGTTTCCCTCAGTACATTGATTAAACAAGGTCCCCCTTGTCGGCCCACTGGTTTATAAGAAATATAATGCACACTTAGAGATGTGTAGAATGTATACGCCCCTAAGATAATAAACAGTACTACCCTTAATTAGGGCAATGTCCCCAGGCCTACTTGCACCAGAAAAAAGGGGGGGGGGCGCTTGCCAAGAATATACACTGAAAATCTACACTATCTATTTCTTAGGCAAAACTATAGGAGCTATTTGTTTACAGTATAAATAACAAGGAATATTCCTAGGACATAGAGAAGCAGGTCAATAGTAGTACATGAAACATATATCCATATTGGAAGATTCATGTACAGGCAATGGTTTTTTTCAATATCTATAGAAGCCGGTATAAGTAGACTAAGGAGTAAAAGGGTCTCAGCTATTATTCCGAAACGATAGTGCTGGGAAGGAAAGGTAGTTTGCAGCATAGACCCAAATCCAAACATGAAACAGTGTGTGGTTAAACACCATGTAAAAGCAAAAAGTAGTGAATTCTGGATCTTTCTTATGAATGATCACCACAATATGGGTACCATACAGAACAAATCCTGGTCATCATAGCACCACTGCCACTAAGATAAGACAAGAGATCACGCAAAATATACATTATCATCCAAGGCTTTTATTATACAAGAAATTATGCAATTCTCTATCAACATTTAAACGTGATCAACAGCATGTAATCTGATCAGCCACTTAACTTCTTGTATGTGCAACAAAGCTTCCCTATCCCCCCCCCCATGAGGCATCTTCACCATTTCCAAAGCATGACATGTAATCTTAATGTCCTCTGTGTCCGCATGCATTAGGTTGTGGTATGTCACTAAGGGGTATCTACAGTCCCTGTTCCAAAGGGCATGTAAGTGTTCCTGTATTCTTTCCCTAAAGCATCTATTCATGCTGTCCACGCAGATGAGGGAACTGTTGCAATAATGACATAGAAAAGTATCCCATCTGGAACCAGGCTGATTCCTGCACGAAGTAAAGAACGGGGGAAAACCACAAGGGGTTTTTATCACCAGTACACCAGTCATTTGCTGATCCACGTTTGTGGGTGGGAAGGGAAAGAGACACTTTTCTTAAGATAACCCTCTCTCACTCTAGTAGTGACATGCTTCATCATCGGGTTCACCCCAACTCCAAAAGGTCGGGAGGGCTCAACCATGTTTCAGGGAGCACTTATGAAGACTTGGTATATGGGGGCGTAACTTTAATGATAATATTCCTCCCCCACTCCTAAAGCATCCTTTATTTGTGGAGTGGGAGGTAAGGTTAGAAAAATGGTTATAGGGCTAGAGGATGTGATGGTCCTATGACCCTAGACTAGAACACCAACATGTTTCAGCCCTTCCTAATGGCCTAGAAAAGGTCCTCAGTACTTTTCCTGAATAGCAATACCAGGCACCCAATAGTTTTGCTTTGGGGGAACAGCACTGTGAAGTCTCATGGCAACAGCACGTCTCCACTGGCTTTACAGCACATATGTTACAAATTGGACTTTATGTTTTTTTCTGTCTTTTTTTCTACAGGTAATTCCTCTTGAAAACAGCAATAAGTATTAAGACTTGTCCACAATAGCCTTACACTATCACACATTCAAGTTGCATGCTCAAGTTCACTCACGTCTTCGAGGGAAGTGACTTCATTCAATCCACCCTAACGAAAGCCCAGGTCCTTTTCTAGGCCATTAGCAAGGGCTGAAACATGTTGGTGTTCTAGTCTAGGGTTATAGGACTATCATATGCTCTAGCCCTATAACCATTTTCTTAACCTTTCCTCCCACTCCATGAATAAAGGATACTTTAGGAGTGGTGGAGGAATTTTATCTTTAAAGTTACGCCCCATACACCAAGTCTTTATAAGTGCTCCCTGAAACATGGTTGAGCCCACCGCGACCTTTAGGAGTTGGGGTGAATCCAATGATGAAGCATGTCATTACTAGAGTGTGAGAGGGCTATAAAAAGAAAAGGGTCTCTTTCCTTTCCCACCCACAAACATGGGTCGGTAAACAACTGGCGTACTGTTGACAAAACCCCTTCTGGGTTTTTCGCTTCTTTACTTGCTGAAGGAACCAACCTGGTTCCAGAAGGGATGCTTTTTTGTTTTTGTTGAATATATGATAGGGAGGATATATCCTTTCTAACCTCTTCAGTGACCTCTCTACCCTTTTAGGGCCCCATCCTGGGTCCCCTAAACCTGTTGATCAGACAAATGATGATATAGACCACAAATTTCGTGTCACTGTTGATAAAGTCATGAATAGAGTAGCATGCACTGTTATTGAATTGGGCTTTTGTGGTTTTATCAAAGATGAATGTCCAAATATTGCATCTGACGCACTTGAAGAATCCTTTGGGTTTAGATGGTAACCATGTAGTGATGCACACAGTTGGCTCAGGTGGGAGAAAAGGGTCTCTTTCCCTTTCTGCCCACAAACATGGGTCGGTGAACAACTGGCATACTGTTGATAAAATCCCTTGTGGTTTTTTCTCCCTTCTTTACTTCCTGCAGGAACCAGCCTGGTTCCAGAAGGAAAACCTTTTTTTGTTTTTGTTGAGTATATGATAGGGAGGACATATCCCTTCTAACCTCTTCAGTGAGGTCCTCTCTACCCTTTCAGGGCCCCATCCTGGGTCCCCTAATCCTGTGGATCAGACAAATGATGATATAGACCACACATTTCCTGTCACTGTTGATCAAGTCATAAATAGAGTAGCACACACTGTTATTACACCTGCCCCAGAACAAGATGTTGTCAGTAAGGGCAGGTAGACCCATCGTCCAAAGATGACATTTTTCAAAGTAAATAATTATAAAAGGAGAGAGATAGAAGCATCTAGTGACTCTGATCCCACTCAACTTCTAGGTACATTGCGAAAAAATCAAAAAGGAGTGGGGCCATGTGCTCATGAGGATCTCAAAACAATCTGTGGGACCCTCAACAGCTATTTCTGAGGGTGGTATATCCTTTGCCATCGGCGTACTCATAGTTGATAGCATCATCATTGGGTCTTGTTTCCTCCACCAGGAGGTAATCCCTCTAGTTCTAGAGATTAGTTGGGATCCACATATGAGAAAAAGTGATGTAAAATTACCTCTTACCTTTGAGAAAATTATATTAATGAGAGAAAAGAGATAAGGCTAAAATAAATATGGATGTGAAAATGAAATGTGTGACGTATCCCTCACATCATGTGGAATTTTTTTTAAACATGTTTCAGCCCATCTGCGCCCTAACCAGGTTGATGACTTTCGTCAGGACCAATATCTTATTGGGGGGACCCCTTGTTTTTACTCACGTCAGGCGGAGCACTGTCCCCTTAGTTTGCGGTTGTATTCCTTCCGGATTAGGAGAAAACATTGCTCTCAGTTTGTTTCATTCAAAAGAGAGCCCTCTGGTTCCAGGGGGGAGTAGTGTGGCCACCCTCTTGTTGGTGCAGCACATTGATTACGGACCGGTCCATCCTGTCCTATGCGGCCTCGTTTGAATGAAACAAGCTGAGAACAATGTTCTCTCCTAATCTGGAATCAATACAACTGGAACATAAAGCAAACTCAGGGGACAGTTTTGAATTTGACACATTTACAACATTGACTCTCTGATTAGTTATTGTATTTGTGGGCAGTTGTACTTCTGTTGAGTTAGAATGAGCTATTCACAATATTTTTGCTTGGCTCCCGACCTGGTCACCACAACTCTTGTTTTGTTGGGACCTATATATTTTTTTTTGCCCCCAGGTCAAGGTTGTTTTTTGTGCTTTTTGATAAATCTTTTTTGGGGTAACTTGTTGCCCACCCTAACCATTTTAAGTTCCTCTAAAAAAGTAAATGGTGCTCACCCATTTCCCAATTGTCCACAGAGTTATCACTATTGATGCTAGAAACATCTGATTCACTTGTGGATGGAGAAGATTTGTGTGGGTCCTATAATGCCAGATTTAGCCTCTTTGTTGGTAGTACCTATATTATCAAACCGTTTAGCAAATATTGTTGATAAACATTGAAGCAAAGCTCCTTAAAATTTTGACCATAGACTGGTTAAAGTGATGGCCACGCTAGTATATAGTGAGCAAAATGGCTTCATGCTGAGTAGGAGCACTAGACATTGTATCAGGCGCCTTCAGGTGGCCTTAGTGTGCTTGTGTGAGCTTGATGGCAGACCTGCTGTTGGTAGATTTCAAGAAAGCATTTGACACAAATCATTGGTCCTTTTTGTATCAGGTTCTTGGCCGAGGTCCTTAGGTCCCAGTTATCTGAGGTCTGTTGCAATGCTTTACGTGGACTATTGTACAACATTCAAGGTAAATGCAGGCCTATCCATCCTCTTTCCTGTAGTAGGAAGCATGCAGCAGAGCTGCACCCTCTCACTACTCCTAGTTGCACTGGTGATAGAACCTCTGGCAGAGTGGGTATGCCAGGATGCACAGCTGACGGATTTCCAGTGGAATAGCGGCATCGAAGGCAGATTGTCACTTTATGCCAACAACCTGCTTCTCTATTTCCAACCGCCTGCCCAATCCATCCTGTGAATAACGCAAACGCTCCTCATGAATGGAGGTGCCTCCAGCCTCTGTGTACACTGGGCAAAATCCACTTACTTGACTGTGAAGGCAAACCTAATGCGGAACTGCTTAGCACCAAGTTGCGTATAGAAGATGGCAATTTTAGATACTTGGGTTTGATGGTAGCAAAGGATGAAAGGAGATGCTGGGATTTGAGAATCACCCCATTGATTCAAAAAACGAAAAGGAAATTGGCAGGATGGGCAGCTTTGCTCCCGCCCATTATGGGGAGGGTTTAGGTCTGTTTAAAGCAAATACACTTCCCAGGCTCCTCTACATTATCCAACACTACCCCTACCCACTCAAATACAGTTTTTCTAACCGCTTCACCCACTACTTTGTTATTTTTTATGGTCGGCAATAGACCATGGGTCTAATTTTCGGAAATGCGTGCAATCTACCTACAAAGGGTGGCTAGGAATACCTGATGTAAAACAGCGTTACTGTGCCACGCAGATGGTCTCAGTTAATGATATCCTTTTTTTTTTAACAGATCAGACTCTGCAGTACATATGAGATTAGACCTCCTCGAGCCACACGACTGATATGTTCTACTATATGAATCTCCCATCGTAAATGCCTTGCCACCTCCAACTGATGTGCTGAAATGCTGCCTTAAAGCAAATTAATTGGAAGGGAAAGCTAGCGTATGAGACCCCATTGTGGCACGGTACAAAACTTCCAACAATATCTGCCCTAAAAGTTTTTTATCTATTGGACTTCATTGCTCTTTTTAAACTCGCGGACCTGTGAGGCTTGAACCATATCAAAGCATTTGAGCAACTTGCATTTGAATGTGCGCTTATTAAAACACAATTGTTTAGTCATTTGCAACTTTGCCCTGCTTTGGAATCTTACAAAGAGAATCTAGGGACACAATGCCAGAGTTTAATCTGGTAAAAAGTGAAATAACTACAGAGCCTTTGTAAAACTTGTTTGACCAGGGTCTATAAATCCCTATTGCTCAATGTGACAGATCCTTTTTTACAATTGATCAAAAAATGGAAACGTTATCTTTGACAGCTTGAAGACGATGAATAGGTAGAGGGGAAAATGGCCCGGCACATTTTGGCCATTGCCTTCCACCTGAGGCTCATACGATTTAATTATTTGTATACTTTGATGGTGTTTTGTACAAATGACCGAATAAAGTTATATATGATGATGATTTAAATATTTCCATTGAGTGCATTTTCACCCGATCAGGTTATGGCACATAGAGTACCCTCTCCTAGTTATACACATTGCACAAATGCAAGAGGCATATTCGAAAAATTGTCATTTGGACATCTCCAGAAATTGTGCAATTTTGGCAACAAATCGAGAGGGAATTGCCAATGGTGGTGTGCCACCCATTGCCCAATACCGCAATTGTGGGGATAAAGGATGTCTGGGAGGGTTCAACTAGTTCAACAAATCTAGTAGGGATTATTTATTTTATTTATTTATTTATTACACTTATAAAGCGCACTGTCGCCTCGAGAGGCATCCTGGCGCTGGCCGCATCGAGAAAGCAAAAGAGGGCGGCTAGTAGCAGGCTGAGAATTAGGGAGGGAGGGGGAAAAGCCAGGTTTTTAGCTGCCTTCTGAAGGCAAGAAGGCAGTTAATCTGCCTGAGTTCAATGGGCAGGGAGTTCCAGAGCTTGGCCGCAGCCACACTAAACGATCTGCCTCCCGCTCTGGATCTTTTAAACCTCGGTACGGTTACCACCCTGGCCGAGGAGGAGCGCAGGTTGCAGGCCGGCACATACCACGAAAACATCCTTTGCTGACATGGACATGGTAGACATGCAGATGGTATTCTTAATAGCCAAGCGGGCTATTGCAAGGTGTGTAGAAGATCCCTCCACTGCCACCCCAACACCCCCATACTTCGTGAATAGCGTAGGTGTATGGATAATTGGGCATCTGCAAAGAAAACTGAATATAACCTGCATGGATATACAAAGAAGTACCTGAGAATTTGGGGCCGTTGGCTCCAGGGAGTGGATCTTAATGAACAAAGTTTAAGAACGTGAACGTTGCACATAAGTCAACCACTGACATTCAGTTACAGACTCAGTTGGGTAGGGGCAGGAGATAGGAAGAATTCAATGGGCTGAGCTTCATGAACACCATTTTACTTTTTACTGCTTGTCTGGTTGTAAGTATAATAGCTGCATTGTTTATAGAAAACATAAAAACAATAGTTATTAAAAACAATTATGGTTCAAGGGGTTAACCCTGTCATGCTTGCATGGGTCAATTGGTGCTTGATGTTACTTTAACTGCTCGTGATATTTTGGTAAATATACATTAAAGAACACCAGGTTATGTTTTTAGCATGGCGACAAGAATGTCTGGGGAGACGCCCGTTAGTGACTCCAAAGCAAGGGGTGAGAATTGTGCACTCTGGCGCCTTTCAAACTATACACATTAAACGTTTTACTCCAGCAAAGGAATGGAGTAACAACCCTTCCAAGGGAGTAAATGGAATGAATCAGCCCCAACTAGGTAGTAGTGTAGGAAAACAGGTTACTCCATGGGGAAAATATTTCCATATGGAGGAAAAAAGAAAGACGTGCACGTGCACACCAGCCTGCATTTCTAAAGTATGTGCTGATGCAATTTGTACAATTAGGTGCTATTAAAATTTCAAGTCATACCATTTTCGGATAATATTCCCAGTTGTATGGCACTAGTGCAGCTTTTCAGGTGTACTACTAGGACTGTTTTGTAAATTGCAAACAAATGTATAAGATAAGGTCAAGCTGGGGTGTAAATCTCTGCACATACATTAACAATTTATTGTGCATTGGTCCCAGTGTAAGTTGCCAATGGCCCACACCATACAGAATGGTGACTGTTTTGAATGAGGATAATTATTCATAAAATCTATTCGTAGAACATTCTCTTATGGGGGATGGATAACCACTTGTATTTGATAATGCAAGTGCATGGACTGACTGCCTTCAAACACATAATGAAAAAGGCTTCTGTGAGTCTAAGATCATTTACCTATGAATTGTAAGTCTCCTCGTTTCCAAAGATCATTGTGTGCCCTTCTTTACATTCTAGATCCTGTCTTTCATATTACGGTCTCATGCTGAAAACTGACCTGGTGTAATGATTGTTGGAGCTCCAGGCAGGTTATCATTTGGGTGCATGCACTTTCCTAGTAGCAAGGTCATTTTAAGGTCATTTGCTGCCCTCTTGGGTGGGGTCTATCAGGCAGTTGTCTCTAGTGACATTAAGTCACATCTGACCAGATCGAGGGGACCGTATAGAGAAGGGGTTAGTTCAAAATAATGTGCTTTCTGGCTGACAGGGCCATTGAAATCCTTAGTGAGCAGCAGCCTTTTTATATCTATTAAAAGATGCATTTGAAGATGTACTTGTTTACTTCATCACTTATTATGGTACAGTCATCAGAGTTATTGCTGCCCAGTCCCTTCTTACGAAAATAATATATATGGTCAGGCTCCCCAAAATGAAATATCTTCTCACAAATACTGTTTGAAATGTTAAATATTGTGAGTGAGCAAGCTAGAACATTGCGTTGGTGCCTGTGGGCATTTTCTCATTCAGAAGTACATTTAATTAATTATAAAAATGCGTATTCCGAATCATTGGGAGTGTGCCCACCATCTGAAGAGAGATCAGACGCGGCTGGTGGGGATGGAGAGAGAATCTTGGCGGTTAGAATCTTGAAAGGAAAGTCCAAACTGAAGTGTGGACCCACTAGGGCAGTAACCCTCTTCAAAGTTTAAAACAAAATGCTTTGAAGGGAATGATAAAAAACAGTTGCTCCAGCATATGGAGCCATCTAGTGGTATTATGCATGTTTTTTGCCTCATCATTAATGAATGGGCTGGCTTGCATTTAAATCTATCAATAATAAATGATGCAATATGAGCACAGGACCCTCAGATAGCCCAGAGGGAGCAAAGGCAACTCTGCCCTCCTCTTTCTCACATGCCAGCAGAACTCTTAAGACTGCCACGCCCATACACCAGCAACTCTTCCAGCGTAGGCTTTTAATTTGCTTTTTTGTGATGTAGTCCTGATTTTATAAAGGGCTAAACAGAACTACAAGTACCAGAATGCAAAGAAAAATGTGACTGGACGAGCGGCTCACACATGAAACTGGGAAGGTGAGAGGCCTGGTGTGTGGATCAGCTGTGGGGATAGCTGGCCTGTTTGTAGGTCACTATTCACAGCTCTCGAAGAATATTGTGATGTTTTTTTCTCTCTGTGAAGGACTGGACTTACAAGCTTTCTAATGCCTCACTTGCTGACAGTTCCAGTATCTCAGCCGATAATCACCTTTGGCTTGGATGGGGATCGTCATGTTTTGGGGGACACCGTGATGATTCAGTGCGAGTCCAAGAGAGGTTCACTCCCTATTGTCTATCAGGTCTACCATCAACAGAGAAAAGCGGGAACGGTTTCCACTCACCAGAAGGAACCTGGAAGCTTAGCAGTGACGCTGGCCTCAGCAGAAGATTCTGGAGCGTATGCGCGTGATGCCTTCAATGATGTGTCGAGTGACGTCCGCAGGAGTGCAGAGCTGTTCCTTACAGTTGTAGGTAAGATGCCTTCTGTGGGTTGGTCGCGTGGCAGTGTGCGTGACCTGCACAGCACACACATGTGACGGAACCAGGCAACGTTGTACTAACAAAGCAGGTCAGCCTAACTTTATTTTACATAAAAAGATTATGGAATCGAGGTCACAATCCGTCTGTAGCCACTGCACAGTTAACTCTATTAGAAAACAAGGAAGTATGTCACTCAGTGCGGAATGATATCTCCCAAAGGATGAGACGTCTAATATAGTAATACAAATAAATGCACTTCTGCTACTACAACTACCACTACTTCTACTACTACCACTCCTACTACTCTTGCTGCGTCTACTGCTGCTATTACTACTACTGCTAATAATAATAATAATGAATTATTGACAAGAATTTAATTCTAATAATAATGACTATAGCAATATCTTAAAGAAGAAGATGAAGAGCAATGTAACTACTGTCACTACTACTAGAAACAACGCTAATGGTAGCACTACTTCTGTCTATAACTATGACCACTGCTTGTAGTACTACTACTACTATATCTGCTACTACTAATAATAGTAACAAACTCAATAATATTATGGTAGTATTATTAGTAAAACATGTCTTTTATTTTCGCTGTACCCTTTAATTAACAACGAAATAGGGTGAATGCATAGTATGAATTGTGCTAGTATTATTGATTACATTTAATCTTGCATAATTTATGGGGGGTGTCTGGAGAAGTAAAATATTAGAAGAGCCACTATCTACAACTGTCACCTATAGGAGGCGGTCTGAGAAATCAGAGACTTCAGAAACCAGGGATCCATACAGGGCACTATGGTACAACCTATCAAATATTCTGTGAATGCCTAGAGCACGAGCAACTCAAATCAGTGTGGTTTCTTCAGGTATTTTAAATAAACTTTCTTTACGTCCCATCACTAATCGTCAGGCATTACAGCAGTGTCTCTGTCCATCAGCGAAGTGTAGTACTCTGTGTCTGATTCACTGAGTCAACTCAGCCGAAGGTGCTAAAAGAACTTCCAAATGTCTGTTGCCTAAATCCTCCCTCAATATTACTTTAGAAGTGTGGAAATTATCCTCCATTTTACATCACAAAAAGCGAGAATGCAGAATGTTTGCCAAATCCCGACTCATAGTTGAGTAGGATTTTTCATCTAAAATGTACTTTCTCCATGCCTAACGTTTGCTGGTACAAAAGAAGGTAAAACGCGTTTTAAGTAAGTAAAATGTTAGCAGTGGTCTCATCAACTTTGTGCTGTACTTCTTAAGATATATCTAAAACTACAAATCGCATAAACATAATTTTTAGAAATATCAATTGATTCCTTAAAATATTTTATATATCCCAACAATGTGTACCTTATACTGCGATTCTTTACTGTTGTTTGATTCACATTCTGTAGCCTTGATATTCAGGGAATTCCCTCTCCACTGGGCCCCAAACACAAATCCGTCAACACTGCATGGGGTGTGTGTGAGAAGTTAGCCTGGCATATGATGTCCACTATTCTAGTGGGCACCTTGCACCAGTCTAAACGACCCTTATTGATGGTGGTTGTAAAGTCAACCTTATAGACCAGCTATCCTAGTGGTAGCATGGACCAGCAGTTTTAGGCTAAAACTTCAGAGAGCATGTGAAGCCAGCTGTTTTACCATATATAATCCCTTGAATACCAAATGAAAGGACACCACACAAGGTATATATCAAATATATATGTATTTATTTCTAACACAACCCCTCTGGACTCTATATGAGGTCAGAGATCGAAGTATATCACAAGTTACTCAATTAGCATACTATAAGTTGCCCAAATACAGTTCTGCCCTAGGGGCTTCATAAACCATATACTAAGTAAGTGGTATAAGAATCACTTCAGGAATAGTGAATAGGCCTAGGGCCTAGGGAATCACTGGAACTACACTAGACAACTAAAGGTTAGAAAGTAGGAGACCCATGGGAGACGCGTGCAGTTACCATAGAGTTATAATGGGAACGTAAAAGTTACAAAGTAGTTGATTCAGAACACTTCCGGATGGACTACGGTAAAACTCTTTTAAACTAGGACACTTGGATAGTCAACACCCACAGTAGCATCAGAGTACTTGAGTTACCTCACCCAGGGAAGCCGGGTACATAGGTGTCTTTTCGTGTCTGGTTTAGTCGCTGTTTCCTATGGAGAGCTGCAAAGAAGTGCTGCAGGCGACCAGAAGAAAAGTTGCCGGGTGGATCCAAGGGTGGATCGGAGTTGCGAAGAACCTGAAAGCTGAGGGGACAGAGTCTGGGTCACTAGCCACTAGCCAGGACTGACGGGGGGAGGGGTAGTATTCCAAAGTGTTTGACACCTTACACAACATGTTTCGATAAAGCCAAACCAAAGTTAGCATTAACCGCGAGGATTATAATGCACTTAAGAGTATATGGTATGGCTATATCATAGAACAGCTATAAGGTCATGGTTCCGAAAGCTGCAGAAGGCCTCAGCTCATGCTAGAGCACCCTCTCACATAAAACCAAGCACTCTGCCTCCAGGATTGTTAAGACCTGCCATAGGAGTGACTTATAGGTTACTATGTGTCTATATATAAGGTAGATATAGATATACTATATCTAAGTAAGGGGTGATTACACCACCTTACCCAAGCTGAGTGATCAGCCTGTGGTGTCAGTTTGGATGGCCAGCCAGGGGTGGCATAATACATGCTGCAGCCCCTGGTAGGCCTTGGAGGCACCTATGCCCTGGGTACCTAGGGTACACTATACAGGGGCTCACAAAGGTGACCCAATTAGGTGTGTACCTAAAGTACATGGTATCCATTTAGAGAGAGAACAGCTGGGCTGTGGGTCTAATTAGCAGGCCCACAGCCACACTAAAGTCAAAAACCAGAAAATCACAGCAAAAAGTTGGGGTGACCATAGGAAGCAGACCCTACTCTCCTACAGTGTGCTCCCTGCCATGTGTAATACATTAGAGCAAAGGAGACTATCTTGCTCATGTCATTTGGACAAATGGTTGTGACTAAGTGCACACATCATTACAAATTACCCTTCAAGCATCCTTTGTCTCCGCAGTGCCTGTATCTGGAGCCACGCTGAATATTGATAAGACAAGTCCTGAAGTCCCAGTTGGTGAAAGTCTAACATTTGCCTGTTCACTGGAGTCTGGATCTTCACCAGAATACAGCTGGTTTCATGATTAGAAAGCCGTGGATATGTCTTCTGGAATGTATCTGCTTCCTGCTCCGGGGAATTCACTTCGTATCGATTCGGTTCTACCAGAACATGGAGGCAATTACCAATGTCATGCAACAAATCTTCTTAATCAGAACAAGAAATTTAACTCCACAAGCAACATCATCACTGTCAGCGTAGTAGGTAAAGTATGCAGAAAGATTTGGTATTTGTATATCTTTATCTGTATAATAATTGTCTGTGTATAACCTTAGTTTACTCACACTACTACTACACAGATTGATAAAAAAAAGTTGCCATTGACTTTCAGAATCTCTCTGGATAGGTGATGCTTTGTTTTTTTTTATCATCTTCTGTTAGTACTATCACCTCCAATGAGGTCAGAATAAACAGAAGTTGTAACATTTTTCTATTGATTTCACATACAGTTATAACGTATATGGCTAGCCTATAAAGAATATGAACATAGTTACTCAGACATTCTTCTCCCTGTTAGAAATGGGGTCTCTGGTTGGCTAGGGTATTCACCTACCACTCTAGTCAGGGTAAGGGAGTTACACACCCAAGATATCTGTGATCTTCCACTTGGTAGCTTGGCGGAGCCGTCAGGCTTATCCCAGAGGTAATGTATAAAGCATTTGCGCAACACACCCACACACCAGTGACACACAGCACACACCAATAAAAGAGACTCCACATAATGTTATATAAAAAATATCTCAGATATCTCCTTTATTATACATAAAAACACATAGACAACTATCACATAAATTCCTTTTGCCAACTAGGCAATTGTCATAATATCACATAGATCAGAAATCACTTTGCCAAGCAGGCAGTTGTCCGAACAAGACCTAGATCAGAAATCCCTTTACCCTAGGACAATTGTCATAACATATGTAGTGCACTGAAGCAAATACCTATCGGTCGCACATATAAAATAGAATTTATCATGAGCCAAAACTATTACTGGAAATAGCAGGCAGTTCCTGCACCTGACCTTTAAGGCATGACCATAACCACGTTTATAGTTTGCATTTCTCATTAATTGCTCCTGCTATCGGGGCTCATGTTCTACTGGGTTCCGCAGAAGCAGCCAAAGGGTATCAATTGCAACAAGCTATGCATTGTCAGGAAGGAAGTTGCTAAGATCCCCACTGTGGAATTAAAACCTTGGTGCCACTCGCCCCCGAGCACACCGTTCTGGTGTGCAGGCATCAGCTGGAGGATTTGGGCCGCTGTACCAAACAGAGAAATGCGGCTGGAACACAATGCCCCCAACTGAGCACCATAACCGTACTTGGAAGCCTCCTTGGCACTAGGCGTCACTTCTCCCAGCGGTTGTGTGGCCGGTCAGCTGGTGTGGGGATGGGGATGGGGCTCCTGCTCCAGACCTGGGGGGAATGCCTTGCTCCGGCTTTCCTCGCGATGCACACCTCCTCCACTTGGCATGTGGGACAACAGCGGAGTTCCTCCACTTCTTTTTCCCAAGTGGGAGGCAGATGATTGGAGCCTGCGAGGCTATGATTCCTTCACAGTGTTGATTTGGTTGACAGGCAATGGTGGGAGTTGGAGATCCAGGCTCACGATCTTCTGTTTTCCAGCCAGGCTCAGACTCACAGCTGGCCCCGCTCTCCAGGGTGCGGATTCAGCTGGTGTCACCTCCCACAGGGAAGCTGCAGTCGCTATAGCAATGCAACTCGGGGGCTTTGGTTAGCACATGCTCAGCACAGGGGCTGGTTGACTGTCTCGAGCATTCGGAGGGCCAGCCTGCCTGGATACTGCCACACACTCGCCGCTCTGCATACAGGCCCCACCACGCTCAGCAGGGGAAATCACTGGCTGCAATAAGAACACCCATAAAGCGCTCAACACACACTTGCTGAATAGCAGGGGTGAAGGACACAGTGCTCACTGTGAGAAGGTGGCCTGGTATATGCTGTCCACTAATTAAAGTGGGCACCCTGCACCAGTCCACATGACCCTTATGATATATGAGGTCAAAGATAACCTTAATGAAAGCTATCCTAATGGTAGCTATGGAGAGCAGTCTTCAGGCTTAATCTTGAAGGAATGTAAATCACCTTATTTTACCAGAATATCACCTCCTGAATGACTAAATGGAGGAGAACCACACAGTAGTTATATAACAAGCATTTGCAATGCAATCAGTCTCGCCTTTAGGGCCTTATAAGTATTTAGCATGCAGCATATTATACTGGGCGCTGTAATATCTACTGTTGTTTAAAATGGAGACTTCTACCCTAATAGGCACATTACTATAATATACAATATTTATGATAATATTTACATAATTGTTGCTGCTGCTCTGTTAAAGTGGAAGTAACCTAGTTAAACACATCACCACTTAAGGCCCTTATTTTCAAGTTTATGCAAGCAGCCGACATTTGTATCAAGTTAGTTTCAAATGCAGTAGCTCTTGAATGATTTTTCTTTATCTTTGCACACAATACTAAAACAATCAAACCAAATAGTGGAGCTTTTGTTTTTTGGCCAGCAAACAGGCTTACAGCCAAGTCCAACATAACAGGATGGCACATGCTTAATTTTTTTCTGGGTTGTGTGCCAAATAATTAAGAAAATGTTGCTGCACAGGATTGTGTTTCAAATCTTTTGATATGTAAGAAATATGAGTATACAAAGTTCAAACAAACATGGCACAATATAGGCCTGCTCCAATGATCAAGACAGAAGCCACTGGGGCCAGTAACCGGGCTGCGCTGCAGGCACAACCCCTTTGCGCCACCGTCGCCTCACTTTTAACATGGGAAAAAGTGACGCACCGGTGGTGCAAGGGGCTTATAAATAAGCCCCCTATTTTTTCTGCACTATATTGACCCTTTTTTGGGCAAGTGGAGAGGACTGTGCAGCATAAAAACACCACTCTCTGTTTTATTTAACTCTTGAACTGGACGACCGCAAAGTAAATTGCATGACACGGACCGGACAAAGGATATTTTTGAGTTACAGGATTAGATCATGAAGCAGGACACACATTTCAAATAGTGGGCTGTTGAAAAGAGATAATACAACATTAGTTTCCGTGAAAATATTTCCCAAAAATATCGAAAAACATTTGAACATTTTATTTTTCACCCAGGTGTTTTGACTTCACAGTGGTGCATTTTTACGTGGATCAAGGGAGGGAAGCTAGCTGTCGATTGGCCCTGCAAGTCTCAGTTTGCTGACTTTCTTGGAGATGTCTGTCTTATGCTGGCAAATGAACCTGCTTTGAGCTTTCGCTTCAAAGCAAAAAAGTGGTTGCTATTGAGCTAAAGTGTGCATGTGTACAGTTTTTAACGAGATTCTTCCAGCCATAGACAGAGTGACTCTAAGAAGAGGTGAAAACACAACAAAAGCCTCATTAACAAGTAAATGGTCAAAAGACCTGTGAAGTACTCGGGTGTGGGGCTGCAATAAGACGGTCGCCAGCCCGGGAAGCTGTCTCCGCTCGGCAGGCCAGTGACACCTCGGTATTGGCGTGCTTTAGAAACTTTTTACTTACTATATTCCCATAAAAACCCAAAGGTTACTGGAACATTATAGTTAGGCTTAGATTTCACTTGTACGAAACCAACAAAATTCAGCAGTTATAGTTACCTGAGCCAACTATAACTTATGCCCTTCATAATGCAGTCCTTATGACCTCACATAATACATCACTTGAGACATGGTTAGTGACATCATCGATGAAATTTCAAATTACATTACTGATGACATCATCCAGTGATTCTAAAGGTTTATGAGTATTAAACCTATATACTAAGGTACCCCACAAGTTAAATTAGTATACTTTGTGTACTACTAATGAGTGATCCTATTTTTAGCAAATATTATCTGTGTGACTGTGTGTGAGTGGATGTGTGAGTGACTGGCTGGGTAAGAGACTATATGGGTGAATAAATGCGTGTGTGAGAAGCTGTATAGGTGAGTACATGGGTGTGTGAGTAGTTGTATAGGTCTGTGAATAAGCATGGGAGTAGCTGTATGTGTTAGTGAGTGGCTGTATGGGTGGGTGAGTGGGTATGTGAATGGCGTTATTCGGGAATTAGTGGGTGTGTAAATAGCTGTTTGAGTGGATAAGAGGGTTTTTGAGTAGCTATATGTGTGAGTGAGAGGCTTTGTGAGTAGCTGTATTGGTAAGTGGGTGTGTGAGTGACAGTATGGGTGGGTAAGTGGCTGTTTGACTTGCTGTTTGGTTAATTGAGTGTGTGTGTGTGGGTGGCTGTATTGAAGACTAAGTGTCTGGATGTATGGGTGAGGGAGTAGAGGTGTAAGTGCTTGTGTGGCTGTGTGAATGGATATGTAAGTGGTTGTGTGAGTGTCTCTTCTGAGATGCTGTATGGGTGAGTGACTTGGTGTGTGAGTAGGTCTATAGGTGTGTGAGTGGTTGCATGGGTGAGTGAGTGGGTGTATGAGTGGTTGCATGGGTATGTAAGTGGTTGTGTGGGTGAGTCAGTGGGCGTGTGAGTGGTTCTGTGGATGCTGTCATCAGTGATATCATCAGTGATGTCAGTGACCATGTCAAGAGTGATGTAATATTTAAGGTAATAAGTAGTGCATTGTGGGGGCATACGTTATAGTTAGCTCAGGTAACTATAACTCTTGAAATTCACTGGTTTTCTAAGAGTGAAATTTGAGCCTAACTATAACGTTCTGGTAACCTTTGATGTTTTCAGTGAATTTCTAAGGTATTTTTAATTCTATTTCCTAACTGTAACTTTTGGGTTTTTTCAGTGAATTTCTATTGTTTTTCAATATAATTTCCTAACTATAATGTCCCTACAATCTGTGGCTTTTTTTGTGAATGTGTACTTTAAAAAAAAGGTATTTCCTAATTGTAACTTGTAGCCTTTGACAGTGAGTGGGTATGTGAGTGGTTGTATGGGTCTTTGGGTGGGTGTGAGAGTGTCTGTGTGGGTCTGTGACTAGGTGAGTGAGTTTCCGTATGGGTTTGTGAGTGGATGTGTGTCTGTTTGGGTCTGTAAGAGGGTGCATGAGTGTCTGAGTGGATCGGTGAATGTATGCATAGGTATCTGAATGAATCTGTGAGTGGATGAGTGAGTGTCTGACTAAGTGTGTGAAAGAGTGCATGGATGTTTCCAGGGGTGGGTGAGTGACTGCATGATTGTGTGTGAAGAGTAGATGTGTGAGCATCTGAGTGGGTCTTGGAGTAGGTGCATAAGTGTATCATTGGGTGTGTGAGTGAGTGTCTGAGTGGGTCTGTGAATGGATGCCTAAGTGCCAAACTGTGAGTCTGAATAGGTATATGAATGTCTGGGTGGGTCTGTGAGTGTGTGTGAGAGTGTCTGAGTGGATTTGAGAGTGCTTGAATGAGTGTGTAAATCAGTCAATAAGTGAGTTCATGAGTTTCTGAATGAGTCTGTGAGTAGGTGCGTGAGTCCAAGTGGGTCTGTTAGTGGGTGTGTGCGTCTCTGAGTTGGTCTGTGAGTATTGTTTGAATCTCGGCGTGGGTCGGTTAGTGGGTGTACATTTCTAAGTGGGTCTGTGAGTGGGTGCATGAGTATCTGACTGGGTCTATGAGTGCGTGTGAGTGTCTGAGTGGGTCTGTGAATGGGTGTGTAAGTGGATATATCTGTGTCTTAGTGGGTCTGTCAGTAGGTGTGTGAGTGCCTGAATGTGTGAGTGGGTGTCTAAATATCTGTGTGGGTATCTTGCTTTCTCTTCAGAACACCTGATCAAGACATCAAAACACCAGGATACAACATGAACACTATTCAAAATAAGAGTCTGCAAACTTAAGTGTACTAAAATAACATGTAAATAAAGCTCCACACTCATTTGCCAAGTAAAAAGAAATATTTATTACAGTAATTTCCCATATATTAAATAGCAATAATACATATGTGAAACAAAGGCATATAGTAAATGTATATACACAAGTATGAATACATAGAAAGATAAAGGTCTATCAGGGTGCTCATTCAGTGAAATATGTGCTCCTTTCTTCTGCGTTGCCTTCGTGGGGGTGATAGGGGGAGATGGTGGCTGTTGTGGGTTGATAGTGGTGGTCGTCTTAGTCTGGCTCTCAGCCGTGAAATTACTACCTCCATGCTGTAGTTCTAGTCACAGGACTGTCCTGTCCAGTTTCTGGGGCTTAATTACAAGCCCCATGTGCCACCGGTGCATCACTGTTTTCTATATAAAAAGTGTCATACCAGCGGCTTAAGGGGCTTGTAAATCAGTCCCTCTCCTTATATATCTGTATAGATGCAACATTTCCTACGCATGTGTTTTGCAGGCGCATCTATTTTGACGTAACCGCAAGGCTGCGCCACCTAAGCTGCAGCTGTGTCACTTTTTTAAAAATGTCATAAATATCCATGCATCACTTTTACGCAGGAATTTATGATGAAACTCCTACCTTGCATATTTTAATACTTACATGACGCAGTCCATTCTGACACAGCTTCATCTTGACACAGCGGTAGGAAAAGTGACGTATCTGAACGGATATGTCAGCCTATAAATATTGAGTAATGTGTGCGGCGCAAATGCATCACAAATCTTGAAGTATTGGTGGTGCTAGCTCTTCATAAATATGGGCCTCTGTGTTTTTCAGCTCAATACAGATAACCACACTACCCTCTCATTTTGAGTTGTGGAACTTGTATTGATGGACAAATAATGCACCAAGGAAAAAGTAAAACCTATAGTACCAGTAATGCCATGTGCTAAACTACCACATTATATTACAGGGTTCCTCAAAATTAAGTCATTTGTAAGAGAATGTTCTTGATAAAAAAGTACTTTGGTAAAATGTCTTCAAATTTTCCAGGACAGGTTCTTAAGAAATGAAAGTTCCAACTGGCCCTTAGTATACCTGTGTAATATCAACATCTCTCTGTCCAAAGAAATCCACAGTCACAGGAGGGAGTCACTCATGAACACACAAGAGAAAGGCGTTATATGCCATGAGTTTTCTTCATCCTGGCATCCAAATACTATTCCAGAGATTGCTCTGTAATCTCTAGCTACAGAAATGATAGTACACAGGCGCAAGAAAGCTTTACCAGCAGAATTTGGAACCCGGCATCCTTGGCATTCAGCATGCGGCCACCATCATTAGCCCTTGGAACAATCTTCTGATGCCAAATAGGCAGGGAATTGCCTCCACGCCAGACTTTAAATAGAAAAAATTAAGTTCTTGTATTGCCTTACCAGAGTAGGGGAGGGAATCAGTGCTGTGAATGGAGTTAATGGACATTGTTAGGATAGGGTTAAAGATGGTGACTAATTATCTAGTCTTATATTCTCATTTCTGAAGCTTGAGCAAGAGGAGTTGCTTTTGAGAAATTGCATATAGAAGTGGTCCAATATAATATCCTGGAATAATTTAACGTCCTTGACAAACCCTACACAGCACTGCCCTATCCCCCATGCTGTGTTAAATTGTCTGCAATCAAGCACTGGTATGCCAACCACCCCTCAGCTTTATGGTACATTGTGTCCTGAAAAACAAAATGCAAAAAACAAAATGCAAAGTGCACTTCAAGACTGATAAGTCCTCTGCATACCACGGGACAACCTATAGTACCAAATTTACAGTCAGCCCTCATTCCCTTCTTTGTAATTTCCACCCCCCGGAGAACCAAGGCTTTTTTCACCCTGCCAAATTGTGCAGTTTCATGTTAAACCTTTAAATCGTCTAGAATTAGTTTCTTTGGGTTTCTGTAACTACCAACAATCCAAGTTACAGAATGTAAAGGGAGTTCTGGGCTGGATTCATACCTCCCTCCACACACACCAGAACAGGGTCATATACTCCTTCTACACTGTTCATAGTGTTGATCATGCTCCAGCCTGCAAGTACACAGAATGATTACCCATCACCTCTACCCTGCCCTGCAGCATGCATTAGGTAGCCAGACTGGGCATCCACAGAGACATCAGAGTGCACTATTCATTGGTGTCAAGGTGGTGAGACGTCTACAACTCCCTTACTAGGCTCCTCTACCCGTATTTGCATCATCCTCTGCTGTATCTCACTACTGTTGCATCTACATGGCTCTCACAATGTACCTCTGTACTGCCCTGCAGTGTGCGCTGGTGTCTCAGTTGTGACACCACAGTACTTTAAAAATGCTTGTGCACGTTGCATTCCAATACAACAATGAATCAAGCCCATCTGTGGATGGCAGTACACCGTACACCGTAGACCACAATGGGGTTGTAGCACTACTTCTCTTTGACCTGTCAGAAGCCTTTGGCACAGTTGACCATGATACTCTAATCCAAAGACTCTACAAAGCCCAAAAGCAGAGGTCCCTCAAGTCTCCACATCTCAGTCATGCTTTTAAACATCTACATGAAGTCATTAGTGGCAATCATCAATGAATTTCAACTCACATGCTATAACTATGCAGATGACACACATATACGCCTTAAACTGGAAAGCCCTAAAGACATTGGAAATTCACAAATCTTCAGTTGCCTCAGAGCCGTTGATCAGTGGATGAGATGGAGTCATCTCAAATTGAAGGGTTCCAAAATGGAAATACTCACATGTGGCGCTTAAAAAAATTATGAACCACTTTGCGCCTGGCATGATGATCTGAGACCACCTTCTAAAATATCTAAGTAAGTAAGAAACCTTGGTGTTATCATGAACTCGTTTTTTTTAAAACAGTTTTTTATAGCGCAAACTTGACTCGAAGGTATCGGGTATCAGAGCGCTTTACACGAGCACCAGTTGTGTTACATGAGGACACATTCATTTTTTTTGTTAGGCACTGGGAGATTAAGTGATTTGCCCAGAATCACAGGATGTTCAGCGTCATTGCCGAGACTCGAACCCGGTTCCCCAGATTTGAGGTTGACCACCCTAGCCATTAGGCGGACTCCTCTCCCCAGGTTATTAAATGAATGCCCAAGTGGACAAATTAGCAAGATCAAGCTTCATTACAATGAAAACTCTGCAACTCATCTTCCCCCACCTGGGATTTCCATACAAGATCCAAGCCACTGTCTTTCTTGTGCCGTCTAAACTTGGTTACGCCAATGGGCCCTACCAAGGACCATCTTTATCAACAATGAAAAGACTACAACGGACTCAGAACTCTGCTGCCAGGCTACTCCTATATGTAAAGCCACAAGCCCACATCTCTTTTTCCTTGAGGGCCCTACATTGGTTACTGGCTGCCAGAAGATCCACATTCAAGCTGCTTTGTATCATTCACAAAGCAATCCATGGAACAGGACCACTTTTCCTCAGGAATAAAATCACCTAATGCATTCAACAAAGAAATCTCGGGGGAGGAGCTACGCTAGCAACCAAGATGGCCGCATAAGCTCCCGGCTCCGCCGACCTCCGCCAGTTGCTCACAAGTCCTGACGATTATCCTGATTTCTCACCGGACTCCCGTGCAGCTGAGGTGTTCCTGACTCTAAAGGTGCAATCCCGGAATTTCTAGCTGCTTGAATAACGAAGATACGCCGTGTTCCATTCTCAGCCTAACCCAGAGTTGAAGCCGAGGCCTCGATTTCTAACCCAGACATCGGCCGCGGGACGTGGGTAGCGTCCGGTCTCCTGAAGTGGAGTGTTTCTTGTCCGTTTTGGATGGTGGATCGGTGGCAGTTTTATCTCGCAGCTACGGCGGCGTGACACATCTGTTGCTGTGGTCGGGGAGCCGCTGCCAGGAGGCCCTGTTGGGCTCCCGGGGTTGATGGGCTTGGTTCCTCGCTAGCGGCGACGGTGTTGAGATCGCGCTTTTGAGAGCGCCCACAGTTGTCATCGGATTTGCCTGTGCCTGGTGACCCAGAGTAGTCGACCTCCGGGGTTCAGAGACCTGCTTGGTCGCTTCGTGAGGGGCGATGGAGGGGGTGGAATGTATACCGTCGCTGCGTACTGTAATGGCCGCCATTGGGGAGCTCCATTCACAGGTCACCGCCATCATCCAGAGGATGGTCGTAACGGTCGATATCATCTGCCGGAGACCGGACTCCGACCCTTTGTTGGTTCTGGAACAAGCTGTTTTACCCACGGAGCAAGAAGCGTCTGAGACGGAGGACCCCGCGCTGAAGCCAGACTTGGTATCTTTTGTCGACCCCCGAACGACTGCTAGCAAGCCCCGGACTATCGAATCTACATTATGCCCTATGCCGATACCGCCCCAGATGAACATGGATGATCTTATATTTCAGAGCGAGTTCTCCTGTGACTGTAGGATTGTTACCTCACCCTTTTTCTCCTGGATGGTTCAAATACGCTCTAGCGATTTATCTTTGGTGGACAGCGGACATCGTTAGACTCTTAGACTTTATGTACTATTATCCTGGCCTCAATCCTTCCGTACTGACTTTGAACTTTCTCAACATTTTGTTACTTTCATTGGGATGGCGGATCGAGCGGACAGGGCTTGCATGAAAAATCGCAGTGGCCAGGGTTGACTTTGACTGGATGGGTTTGAACAATGACTTCATTTGATACGGGATTTGTAACCTATACTAGCGCGGGAGTTGGGTGGTTCTTACAAGCTCCCCCCCCCGTCTGATTTTAATCGTTGCATTGTATTATTCTGGATATGTGTATGGGTGGGTTGCTACTGGCGGGGGGTAAGGGAGACCGGGGGCCTGTTTGATATTTCCTCCTCCACACTGCTAGTGGGGATGGACAGTAGCCATTGCAGGGGTGCAGGGTGGGGGGATTGGGGAGGGGTTTATTATTTTGCCTTAGTTTAGTTCTATGGCCCTTTTTTTCTTTCCTTTTTTTTTTACGAGAGACGGGTAGTTTATCCTATATTGATTTTCTTATGTATCGGGGTGTCCGATTTGGTTTTCATTATCCTAACTATGGGTGGGTGAGCCATGCTGGCTGCTACTTTGCTGGATTGTTGATCGTACTTCTCCTTATTGATGTACCGAACTAGGTTGACATTGCATACTCCCTTGGATTGAATCTTCCACATTGACTTATTTGCTCACCTATCGCAATATTGTATTCTATGTATGACATCCGATATATGTAACTTTCTCTTGTTTTCTTCAATAAAACCCTTAAAAAAAAAAACCCCAAAAAAAACATAGACACCTCAGCTCCAGATTGGCACCTCACCTCAAAATCCCACAAGACAAGAAAAAAACATAGGTGACAAATCTTTCTCTGCTCAAGCAGACACCCTATGGAATTCATTACCCACAAACATAAGATCCACAGATAACTATCTTATCTTCAGAAGACTTCTCAAGAGTTTGCTCTTTCCTACATACCCACCATACTCAAACACAAATGTGCAGCATATCCCTGTGTATATACACATTGAATTTGTTTATGTGTGTATCTAGATATATACATTTCTTGATATAAATATGCATAATAGTATGTACCTATTTATCTATATATTAATTACTTTGCTCCTACTGTAAAACAAAAATATTGACCCTCTCCAATGCACTACCCTATATGTCACCTGATACCTCTAGCAATATATACTCTACCTCTATTCTCTTACTCATCCATAACCTCATTCTACTACTATGATCTTCAAGTTAACCCTTTCTAGGTTCTTCCCTCCTCTATCCCTCCTAGGATCACCCCAAACCTAATTTTAATACTATTATCTCCCAAACAACCCTTCTAACTTCGCCCCTCACCTATCCCTCCTTTGACTCATCCCAAAACTCATTTTACTACCATGATCTCTCTAATCCATTTCTAGAGATTCTTTCCTCCTCTATCTCTCCTTATACTCATCCCAAACCTCATCTTACTACTATGATCTCCCAATAAACACTTTCTAAACTCTTCGCTCTTCCATCCTCCCATTATCCTTTTCAATCTAACTAACAGACTCACATGTTCACCATTCAAATTAACTCAAATTTCACTATACTAAACCACCACTAATCCTTTTTGGGTTCTGGAATAGTGTGCTGCTCGGCAAAAAGCACTTCAAAGCATCATCAGGGGTAGTAAGTGCTATATAAATACAATTACAATTACCTCAACCTATGTTAGTGAATGGGTGGCCATCTTAGAATGTTTTATCACCAAGTTAACAAAAGCGATTACTAAATGGCCAATGCACATCTGCATTAATGCACATGCATGAGCGGCTCTCCTTTAATCCTTTTTGTTATAGATTAGCGTTACTTTACCATACCAATTTGCCCATAATGTTGTAAAGCACTATTTTAGTATAGCACAGGAAACACGCATTAGTTAAGCCAATAGGTCTGCAGCCAAATGGCTTACTGGTTTTAGCAAAGTTTTTCTTGTATATTATTATGACTTTAAAGCTCTGCAATAATGTTTTTTACTTTGACTACATAATGTGCAGCCTAATTCTACGTTTGTCACAACTTCTTAAAACAATTACAGAAATTCGTCCAGCATTACCAATGTCAGGTCCAGCTAAAATGCCCTGGCTTGTTGCAGCCTAATGCCCTGGGGTTCACTGTTTGAACAGTGTGCTGGCCCCAGAATGGATTGGTCAATCCACACAACATCCGATGGCCCATTCACAAATGGTACCTGTGGTGAAAGCACACAGACCATGGGCGTCAGAGAGCGGATATTGCATGCAGCGTACAATGCACATGATTGTGGTAGGCTGGTTTTCCTTCACAGTTTCTAGTAATGAATTCAATAACTGAGTTTCACTAGCAGTAATAGCTTTGATAAAAGGCTGACAGTCGTTACTGTGGGCATTGAGATGCCTTCATTTGCTTTGACTAATTCAACCTTGTATCTCTGATAAGGTCACTTGATAATTAAGAAACAAATATAATAGAGCTTCTAGATTTTTTCACAACATTTTTCTGAAGATTAACACAATGGCAGACCTTATATCCATGCTTCTTTGGAGTCATATTTCTAATGGACAAATTTGTTTCCAGTGCAAGTATCGAAGGATGCTTCAGTCTTAGCCGAATAAACTCAGCCACAGTATTTATGTCCTTGTGTCTTCTTCTCTTGTATCAGGACAGAGATACCCTTTGTTCTACAGCATTATCTGCATAGTCTCTTCTACTAGGTTTCACCAAAGGGTTTGGCTGAGCCACCACTCCATGAAGTTATCCAGCATTCTGCTTCATGTACAGCAAATTCGGTGCTGATAACGCAGTCTATAATTGCATCATGCTTTGGTTCTTATACAGCCAGCTCTTCAGCTTCTCCACCAGCGTCATCTCCTTTCTTTTTCTTTTTACCTGTCAATCAAACAAGAGCACCCGTTGTCAATCACACACAGTGATTTTCACTTTTCAGATACACATACACGGAAAAGTCACAGTTGGAGAGTCAACTACTGAATTTTAAATAGCATTGCAGATCTCCAAGATGCACCAGAAGCCCTATGCAAATGTAATTGTAAATGGTCTCCCAAAGTATGCCCAGTTGCCCATCAAGACCATCTGAATTGAGCAGCCAGGCTTACAGCGGGAGGCAAGACATCACATACATTCTCAAATAGTAACTATGGCATCACATGTTCAAAGTCATATGCACAGAACATCAAGTATGTCTTTATAATACCCTTTTTTGCTGTGGGTAATCTCTCCCGACCTTTTCTCCCAAGTCTTGGATGGTACTGGAATATTATTGTTTCTGGGGAGCATTAGCTGTGCCTAATGGTTATGCCTACTTGCTTCCATATGCATTGAGTCCAATGAACATTGGCAAATGGATCCATTATGTGTGAACATATTTTAATAAATATAGTTCATTATGAACATTCAAGAATAGTTTGGCAAAATGTATCAATATGAACACAAAAACACTTGTGGATGAAAGATTGATCATGATTACCTTCTGCATATGTTCCTGATTCCATTGACATTGAACACTGAGACAAGTGATTCACTGATTGCCATTTATATTAGAGATAAAGTACATGCAGCACAAAATAATAATATTGCAAGTTCCTGACAAGTTCCATAACCATATAGAGGAACGAGGCTGAACACAGAGTTCCTTTATACGGTTATGGAACTCCGAGGAGACTTGAAATATTCTTATCATGTATACCAGAGGGTACTTTATCCCATATAATACATGGTCACACCATCACCTCTCCCACAAACCATGAAAAACCTAGGTGCATAGCTCTTTCATATGAAATAACAAGCATGTTTGCAAACATGAAGCATTAAAATAAAATCTCTAGTGCAAAATTAAACATATCAAGAACCTGTTAGATATTTGTTATAAACAGTTATTAGAAACAGTTCAATACAAGCCAATTTTTAAAAACATCAAAAGCTTCAGTAGCTCCGAACGTGTAGAAACATGCAGAAAGATTCTAGTTTTTCTCTAAGGAGTGCAAAAAATAAAAATATAATCTCTTAGCTTGTCATTGTAAGCTATTATAATAGAGCAGAAGAAAGAAAAGCATCTGTTCTGTTTGTTGCTTTAAACAGTTGCGTTTATTAGGCTCTGTGATCTGACCTGTTGTTTACCTTGGCTGCTGGCTGTAGCAGAAGGCATTGTGACTTCAGAACCTAATTGTAATAACCTTATTATAGTTAAGCTCAGATGATTTTTCTGTATAATTAGCGACTTGGTGTTTCAGAAGTTGCCGATTATAAAGAAGTTATTGACTGCAGTCTAAGGAGGGATTACAGTATCCACCTATTGTATGAGTATTATCCTAATACTTGAAAAGCCAATCGTCAGCAGTAGCTCAAAGATCAAATAGTTACAGGACCATAATTAAGTATGGTGCCAGGAAGACCCTTTGGCGCAGTAAGTGAACAATTGTTTTCTGTATTTCTGGAATGGAACACACATATATGAGTAGAGAATAATGAGGGAATACCAATGTCTTTCTAATTCAAGTGTATGACAAGGGGGTATTCCTGCCTACCTAGAAGGCCAGTCTTGAACCGTTCACATGTATGTACTCCACTTGGGGTATATGATTAAGTTACTATGAAATCCATAACATATATAACCCAGAGTGATTGTGAAAAAATATCCACTTGACTCTAGCTTTGTAGTCACTACATATCCTGAGGGATTGACACCATAAATGAAATGTGTCAATTAATGAAAAAATGAGGCATTGTGTATTCAGCATGTTATGAGTTTAATTTCACATTACATGGGGACTGGAGTGCAAGAATAAGGACAAAACATATGGATGGCAGAACATTTTATTCACTTTTTCAGATTGAAGCTACATTTTTAATAATAACTTTGGCACATATTTTAGTGAAAGTGTGCCAGCGAACATTAAAATGGTATTTCTTGAATGTGAAAAATATGCATTTGTTATTCCAGTATCCACAGACTTGTATTTAGGAGCTGAAAAATACCAGTTTGGAGTCGTTAGTACATGCATGGACTGAATGCATGTTAATATGTGTGGCTTTTGTTTAGTTTTATAGTATGCCTTATTGAAAAATTAATCAGGAAATATAACCATATGAACAAGAACTAAGACACAGTACTTGAAAATGTAATGCAGGAAAAGTAGATACATTGTTATGAACAATCACAAAGTGATTATGATACTTATCAATTGAATATATTTGGTAATACAATGGATTGATAAAGCATAACTATGTAAAAGAATAATAAAGGCGGGATTAGAAAGGGAAAAAATGATATAACGTCTACTGATTTATGAGTTATTAATGCATAACACAATGTAAGCATTAAAGATTAGCAATATAACATCAGATTACCTTGCACGATGGTAAAAGTACAAAAAATAGAAACATTGGAGGAGGTTTTGAAACTTCTTCAGCAATATAAGTTGGTTTTTTACTTTGAGAGTTAGAGGTATTGAGAAAAGATGTTAAAGGTGACCTTAAACGTTCTCTTTAAAAAACTAGAGCAATAGGCTTAACATCCAATTGATGATTAAAACATATTGCATACCACCCTGCTTTGTTGAAAGCCTTAGTATTATCTTTTCAATTTGAGTCAATTCGATGAAATGCAACGCAATGAAAAGATCTAGTATTGTATACAGGAATGGTAAGTTATCCCAGTCAAAGGAGATACTGCTCAGAAAGATATTCGGTATAGAGAAGGAACCAGTAGCCTTGAAAATAATATCGATTTGTTTCAAGTGACAAGAAAATGTGAATGTGAGGACAAATAAAAAAGATATGCTTCAAATCAAGTCAAAGAATCTTTATTCGGCCAACATAGGCCAATGAAGCCCATAAACAACAGTAAATACTAAAACCACCATCAGTGCGTTATGGTTAAATAGAACAAACCAGCATTCCCTATATAAGTTCCAGATTAAGAATATGTTAAACAGTCTAAAACCTTCGGTAAAAGTGATTAAACGGCATTAATTATAATGCACCAAGAATGCAAATGCTGAGTTATAAAAGAAACATGTAAAGCGCAAGTAGTTATGTGCAGAGCCATTAAATACAAATATCTATGACCCATGATTAAACCATATATAGTTCCTCTCAGCATAAAACAGAAGGGGGCAAATTAATCTCTAAAACAGCTTCTTCCTCTGTCTAAGTGCTCCAGTAAAGGTGATGGCAACTCCAAATCAGTTCAAGGGTGAAGTCAGCATTTGCAGGTATATTAGGATGGGCCTCACTTGTGCAAAATTGCAATTCTTTAGCAGTTGGAGAATATATATTTTTTTGCAAATAACAGTAAAAATCACAGAAGAAAATAAAATGTAGAATGTTTTGTTTTGAAAATATGATCACAGGGGCAGGGCTGTAGGGCACCTGGCTTTGCAAAAACTTGGGGACCGCTAAGCACCAATGAATAAATTTAAATCTAAATCTAGTTAGGAGGAAACAATGGTGGGTATTATTAACATAAGACCAATAGGGTTGCCCTTAGGGCCCTGCACTTAATATTATATATTGTCTAAGCATGGGCGTAAAATCCGTTCCGCTCGTGGATTTTTCGGCTTATTCGCAATCCGCAAACTCTCGCGAATTTGCCGGAAATTCGCAAATCCACACGAGGCTGATTTTTTGCTTGGTCGCACTTGCCAAATAGAATACTATACAATTTTGCGGCGCGCAGCGTTCACTTACCGTCATTCAGCGTTTGAAGAGTTGTTTTTCTCCATGTTTGCGTGTACTGCGCCATTTTGGATCTTGCTGCAGGATCCCGCGGGAGTTTGTCGACCACTATTACGTCATCGCGGCTTGCCACCTTGCACAGCGAGAGTTTGGCAACGCGAGTACGTCATAAAGGCCCGTGATCACGCATCGCGGGAGTAAACACTTGCGAACACGTAGATGCGGCGGGCAGCGACAATCTCGCAATTGCGAAATTGCAAAATTTGCAATTTCGCACAAGAAATCCACCAGCAGTCAGCATAAACCTTCTGAAAAAGATTTTTTATCAGAATAACTCCCCAGGTTGACATTTGCCTGCACTTTTTTTTGCAAGGAGTCCATTTTGGGGGGGGGGGGTGTGGTGGGAGGAAGGAAGTGCCCCACAGTCTCCAACTTCCTGTTCCTGTCCAGCAGGCTCCTCCCAGTGCTTTGTTCATGTCCTGGTCACTTTGATTTGGATCTTGACCTGGAAGGATTACTTTTTGTGGATGCTGCTGGATATTTGGATTTGAGGCCTTTTTGACTTTCTTTGGATCACTTTTGGATTAGAAATTTCACAAGTAAGTTTGTTTGGGGCATTACAGTTGCTGCAACTACAATTTTGGAACTTTTTCAGAACATTAAATAAAATATATTGTGCAGAAAAACGATTTTTGCAAAACTGAAAGCACTCAGCAGGTGAAAACGTTCAATCTTATCATTAGTAACCATTCCCTGTAGTGCTTCCTGAGGGGCCCCTCCACAGTTCAGTTGCCTACTTGCAACTATTCTATGACCCTGCTCTGACCCTCACAGCAGGCTCAGAGAATAGCTACAAGTATGCCACAAAGGTCCTGTAAAAAAAAATTACACTGCAACAGAAAGCAATTACAGATAAGCAAGCAGGTGCCAGACTGGAAGTTCAAATTCAGTGACACATTAATCAGCCCCTAATTCATTCATGTCAGTTGAGGCAGGGCAGGTGTGCTTTTCCACCCATAATCTACAGTGATGAACCAGAGGGTGGCATGGCAGAGCCAGAGGGTGGCATGGGTGAGCCAGAGGATGGCAGTGGTGAAACAGAGGGTGGCAGTGGTGAAACAGAGGGTGCTGTGATGAACCAGACGTAGAAACAACATGGTCGCGACCGTTGCTACCCGACAAGTAAGTTCGCATACTGGTAAAAAACCCTTGCGAAATGGCAGAAACACTTGCGAACACAAAAAAAAAAAGAATCCGCAAAATTCGCGAGAGTTCACGGATTGCGAATCCGTAAATACGCAATTTCGCGGATTGCCAATTCGCAAAATCCGCCCATGCTTAATATTGTCTTATTGTAGGCTTGGTAAATTCCTTATCTTACCTTGCTCCCACCCTCTTGCTTCCAATCACATTGAGGTGCATCCCATGACCAACATTGGGCTTGCAACGTAATGCTCCATTTCAGTAGTGATATAGGAGTTATAATCCATTATGGATAAGGTAAAGTATTTGTGCAGTATTGGCGGCCCTAGAAGCCTTATGAATTTTCATCCAAATCTTATCCCAACATTGAGTTGACCAATTAACGTGTAAATCATTTTCCCATTGAAGTTCAATGTTGGACTTTGTCGTTCAACTCAGTATGCACAATTTGAATATATATCAATGAGGCTCTAGAATGTAACTGTAACATAGAAATTAGTTTGTTTTCTTGGGGACAGGAAGTAGATTCATTTTGCAAGTGGAGCATATGTTCTTGAATTTTCTGGGTATAGTATATTTATGTGAACATTTGTGTGGAATATGGTAAATTGATAGGGTATTGGGGAAAGGAATAATTGCATTGTTAATGAAAAAGTGGCTTACCAAGGAGATGCCTTTTTGTTTCCAAGATTTCAAGCATAAGATTCTGTTATTTATGTTTAGATGTTTATAATACCATAGAGAATAATTGAGAAAATGTGTTTTATGTAGAGTATTACAGGAAAATAAGTTTTTAAAAGTGACTGAGGGTGTGCAATCGAAGGTATTAAACCTGTCATCCTAAGGGTGTCTTCCCCAAACCTTTTGCCTGCTTACCTCCAATTTTTGCTATATAATTTTGTTAGCCTTAGGACGCTGAGCACTTTACCACTGCTGATCATTGATAAAGTGCATGTGCTTCTCCCCAAAACATGGTGGCATTGGCGTATACCCAAATGGCATATGTAGCTTGCCCATACGTCCCTTGTAAAGTGGTATACCATATACCCAGGGCCTGTAATCGGAATGCTGCTAGTGGGCCTGCAGCACTGGTTGTTCCACCCACTCAAGAAGCCTTTCCAACCTGTCTCAGGCCTGCAATTGTAAGGCCTGAGTGTGCAGTTTACTGCCACTTCAAACTGGAATATAAAATCCCTTGCCAAGCCTAAAACTCCACTTTTATCAGACATACGTCACCCCTAAAGTAGGCCCTAGGTAGCCGTAAGGGCAGGGTGCAGTGTAACTTGAAGGTGGACATGTACTTTTAAGTTTTACATCTCCTGGTAGTGACAAATAGCTACATTTGTTTTTCACTACTGTGAGGCCTACTTCTCTTATAGACCAGCATTGGGAATTCCTTAAAACAATTTAAAGCTATAACACTTTATTAGAAAGGAGTAGCTGCATCATGTGTCATATCTGTGGGATGGTTATGATAAATACTCTTTACAGGTGAAGTCGGATTTAACATTACTGTTTTATAAATTCCACTTTAAGAAAATGGACATTCCTCTGCTCATACTGCTCTGTGTGGCTTGCAGCCTGTCTCCAATGCACCTCTGAGATAGGTGATAGCTACACTTTGTGCATTCCCTCTAGACAGTCACAAATACAGGAAGGGTGGGTGTGACAAAGAACTAATCTGCATTAATCTACATTCTGATAGCTGTTCTTGGGCAGGAAGAGGGAGGGGGAGCTGTCACTTATACCTAAATAAGAAGTGCCCTGTGTCCCACAAAAAGGGCTGATTCCCCCCACAGATATTCTGGGAGACAGGGCTGAGATGAAAGGGGACCTGTGCAATTTAAGAGCCTGATTTGAAGTCTCTCCCACATCAAAGGCACATTTGGGTATATGTATTTGGGCACTGACCCTACCAAGACAGTACACTACTGGACCTTTGAAGAACTCTACCAGGAGTAAAGACTGCTGTGCTAAAAGGATTGCCATGTTGCCTGACTGCTGCTCTGAAGGAACTGATTTCTGCTTATCTCTGCCCTGCTGAGGACAAGGACTGGACCCATCTCACTTGAGCCCAGAATTACTCCAAGTGACCACTTGGGGGGTTCAACAGGGTTGCATTCTTGCTCCTTTACTATTTCTTTTATACATAAATGGGATTTCCAAACACCCTGCTGAAGTAGGAAAGGATACCCCTGAATAGGTATGCAACCAATTTTTATTGTATTATATGCCGTGCTAATTGCCTACACTGCAAATGGTCAACAAATCCTACTAGATCATTTTCCCTCATGTATGGAGAACCTGGATCTCAGGGTTAATTATTCTAAGGGCCTTATTACGACTTTCCCGGGCCTCCAGCGGTGGCAGCACCGCACCGTCCGCTGGAGGACCGCCAAAGCCGTAGTGGGCCTGTCTGCCAGATTAGGAGTTTAATCTTGGTCGGGCAGGCGGTGCTGTGGCGGACTCACAGAGGTGAGCTGTTAGGCTCATAGGGGAGCCTAACATGTAGCCCGCCACCGTGACCGCGCCAGCAGTACATTCCTGCATGGTGTGGCATGCATGAGGCACTGTGCAGGAACAGGGGTGCAAATCCTGGGGGGGCAACATGTGGCCCCCAGCATGCACCCCCAGGACCAGCAGCGGCACAGGAACCCTGTGAGGGCCCCCTTTGTTGCCTCTCCACCACCCTTTTCATGGCAGGCTCGTCACAATGAAAGGGGGAACGGACAGGTAACTCATAATTTGCTCATCGGTGCCCCAGCACCACCACCAGCATATTGCAGCTCCAGTACCACTGAACAACCGCCTCAAGATCCTGGATTCCCGAAAGACACAGCTGTCCTGTGGCAGTTTGATAGCCCCATTTGTAATACTGTGAGTAGGCTCACAGTGTGGCGGTGGTCAGACCGCCACCACAAGTACAGCTGTGCTATGGACCCTTGTACTCGTAATAAGGCCCTAAGTCTTTTATTATGACACGCAGGCCTCATAGCACAAAATCAAAAGCCTTCTTCATGGGTAAATTAGCCTTGGAGAAAGTGAATGATGTTAACTATTTAGGGATACTCTTCAGCTCCTCCTTTTAATGGAACTCAATTTTAACAGCCAGATTACAATAATTTAAGAGAAATATTGTATTGTATTGTATATGACACTTATGAAGCGCGGCTATCACCCTACGGGTATCTTGGCGCTATACTACGTGAAACATCAGTCCGTGGAAGAGGCCAAAGGGGTTCCCAGGGAAGGCCCTCCTAGCGATCAGATTCCTGGGAACAGCCATGTTTTGATCCTTTTCCTGGACTGTAGAAGATCTTGGAACTGCCTGATATCCAAAGGAAGGCTGTTCCAAAGTTTGGCAGCGGCAGAGCTGAACGCCCTGCTTCCTGATTTGGCTTTGCGGATTTTCGGTGCTCTCGCCAGGCAGGCCGTGGAGGAGCGAAGGCACCTTGATGGAATATAGCACCCAAATTCTCCTGAAGAGGTTTAGGTCCAGCCCCATGCAGAGGCTTGAAAACCAAGCAGAGGGCTTTAAACTGGATCCTCTGCCTTATTGGTAACCAATGAATCTCAGCAAGAGTTAAGGAACCTGATGCACCCCGCGGTTTCGCCAGTGCTAATTTGGCCACGAAGGTTTGGACTCTTTGGAGATGATCTACCAAAACTTTTGGAGCCTCCAATAGTAGGGCATTACAATAGTCCACCCTGCTGAGAATGAGACTTTCAACAATCAACGCTCTTGCTGTCTTAAGCACCAGCGGAAGAATTTTCCTCAGAGCTCTAATCAAGGAAAAACAGTTCCCCACCGCCTGATTTACATGTGTTTCCAAGGTCAAATTAGCATCAAGCATAACTCCTGAATTCCGTACTACTTTGGCTGGGAGCAAAATCGGAGCAGCAGAAGAAGGCCAAAAATTATCAGGAAAAGGGGGAGGAACATTCCCCACTGTACAGTATAAGACCTCGGTCTTGTCTGAATTGAATTGAAGCGAGTTGACTCTTAGCCACTGAGCAGTATCACGCATACAATCATGAAACGTCTCTAGGGAAATAGACTGATTCCCCTCTAAGGAGAAGAAGAGCTGAGTGTTGTCAGCATAGTTCACCAGATTCACACCATGTGCCTTGCCTTTATGATTTCAATCAAGGGTCTCATATAAATATTAAAAAGAATAGGGCTGATAGCCGATCCCTGAGGAACACCATGGCGGACATTGGAGAATTTTGACTGAAACGGCAGAAGAGAAACCGATTGACCCCTATCAGAGAGATACGAGCGGAACCATTCCAATGCCGTCCCTGACACCCCTACCTCTTCTAGTCTGGTCAGCAAGATGTCATGGTTGACCGTGTCAAAAGCGGCAGACAGGTTGAGCAGAATAAGAATGCCAGGTTGTCCCGTCTGCCCACAATCAAAGGTTGTCTAAAACGGTCACCAAAGCAGTTTCCGTTCCGTGACCAGGACGAAAACCGAACTGGACATCATCCAACCTAGATTTAGATTCCAAAAACTGAGACAGGGTTCTGCTGACTAGACGTTTGATTATTTTAATCGGATATGGTAAGAGCGAAATTGGTCTATAGTTACCAGCACAGGTCAGGTCAAGTGTCACTTTTTTTAGGAGCGGAGTAACCACCGCCCGTTTCCAACATGCTGGTACTGATCCAGAAGTTAGAGAACTGTTACAAATCTGGCGCAGAATGGGAAAGAGCTCAGGACCCAGATCCTTCAAAATTTTGTGTGGAAGAGTGTCTAACGGTGTACCTGATGACACACCCAAAGCAGTTCTGTTAAAAATCTCCTCTGAGAAAGGCTCAAAATGGTTCAGAGAGGTCAGAGAATTTAACTCGATCTCCTTTATCATATATAGAGGCAATTTTTAGATACTGCCTGGGGATGGGCCAGAAAACCATTAAAGAAATGATTAATTTATACAAAAGTAAATGTATCTCTGCAGGGTCATACAGAGCAGGTTTATGGGGGTATGCACACATGACAATTCTTCAGCAGGCAGAAAATCGCTTTCTACCAAGATTACTCATGGTTCCCCTGGCACCGCTACTTTGATCTGCCATGAAGAACTAGGTCTTGTTTATCTGGAAGACAAGCGGAGTCTTGCATCGTTTTTTATTGTGGATCAAGACCTTTCTCTTTTTAGACTCTGTATGATACATTTTAAGGTTGCTTTTCCCCTACAATGTGCATGGTCACATGATTTACCCCCATGTCCGTGCGACCGGGTAATAAAACAAAGCACTTGTCACTTTACATTGTTCTGTCCATTATATGCAGATCATAGACGTATTTTTCTGAAGCCTGTCCTACGGAAATCCAAATTGAGAACTGACAGGGAAGGCCTGACGTTCCTACAGAATCTCCATACCATAGAAATATGTTATGCTGTACTCAACTTTATCAGAAGGGCATTAGCGATTAGAAGAAGATGAGATTATTCCCTTGTGATTAAAGGATCTGACCTTGTTCCGCACTAGCAATTCCTACGGTCCTTCTATGTCTTCTAGTTGTTTATATAGATAAGGTATTCTTTAACTGATTGAAGTGTGGACTTTGTTGCCACGTCATTTTCACACTATAAAAACCTTCTACGAGTTGATGCAATGATATGTTAACAATTCTTTAATACCCTGTAGAAAAAGTATTACATATTATTTACCTTTGAATTTTATTTGCTTTTTCTATTGATATAATGATATTTTAACAATTTTATATTTTACTTGTGTAGTTTAGTTTGTTGTATTATATTATATTTTTATTGTCTTATATGGCTTATGATTTTCTTTCTATCTTGGCAAGGGCTTTCTGGCTTCCCCCCTGTTCTGAAGTCTCAGGACTATCAAAGATTTCCTACAACCATTCAACAGCACTGGGACTCTGCCATCTGTTAGTCCTGCCCTGCCAGTTGGAGCCACTCCAGTCCTAAGCCCTTGAAAGATGATCTCTGCTGTCCAGAACCATCAAATCAACGCAGTGCTGACTTTGCAGAGTTTTTTTTTTAATGTATTCATTTATTATACTTCACACAAAAAAGACTGAAATTTATCCAGGCACTGCAAAATATATGATTGTGAGTGCACCACTGTAATAGAAGCAAGGAAAATTACCAGAAAAATATAGACTTTTAATGCTTTTTGAAAGGACAAAAATTGTTTCCTTCCGGATGTGCAGTTGAAGTGCATTACAGAGTTGAAGCCCAATCACAGTGGACCTCCACTCTTACGAGACTTACACTTATTCTGAAGGCAGTTAAGAGCAAGCAGCCATCTCATAGTATGAATTTGGCAGTAGCCTGTTTTTGCTTTACAAGGAGCTATATCTTGGATACATTTATGAACCAGAGTCATGATCATAAATGTTGACCTTGTTTTTGTTTTTTGTTTTTTTAAAGACCTTTATTAAACGTAATTACAGAGGAAATAGATACATACCAGGGCCTACAACCCATCGGGCCGGCCACCTCAGACTTATTCAACATCCAAACTGTTCACTAGTACACAGCCGTAAGGACTTTGCACAGTTTGAAATCAACGTATTATCCTTCGACGCAGACTCAGGATCCTATGGACATTGCCTCGATAGACTGCAGGGCTCGACGATGACAGACAGCGCTGCTCAACGACAATGCAGTGTCTGTATCGTAAAGGGGTTCATAGACGAAGCCTTCATCGACTGCGCAGATTGGTACCGAAAATTCGCCTCCATCCAGAGGATCGATGATGACGCAGTGCCTCCTTGACTCCCCCCAACGAGTATTTAATGTCAACGCTAACTCCATCCAAGGTACTCTGTCTGTGGCACCTGCGTGAGTCCTGTAGAAGGCCTGCCCTCCATCGTAGTCGGCCTGAACTTTGGATTTACCCTGGTCTAGCGCAGCCTCAAGTAACCCCTCAGCGTTACTGACATCTAAGCTACTTATGGTTTATTCTTTACATATTCATAAATCCGGTTCTACTTGTTTAGAATGGTTGCTGTCTAGCTTTTGTTTTACTTGTATATTAAAATTGTTTTCTATTGTCCTAAACCTGTGTGGAATCTTTTTGTTGTGTTTTCATTGTGTTACTGTGTGTGTTGCACAAATACTTTCCACTTTGCCTCTTTAGATAAGACTGACTGCCCTGTGCCAAGCTACCAGAGAGTGAACACAAGTTATATTTTAGTGTGTATCTAGCTTACCCTGACTAGAGTTGTAGTTCCTGCTTGGATAGGGTACATACCTCTGCCAACCAGAAACCTCAGTTCTAACAGAAGGATAGGTAATAAAAGCCATTTTGGTTGAGAACAACAGTAATTCCTCAAAGAAAAGGGTGAAATAAAGGCTTTTTCAATGAAGAGGCATACCAGATGAGGGGTGTCACTATCAATGTTGTCTAGGAGAAACGGCTGCATAACATTTTTGAAAATTAGGGACATGAACCCCACCATACTGTTTTAGTCTTTAAAGAGCCAATTTGAGGGTTTTATCATGCCATAGAAAATGGGTAATAATAGAATACATTTTGTTTAAAAGGTGAAATGGAATAAGCACTGGAATCAAAGAATTGAGGTACATCACTTGAGGAGACATCATCATTTTAATGGTATTCAACCTACCCCACCACAACAAGAATAGAGGATTCCATTTTAAACTGAAGGTTTCCAATTTCTGGATGATAGTGTCAAAATTGCCTTTAATAGTTGCGGAGATAGAATTGGTAAACCACAAGCCCAAATATTTCATCCTGGAATGACTCCAAGCAAAACCTTAAAGGCAGCGTTATTGCTAAATTTATTAGGCAAAGTTTCTCTGATTTATCTAAAGTCACTGTATAACCAGAAACAATTGCAAACTCCTGAATTCTGTTTGAAGAGCAGGGATTGATGAATCTAAATTGGAAAGATATAAAAGAATATCATCAGCACGTGCCAATAATTTTAATTGAGAATTCCTATATGGAAAACCATAAAGGTCTTTATTTTATCTTATAAAGTAAGAATAGATAAAAGCGTGGAAAGAGGAGCCCTAACCCACTTCCTCTATGCAACACAACCTAATCACAGGTTTTTCCATTTGCAAAAATAGTCACTTTGAAGGAGGAATAGAAAAGAGAAATATGATTTAATATATTTGGTCTCAAGCAAAACCATTTCAAGGATTCAAACATAAATTGCCAACCAACACGATCAAAAGCCTTTTCTGCATTTCGTGCAATAAAAACTAATTCATGAGATAATTATGAGGCTTTACTATTAACGTTAACAAAACATCTAGTATTATCTGTGGAAAATCTACCTTTTATAAATCCAACCTGTTCTGACTAAATAGATGAGGTAAAAGGGGTTCTAGACGGAGTACCCAGATTTTGGAAAATGGTATAATCCACATTAACCAGAGAAATATATTATGTGTGGTTTTGACCAACAAATGTTGAATAGGTCAAAGTAAAATAGCCAGACTAGTGGCCCTGACTAAGGATTTTGTCAGTCTTGTCAAAAGCTAAGTGACTCATAGGGCTCAAAAGGGCAGCTGAAAGATGTAGACTTGATTGGATGGTTGACAACTAATCGACTCTATGAACCTCCACTTTTGTTTTTAACTTGCCATTGGTCCCCTTATGATAAAGTGATTAGAAAGGGATTTGCCTTCAGGCAATTTTAACTTATAAGAGGATCTTATACAAATAACATCACAATGCTCCCACCAAGAGTGGGGTTGAGCCCACCTGCTGTGTTAGACTCACAGTGTGTTGGCTTTATGATGAAGCATGCCACATGGCTCAGTGTGGGTCAGAGTACTTTTTAGAAACCAATATCACCGATCTGCTTTTTAAATGGACATAGGGATATGTGGTACTGTACATACACTCAACATTAATTTCACATCCTTTGCGATAGAGCTACCAATCTACACATTGAGTCAAGAAGGCTCAGGATGTCAAATTTCTATAAAGGCCTAATACACATTGTTCATTTAAATGGAAAGTACCTGCAATCTTACAGTGACTGAAAGGATCAGGAACCAGCAAAACACTGATTGCAGTGAGAAGATGTGGAGGCCTTCATTTTGGGGCCTGAAACTGAGCAACGTCACTGGTGAAGGTTTTGAAGAACACCAGGGTCAAAATTAATTCTGATATTTCAATGACGTCTTGTAGCACAGCAGTGAGCCCCTCTAGTCAAGTCAAAATGTAATAGCATTTTGTAAACTGGGGACGCCACAAAAACGCTATCACTGACCTGGGTGCTGTGCTGGAGGAGGACCCACGGAGAAGCCTGCCCTCCAACCTTCGGGATACCGCTGTTTACCGCTGCAGCTCGCCACACCCGCTTTGCGGGTGCCGCTTCGCGGTTGACAGAAAGGGGCGCTGATGTTTGGGCGCTTTGAGTTCCAGGGAGCAGGACTTGACGACTACAAAGGGCGTGTGCTAGCAGGGACTCGAAAGACCAGGAGTCCCTGCGCTGCTCAGGTGTGCACGGCCGCGCCCCCAGCGAGACACGCCCCCCCGCCTGGCCAAGACCAAAAGGCGTGTGTTTGCTGTTTTCTTTGGGACGCCACAAAAACGCTATCACTGACCTGGGTGCTGTGCTGGAGGAGGACCCACGGAGAAGCCTGCCCTCCAACCCTCGGGATACCGCTGTTTACCGCTGCAGCTCGCCGCTTCGCGGTTGACAGAGAGGGGTGCTGCTGCTTTGGCGCTCTGAGTTCCAGGGAGCAGGACTTGACAACTACATAGGGCGTGTGCTAGCAGGGACTCGAAAGACCAGGAGTCCCTGCGCTGCTCAGGTGTGCACGGCCGCACCCCCAGCGAGACACGCCCCCCGCCTGGCCAAGATCAAAAGGCGTGTGTTTGCTGTTTTCTTTGGGACGCCACAAAAACGCTATCACTGACCTGGGTGCTGTGCTGGAGGAGGACCCACGGAGAAGCCTGCCCTCCAACCCTCGGGATACCGCTGTTTGCCGCTTCACGGTTGACAGAGAGGGGCGCTGCTGCTTGGGCGCTCTGAGTTCCAGGGAGCAGGACTTGACAACTACAAAGGGCGTGTGCTAGCAGGGACTCGAAAGACCAGGAGTCCCTGCGCTGCTCAGGTGTGCACGGCCGCGCCCCCAGCGAGACACGCCCCACCGCCTGCAACGCCCTCTACTTTACAGCTCGCCTAACGCTTAGCGGGACGCGAGCGGGACGCCGAGCGAAGCCCGGGCAAAGGGCGGGCAGTCTGTGGCAGTCAGGGGCTGTCAAAGGCTGGGCTGGGCCACCCCCCTGTCATCTGCTACCTTTTTGAGCTAAGTTAGTTGTCTTCTGGTTGGGGGTTTAGCTGCCTTAATGTCTACCCGTTCAGGGAAAGCGCTGAGGGGCGGGGGTGAGGGGGTTACAGGGTGCACTACGATAGGCACGATGGATAAATTCATCACTAGAGTAGCTGCTGTGATAGAAAAAGAGATTGTGATGACGGAGCGCCGCCTCTCACAAGATTTCTTTCCATCAAGACGCTCCTCGCTAGGAGCGGCTGCACAGGCACTGTCTCCTACTTTCACCCATCCTACCCCCCCTCTCCCTGTGATCATGTCTGAGCAGCCACGGCTTGCTGCAATAGGGGAAAGTATTGACAGGTTGGAAAGTCTGGTAGTGCAACCACCGCCCCCTAGTCCCTGCCCTGTAGTCCCGGGACTATGTTCTTTTGTGCTGCCAAGCCCCTCCATCAGCCAGGTCTGCCAGCTACCCACCCAAGCCCTGCCCCCGGCCTTGAACCGGGCGTGCTAGGCTCATGACTCCTTGGTTCGCATTAAAAGGAAGAGGGCTGCGATTACACGGAAGGCCAGTTTTACACCGCTTCATAAGCGCCCAAGGAAGCATGCGCCGAATGGTCCCGGTTCTACAAATAGCTGTGGTTCTGCCATGCAGACCTCTGTTTTGGTGGGAGGTAATGACCCTTTGGGAGCGGGGGTTGAAGCTGAGCAGTCCCACCCCACCGCTAGTGGCTTATCAGTAGTATCACAGGAGCTGCCTCCCCTAAAGCTTTTCGAGAACCTGGTTAAGTCCCTTTTGGTCCCGCTCGTTGAGCAAGTTAGGGGTTTGGGGGAAAGGCTAGATAGGTTTGAGCAGACCACCCTAGACAACTTTTTCTCCACAAAAACCCTTATCAAACTCCAGTCTAGAGCTAGAGAAGACAGTTTGGTTGGGAATGATGGAAAGGGAGCTATAGAGGGCTCAACCCAGGCAAAACCCCCGGCAACGACTTTACCCATTGTAGCAGTAGGCAAGGCCACGACTACTGTTCTCGCAGGTCCTGCAATCGTCCAACCGGGAACTATTATTCACACTGCCCAGGTGCATGCTAGTGCCACCCAGCCACCAAAGAACTCAAAAATTAAACCAGGCCAAATGAGGTTGCCAGTAGGAGGGAACCAACCCAAGCCAAAACAACCATCTCAGTCCCCGACTGATGCTAGGGGAGCCGGCCCAGTTGCAAAGGTAAGAACAGCAACGAGCCACTTAAAAGCTCCTCCCTCAGCGGTCCCAGCTCAGAAGACGGCCCCAAAATGTCTGCCAGTAAATCTTCCCCCAGAGTGCCACCCCTACGTTGCTGTCCTCGTTAATGTCCCCATCTTGAAGGATGCCCAGTCGGAAACCCACCAGGCCCTCAAGAATAAAACCATGCACTGGCTAAAAGCCAATAAACCCCTATCCAGCGGTGTGGATGGCCTAATTCTTGGAGTGGACAGGGTAAAAAATTACGTGAAGGCGATTGCGTGGTTGTTAACTTTCAAGATACCAGAGTTGCCCGTGCAATCTGCAATTCCAACCAGGCTGTGGGCGGTCCTGGTATTGATGTGGTGGACTTGACTTATTTCTACCCGCGGCCAGTTACGAACCACCAGGGCCTATCTGATGTGGTTACCCACCAAAACAACTTTGATGGCCAATGGTACCCTGGGACGCCCCAGTTCCAGCCGCATGCAGTCTGGCCAAGGTTGAGTTGGGGTCCTATGGGGTACTGACTTGCTGATTCCCTCGGGGAGACTAGGGGGGGTCTCACATCTGACGGGGCTCCCTCTTCCTCTCGAACACTGCTTAGCCCCTCTACCACCACAGGAAAGCATGCAGTCCCTGTGGTGAGACGGGAAACAAGTAACTGGCAGGACAATAGTGGAGATGATAGTGGCCCCCCCATCCGGATCGTGGTAGACATGGGCGGTGATGTCGCGTCCAGTAGTGTTACAGCTGTGACGGACCCATTCTTTAGGGTTCTCAGTTGGAACGTGGCTGGATTAGACAGGAAGTTGGCCTTGCCCGACTGGAACAGCCTTGTGGAGGACTACTCCATCTGTGTGTTCCAGGAGACTTGGAGCAGGGAGCCCACCCATAAGGCGGGTTATTCATCCCACTCAATTCCTGCTGTTTACCCGGAATCAGGTAGGGGACGCCCCTCGGGAGGCCTCCTCATTTGGGTGGCCTCGTCCCTTAATTGTAGGGTAGAGGAGCACCAAACTAACTGTCCGGATCTCCTAAATATTACTCTAAAAAACTCCAGGGGGTGTGTTATTTTAAAATTTTTTAACATTTATGCTCGGGGCACAAAGGGAGGTAGGCAATCGCCCACTATAGCTCTCTTAGAGAGCCTACTTAGGTCGTCCCCCCATAAATCATGTACCCTGGTCGCGGGCGACTTCAACTGTACGTTGGAGCCTCTTGGCTCGGACGTCACCCTTGAACAGGAGGAGGAAGATCAGAGGAGGGGGATACCGGCCCTAAAGCTAACCCCTATTAAGAGATGGACGGAAGTTGCCCTTCAGATCAACTCTCTCACTATGGAGTTCGACCTGAGGTCCCTTAACGGCAGGACTAGATCTGATAGAGTGGGCGCCCATACGTTTAATAGGCCTAACCATACGTCAAGAATCGACTACATTCTGCTAGACGTTCACTTATGGAGCGCGGTGGAAGATATGGAAATTATATCGTCCATCGAGAGTGATCACAATCTCCTCTCCCTTGCCTTGACTCCTTGGTGGTTAGTGGGCACAGGGGGCTCCTCTCTACGCACCATCGCTCCCGGGGAAACAGTTGTTTCCAACTGTGGCAGACGGCTGAAATGGGCCAAGCTCACACTTTCGGAAGAGAAGGTGACCATCATAACGCAGCTTTTAGCCGCAGTCGTCGACCTTTTGGATCCCCTTGAGGGAGGGCCGGCGGAGGTGTCAGGTGTATTTTGTGACCTGACACTGGCCATTAGCAATCTATTTATTGTCAAATCTAGATACACGGGGGCAAAGAAACAACTAAGGAAAAGACAGGGATGGTACAATCATAAATGTAGGGATACAAAGGCAGTCCTTATTGATGCTGTGAAATCCAAGTCCCAAATAAGGACTAGAGAGGCCAGGAGGCTCTACTCCCATTGCATAAAAACCACAAAAAAAGAGTGGGAGGATAATTTTTGGCGGGATCTCCTGGTCGCTAGTCGAGGGAAGGATTTTGGAACCTGGTGGGCTCTAGGAACCGTCCCGATGACACACTGAGGACATGTACGATTCCAGCCCAGACGTGGTTTAACCACTTTAGGGCCCTATATTCAGCAGTAGAAGGGCCTCTTAATGAGCCATTTTCCCTTCCCCCATTCTCACTGGATGGTGCCACAGACCTCTTTACTGAACGAGAGGTCATGAATGTTATTAAATCCTTAGTACCCCTGAAAGCAGCTGGCCCTGATGGGCTCCCAGGGGACCTTCTCCGAGCTTACCCGAGCGAATGGGGTAAATTGGTTTCTGTGCTTTTAAACGCCATCCTGGAGGGAGGCCCTGTCCCTGAGTCTTGGAAAGGGGCAGAGGTTGTCCCAATTTTTAAAAAGGGTTGTAGGGATTACCCAGGGAACTACAGGCCGATAAGCCTGATAGACTCAACTCAGAAGGTGGCGGGTAAAGCGATCCTGGGGAGGATTCTTCACTGGGTGGACGAGAACCACATATTGTCTGACTACCAGGCAGGCTTTTGTTCTGGCACGGGAACTATTGAGCAAGTGTTCAGATTGATGCTCCTACATTGGAAGGTGGTGGAGCTAGGCAAAGGTAGTCTTTATTTGGCTTTTATCGACTTAAAGACTGCCTTTGACCTGGTTCCTAGGGAGGAACTATGGAGGGTTCTGCAGGGTCTTGGGCTGCCCCCCTACATTCTGTCGCTTCTTATCAAACTACATACTGACAACTATGCACAGGTACGGTGGGGCCAGAGTGGGGAAAAGACCGATAGGATCCGGGTCCTTAGGGGCGTCCGACAGGGATGTGTTTTAGCTCCCACACTATTTTCCTTGTACGTAAATGGTGTGGTAGAGCACCTGCTCGACGAACCGGCAGATGCACCCTCCCTGGGGGGTGTGCGGATTCCTACCCTGTTGTTTGCGGACGACACTCTCCTCATCTCTAAAACTCCCCAAGGCCTGCAGAAACTCTTGAACCGCTTCCAGGATTTTTGCTCAAAAAGAGGGCTGGTCATAAATGTGGATAAAATGAAATATCTGATCATGCACCCTCCACGGAAACTTGGTCGTCCCCCAGTCCTGAACTCTGTCCCCCTTGAGAGAGTTTCCGAATTCGATTATTTGGGAATTCGCATGAGTGATACTATGAGCTGGTCACCCCACATTAACAAAATGATCCTTAGTCACAAAAGGGTGGGGGGAGCATTGCTAAGGGAGTATCGTAACTCATCAAAACAATGTGTTGCCCCCGCAATTGACATTTACAAAGCCAGAGCTGTCACGGCATCATTATACGGGGCGGAGTTATGGGGCCTAGGAAATTTGGAGGTTCTATCTAAGGCAGAGAACAAATTTCTGAAATATATTCTGGCCATTCCCCTCAGTACTCCAACAGTCCCGGTGCTACTGGATGTGGGATGTAAATCTATCATGGACCAGGCTCGCCGTCGGCCCCTTCTTCTATGGGCACGCCTGTGGAGGGTCCCAGAACTGAAAACCTATGCGGATGGACTGTCAGAGGTAATGGGAATGGATGGTTGGCACAAAATCAAGTGGTTAAGGGACACTAAAAAACTTTTGGGGGAATTGGGTTTGGGGTCTTGTTGGAATACAAAATCTGCTCCGCCAAAGGTAACCCTAAAAAAATTATACTGGGAGTGGGTCACTGCCCAGCTGATCAGCAATCCACGTCACTGCAATTCCACCGCAGCCTATCTAAGAATTAGGGACGTGGTTGCCTTCGAGCCCTATTTGGATTTGATCGCAATTCCTGCAGATCGGGCACTTTACATCAAATTTAGAGTGGGTACTTTACCCCTAGGAGACCTACTCTCAAGATGGAACATGCCTGCGCAGGCTTCACCCTATTGCACCCTCTGCTCCACTAGGCGTGAAACGGTGGCACATTTCCTTTTTGAGTGCCCTGATTATTCCCGCCCAAGAAATCGTTGGCTTAAACCTCTTTGCAGACAACTGGGAACTCGCCAGCACATGGTGGCGCTACGCATTTTATTATCAGACACTTCTTCCCCAATAGTTTGTGGCGTTGCGAAATTTTTAAAATGGGCTTGGCTGATTCGCTTGAAGAGACTTTCCATTTCAATTTAATTCTTCTTTTAACTAATTTATTTTTTGTACTATTGGTACTTCTTTTTTAAATTGTTCTTAACTTGAATTAGTCTTTTTGTATTTACGATGTGCTGTTTTATACCCATGTGTAATGCTTTTATGATATCTGCATATCGAAATAAAGATATCAACCAAACCAAGCTATACCATAATTATGATATAACAATAAAACCGAGTGCATTGAACAATACATACTTTTTTACAGGGAGTGGATAGTTAACGAAGAGTTCTTATCGCAGCAAGTAAAATTAATAATTGTACAACCAATGAATTATGTTCCTAAGATGCGCTGAAGTACTACTTAGTCAGCTTTGGCCCCATCCCATGTAGGAAAGTCCTCCTTTTTGCCCTGATCACCCCCATTGTGTGTCTGATGCTCGTGGTTACAGCCTCTGAAAGTGCCCTGCGCTCTGCTAACCAGGTCCAGGGACACTGTTCTGTCCACTAAAGGTATGTGCCCATTGGTATAATTCTAATTGGCCAAGGCACCTGCCTATAGGTCCATAGTCAATGGTATGGAGTTTAGGTTTAGAGACCCTGGTGGACTTGATGCACTTAAGTGTGCACTGATGTGGTGTGTGGAGTTGTTTTAAAGTTAATCCTCCCTTACATGCTGGTTTTAAACTTATAATCTTTGGAATTAAAAGTTCTTCCAAAGTCAAAAATGACCTTTTTATTACGGGAAACAACCGTTACAATGCATGCATTACCCAGCATGCTTTTACCCCGCTTGCCATTAAACAATGAAACTGGCTTGCTGTATGGGGTATAGACTGGAGTTGGAATAGTAAATTATACTATTCGAAACTCCAGTGCATCCCTGACAGCAGGTCAGGGTAAAAAATTGTGTTGTAACGACATGCAGGGAAAAGCATGCGTTGTAAGGTCATACAACCTTTTATTACATATGCCTCACCCTAAGGACTGCTCTAAGTGACCCAAAGGTAGGGTGCATTGTTATAAAAAAAAAAGCAGGGACAATATAAAAGATGTTTTATATGCCCTGGTGGGGAAAAACAGCCAAAGTGATTTTTCCCTATTGTAGTGCTGCTAGACCCATAGGTTAACTTGGGAATGCTTTATTAAACTTACTAAAGTATAATTTTAGATTGAGGTTAGCTAGCAATAGGATTCAAAGTATCAAAATAATGGTTACAATACATCCAACAACTTGCCAAGATTATATTTATTATAATTATTGAAGGAAAGTAGTTTTAGAACTTACTATCCTCAAGTTAACTAAACAGCCCTGTAACAGACTCTTGTCATTGGCCAATGTGTGACAGCCTGAGCCAAGCTACTACCTGAGTGTGAGAAGTTAGCCTGGCATATGATGTCCACTAGTTCTAGCGGGCACCTTGCACCAGTCTAATCGACCCTTATTGATGGTGGTTGTAAAGTCAACCTTATAGAAAGCTATCCTAGTGGTAACATGGACCAGCAGTCATCAGGCTAAGACTTAAGAGAGCGCATTAAGCAAGTTGTTTTACCAATTATAATCCCTTGAGTACCAAATGAAAGTACACCACACAAGGTATATATCAAATATATATGTATTTATTCTAAACACAACCCCTCTGCACTCTTTATGAGGTCAGAGGTAAAAGTACAATACAAGGATCTCAATTAGCATACGATAAGTTGCACGTATACGTTTTGCCCTAGGAGCCTCACAAACCATATACTAAAATAGTGGTATAAGAACTACGTCTGAGATAGAAAGCAGGCCTAGGGCCTTGGGAATCGCTGGGGCTTCTAGGAACAACCAAGGGTTAGGAAGTAGGAGGCTCACGGGAGATGCGTGCAGTGTCTAAACACAGCCGCAGGTCCTGTAACCCCTTAAACACCTTAGGTTTCCAAACCTCATAGCTCTTTATGTCGGACTGCAGATCCGACAGCCCAAGTGTACATTAAAATCCCCACATAAAATTAGAGGGGTGGACCATGATGCCAGTTCCAGATTGAGCCCCTCTAGTACTGACACGTCATCAAAATTAGACCTATACACAGTGCATAAAGAAAAACATACCCCATAATGCATTCCATAGTGACCCATCACCCTTGATTGCTGACCAGCATTTGGCCTGATCCCTGTATTCCATGCTTGGCTAGCACCGCTACCCCTCGGTTCATTGTGGACTGTTGTGTACATGATAATACTGAATAACCTAACTCGGCTAAAATCTTCAGTTTGCCCCACAGAATATGCATTTCCTGTAGGCAAACCAAGTCGGGAGGTATCACATGTAACTCTGCAGCCACGCGTTGTCATTTACCATTATTATTTATCCCACATACATTGAAAGAGCAGATAGGAAATCCAGAATTAATCATCCTATCTCCCATCAAATGTGGCTGCCTCCCTCCACTCATTAGTTCTGTTGTATAGCCACATGTACCCGCGTTTTTCTGTCCTCAATATGTTATGGATTGATTTTACCTTCCCCCCTTCACCCACCCCCACTCCCCCACCAACCCCATGCGTCCCCCCCCACACCCAACCTTCTACCCCGTCCCGGGGATTCCACCGAGACCCCATCCCCACCCTCCCCCATCCATCTAGTAAGGCAATGGGATCAATGGTACCTGAGATGACAAGCTCTCGCTACCCGGAATATCCCTTCTGCCTGATCTCCTAAGTGTATTATAACAGAGCAAACCCCATCACCTACGCAGCACATTTCAAAAGAAAGAAGACCACCGTAGAGGGAAAAAAGGGAACAGGAAGAGACAGGAAAAAACAACACAGCATAAGATTCGCCACCCATTAGAATATCTGGAGCCTATCCCTACCTAGACACATTGTAGATATACTTTGGCCTGCACCCCTGAGGTGAAGAACCGAGTACCGAGTATGTTCATTATATATAACTTTTAGTTTGGCCGGTTTAAGCAAGAAGGCTTGTGCGCCTTTGCCTTGAAATGGGGCGATGAGCTGGCATAACTGCCACCGTTTATTCAACGTCTGGTGGCAGATGCCTAGTCTGACAAAAAATTCTACCCCTTTACCAGCCCTCTTTTTGCCTGGATTTGCAAGTTCATATACAGCATGGTGAGCCAGAAAGATATTGATTGATATTAATATTGATCTAGATCTAGGAGCAGCTTGTCCTGGTCTTGTACGTAGCGTAAACAGGAATCGATGCCCTCTTTGGATCTCCGACTGCCAGTCCCATTGCGAGAGTTCAGGTAAAGCCTCGGAGAACAAATGGATAATAAATTTGCGAGGATCCTGTTTTTCCATGCCCTCTGGGATCTCCAGAACTCTCAAGTTGTTTCTCCGAAGGCGGTTTTCCATGTCTGTCAATTTCCATTGCGTATCCTTGTTTAATGAGCGCATTGATTCAGTTGCCGCCTTCTGGGCTGCCAACTCATCTTCCAGGCAAAACATACAGGCTTCTGCTTTGTTAAATTGGTCTGTGAACTCAGAACAAGATTTCGCGATGCGACAAACAGAGTTCTGGTGTTTGCGAAAGCCACCTTGGGTCCGTTGGCTCTTCATGCACGTCTCCACCCTATGGGTCATTATACTCTGATAGATCAAAGCCAATGAGATATCTTCCAGTTTCTCTGCCACATTTTCCCTATTGTGCTCAGGTATGTGATTGCTGTCTGCCCCTAGTTCAGCTGAGAAAGAATAGTCCCATAACAGGGCATCATTGCCCAACACCCGCATGACACCCTCTCCCAAATTATGTCTCTTGCGTACTGCCCGGGGGCTGGTTTCTGAGGTGTCAGTGCCAATGTCTTCGGGGGGGGCAGCCACTTATCTCACTGTGCCCACTATCTGGGGAACCCCCCACACACACCTCCCCCCCACCAGAGCAAGATTTTGAAATTGGCTTGCCTCATTTTCAGATGAATCCAAGGGGTCTGATAGGGTAAAAAAATTATCCTTCAAATTGGTTTCTTTATTCATGATTTGGGCGGCATTATTGATTCTTGCACCTGAGTTTTCCAAATTCAGGAAGATGTCCCTCTGATCATCCCATGCAATGGTTTATGCCCGTGCACCTTTGTCACCATCCTTGGGTCCTGCATTCATTCTAAAGGGGTTGCATATGGCAGTTAAAGTTGTGCTATGAGCTTCACCTCCCCCCCCGCCCCGTCACTGACAGACTTTCACCTCCTATTGCTCTCAGGGTACAGTGTTTATCAGTTAAACCCATAGCTTGATGTGCAAGGTCCCCCTCAGTAGTTCCCTTGTTTGCAGAGATTTAAAGATTTACCAATCTCTGCTGCCTGTCCAGTAATATCGTACTAAGGTGGGGTGTGTTGAGGATTATGCGGTTGGTACCGTTTTGTTTTATTTTCCCGAAGTAAACAAAGAGGGAATAATGTGCTTACCAACACTTTCTCTTTGCGAATCCTTGCTTTTCTCCCTTACGTGTCTCCAATGCTTCTGTTCTTGCTGCCTTTGTTCACAGTTGAGAAGCTCCTTACGGCTCCAGCCGTATCCATCAGGATACGAGATTTCCCTCTCCCAGTCTTTGGAGGCATTGCCAGGTTTGCTGCGCCCCCCTCTCCTCATTAAACGCCAATACCACGGTGGTCTCCATGCGAGCCCCAGTGACTGCAGCAGCCTGACCCGTGAAGTCACCGAGATGCTCCTGTTCATACCGGACCAGGAGAGAGAGATGAGTACAGTTTCGGGAGCAGCAGCTTATGCGTCCTGCAGCATGGACACCATCTTGCCCCCTCCCCCTTTTTGAATGTTCTTAAGTAATATTCTTAGTGAATGAGGTATATTGTGCTAATTGCTCAGTACTTAAAGTTGTATTTGTATTAGTGGGCAGTATCAGCACTTATTTACGTGGACTAGGATTCCTTAGCTGCTGTCGAAAGCACAGTCCGATCCCGGAATAGAAAATTCTGCTGGGTAAGTGGCAGCCTGTCCATTGAGTTCACATGGGTTTCGCCACCCACTAGTCTCACCTGATTTGGTAAGGTATCATTTGATGACAGGTAATGCAAGGTTCCTCCTCTTACATTAGGGTCCCCGGTTACCTGCAGCAGTCATCTTTGGCAGCGATAGAGACTGGCACTATGTGCTTGGTCATGTACTCCATAGCATAGGTTAACTGTGGCTCCTGCTTAAAATGCTGACCTACTGGTGCCTATGGCTTTATTCTCTACTCCTCAGATGCCTGGGGCCTCCTCATGCAGCTGACTGGCCATCCAAAAGGCCACTCCTGGTTTCCTACAGGGAAAATCTCAGAGATCCTCGGCTCAGGGTGTCTTTGGATCATTATGTGTTGCTGAATCAGTTTGCAATCAGGTTCTCTGTAACACATTCATGTACCAGGGCAAGAGTGCATGTGCAAATGCTTTTGTGTCTGATGCAGACCTGGGAACACACAAGGGGTGGTTCTGTCTTGTTATCTAACATACTATCTGGGTCCACATATGTGTAGTTTGGGATATGAGATGTATTAGATCTGTAACTAGAGCACATGATTTTAATTACACTCATTAACTTCAATCCACATCTATCAGTACATACACTTTTTCAGTTGAAATGTCAAAGCACTCACATGTTTTTCTCCTTTTCAAATCTAGTGTGAACACAAGTGACTTAAAGAGGTTTGCAGTCATACAGTTTTTACTTCTGTGCTAAACATCCATGGACTTTGAGGGTTTGTTTGGAGGCACCCTCTTTTCAGTAAAGGGCTGGGAGAAAACCCCCTCTTTTCTTATATGTGATCTGGATGTGTGTATGGCTGTTAAAGCAATGTTGTTTTGTATTGATTGGATGACCTACTATCACTGCAAGATGGTTTTTCCAAAGAGAGTGTATAGATTGAGGCTAATGCAGTCGATTCGAAGTCCACAGGGTATTCTTGCTCCTTCCTATAATGGTTTTTTTGAGGTTTCAAAAACCCTAGGATAAATAGAGAGATCCTAGAATATGCTGCCCAAGCACAATACACTGCTACTGATGCTTCTGGAAATGTATGTGTTTCCTGGGACGCATCAATCATAGGGGTTTGCCATAGGGAGTTTGCATGCTGATCCAATTAATCATTGTGTGTTATGTGCATTATACAATAGTCTGTCCATATCAAGTTCATGGAGGCTAGTTAATCTGAGATATGCTCTTTTGTATTGGTCACATTTGTTGCTAGTGCTTGAATCATGGGGGCGAACATGACAGCCTCAATACTAACTCGCCAAATGTTAGGAACACATTTGCAAAAGCAAACCCTGATGTGGCAATGCTATGGGGGTAAAAAATGCAGTCTCTTGTTAGATCTAGCTGTACTTAAATGAAAAACTCCACTCAAGAAAATAGTAGTTTCAGAACACGTTGAGAAGAGATAGTGGTGGGGGGGGGGAGGCACACAGCCTTGATTTTATTGGGACAGTCAATCAGCCATCACATCAATAGTGTCTGCTTAAATGAACCCTTATCTAATAAGCCAAGGTGCATTGGTTAACCCTTAAATATTTTAGCAATGTCCTGTGACACCTGGGAATCTGAAGGCAACAGCCGTATTAGGCATCCAGATTGTAGCACAGCATGGTGGTGGAAGGCATTTGAGTAATCAAATGCGACAGGTCTACCTAAATGCTAGGCAGAAGATATACATTTTAGGTACTTTCTGAATTTAAGGTGGATAAGGGAACAGCCCTGATGGAATTATCCACCAAGTGACACATTTATGCAATGACCTTGAATGCTAAGCTAGAGTGTTCAGAAAAGATAGAGAAAATGGAAAAAGACACTCTTTGGCAATTTCCCATGATAAAATAAAAAAATCAGATACTAAAAACAACATAATGAGTAGCTATAAGCTGTACCCATTCAATTTATTGCTCCTACCTGTGCACTTTAGAAAGCGAGTAGTCCAGAACATGATAGCAGATACCAATACAATAAGAAGGGGAAGGACGATACACAGAAAATACTTGTTTTCATGGATAGAACCTTCAGCACCTGAAAGAAAATGTAGAGATGATGAGAACATTCATGAAGGTAAATAATGAGGTGTGATTTGGCAGCCAACTTGTCCTGACAAAATAGTGCATGTTCCATTACCAAGTAGTCTGTAGGCCAACGTATAATTCAGCTCAACACAGTGCTGGAATTAGAAAAACGTTACCCAAGGAACCCATAAATATGGGGGGTAAAAATGTGGCAACAAAAAGTGGACGGACTCAGAAGAGGGGGATTCATGAAAATGCATCTAGCATTCATGTATACATTTATGTTTATTTTAAACCCTGCCACAAAGAAACTGACAGCAAGGAGAAACGTCAAAGCAAATCTGTTCTAGCTTCATTGGTTGTAAAGGCTACATTTTAATATATCATACAGAATGAAGGCACCTGGTGATGAGAGATTTGTGCACCCAGTTAATCTCAGGAAATATTTATAATGGGAAGATAACCACTACTGGTTAACACACTTGCTGGAGAAAGCTGTGTGTGTCTACTCAAGTTTTGACTCATCAAGCAGCATAAAGGGTTAATGTGTCTCCTGCAAAACACATTGGGGCAGATTTACTACTTCTGGCGCATCTCTGCTAATCAGCAGGGATGTGCCAGAAGAGTTGCGACGCATCTGCCCACCGGTGCGCCACCACTGATGCCCACTGTGGTGCACGGATGGGCAGATGCATGTTGCATCTCCGGGGGGGAAAGGCGGCGCATTGCTGGAGTTGCGACGCAAGCACGACGCAGCTCCAGCAAGGCTCGGGGTGCCCCTATGGCTAACATGCTGCGTCAATCCTGCGTCACGCCTGCTTCCAGCAGGTGCAGGGTTTTGACGCAGCATGGCCACTTTTGCAAGGTGTTCCTGCGCCGGCTCGGCTGGCATGCCCACATGTGGCGCAGGGCTTTACAACGTGACGCATCTCTCTAGATGCGTCACGTTGTAAATATCCCACAGCATGACGCTGCCTTTGCGCTGCGTCACAAAAGTGATGCAACGGTGGGGCAAATGTGGCGTAAGGGGCTTGTAAATTTGCCCCATTGTGTTACAATTCAGATGACAGATTTTTTATATTATATAGAAAGGTAAGTGGGTTACTGCTTTTGACAGAGAGATCCTTTTATTATGTACAGTTCATAAATTGCAATCCTTTTACTATAGCACTGTGAGCTATGATTTGGCATCAAAGACCTACATGAAAATTGCAAGACATGGGTTTGGAACCTTGTTGTTTTCTCAATCTGTGCTTATTACAAGGCTGCTGAATAGGGCTTCACTGTGTAGTATTAAAGTTTTATGAGTACAGAAAACGCCAAAAATTGCATTACAATTTAATTCCTGACTTTGCATTTCTCCTGGCCATTCACTCTTTGCACGTATAAGGAAAATGTATTAAGAATTTAAGCAACGAAGTGTAGCAGAGCAAGCTGCTGTGCTTTGTTGCCTAACTGGAGAGAGATGAAAAGCGCCATTTCAACTGAGATACAACGCTCTTCAGCTCTCTCCCTGTGATGGTGCACTTGAGGCTACCTAGCAGCAATGCTGGGGCAAATTTATTATAAATTCATGCAATGCAGTGCAGCAAGGCACTGCACTGAGTTGAGTGAACTTGAGAGCCAGAAATGCGGCATATCTACTAAGAAATGACACCCTTCAGCTCTCTCCCTGTGCTGGCACACTTGAGGCCGCCTAGAAAGAACGCAGGCACAATAGTGCAAGGGTACCTGTGCTATGGCCAGGATTGTTTTTGAGCAGGAAGCGATACCTTTCTGTATAAAACAATCCTTAAAGTCATTTTCCGCTTTTTATGCATGCTACAGAATCAGCATGCATAGTTAAAGGAAGTAACAAGGAGAAATAAACATATTGCTCCTTATTACTTCTTGTTATGAGAGGCGTGGCATTTTGACGCATTTCCAGGTTTATTTGCTTTAGTAAATCGGGAATGCTCCAAAATCCATGAGTGGGTATATGGGAATGCCCAGGCTCCACCGATGGAAAACCTCCCTAACGCAAACTAATGCAAGGCAGTGCTTGTTACGCCAAGAGCTGTGGTTTGGCCCGCGACGCTTTCATCTGTTCCACCTTCTTCCACCTCTCCGGCATGCTGCGGTCACATGTGGTGGCCCACATTTCTTTTTGCAGCTTCTCGGATGCGCCGCAGTTCCAGTTTAGGGACCATAGCTCCCTGTAAGACACTCTGCTTGGGCCATAAAACCCTTACCCGGCTCCTGAGGGCGCAGGGATACTAGTCTCTCCAGCAGCCATTCTCCTACCTGGGGGCCATTTTCCTGCATGTTTTCTTCCCATGATTCCGCAGCCTTGTTCCCAGAATGCCTAGGGAGTGGTTTTCTTCCACCATTCTAAGATAGTGACATTTTCATCTCTTTTTCTCAATCCAAGATGATAATTGCTCAATTCCTGTCACATCACTTACTGTCTATGGGTATATAGGGGCTGAATCTTCCATTTCTAGTGTTGCAACAGTTCTCGCTACTTCTGGTGAATCGTCGCACCTGTTGGTGTATCTTCATTCGTGTTGGCTCATCTAGTTCCTACCTTGGAATTCCATTGGGTCTTCATTCCTGTTGACCTCTTCTCTGTTTACTGGTTTGATGTCTCCTTGCTGGTTATGTATCCTCTTCCTGGTCCTGTGCCCTGGGTATCTGTTGTCTTATTTCCATTCCTGGAGTCCCCACTTCAACCAGAGGTATTTTCAGCTTGGGGTTTTTCCTCTTGGGGACTTCTTCTGAAGGCACTGTCTACCCTGACTTTTTATTGTCAGCAGCACCCTGACTACCCGAAAGGGTCGCCTCTACCTCGACAGACCAGAAACTTGAAGACCTGAAACCGGGAAACATCTCTTTGCACTGGAGTCAGAAAAATAAGTTCCTATAAGTGCGAACCTGACGGCGCTATGCACTGCCTTGTGTTACTTTTTGGGAAAAATCCCACACAAATCTCATTTGCGTGGCTTTGTATATCACAAATAACATTTTGCAATGTGGCTGCGCTAAAAAGGAGGCGTGCACATGACAGAAAATGTTAGAAAATCTGCTTCATAAACTCAACCAGGAAAGACTATGGGCCTGATTTACGAAGGTAAACTTACACTTTTGTGAACGTTTATAATTGTCTGATATTCAAATAGGGATTTATGAGTTGTATCCTTACGAGTGCAGAGTCTCCGCACATAAAAATACCTATCTTTTTATGTGCGGAAACTGCATTCGAAATGATGCTACTCGTAAATTCCTTTGTGAATAGCAAACCGTTGTAAACTTACATGAAAGTGTATATTTACCTTTGGGAATCAGGCCCTACGAGTGACTCCTATACCTTTAAACCTTCACTGTCCGATACACCATCCAGTACATTTAAACACTTGCGTAATTTCTTGACACCAAATATTTTGAAAATTATTCGTACTATTGTAGAATTTAAATAAACAAAAAGTGAGTAAGTGCTATATAAATTGTTTTTGTGGAAATACTAATATAGATCCAAAAATGTGACATTCTTATAGGGCATGCTTTTTTAATGGCCTGAACAAAGTCAACAACCTGCCTAGAATTAGTAGTTTCTTGTGAAATTGTAAGCTGTGTGCATTTGTTTTCCCTCCATTACATTGGCGTCTATAGCTCCCAGCCAGGATTATACTCCAAAAAAGAAGGTCTGAAGGATAACCCTTCAAACTCAGCATTTGTTTTAGGCCCAGGTGGAATCTATAATAAGAAAGCCCCCTCGCTGCCTCTTGGTTGCTGCTTCCAAAAAAGAATTCAGACAATGCGAGGGTGCTGCTGAATTATGTCCCAGTGTAGGCAAATTACAACAGGACACATTTAGCATATTTCAATGGCCAGAGGTATCCCCGGTCTGCCTCAATAGTAGCTGCTGGATCCAGAATCCGTCTGGATCCTCCTTCATTCCAACATTGGCTCTGCAACATATATTTATTTTTTAGACTTTCTTGCCGCTTCCTTTGGCAAGGTTTCAACATATGATACACCACTATCACAGAATATTAATATTTAAATTATAAAAAGTTGCATTTGTGGTTTGTGTCCATTCCTGGGAGGTCCCTCTTGAAAAAGTAGGTGAACCACTACACAGTTCTATATTTGTGTATGTTCACACATAACTTGCACATAGTGTTCCATCTTGGAAACGACTTCAGATTTACTCCTGTCATGCCCATGAGTAGATGTGCTTCCAGAGTGGGAACCTTTATGCTCAATGGGAGGTGTGTATCTAAAGGAAAAATTCCTAAGGAGAAAAATAAATAAACAACACAAGTATGTGTACAGTGCACAATCATCCAGAAGGGTATCTTGGAGCTGAATAACTGATGTCTTATTGTTACCCAACTCAACGGTACACATTTCGTTGACCTCAGGAGGACAAAAGGCTGAGTGGACCTTCCTGGTTTTGAACCTGTGACCATGAGGTCAAACACAGGCAGGTACAGTGGACAGATTGGTCCACTAAGCCACCAGGGCTGGCTAATGCAATAAATGTGCACATGTGCATCTGAGATATAGTTTCATAAACAGAGTTTTCCTCATATATACATTTTAAAAATGTGAGAACTCCTGGAAAAATGTGCTTCTGGTAGTTTTTCAGAATGATTCCAGATGTTCTGTATGAATCCATAAGTCAGAACATAGCACCAAACATTAGTTTTAATCCCACAGAAGACATTTTCCAACCTCTTTCCTTTTCTTTTGTAAATTAGGCCTGTGTGCCAAGTTGTTGGTCGGTAGTACAAAGTGCAGTTATGAAGTGTATGAGTCAAAGAAAAACTTTTATCACTGAACCTTAAATATCAACTTTTGGAAATGCATGTTTCCTGCAGCCTGGCTACAGGTGAGTAGCATGGACTCAAACTTCAATTCAGTATTTTATTTATAGATCTGATGCAAGTATGTGATCTAGTATGAAAAGATCTCTAATGTATTTTATTAGTCATGGTTCTTAAACCAGAAGGGGAATATTGAAGAGAGTCTTGGAGAAATTCTTAACCAAAGCCAACTACATTCTTGGTTACAGTACATACACCCGTACATAGATCACAGTAGTCTCTGGGCAAATGATTTCCTATACTATTGGTTTTTGCATTATGCCATAGTGAAGTTTGAGTAAAATGTGACACATTCCTTAGAGATAAATCTCTTTAAGTATGGTGGACTCTCACCATAATATGTGACATACTTCATCATCACATCTACTCCTAACTATGGATATATAGCTAGAGTGAGCTTCTTACAGAATTACCTAGCATGTTGTGGGTACAACTAAAATTCCACAGTGGGTACCACTAAAACTATTACCTGCTGTGGGTATTACTAAAACTAGAAGAAAGTCTACCGCAATTATTACTCTCTGATTTAACAGCATAATCGCCATGCAACTATTGAGCTATGCGTAAAAGGAGAAACCAGTGGGAGTCTTCCAATCGAGAATAAAGCGTATCAGCAATACTTGATGATACAAGCATGTTTATTGTTACTACCACAAGTGAATAGTCAGATTATGTTAAGGTTGTAGTAATTACATGGCAAGCCTTTGTATGGAATCAATTATTTTTAGATGAAGCTGCTGATCAGAAACATGCACTGCAGAAGCATATGGAAATATTTATCACTAATGAGAGCGGTAAATAGGTTCAGGTAATAGTAACAGTGTGATGGCGACAAAGTAATTTAGAAGAAGTTTCAATGTTTAAGGAAAACTGAACACATTTTTAGATTATACCAATAAATTAGAAATTAGGATTAGGAATTTAGTAGTCATTTAGGGTGAAGGTTTGTTTGAAAGTGTATCCGGGAATATGTTTTAGAAGTTGGAACAATGGATTAGGCATGAAGGTTATCATGGAGCAAATACACTGAGTTTACTTCGAGAGAACTAGGTTTTATATATGTGTGTGTGATTTTCTACAGTGTATGGTAAAAGATGTAGACGGTGTAGAGAAAACATTTCGAGTTTTTTTTATGAACTAGACATAATATCGAGTCAAAAATATAGAATAGACATAATATCGACTAGACATAATATAGACTACCAAAATATCGACTAGAAAAATGTATTATCGAATAGAATGGACATAATATCGACTAGACATAATATAGACAACAAAAATATCGAATTTTAGGTAAGTTAATATTAATTTTTATTTTTTGTGTAATATAATTCTGTAGCGGGTTGTGGGTTTATAGGGGAATAGGGTGGGAAGTAATTTAATTATAATAATTAAATATGTTAATTTATTTATTATTTATTTAGAATTAATTGGTAATTAATTATTAATTGGTAATTAATTAAAATATAATTGGTAATTCATTTTAATTGAATAATTGATAAATATTTTAATTTTAGTAATTTATTTTCTGTAGCGGGTTGTGGGTTTATAGGGGAATAGGGTGGGAAGTAATTTAATTATAATTAATTAAATATGTTAATTAATTAATTGGTAATTATTTTGAATTAATTGGTAATTAATTTTTAATTGATAATTAATTAATTGTTAATTGATAATTTTAATTAATTGTTTAATTGACAATTATGTGAATAATATTATTTTTGTAGCGGGTTGCGGGTTTATAGGGGAATAGGGTGTGAAGTAATTTAATTATAATGAATTAAATATGTTAATTAATTAATTGGTATTTATTTTGAATAAATTGTCAATTACTTTTTAATTGGTAATTAATTAATTGTTAATTGATAATTAATTTTTATTAATTGATTTATTGATAATTATGTGAATAATATTATTATTTTTAGTAGCGGGTTGTTGGTTTATAGGGGAATAGGGTGGGAAGTAATTTAATATAATTAATTAAACATGATAATTAATTAATTGGTATTTATTTAAAATAAATTGTTAATTAATTTTTTATTGGTAATTAATTAATTCTCAATTGGTAATTAACATTTATTAATTGATTAATTTATAATTATGTGATTTATATTAATTTATTTTCACTAGAGTGGGGATATTAAAATGTACCCCTATGCTATCCAACGTTTTCCCTACTGTTGCAGTCTCTGGAGTGGGAATAGTAATTTTTACCCCTACGCTATCCAATGCTTTCCCTACTGTTGCACTCACTGGAGTGGGAATAGTAATTTTTACCCCTACGCTATCCAACGCTTTCCCTACTGTTGCACTCTCTGGAGTGGGAATAGTAATTTTTACCCCTACGCTATCCAATGCTTTCCCTACTGTTGTACTCACTGGAGTGGGAATAGTCATTATTACCCTTACGCTATCCAACGGTTTCCCTACTGTTGCATTCGCTGGAGTTGGAATAGTAATTTTTACCCCTACGCTATCCAACGCTTTCCCTACTGTTGCACTCGCTGGAGTGGGAATAGTAATTTTTACCCCTACGTTATCCAACGCTTTCCCTACTGTTGCACTCTCTGGAGTGGTAATAGTAATTTTTACCCCTACGCTATCCAACGCTTTCCCTACTGTTGCACTTACTGGAGTGGGAATAGTAATTTTTACCCCTACGCTATCCAACGCCTTCCTTACTGTTGCACTCTCTGGAGTGGGAATAGTAATTTTTAACCCTACGCTATCCAACGCTTTCCCTACTGTTGCACTCGCTGGAGTTGGAATAGTAATTTTTACCCCTACGCCATCCAACGCTTTCCCTACTGTTGCACACTCTGGAGTGGGAATAGTAAATTTTACCCCCACGCTATCCAATGCTTTCTCTACTGTTGCACTCGCTGGAGTGGGAATAGTAATTTTAACCCCTACGCTATCCTACGCTTTCCCTACTGTTGCACTCGCTGGAGTTGGAATAGTAATTTTTACCCCTACGCTATCCAGCGCTTTCCCTACTGTTGCACTCTTTGGAGTGGGAATAGTAATTTTTACCCCTACGCTATCCAACGTTTTCCCTACTGTTGCACTTGCTGGAGTTGGAATAGTAATTTTTACTCCTACGCTATCCAACGCTTTCCCTACTGTTGCACTCGCTCGAGTGGGAATAGTAATTTTTACCCCTACGGTATCCAACGCTTTCCCTACTGTTGCACTTGCTGGAGTGGGAATAGTAATTTTTACCCCTACGCTATCCAACGCTTTCCCTACTGTTGCACTCTTTGGAGTGGGAATAGTAATTTTTACCCCTACGGTATCCAACGCTTTCCCTACTGTTGCACTCGCTGGAGTGGGAATAGTAATTTTTACCCCTACGCTATCCAACACTTTCCCTACTGTTGCACTCGCTGGAGTTGGAATAGTAATTTTTACCCCTACGGGATCCAACGCTTTCCCTACTGTTGCACTCGCTGGAGTGGGAATAGTAATTTTTACCCCTACGCTATCCAACGCTTTCCCTACTGTTGCACTCTTTGGAGTGGGAATAATAATTTTTACCCATACGCTATCCAACGCTTTCCCTACTGTTGCACTCTTTGGAGTGGGAATAGTAATTTTTACCCCTACGCTATCCAACGCTTTCCCTACTGTTGCACTTGCTGGAGTGGGAATAGTAAATTTTACCCCTACGCTATCCAATGCTTTCCCTACTGTTGCACTCGCTGGAGTGGGAATAGTAAATGTTACCCCTACGCTATCCAACGCTTTCCCTACTGTTGCACTCGCTGGAGTTGGAATAGTAATTTTTACCCCTACGCTATCCAACGCTTTCCCTACTTTTGCACTCTTTGGAGTGGGAATAGTAATTTTTACCCCTACGCTATCCAACTTTTTCCGTACTGTTGCACTTGCTGGAGTTGGAATAGTAATTTTTACCCCTACGCTATCCAACGCTTTCCCTACTGTTGCACTCGCTGGAGTGGGAATAGTAATTTTTACCCCTCCGGTATCCAACGCTTTCCCTACTGTTGCACTTGCTGGAGTGGGAATAGTAATTTTTATCCCTACGCTATCCAACGCTTTCCCTACTGTTGCACTCTTTGGAGTGGGAATAGTAATTTTTACCCCTACGGTATCCAACGCTTTCCCTACTGTTGCACTCGCTGGAGTAGGAATAGTAATTTTTACCCCTACACTATCCAACACTTTCCCTACTGTTGCACTCGCTGGAGTTGGAATAGTAATTTTTACCCCTACGGGATCCAACGCTTTCCCTACTGTTGCACTCGCTGGAGTGGGAATAGTTATTTTTAACCCCTACGCTATCCAACGCTTTCCCTACTGTTGCACTCACTGGATTGGGAATAGTAAATTTAAACCTCTCACTATCCTACGGAAAAAATATTGTATATGTTTTGTTAATAATATGTATATATAGATATATAGATATATATATATTTAAACATATATATTTTTTTAAGTTACAATAATTATTTATTAATTTTAAGTTTATTTAAGTATTATAAGTATGTTTAAATTAATTATATTTCTTATTATAGTACTTTAAAATTACTTTTAAGATATTTTAAAAAATCAATATTTTGACTATCTATATTTTTTCCTATCGATATTTTGGAGTCGATATTTTTGTACTTACCTGTTTGTAGATAGGAAGTCGATATTTTGGCATTCTATATTTTTACCTCGATATTTTGGTAAGTCGATATTTTGACTGTCGATATTATGTCAGTGATCCGATGTAGACATGGTCAAGTATTCCAGAGCAGTAACTATAGAGACAACCTAATAAACAACACAGTTTGTAGAATATCACCTTGAATAATGCAGTGATGGGGTGGAAAAGAGATTATCTCAATAGTCTTTGAAAGGAGATTAGTTGTTACCAAGAACCATTGCAAAACATTATGGCTCAATGATTAGAGCTGGTCACTAACCCAAAACCTTTCAGCTTCCAAAGTCAGCAAGCAGACACCTGTAGGTGTGTTTACTGAAGAGTGTTGTTTTAAACGAGGAGTGCATGTGCATGTCTGTGTGTGTGCGCACATATATGTTTGCTTGTGAATTCAAAAGAGCATGCCGGGGGGGTCCAAAAATATAAGCAGGCAGTGAATGATTAGGGTAGCAAGAAGATTAATCAGTGTGAGCGCCTGCAAATTACAAACCTCTGAAGCAAAAGCATGTGGCAGAAAAGAAAAAGAAAAATGTCCTTGTCATCATGGTTCTGGGAAGGAAAAGTCAGAGGCAATAGTCACTCCGTAAAATTGGGTTGTACTACCATCACTGTGACCTAGCAGCCTTGTGTTCCAGGCAGCCGGATCAAGGGTTGGCGACAGTGGAGCCAGGTGAGGCCAGGCCATCGGAAGGCAGTGTTCCCTCCTCCACAAGTTCAGCTCCTGCTGCACCGGAAACTACAAACAGCTTCCAAGTTATCAGGTCAGTTTCATAATGCTGTTGATCTGGGATTCAAAACCACGTTTCTTCCCAAGGTTTGCAACTTATCTCCTAGACAACTCCATCTTTCCAAGACATTACCAACAATTGCTCACACAAATGACTATCACTGTCCAAGTTGCAAACCCTGTGTAATTTCACAGAATGATAGAATGGTTGCTAAAGAGGCACTAGCTGCTCCTAATGTCTGTAAGTTGCAAGTGCCTTTCTCTTTATAGTTACATTTCAGAATAACAGCTTTGCACTATTTCCCCAAAGAAGTCTCTCTAGTTATAACATTAACATGTATTATATAGCTCAAATGTTCATGCAACAAGAGTACTTTTGTACTTGATTGGATTAGTGAGCAAATGCTTGTTGATATAGAGTTAATAAATGTAATTATTACACCTGGTCTTTGTGGATTTTTACTTGCAAATAATTAGGACAAAGGTTGGTATTATCTCCCATCTGCGACTTTACGGGTCGGCAGCGTAAGTTCAAATGCCACAACGGCAAAGTCTTGGAATGTGTGTAGAGATGAGGTTCAAGCAAGTCTTGCCATTGGTGAAAGAAAGACGAGTTCATCCCGCTGCATGAATGTCCCAGCAGAAGCTGCATCAGAGACCCCTTGGTGAGAAACTTTAAGGCATCAGGGTCTTTATGGAGAAGTATGTAAGGGTATGAAAGTCAATGGAAAAAATGAAGGTGCCACAGACCCAGTGTCACTGCACCTTAGGATGGAGTAGAGGAAGGTCAGAGGAGCGGTGAAGGGCCTGCCGTAGGACAGTCAACAGTCAGGGGTACTAGAAATCCTCGTGTTCTACTCCAGAAGAATCCCCGCTTGGCGCAATACCTTTTCAATATTCCTTAATGTACGCTCATCCAGGAACATTCCATATGGCACTAAGCTCACAACAGTGCCATCAACAACCCTTCAAGCTGTCCTCACTATCACCCTCTACAAAAGCGGCATTGTACTGATCCAAGCCTCAACAAAAAACCTCAACAAATTCTCATATCTTTTTACCACTCTCCGAAGCCACGTGCATGACACTGGGACGCCGACCTACACATGGCCTGACCCTACTCCAAACCCCCTGCCCAATTGTGAACACCTTAATCCCCTCACTACTCCCACCAACCTCCTTAGCGCTTTGGACCAGAGACCTGTGAATTCACCCCTCCTTGCTCCCCACTCGAAATCCACGGCCTCCATCTGAGCTCACCTTAACCCCATCAGGCCTCCTACAACCACCCCGAGCGAAATAAACCATGAACCTTTGGTCTCCTCCCTCCACGCTCCCCACTCGGTCTCTAAGATCACTATGTCATCAACATCGTTCGCTGTGGCAGGTCAAGCCAGCCCCGCTAACACTCAAGCCACCCCCTCTTTGATTCCTAACTCAACCCAACCCCCCTCCTCAGCGTCTCCTCCTGTAGCAGGTCATGCCAGCCCTGCCAACACTCAAACCACCCCATCCACAACTCCTATTACAGCCCTCCCTTGCCCTCCAACCTCCCCCCCCCTCCCCAGCGACTCCTGCTGCTGCAGGTCATGCCAGCCCCGCTAACACTCAAGCCACCCCCTCCAAGATGTCTAACACAGCCCACCCTTGCCCTCTAAACGCCCCCTCCCTAGCGACTACTGCTGTTGCAGGACTCGCCAGCCCCGCCAACACTCAAGCCACCCCTTACACGACTTCTAGCACAGCCCACCCTTACCCGCCAACCCGCCCTGCCGCAGCTATCTATTCTCTGCACTCCAGAACCTCCAAAATAATTCAGAGCCTCCACTCCTCCATCCTCGATCTAACAAACCTCCTCCACCTCGCCGAACTCTCTTTCGCAAAACTCACACCTCAGGTGTCTTCCCTCCCAATCTCAGAGCTTCCCAAACGCCCACTACCAACATCTTTGAGACATCTTCGCCCCCGCAAGCACTCTAGCTACCTATCAGAGGAGGAAACCCTTGACCTCACCCTCTCCTACAACCTTTCTCTCACCCCAACTAATTCACAAGACCTCACTGAAAAGGAAATCCTGGATCTTCTTAAAGACCCTAACGCAGCCTCTACCTCTCTACCTTGGCTACCAGGCGCGAGTGCCGCACACCCCATCTGCACGGTCACTATTAACCCATACAGATCAGCCCCCCTCTGCAATAGAAGGGTGATCAGAAGCAACCTTGCATCCGTACCCTTGTCGGACCCGACCCCTGCTACCACCCCACTCCCTGCTCTGAAAGGGCTCTTAATCAACTGCCGCTCCGCAGTAAAGCATGCGGCCGACGTCGCTGCTCTCATTCTGAACAACAACACAGACCTAGCCATTCTAACAGAATCCTGTCTTAATGACGCATCATCCCCATGCCTTGAGCTCTTAATCCCCCCCAACTTTAACATTGCCAGACTAGACAGACCACACAACAAAAAAGGTGGCGGGATTGCCTGCATTCATCGCGCTAACCTCCTTGTCACAGATCTTCTAACGGATACCAATGATGCCTGTGAATATCTAGCCCTCTCAGTCTGCAGTAGCACCACCCTCCTTTGTAACCTACATATCTTTTACAACCCCCCAGGCAATAACGAATCCTTCACTGACTACATCATGGAAGTTATCACGGCTAAGAACCAAAGACATTTTCCTCAGTGACCTCAACCTGCACTGGAACAACCTTAAGGACCCTCATGTCAACGTCATTAAAGACCTCTTGACCGACCTAGCCCTGACCCAAGTGTGCCCACTCCCAACCCACTCGAAAGGGGCCACTCTAGACTGGATCATCTCCAAGGAGGCAACCGTCAAGCTCATTTCGATTGACCCCTGTGACTGGTCTGATAACCATGCCATCACCTTCCTGCTACCTGGCACCCGCAGGACAAGGACACCACAACCGGTGCTCCCTAAACGTTGGGCCAGAGACACCAAAAACCTGGACCTCAATGAACTTGAGACTCGCTGCAAATCCGACCTCCCCCCCCTCCACATCACCTCAGTCAGTGACCTAAATGATTACTACTCTGCTACAATGTCGAATATCTTGGATGACCTAGCCCCTCTTAAACTAAAAAGAACACAAGTCAAAGATAGAAACCCATGGTTCACTGGTTCACTCAACAACGAGAGGAGATCCCTCCGACAAACCGAAAGAACCTGGAGACAACACCCCTCGGCAGATCACCTAAAACTTCTTCGCCAGGCCAGAAATACTTACAACATGAATATCGTCAACTCAAAAAAGAGTTTTTCAGAGCGGAATTAGGAAACACCCAGAACAGACCACGCAAACTCTTTGAGTTGGTCAAACTCCAATCAAACAAACTGTACAAAACAGTCCTCCTCATTTTTCACAAACAAAATCAAAACCTTAGATATCGAACTCAATGCTGCCTCACTCCCCCCTCCAATCCTCGACCTTCCAACTCCTCTCTCCTTGCCGCCATGGTCTTCACTGAAGAATCAAGCACACTGGTGCGAATTCACACCTTATGATGAAGACGCTGTCACAAAAATCCTTTCCACCCTGAACCCTAATAACCATTTCAACGACCCGCTCCCCTCAAACTGTCTCGCGACCGTTGCCAAATACATCATTCCAAGCTGGACTGCGATAATCAACGCCTCTCTCCGACAGGGATCAATTCCGACCTCGCTGAAAGCTGGCCAAGTCCTCCCCATTCTGAAAAAACCATCACTGGACCCAGCGTCCCCAGACAACTTCAGACCAATTTCCAACATTCCTCTCTAGGCCAAAGTGCTGGAAAAGTGTGTACAAACACAGCTTAGCCACCACATCAACAACTTCCATCTTCTCGATGACTGCCAATCCGGCTTCCGACCGGGACACAGCACTGAAACAACCATGCTCCACATTGTCGATGACGCTCTTCAAGCCCTTGACCAAGACAAAACCTGTCTCCTAATCCTCCTTGATCTATCCTCGGCCTTCGACACTGTCAACCACGGGATGCTACTCGAACACCTCAAATTGAGGATGGGATTAGATGGCGCAGTCCTTGACTGGTTTAGTTCCTACCTCCAAAACCGTTCCCAGAGATTCCTAATTATTGGCGATCTGTCTGCTCCTTCCGTGGTCACGGTGAGAGTCCCGCAAGGATCAACGTTGTCCCCCACCCTCTTCAATCTCTATTTAGAACCCCTTGCCGAAGTCCTTCGCACTGAAAATATCTCCTTCCATATGTACGCTGATGACACTCAGATCTATATAAAAATCTCTTCTCTTGCGGAGATCCTCACCTTGAATGAGGCCCTGAAGCTGACCGTCAGATGGCTCTCCTCCAACCACCTCAAACTCAATGCCAAGAAAACTGAGTTCCTTTTAATCTCCCCGCCCAAGAGCAACCCCGAGATCCAGTCATGGATTAAAGCCATCACAGCCTTAAACTGTTCCCCAACCATTGTGGGCTCGGCTAAATCGTTGGGAATTACCTTGGACTACAACCTAAATATGCGAGACCACATCAACGCAATGGCCAAATTGGCCAGATCCCACCTGAGCTACCTATGGAAACTGAAACCCTTTCTTGACCCTCCTGACCTAAAACTAGCAGTCCAATCACTAGTTATCTCTCGACTGGAATATGGTTGCTCCACCCTCTCTGGCTTACCCAAGGTCTCGCTGGCTCCCATAAAAGCCTGCCTCAACGCAGCCACCAGACTTCTTACAGGTTCCAGAAAATTTGATCATATCATTCCTCACCTGAAAGCTTTGAAATGGCTTCCCTTCGAGGCTAGGATCCACCTCAAACTGGCATGCATCACGCACAAGACCTTACACTCTAACTCCCCGGCATATCTTGCACAGAAGCTGGTGATATCCGGTGGAAGCAGAAACCTACGATCGACCAATGCCCTCCTCCTCCGGCCTGCACGCTTTAGGAAAATAAAAACCTACAATCGGGCTTTCACCGGGACTGCGCCAAGAATATGGAACTCCCTCCCCCCTGATATCAGAAGAATCCCTACCCTGGCACGCTTCAAAAAAGAGGCTAAATCCTTCCTCATGGGTAAATTCCTTGGATAAACCTGTTCAACAGCCACCTGAGAGACTAATGCTTCATCCTGCGACCCTGTACAGGACTTGAGTGTTATCCTGCCTATTGTATGACCCTGATGTATAGTTTTCCCCTATCCTATTGTACTGTACTTATGTGATATCCTTCCTTCCCCTTGACCCATCGCTGATGTACAGGTCTTCTCCTTCTGTATTACTCTATGAATATGTAAAGCGCTCTGATACCCTCACGGGTCAAGTTCGTGCTCTATAAAACCTTAAAATAAAAAAGAATAAAATAATAAATCCAAACCAGGGCACACCCAACGCGGCATAGCTGACAGCATTTACTGTTCACCTAAGAGTAGTGTACACTCCTTGCCATTCCCTTAGCATGTCAACATTAAGGAGGGGCTGTTATGGGGAATACTGGCCGACAAAGACTAAGCCCTGTGATGCCATTAAGAGTTTCATGATGTTACTTCCTCAAGCCCTGACATTTTGCTGAATTTACATCCATGCAAACTAGATAAATTCCACGTAGTTTAGCAATAACACTGAAACGAATTTATGTTTCAATCTTAAGAAATATATAATAATTATGTGATCGTAATGTAACGGTACACACATGATGATATTCATGGCTCCTACCGCTTTTCAAAACTGTAAACAAAATGTAAAATGCCTGCATTGCTTAGTGCTTCTGGTAAGGTAACACAGTGAGTTAGCGTTTGCTATTTGTGGGTCACAGGTTTGAAACATGGCAAGGCCTACACAACCTTTCATCCTTACAGAGGTGACTGAAAACCATTAACTTGGATGATTTCAAGTGCTTGAAACTTGTAAGACAGATGCCGCGCGTGCAATGAAATATTGTGCATTATCAATAAAGAATAACGTTGATTGTATCTCTACACAACCCTACTTGGAACTCGACAATGAGCAAGGAGCAGACATTGCATGGAGTTGTGCCTCACCTGGTTTGCTGTTACAGCCGTCCCAAGGGCGTACAGAAGTAGCCTCTTGGCTCACCGGATTGAAGGCGGTGCAAGAGTACGCCATGTGCTCCTGCGAGGGATGCAGGCGCACCCTGAGAATTCTTCCGCTCTCAAAGATGGAATGTGTTGCATTGTTGAGGGTTCCATGCTCATGGTCTGTCCTTCTCCAGATGTAAGACACAGCAGTCCCTTTGTCCACGGTGCATGTCAGGAACACGTCACAGCTGGAGTTGGAGTTGGATGAGCGGTTTGCTTCAACTCTTGAAGCAAAGACTTCAACTCTTGGTTTGTTCACCATCTCTGTGTTAACATTGGAAAGATGAAAATGGCAGGTTAGGATAAGTAAGTCATCTATCCCAAGTGCCAGCATGTGGTTATGCATATGCTAAGTTCTGATAGGCCTCCACAGAATCCCCCGGTGATTTGCAAAAATAGTCTTGAAAAGTAAGACATAAGCACATTAGCCCTTATAATGCAAGGGTACAGTCACTCTCCTTCCCTGCAGCACCCTTAATGCTGTAGGGCACCATGGCCTTCCTCCAGGAGGGCAATACTCCACACAGAAAGTACATAGATAGGTGCAATCACCCATTTTTACACCCACAAGGGCAAAAAGGGATTGTCTAGTTTAACTGATAATTCCTCTCTGCCCAGATAATACCGTTTAGTGAAAATATGTTCCAAGTACATGGGTAGGCAATAGTTATTCTGTTGCATGGTACACTATACATTTTTACGTTTTAAATGAGAAAGAAACTTAAAAACTCTGGAGGTGGCTCACAAGATGTCTAATTAAGTGATTAAAATATTGATGTCGGTTCCTTTCTATGTGGCCTCTTTAATTAAATTATAGCTCCCTGAGGGGATAATTGGTTTATACCACTGTAGAGGTGTTGTATAGTGTTGTACTGTATTGCATTGTATTGAAACATTTATGCAGCGCTTTCAACCCCTGTGTTACACTGTGTAGGTTGTTTGGTTGGAAGTGTGTTGTCTTGGTTTTGATCCAGTGTGGGAAGTGTTTCCATGTTTCCAAACTATATGAACTATTTTCACCATAAAAAGTAGCAACACTGTACTTCTTGTCATGGAGACTAATAGATCATAATCCCTACATCTTGTTAATATATATAACCCAGCCCTAAAGTTAGCCCCATCCAGTGCACATTTTAATTTGCGCTGTGCTCCCCTAGTTCTGCTAGCTATGTCCTTTTGTGGTCACCATGGGTGTGGTTGCTGGCACATCTACGGGCTTGGATATTTTTCATGAGGAACTAACCAAGACAATTGGATATCCCTGTGGTAAAAGCATCATTGTGGTGCACTATTGAGATAGACAGGAGAGTAGCACTTTCGCTGTACTGGTAGCATCAGCCCTATTAGGCTGTGGCAGCCAGTAGGATAACACCATCACCGGCAGTCGCCTACAGCATAAAGGTGTCCCTGAGTTTAAATCCAGGAGTCCACAGTCTGTTGATCTCAGGCAGATCCCATGTAATCCTTATTGAAATCGGCTACTACTGGTTAGAATGCATAACTAGAGTTCCAACCTACTGATGTCTACTTTCCTTGAATTCCACTTACCATACACCGTAAGGACAACTATGTTAGTCTCAATCCGTCCGGTGGAGTCCATTAGCAATGCCTTGAATGTTCCACTGTCTCCCAATTCCAAGTTATCAATTTCCAAGGTAAAGTTAGGAAGGAGGCGAGCCCTTCCAAAGAAGCGGGATTGGTACGTTGTTTCAGCATCTCCTTTGAAAAACATGACAACCAATTTCTCTGTTGATGACAAATGCCTCCAGATGACTCCTGTGACGTTGAAATCCGAGGGTACCTTAGCTGAGATTGACACATTCTCCCCAACAACACCTTCCAGCTGTAAATAGCCCCTGACGCTTGTCAGCCGCACTAAAAGAAAGGAACATTCTTGTTTTATTAGACTACTCTATCATTTTGGGATTAGAGAGAAAACGTTGGTCCTTACCATAAACCCCCCTACAGTTGTTGAATACATAAACATGGTTTAGAGTTTGAGCTAACATCATAGTGACTCAAGAAATGTAAAATCTCTAAAAGTAAAGTCATGTAGCCATGTGGCCTAGGAGAAGTATTTAAAAAAGAAGTACCGTGTCTTTTTTTTTTTAATTGTAAAATACAACTTTGGAGTAAAGTATGAATTTTAACTAAACTTTTATTCATAGTAAAATTGAAATATCTGCATTAATATATGCATAGACATTAAAGTATACTTCGGCTTATGAATTGGGTGCCATCTTGTTCTGATTTAATTCTGGACAACCTCTTTTACTTCACGTCTCTAAAGAAAGATCCATCAGGTTACATAGCTCTCATAGTCTCAAACAGCATACAGCTAACTTTCCATAAGGGTGTACACTTCCTACAGGGTCAGACCTGTAAAAGCCAATCTATATCTGAGGTCACAAAGATCTAACCAGCTCAGCCAACTCACAAAACGATTACTCTCAGGTCATATAGTTATTATTGGACTAGGCCGATGAAAATAAAATTATGGTCAGGTTACATAGACCATAAAAGTGCAGGCATTTGGAAATAATGTTATCTTGCAAGTTACACATATCTAACTGAATGTTGACTCTCACTGCCAAGCTAATCCTTAAAGGGTCAGGACAAATATGGCAGACCTAGGCCCATATTACGACTTTGGCAGTCCTACAGCGGATGGTGCAACATGACTTCCACTGTAGGACCGCCAAAGCCGTGTTTCTGCCGCAGACCAGGTTAGGACTTCAATCCTAGTCTGGCAGGCAGTCGTGCAGCGATCTGACAATGGTGGTCTGTAAGCTCAAAGAAGAGCCTAACATACAGACCGCCGCTGTCAGAGTGCCAACTTAACCTTTCCGCATGGTGTGGCATACATGCCACACTGAGCAGGAACTGGGGGCGCAAATCCAGGGGTGCCCCCGTCATGCACCCCCAGGAGCAGCAAAGGGTACTGTTGCCTCTGCCTAACCCTTTTAATGGCAGGCTCACCACCATGAAAGGGGTGGGTGGACAGGCAACTTCTAATATACTTGGCGGTGCTTCAGCAGCACCGCCAGCATATTAGTGCTACTGACCGCTGCGCCACTGCCACACGATCCTGGATCTCCGGCGGATGCAGCGGTCCGGTGACGGTCTGACCACCACACTCCTAATACTGCTGGCAGGCCCACAGTGTGGCGGTGGTCGGACCGCAATCATAAGTATGGCAGTCCTATGGACGGCCAAACTCGTAATAAGGCAGACTCCAGCATCTGACAGCAGAACAAGACTATTTGATCAGGACTACGACAACAGATTCCTGAGATCCTACAGGCTCAGACTTCAAACACCAGAGCTGTTCATGAGGTTATAGGTATTTACAAGGCTCAGGCCACTGAGAGCTTATTTACACATCATCTTACACAAGTCTTACGGAATTAAGCTTTTGACAGAAAATCTAGTATGCAGTGTACAGAACTGTTACAGGCTAAGGTCTCAAATGAAAGAACCAGGTGATGCAGACCTTACAATCACAGGTTCCGAAAGGCAAGTCATATCTTAGAGGCTCATGAGTATGATAGCAGAGTTGTATGTCAGGTCACTAATATTAGAAAATATCTAGACTCCCAAATGTTTAAAGCATCAGTTTTACAACTGGTTTGTTGAGCCCCACTTTGAACAGCAAGATTTTAAAGGGAAAACAAGTCACAATGCATTAGATTTGTTTCCAAAATAATGCAAGAAATAGGAGTAAAAAAGAATCCGTGACCTATACGTTTCCAGTACTTTTTTTAAACCGTTTGTGTACAGCGGACACTGAGGACAGCATAGTATGAAGTGTTGAGCACTGAAAGCAGACACATAAAGACAGGAGCGTCTGTACAGAATGTCAGATTTTAAGGACACACACAGAAGATAAATGTATATACAATGGATCTCAGAGGAACTCCCTAACATAGTCAGTTGTTATCCTGGAAACTCTGGCCTAGGTCAGCCAATTTGAGACCTATGTTAGACACCCCTGCATAAAGACTAATGTCGACCTTTTAACAGTTATATCCTTAATTGACACTGTTCACATAAGTTGCAAGTTTCTCTCACGCGCAGAAAACATGAAATGAACGAGAAGCAGCTTTGTGGGAGTTGTTCAAAAATAGGAACAGGGACAGTAAGGATGCCAAGTACATCCGGTCACTCTAAGGAAAACATCCAAGCATATCATGTTTCTTTCAGGGGGGTAAATAGATTTTACTAGACCTATGATGGCAGTATCTGACTATGTCAAAACAATGACATAAAAAAAATATAAGAAGGCACCTGATAAAAGATGCCTGTACTTGGGCATGTATGGCCACAATTCTGATGTTTGAGGCTGTACTTTGGCATATGCCACTTTATCATGCTCTCTGATGGATGTTCTGATTATATGAGGCTTTACAAAGGCCTATGAAAAGTGTTCCAAGCATCTGAGCCTGTGCTTAGCCCTGTGAGACTGTATCACCACATGTAAATCTGTGCTGTTTATATGATGGCATTCGCTAGGCACATGATGGCTGCAACCAGCATATGATGGTTGTTACTGGGCACGTGGAGTTGTTCTTGGGAGTCTGATGGGTGTTTATGGCCCTATGTTAGCTGAATCTTGGGATATATGCTCATTGTGCACAATAAAATGTAGATGTGGAAGTAGCTAAGCTGGTACTTGGTTGATCATTTTGGTGCCTGATCAAATCTTGATTTTTCTTTGGTGTATGATGCAAGTAGTTGGGGCACGTCATGGCACTATGCATATTGTTGGACCTGGCACTTTTTGGCAGGTTCACCCCGAAACTTTTTGCTTTTTCCTAGCCTGTTTCTGGAACCTGGTGTTGGTGATTTTAGGCCTCTGCGCACTTTTTCACTGTGGTGCAGTGTAAAGTGCGTGAGCTCTCTGTGTGTGTGGTGAGAGTGACCTGCCCTCCCATAGGAATGAATGGGGAATATGTATGCCCATGGTAGTTACTGATGTGTGGGGAGTGCAGGGTCGAGTTTGGTATGTACGAACTCGTGAGATTGAATGCTGCGCAATGATATATGCGGCATGATTGTGTCTAGTGTGGAAGTGCCACTTCTAGAAGTTGGCATATTTGTGTAATTTGTCTCTGGCGTGTGATTGGCTGAAGCTGGCTGGAGCCTGGCTCCAGGAGTGTGCCTGGACCTGCTTGTGGATTGACAATCTGGTTTGTGGGTGACAGGGGCTGGGGAGCCCCCAGGAGGTTGTCTGAGTCAGCCCTTGGTTGAATGACTGCATCTGCAACTAGAGTGGTGGGAGGAGATAGCACCTGGGAGTGAATAGGGCTGGGTTTTCCCCACACAATGCTGGCTCCACCCCCTGTGGTGCGTCTGATGTCCCCAGCCTGGCCAGTGAAAGGAGTTCCCTATAACCAGTTGTAGCTGGTTCTCACATTGCCTAAACCCTGCTAGACAAAGGATTTTATGGTATAAAAAGGGGCTGTGTCCCCTTACAAAATGTTCTTGTTCTGACTTGAATCCTGCCAGAGGCGTGCAGATGCTTGGGCCCAGGGGAAGGCTTGCCTCCCTAGGCCCTGCCCAGCCCCTGGATACCTTATGGACTTTCCTTTTCTGGGAGCTGCTGAGCTCCACCTTATGTCCTGGACTGCTGGTGTCCTGGACTCCTGAAGGACCTGTTGCTGGACTTTTGTTCCCTTAGCACCTGGGAGCGCTTTGTGGTGCTTTTACCTATTTTCAAGCGTTTCTTCGCCCCGCATTTTGCGTGAGAGAAAGCCGGTGCCCACCCGGCATTTGCCCAGGATTGCTGACCCCAAGCGAGTGCCCACCTCGCAGTTGTGCCGCTCGAGATAGCGAGGGTGCCCGCTTTATATTTAAATTAATCTCAGGAGCCTACCCCGGATACTGCCCAGAAGAGATCGTCAGTAGGGCCGCGCTGCCATTGGCTGCCCCAGTAAGAGTTGCCGCGCAGCCATTGGCTGCCCCAGGAAGAGTTTCCACGCAGCCATTGGCTGCCCACAGGAAATAGATAGCCGCGTCATCACCGGGGCTCCGATGAGCCGAGGAGAGCCTCGGTCTGCCGGCGTGTGCCCGCACTGCCTGAGGAAGAATGAGGAGCCCCTGTGAAGGGGGGGCTCCACGACGCGGAGAAACCAAGAGACCGGAGGGCCCCATGGATCCCGGGAGGCTCTCCCAAGCCCAGACGTCCTGCCGCCACAGAGAGAGGAACGTCCCTAGGAAGCTAGCCCGGTGAGTGTCATCAGGCTGGGGGGAGCGGCGGGCAGGTTCGGAGTACCGGCAAGAGGCACAGTTGCATGTAGAGCCCCGAGGGCTCTGTGGGCCATTATCTCTTGAGTCCCCCGAGCGGGACTCCAACGTTAAGGGCATTGTTGTTATTTGAGCCCGAGAGGCTCCCCGCCCACATTTGTGTCCAGAGCCCCGAGAGGCTCAGACGCGCCTATTTATCTCGAGAGCCCAAGAGAGGCTCAAGGCGCCCCAAGTGTTCCCGGGTCCCCCGTGAGGGACCCCACCGCCCAGTGAGGCTGCATTCTTGCTGAGAGCCCCGAGAGGCTCAAGCTGCACCTTGGTTTTGCGAGTCCCGAGAGGCTCGTGGGGGCAACATCTTTTTCGAGCCCCGATGGGCTCCGGGGGCATGTTTGTTTAAGGAGCTGAATTGGCTCCCCCCACCCCCCCTTATTTTTTAGAGGAGCCAAGGTGCTCCAAGGCCACAGTGATTTTAGCGTCCCCACGAGGGACTTGGGGGACATCTTTATTTACAGAGCCCCGTGTGGCTACAGCCTGCGCATATGTGTCTTCAGAGCCAGTTGGCTCCAACAGTTGGCGCAGTTCTGTTCTAGGGTCAGTGAGGGCCCTGTCGCAGTTATGTTGTCTCCCAGCTGCCCAGCCATTAGTGGGCAGCTGCACCGTTTAGGGGCAATGGAGAGAGTCCCTGTGTGGGACAGAGATGGCACAGAGGTGCCAGGCCTTCTACAGCTGCGCAGCACTTAGTGCCAGCTGCAACGTTTAGGCCTTGTGACTGGTTCTAGCTGCCCAGCAATTAGTGGGCAGCTGCAACATTTAGGTTTGCACCGGTGGCGCACCCCTGACTGGCGCTGCATTGGCAGTGCGCCCTGACATTCTGAACACAGGGCTTTTTGAGTCCCCTTGTTGGATGGCCAGTTGGCCAGGGGGCTGGTATGTGATTTCTGCGCAATGTGATTTCTATGTTCTTGATAGCAATTGCCTAAGGTGATGTTTGCGCAATGTGACTATGAGGTTATTTTACCTATGAAGGTTTATGCTAGTGAGAGTTTATTTCACTATGTGAGTTACGCCCCTAAATGTGAGTTATGCTTAGGGGGAGAGTCTAATGTGTTTAGACTAGTGAGAGATTGCCTACTGTAGTTTTTACCGGTTAGGCCCAAATGTGAGTTATGCATAATATGCTATGCCATTATGCCTGTGACACCTCTGAATGTTTTTATACATCATGTGTCTTTCCTACACCTCTGAATATTCTATGCATCATGTGTGAAACTTCTGATTGTTATATGTTCAAAGTGCTATTTCTAACAGTATTTCTAGTTCTAAAAGTGTTGATTCTGACAGTGGCCCTGTCCTGTAAATAATCCCTTGTGAATATTGCCCGTGCCAGTTGGCACAATGTATATTGTGTGATTACTATCTGATGTGTTTTGACAATACAAAAGTTATTTTTATATAACCTTGTGTGGAGTTCCTTTTGTGGTGTGCCTAGGATATTGTTGCTGTTGTGTGCGTGCGCAAATGCTTTACACATTACCTCCGGGATAAGCCTGTCTGCTCGTGCCAAGCTACCAAGGGGGTGAGTAGGGGTTATCTTGGCGTGTGACTCCCTTGCCCTGACTAGAATGGTGGTTTCTGCCTGGCTTTGGCGTCAGCCTTAGCCATCCAGAAATCCCAGTTCTAACACATATGAAAACTTCACCTGGGTGCATGTTGACGACTGTACCTGAGCATGTGATGCTTACCTGACATTTCAGGCCCACCTGGGAATGGGAGAATGTACCTAGACGAGTGATGCTATACCTGGAAACACGAGGATCTACCTGGGATATTGTGGCACCTCCTGGCATGTACAGGTTTATGAGTGCTTTACTAAAACCTTTGAGGCTGCACTTGGATATGTGAAGCTACATACTGGCATCTGCGAATGGCTCTTCGTCATAGAGTGGCTGGGCACATTGTAAAGCATTTGGTCTACTTTGCAGTGCACTGCTTTTATATGGGTGAACCTTGGTATATGGGTTTGAACTGGCCTGACTCCTACAGGCTAGTTATTAAACTCTTTGATTGGGGTAGGTTTAGCTGTAATAGATTTACTGTATTATTTGTTGTTGGCAACGATGTAACTGGATTCTTTAAACTTTGAGATTTGTTTACTACTGGTGACTGAGCATAATTGTAGGGTTACTTATGCTTTTTTTTATATTTTTCCTTTCAAGTGACGCACCAAAACACTGATTGCTAAATGGCTTATACTGCCTCTTTTGTGCCTATAATACAGTCCAGTGGAAGTGGCATGATAGCTACAAAATGGATCCTAACAGACCTTCTTAATTTGCTGACATAAGTTTCCATTTTGTATTTTCTGGGGTAGCCAAAAAAACAGAACAAATGAAAGTAGGCTTCAAATAGAAATGTAACTGATTCTGATGATATCTCTTCCACACAATGATAGCGTCTGGTGAACGGGAATACCCTTTATACTTAATTTAAACTTTACCGGCGCATACTCCACTGAATCGTGAATAGGTGAAAATGTTCATGTAAAATATTCTAATTTTGTTTCCCAGAATGATCAGCTCTCTTTGCCTAGAATGAGCTTGGGGAGCACTCTGAACAGATATACAATATAAATCTCAGACAAATTAGCACTTTCACACAACAGCTTCGCAGATAGCCTAGATGTGTCTATGCACCATAAACGTTGGCCGTCTACGGCACTGACCAGACCACGGCTAAAATATGCATACTCTGGCAGCGGCGACTGCCACATGTTCCGACTGTAGATGAATGGTTGACAGAAATGTACAAGATGACCTATTGTGTTCTATTACTTTTTGGACAAAGTCCCACACTAAGCCATGCAAATCTTGATAGTATTCAGTCCCGAAATATACCTCCTGTGTTGCTGGAGCCTTTGGAGTCCGCAGAAGCTAAGGATCAGCAGACCGGTCAATTGCGTTATGGTGCCTGAGAATGCAGGGGAGTGACTCCTTCACCCCAAGGGAGATTCTTCAGTTGTCCTTAATGATCCAGAGGTCCTGCACAGAGCCTGTATGGTGAAAGGGCACAGAAGATGCTTTGGACGGCGAGGGAGACGAAGTCGGGCCCAGTTGATGGCCAGTGAAGTCCAGACTGTCCACACGGTCGAATGTCATTGGTGTCTTGTTTCAGAATCTTGTCCACGTAAAATCTAAAGTCATCTATCCAGGTAAGCCCTTATGTACCCACGGGAGAGGGTTGGACAGATTCAGGGGACCCTCCTAGGGGAGGTTCAGGACAGAGGGCAGGTTACTCCCATGTCCTTTGTCCAGTTTCGCACCAGAGCAGGAGCCAAGGGCTCCCAGAACTACTTTGAGCTGGACTATGCACAGGGACACCAAATGTGCCCTAGGTGCAGACTTTCAGGCACTTTGGAAGTGCACCCACCCAGCCCCAATAACCTAAATCCTGCCTGGGAGGTGGTCACGCCTCCCTGTGACAGGATGCCAATTGTGCTGTCTTCCTCTGCTCGAGCTTGGCTCAGCAGCAGGAGGACAGAAAGGGGTCTCTGGTTGGCAGCATCCATTTTGTGCTGTCTGGGTCAAGAAGGTTGGCACTGGAAAGACCAGTGACCCCATGAAGCTCGCTTCTGAAGGGTGGAATCATATCTCCCACACCGGTTACCGGTGTGGAGGTATGATTCCAAGGTGTTTGGTACCAAACATAACATGTTTTATTTCAGCCATTTTCCAGATAGCATTTACCGCGAGGTTAAATGCACCTCTACCTATATGTCTGGCTGAGTCACAGACAACCCTGGAGAATGGTCTCCGAAGGCTGCAGAAGGGCTCTGCTCATGCAGGGGCACCCTCTCACGTAAAACCCAGCACCCTGCCTTCAGGATTGTTAAGGCGTGCTATAGGGGTGACTTATAAGTTTTAAGTGTAGTGACCTATAGATTAACCCTGGGCAAAGTACTATGCTACGCTCGTGTAGTTTGCAAAGTTTGCGCTACTCACACTATCCGAATTGCACGTAGCACAGTGCAAACATGCATAGCATAGCAGTAATTTTTTACTTGCTCGCGATCCTCAACGTCAAGTTGGCGACTACGAGCAAGCAAAATGACATCCCGGCGAGACTTTTTCCTCGTTCGCGATCAGCAACATCAAGTTGCCGATCAAGAGCGTGGAAAATAAACCTCCCAGCGAGATTCTCAACGCGGGTGGGACAGGATACTCATTGTGAGTGGTCGCGTATGCTCGCGACCGCTAGCAATGAGAAAGTACCAGTCCGCGTTGAGAAAGCTGCCGCTCGAGTAGAAATGTACTCGAGCGACAGAATACGACCACTTGCAGTGTGCAAGATGCAGTTTGCACTGATTGCACAGTGCGGACAAGCATCCGGCACTGTGCAATCAGTGCGAACAGCATTTTGCACAGTGCACTACGCAGTTCGCGTAGCTACGAGTAGCTTGTGTAGTGCGAAGTGCACTTCGCGTAGCTTCGCGTAGTGCTACTCAACAAACTACACCCGGGGTTATAGATATAGTGAACCTATATCTAAAGTAAGTGGTGCAAGCACCAGCTTACACAGGCTGCAATGGCAGTTCCGTAATTCCATTTTGCATGGCCTCTCATGGGTGGCATAATACATGCTTCAACCCGTGGGAGGCCTCTGGGGTACCTATGCTCTGGGTACATGTGTACCATATACTAGGGACTTATAAGGATACCCCAGCATCCAATCGGGAGTGTACCAAAGTACATGGCATAACATTTTAAGGAGAAAGCAGATAGGCTGTGGTCCTGATTAGCAGGATCCCAGTAGGCTAGTGAAAAACCGTGTAACACCAGGCAAAAAGTGGGGATAACCATAAGAAGCAGATCCTACTTTCCTACACCCCCCCCCCCCAAAAAAAGTAAGGAGATGAGACTAACCTTGCCCAGTTGAGTCTTCATTTTCTAAGTGGAAATATCTGGAAAGGCCATCTGCATTGGCATGGTTACTCCCAGGTCTATGTTCCACTGTATAGTTCATCCCATGTAGGAAAATGGATGAACTCACCCGTTTGGGGTTTTCACCCTTCATCTGTTTTAGCCATAAGAGGGGCTTATGATCTGTCTGAACAATTAAGTGAGTGCCAAACAAGTATGGCCTCAGCTTCTTCAGAGCCCAAACCACAGCAAAGGCTTCCCTCAATAGATGACCAACGTTTCTCTCGGGGTGTCAACCTTCTGGTGATAAAAGATACTGGTTGATCCTGACCCTCTGCATTAAGTTGTGACAACACAGGCCCTACCCCCAACCCAGATGCATCTGTTTGGACAATGAATTGTTTGGAATAACCAGGAATTTTCAGAATGGGAGCAGTGCACATGGCCTGCCTGAGATCATCAACTGCCTTTTGACAGCTAACTGTCCACTGAACTTTCTTGGGCATTCTTTTAGATATGAGATCATTTAAGGGAGTCACTATGGACCTATAGCCCTTAACAAATCTTCTGTAGTACCCAGTCAGGCCCAAGAAAGCTCTGATCTGAGTCTGGGTAGTGGGAGCAACGGATCACTGAAAGAATATCGACTACCACAATATCGAGTACCCAAAATATCGAGGTGAAAATATCTACTACAAAAATATCGAGTTTGTATGTACAAACAGGTAAGTACAAAAATATCGACTACAAAATATCGTTTACAAAAATATCGTTGTAAAAAATATCGACTTTACTAAAAACAATGTTTAATTACATTAATATAAAAAATTAATTACTAAAATATAATTAACAATACTTAAAATAACTTTTAATAATTAAATATTTAATGAAAGTAAAAAAAATATATATTTTTTTAATCATATTTCTTAAAACATATATATATAGTAACAACATTTAATTAAATAATAGGCAATATTGTATATGTACCCCAAAAACCCAAAACTGACCCTGAACCCTAAAAATACCCCTTTACCCAAAAACTAAAAACTGACCCTGAACCCTAAAAATAACCCTTTACCCAAAAACTGAAAACTGACCCTGAACCCTAAAAATACCCCTTTACCCAAAAACTGAAAACTGACCCTGAACCCTAAAAATACCCCTTTACCCAAAAACTAAAAACTGACCCTGAACCCAAAAAATACCCCTTTACCCAAAAACTGAAAACTGACCCTGAACCCTAAAAATACCCCTTTACCCAAAAACTGAAAACTGACCCTGAACCCTAAAAATACCCCTTTACCCAAAAACTAAAAACTGACCCTGAACCCTAAAAATACCCCTTTACCCAAAAACTGAAAACTGACCCTGAACCCTAAAAATACCCCTTTACCCAAAAACTGAAAACTGACCCTGAACCCTAAAAATACCCCTTTACCCAAAAACTAAAAACTGACCCTGAACCCTAAAAATACCCCTTTCATTTAACATAATTAGCAATTAATCAATTAAATAAAATTAATTACCAATTACATTTTAATTAATTAACAAACATTTTTTAATTAACAATTAATTAAATATTACTACCAATTATTAAATTAACATATTTAATTAATTATAATTAAATTACTTCCCACCCTATTCCCCTATAAACCCACAACCCGCTAGAGAAAATACATTATTTTAATTGACATAATTAGCAATTAATCAATTAAATAAAATTAATTACCAATTAAATTTTAAATAATTAACATATATTATTTAATTACCAATTAATTAATTATTACTACCAATTAATAAATTTACATATTTAATTAATTATAATTAAATTACTTCCCACCCTATTCCCCTATAAACCCACAACCCGCTAGAGAAAATAAATTATTTTAATTGACATAATTAGCAATTAATCAATTAAATAAAATTAATTACCAATTAAATTTTAAATAATTAACATATATTATTTAATTACCAATTAATTAATTATTACTACCAATTAATAAATTTACATATTTAATTAATTATAATTAAATTACTTCCCACCCTATTCCCCTATAAACCCACAACCCGCTACAGAATTAAATTACACAATAATTAAAAAAATAATTAATTTAAAAAAATAATAAAATAAATTGACACTTTTCACACATATTATAACATAAACACACTATAAATAATTAAATATTATTTAAAAAACTATATTTTTTACTATCTAGATTATATACTTGGATATTTTCACTGTCTATATTATTTACAGTCGATATTACTTCACTTACCTTAAAAACGATATTTTGGCTGTCGATATTCTGTCTAGTCGATATTTTCTCCAAACGATATTTAAAACTCGATATTCTGTCCAGACGATATTTTGGAGTCGATATTATGTCTGTGCACCGGGAGCAACCCACTCCATTATGGTCTGGATTTTGCTCTGCAATGGTTGAACCTGGCCTCCACCCATAAGGTGGCCCAGGTATACAACCTTACTCTGGCACGTTGTGGCCTTGAGAGTGAGGCCTGCTTTCTGCAGAGCCTCCAAAACATCCTTCAGGTGTACCAGGTGATCCTCCCTGGGGGAGCTAAAGACAACTATATCATCAAGATATGCTGCACTATAGGCTTCCAGGCCTGTAAGGACCTTGTTCACCAACAGTTGGAATGTGGCAGGTGCATTCTTCAAACCAAAGGGCATCACAATAAATTGATATAAATAAATTGATAGTGCCCACTAGGGGTTGAAAATGCTGTTTTTGGTTTGGCACTCTCAGCTAGCCCGATTTGCCAATATCCAGCAGTGAGGTCAAATGTGGGCAAGAACTTGGCTGAGTGTCTATGAGTTCATCTGCCCTAGGAATAGGGTGAGCATCAGTCCTAGTGACTGCATTGAGCCCCCTTAGTCCACACAACCCCTAATTTCTCACGTATCAACATGGGTATGAGGTTTGGGTATCAGGACCACTGGACTAGCCCAAGGGCTATCTGAGGGTTCAATTACTCCCAATTCCAGCATCTATTGGACCTCAGTCCTGATGCAATCTCTGACATGGTCAGGCTGCCTGTAAATCTTATTTTTAACAGTTAAGCTCTCACCTGTGTCCACTTCATGGGTACACCAGGAGGTCTGATTAGGAGTCAAAGAGAACATATGCCTGTATTGATTGAGGACCTTCCTGCAATCAATCTGCTGTTGCTCAGTGAGGCTGCCTGCCAAGGTCACACCATCTACTGAGCCATCATCAGGGTTCTGTGAGAGGAGATCAGGGAGGGGGTCACTCTCTTCCTCCTGTCCATCATCAGTAGCCATGAGCAAGCCCATATCTGCCCTGTCCACATACCTCTCAAACCTCCCAAACAAGACATAGAGGACTATGTACTTGGTCTCCACTCTAGGATGGCTGAGTACATGAAGAAGGCCAGCAAAAACATTGTTGCTGCCACCATGGTAAACTATGCACTCTTCCGGAAGGGGTGAAGAGAGGGCCATTATGGCCTTCTCCACCATCTCCCTGAAAATCAGAGTTGTCCAGGTGGGAATCATCTTGATTCTCCTGGCAAGGGTTTGATTCTAGTTCATAGAAGACGTCACCTTCTGACCTGTCTTCATTCCCTGCCCCACCCACTCTTTCCTGTTCATCTGACTCAGGCATCTTCCTAAGGTCATCTAACAGTAACACCTCAATGAGACTTTGAGTGTTGGCATTTCTTCCTGTCTTCAGCTTTCTAGAGACACATGACTTTCAATTCTTGGATTGTAAACTCATTGTACCTAGAAGGCACAGAGGAACTGGTGGCTAATCCTTTAGAAGACATACTAAGTGTGGTGTGGTGTATGCACTTAACTAACCTAGTGGGAAACTAAACTCTCTTAGATTGGAGAAAGGGTGTGCTAGATCCTTGACTACCCAACACCAGGTGCAGTAGAACTTACTTACTTATTCAAAGCTGGTATTATATGTACCTAGTACTTTAGTGGTTTCGGTTAATCAATACAAAGATTTATCTGGTAAAACAATTGCAAGCTTGAATCCCAACCGCTGCACACCAATGTGAGAAGTTGGCCTGGTATATGCTGTCCACTAATTGAAGTGGGCACCTTGCACCAGTCCAAATGTTCCTTATGATGTATGAGGCCAAAGATAACCTTTAGAAAGCTATCCTAGTGGTAGCCGTGGAGAGAAGACTTCAGGCTTAATCTTGAAGGAATGTAAAGCAGAACTAGTTGCAATCTCGGGGAGCACATTAGTGACAAATCTGTTAACAAACAAAAGAACACCACCCTTCTGCGACAAATCCTGACCACTAAAATCTAAAAACACCCCCTCAAATCAGGTAAAAAAATCTGACCCACTCTTATCCTTTTTCTGACGACACGCTGTCAACTTATCCCAGTCCACTCGCTTTGTGGGATAAGGGAGGGCATGCAAGCAATAATACGCCCCGGCAAAGCCAATAGCTCTGCCTTTGGCTTCTCGCCGGGCTTGCGCTCCTTATCCCATGCTCTGATCTCATCCCATGTGCCACCCAACTCCAATACATGGTGCTGCGTATGGACCTGTCTCCATATATCTACCGGCACCAACAAACCAAAAAATAACTCTATATCAGCTAACGTAATCACTGTGGAGGAGGTCGCCTCCGTCAATTCCTTACAATATGAAGTAGGATTTTTCGGGGGTCCGGCAACTGGCTCTTTAGGGAGAGGACCTCACTCCTTTTCCAAGGAGTGTAGATCCACTGTTCTTGAAACCGAGCATTGACTCGCGGTCTGATTACAGTATCCATGGAGTCGCGCAATTCTGGTATTTCAGGATGGTAAATGGGGTGGACTTCCCTCATGGGATGCTGTGCCCCAATTGTCGGAACCTTTTGGAGTAACCTGCCTCGGTAACCCACCAATGTTGTTACTTTTCTGAAAACCTAATTCAGAGCCATATCTGTGACGTATGTCATGGATAATCTGCGGTGCAATACCCTGGAAACACTTCTCCCACAACCATACCAGCGTGGCTGACATGTGCTTAAGGGCATGCTGCTGTATGAAGGTGTCATAATCTTTCATCACACGCCACACATCTTCTATGCTATAGATTGAGTTCCGGCCCCACTGAGCCACCTGATTCGCCACCATTTGTTTCTCCTCATCACCCACAGCAGAACGCACTAACACTTTCACCATGCGATTTCAAGTTGCTGCCCAATTCGCTCCATGTATCCCAAGTCCAGGCGTTTCAGCATTCAACAGTGTTTGGGGTGTCACACTCACAGGGGAAAGAGCAGATGGAGAAACAGGTACCATCATGTAGGGAGACAGAGTTGTAAGGGTGAAAGGGGTTGTTGCGGTTGAGACAGAGCCAAGAGACAGGGCAGGGAAGGTAACGGCACCTGCCCCTGTGACCGATGGGAGTAGAGGAGACACACGTGGGGCTGGGGCTGAGGCAGTAGTACTAGAAGCAGCAGCACCAGAGAAAGCGGCACCAGAAGCCAAAGACTGGGATGTCGGGACCGTAGGGTATATCCGTTCAGGGGCATAGGGTGGTGGGGGGCAAAAATCCAAAAGCTCTTCAACCAACTAATCACCCTCTTCTCCAGCAACATAACATTTGTCCGTCTTGTTGTATAGCGTTTTAGGACCTTAGTGTAATTTTCCCGATTCATGCCCTTATATAGGTATAAAATACCGTATCCTTATATAGGCATAGAAATCATAACCATATTAAGACATAGCTCAAGTAGTCCTAATACGGCTTGGCTACTTCCACTAGTTCCGAAAATCTACAACGATTTCTTGGAAAAACCCGCCTTCAGCAGTCAGTGACTTCCCCATGCATGAATATTAAGTTATCCAAGAAATCATGGAGTTTTCAGAGAATTAAGTCTCTGATGATGTTATTATGTCCAATCTTACGTCAAACTCGGCACCTTCAAGGTATAAATATGCCCACACTTGTCCAAACAAACACACGGTGGTTTGGAGCAGTTCGACTATCTACTTGCCTTACGCGCCCTGCTACAGCCAGTGCCGAAGGAAGCCGACCCTCCAGTAGACGCACTGAGATAGACGCTGTCTTTTCTCCTGCCGAGAAATCCAGCTTCAGTGTTTCCAGGCTACCCTTGCGGATTGCTGGGAAATCAAGTCCTGAGAGAGAGATACAAGACCTCCTACATTCTAAAACCAAGGTACGGAGCTGATTAGACCCTAAGAGAATTCTTGGAATAGATTCTTGGCAAATAATACTAAAACTAGGCTACACCCTACTTACTTCTTCCCTTGTACTAGACCTAGGTTAGGTACACCGGGGTAGGCGTATTTTAGAAGCACCAGTTGAGTACTTTTGGTCCTTATTTATCACTGTATGTATTTTATGTATTTTATGCATTGTAGGTATCTTATGGCTTAGAAACCATATCATGCTTTTACAATAATATTTTATAATACTCTTCTTACTGTACGCTTTGTACTTTACCGCAAGTATTACGATCACAGCAGTTCATTTCTTATGCTTGAGAAAGAAGACTGTTCAATAAATACCCTTTTATTGAAAACGCCCGTCTCTCTATTTCTCTGCACCTCTGGTGAAACGAAGCATGCATGATCGACTGAGTGAAATAACTATCTATTGTTTCCGCTACTCTAGAGATATATTTCTTATTCTTGAGGGAACAAAGTTGTCATGTTTTAAGCGGTGTCAGAAACTAATCCCTTCTTGTTCATTCGAGAAAGTTTCTAGTGACCTCTGAGCTAGCTGGCACACACACAATTAAGTTTAGTGTATTCGGTAGAGACCTAGTTGACTTCAGTCCTACGTCTAAACTACAGGATACACTATTCCAATGCGCTGAGCCTATTGGGAATATAGGAACTACACTACGGTCTGTAGTCATAACTTCCTATCTGCGCACTCTATACCTTTCTCTATCTTTTCTCTTTCATAGGCTACTGCTTTCTGTGTAATAGTTTGTGTCTGTCTCTTTTGAGACTCTTTCTCTGCTCTCATACATGGCTGCTTTGCTTCCTTCTGCCACACTCTTAAAGAATGAAACATGGACTGCCTACTCCTTTTATCAAACAATTTGTCCTGCAGGAAATTCAATTTTTGTTCATCAAACAAGCCAGTAAGTGGCCATTGCAGCTCAGCATTGTCCCTCGTATATTTATTCCACAATGTGCTACACATAATTGGGCCAATACCATGTTTGACGTATATGTCGAAATTTGGAGTATCATCCGGAGGTGCAGGCTGGCTCTCTCCCAACCAAGCATTAGTAAAACAACATCGACATCCGAAACATCCTAACTTACTTATACAAGGCATCTTAGTATAAGAATATAAGACATATGCACTGTCCCTAATGGTCAAATATAACACCAACAACTGTAATAAAAGAAAAGGTAAAATAACCAACATTATGCACGAATCAAAACCACATGGTCCAGAAAGCACAGTCACTATTCACTCGAAAAAACCATTTCACAAGCACCACCATCAGCGTCGGTCCACAGACCTCATAGCACCCAAACACAACAATCAAACCACAAGTCAGTCCAGAGACGGTACCAGATTCTAGAAGACAGGCTCTAGCCCTAAACCTTTTAAGTGAAAGCCAATCATCATCTGGCCCGGCAGATTGTTCGCGAACAGCCCCAGACCTTTTTCAAACACGGGCCAAATTACCAGTTGGTCCAATAGACTGCTTACAAACACTCTATGCCTTTTCAAGCGTCTGCCAACCCACCAAATTCAAGACAAAACGAACCGGAGACCGTATCAAGACACAGCCCGTCGACTCGTGTCATTCAAGCAAGGCAGTTCAAAAACTACAGACAAGACAGTCTAGAGACTAAATCAAGACACAGCCCAGAGGCTCGTGCCGTTCAAGAATGGTGCCATTTTCCCAAGAACCAAATCACTCACCTGGTGCACATAGGTCGATTCAAATTATTCTCCACTGCCGACTCTTCGGACCAAATGGTCAACTCCAAGATTTTGCCTTCTCAGGAGCCCTGCTCGTGACCACTAGCTGAGGAGCCGTCCAATCAGACGGGGGGGACAGCTGCGAGAACCGAGCTCGGTCTTGTGTGGGGTACCCCGATCCACCCAACCGACCTGACACCACCCCAACCCTGCAACCCGATTACGGGTGAGAGGAGCACCGTGCGGGGTACCTGTTCGGGCACCAACTGAAGGACGGGGCCCTCTAGGGCCACGCAGGTTACTTACAACCACCTTCTATGCCTTCCCAAAAATGAAGAGTCGGTCAGACACTAGAGAATACAAACCTACTTTATTAGATCTACTCTGCAGAGGAGTCCAATCAGACCTGCGCCCTAAGATGTCTGCCGAGGGACTGACCCCCCAACACTTGGTAATACATAATAAACCTTCCTGGGAGCCTTCAACCACGCACCCTGTAGAAAGTTACTGGCCTCGGCCAGACATGAACAAAGGAGGCACAGAGGGATGAGCTACCACCTGCCAGATGGGTACGTACTTATCTATAGCTCAAGGCCACAGCGCCGAGTCTCAGTGTCTCCTAACATGAGAGCAGAGTTACACATTGAAATTGGTATGCAAGAGCAAAGTAACCTATTCATTAGTGAGTCGGGTTGCAGCCTTGGACAGAAGGAAAAATAATAACAAAGTACAGTGTTCTGCTGAGGCAAGCAATACTGAATAATGAGGCCCGTACGAGCACAGTCCAAGCAGTCTAATAAGGATTACGAAATACAAAATCGAGTCACACTGAGTAACGAAAGCTTACATGTTGCAGGGATAACTCAGTGGGTTGCATAACGTGAAGACAAATGGCGTCTATTTAGCGCCATATTGCTAACCTAACATAGCATAAAACAAGTGCATTGCAGGGAGGGGAATTTCAAACCTAACAGGGCGCACAGCATTGGGCTAGCCACTCCTCCCCTGCTTTCCATCAGACCTTCCCACCCGCTGGCCTCAAACCAAGCACTTTTGCTTTCTTGAAGTGCGAGAAGCAGAAACATAAAATGGTGGTTTTACCATTTTATGTTTCTGCTTCTCGCACTGCGAGAAAGCAGTGGGGCGACGCTCCTCTGCCCTAATGGAGGAGCCGCCCCTGCGATTAGGGGCTAGATAACCCCTTTGTACCTTTCGTAATAGCGATTACCAAACAGCAGTTCGCAAAAAAGCACTACTTGGTAATCGCTGTTACTACTGTTCGTACATCTAGCCCATTGTCTTTAGACACATTTCTGCCAAATTGTAACAGTGGGCAAAGAACCCCTCCCTATAGGGTAGAGTTAAGCTTGCTCACTTTGTGCATTTGGAGTATGGTTCATCTGTGTGAAGAGGCACTACCAAGCCACTGTATACAGACACTGCATGCAGCCACTTTGGGAGTACAAATTCACTTTGGTGCATAGGCATCTCGCGGGTGATAGTGCGCTTTACAAATACATTCAACATAGGTGATCTTGTTGCCGCAGCTATTTACATTGTTAAGCAATGCACCTGGGTAACGCAACATGCAACCATGAACGACTTATGAACACTGGAAAATATGGACATCTGAAACACAAGAGATGGAGAAAGGCAGGAAATACATATGTGTATTGTCGAGAGAAGTACATTAAAATTGGGAAAAGAAAGAAGCTGTCCAGGCAGAAATTGCTGCTACTGTGGAAAATTGCCCAGAAATCTGGATCACTTTATTTGCCTGTGTCTGTAAACAAAGTAATCACCTCTGTCCCACTGGCAGAAAGGCATGTAAACAGGACTTGTTTCAACAGTTTTAAGTCAATGCAGTACAGAAAGTAGAGAAATGCCTATTTATGGTCATTGCTCTATGTAATGACACGAAAGGGTTGAAGTGCCAAGTGATATATGTTATCCAGAATGTTACAAGTGAGAAACATTCCTGACTGTGTTTTTGTAACAGTATGTGTGATTTTAGTCAACTTAATTTATTTTACCAAAACTGCATTACATCAGATAGTATTGGTGAATAATTGTGAATAGTTACTGGCTTTCTCGAGAGTCCATATCTAACTGTCTGATCTAAGTTGCCTCTTTCGGTGGCAGAACCGACATACAGACATGCATAAAAAGTAAAGTAAGAAAAGGTTCACAGGCCACTACTTTCTGGCAGCTCGACGCCTATAGTGGTATCTGGGTACCCTTCTATACAATTCTTATGGTGTTAAAAAACGATGCGTTCCAGGCTTCCAAGTTTTTCATGTAAGCCGGGTTAACGAACACCAACGCCGTCTAATCTTGATTCAACATCACGCCTCTTACTTCGCCCGCCCTACACTTCCTGTCCCTTTAGCTGTCTCCTTTATTCATCCCTGCTTTCTGCCTCTGACTCTGGTTTCGTATCTTTCTCTTTCTCCCCCACTCACTATTTTCTTCCTTTCTCTCACACCGTGGGTCAAAGTCTGAGGATTACAAAGAAGTCCGGGTTCCCATCACACTCGGTTACACTCTCTATCTTTACCGTGCGGTTCCACAGCTCTTCCCCACTGCGAGCAGGAGACGTTTTTAACTTCTCTTTTTGCTGTTCACAAATTGAAGAGAAGTTACCACATTTTTTCTTTTAGTAAAATTATGAAAGCTCTACGAAATCAGTTCCATCACGAGACATATATCTAGTACCTCAGATTTCCACCACACGGATCACGTCGAGGCAGTAATATTCCTGTCTTGGGAGTAATACCTCTTCACGGAGCTTACCTTCGAACACCAAGAGCGCCAGAAGCAAGTGGGACCCCATGCGACCGCCTCAGGACGTTCGTGACGCTGCTGTCTTTAGTAGAAAGTGAAACCTCTGGTACACGCCCGGATGTGATGCGCAGTTCTTCTGGCAGCTCGTCATTCCTGCTAGAAAATCCCCCTTGTTTACTTACAAGTCTCGGCCTGCAAACTGCAGAGGAAATGAGAAGTGACTGAGCTATGTAGTTTAAACTCATCTTTCGTCTACTCCCAAGTCATTTACCAAGCATCCAGAGTAAAAGTCCCATAAGGCTGCAACTTAGGCACAAAAAGGAGATGGTTTCCCTTCCTGCACAAAAACAATCATCCCCTCAACACAGGCACCCTTGCATCATGGTGTAAAGGTGCCTGCGTTGGTGCATTGCAGCCTATTTTGCACCGGGGAAAAGGACACAAATGTGCCGTATCTCATAGATGCAGCACATTTCTGCCCTTTTCTTTTGCCGTCGGGCAGCGCAGCAGTATGGACTGCAAAACCTCATAAATTAGGCCCACCATTTCTAACAATGACATACCAGGAGACCTGACTAAGGGATGTGGTGGCTCAATGCAGCGAACTCTGTTCTTCGTGCTGGAGAGGGTTCACCGGGTGCCAGCTGGCCCACCTGCCCCTGGACGGCCACTTAGACCAGGGGTGGTTAAGCTGCTCATTACAAGGACAGGGGTGTGCTGTTGAAGGGGTCAAGGACTGAAGACCCGCTCCAGGTGGGGAACAGTAAGGAATCGCTGCTCCAGAACTTTACTGCTGCAGGACAATCACAAAAGAGACCCTTCTTTGCAGTGAAACGGGCGCTAAGAGAGGAGGGCCTTCAATATTTATTGCTATTCTGGGCACAGCTTATAATCTTGTTGGATGGCAAGGCTCACTTTTGTAATGACCCAGATGAAGCCTTAGCTGGAGGCCTACAAGCCAGGGGGTCGCTTGGTGGAGATTCGGACTGAGGCTCGGTCAATACCAGTACGTCCAGAAAGTGCTCCCGTAATACACCTGGCAACAGCTGCTCATGCAACCGACCAGGTACTAGACTGAACTGGAAAGAGCAGTGACGCTGCTGGCTGTAGCAGAGATCATCATGCAGAGACACGAGGACCCAGTCAGAAGTGAATCCTCTGGCAGATGCTCTTAACTGTCATATTCAGATGATTCAACACTAGGCAGTGGCGACCTCCCAGTGGTAACCGCAAACCGCTGAGGAAGTTATTTGACTACTGTAGCCTATTGGTGACTAATGTGTCTTGTGGTTATGTATGGGTTTCCTCTCCCTGAAGCCCTTTGTATGCAGTCATTTTGGCCTGGGTGTGCAGGGTGCCCTCCCCATCTGCTCCTTACACATGTGCCCTATTGCTCCTGCCCTGCTATTGCCAGCTCATCTGGCAGATGAGGACTGTTTTCTAGTCTGGAGGGCAGTGGCATCCCAGGGGCTGACACTCAGATATCTTGTGGCTGCTGCAAGGTAGTTGCGTCATGATTGCATCACAGTTGTTTGGGTATCCAGCGGTTGCTGGACTACCTTGGGAGGGGGTGTTTGGGGATGGTTGAATTGCTTTTTGTCTCAGGGTTTTCCATGAGCACTGGCTTGTGGGCTATGAGGGGAGCGGGGTTATTGGAAGTGGATTTGGGGCAGGTGATGAGATGTTTTACAAATGCATGACACGTTCCCAGGACTTAAGTTCCTGACTTGGAAAATTAGAGGAATGGCGTCTACAGCTAAGCGGCACAGCATACATAACTATGCATAGTGTCAGGGGGGTCAATGTAGCCATGCTGCAGGAAACTCATTTTGTTGGGGTGGAGGTACACTGCCTACAGCACCGTTGCAAAAAGAACAATCTATGGACAGAATGCAGAGCAATGTCATACATTCACCCCAGTACAGAGATCTGGGCCGAAATCCAGCGTTTTTTGCTCCCCATGCCATTCCAGTTTGAACCCATCCATGTGCAAATCAGTCTTGACCCTGCGCCCAATGGGAACAGTCCAGTTCGAACTACAAGGCCAGGTTCTCCCTGGACTGGAAACAAGCATCCTAGGACCGGTTTTGAGGTTTAACCCCTCATCAGCCAGGATAGCTTGACTCCAGTGGCATGGAGAGTACGGGACCCAGGTCTGGCCATACCCGTCCCACTCCATGTTACAAATGGAAAAAGAACAATTGATGTACAGAATGCTGAAATGTGTCATACACCCCAGTACAGAGATCTGGGCCTAAATCCATCATTTTTTTGCTCCCCATGCCATTCCAGTTTAAACCCAGCCATATGTGCCTGCAACAATTGAGCAGTTTGCTTCGGCCGTCCTGCTGCAGTAGATACACCTTTAGATATTCTATCTGATATGCTTTCTGAGACATGCCGTTTCTGACGCATGCTATTTATATTTATATTTATTTTTATTTTCATTCGCACAATAATTACCAACTCACCCTGTTAATACCAGCGCCCGCTGCTACACGCGTCATATGGGCTTTCAGTACATATGATTTTTAAATTCTACACTGTCTCGGAATTAAAATAATCCATTGCCTCTCAGGGGCTTTTTCAAAAACACAGGTTATCCCCAGGCATTGTACTCGATGCGTCTCACATTATGAGGCAGGGTATATCATTGTACCGTACTCCAACCCACATGGTCACATTCACTTTTTGGGTCCATAACCCATGATCCGCCCGTGTGTGGGCCCACAAGTCTAGTAACCCGGCATGAACTACCAATCCCAGACCTAGCGATACAGTCTCTGTCCGCTTTCTATTGCCATGACATGGCTATCCCAGCATTGTCGGTGAAATAACAATAACAACAACGGAGCCAGACCGCGGCGATTCATGATAGACGCCGGCGGCCTCCGTGTGAAGTGCTTGCACTGTTGAAATTGAGTAAGTACATGTTTCAATTTAGCTCTTTCCACCCGCATTACTAATGAGTAATTCCCACGCCTGTCAGTAACGCACGTGTTTTTCAAACAGCGTTTCTCCTACAGCGTGCCCTGAAAGAAAATCTACAACCCTGGTGACCCCCGGACCCAATTCCGGCTGGGACCCCCTCAGTCTGCCTACATTCAAGCTTATCGGCAGGTAGGACTCGTGCTACCAACATCCCCACCTCGTGGTTACTTTAGACAAACACTATGAACACTGACCCACAGCAATTTTTAGAAATTCACACCAGAAGCTATTATTACACTTGTTGCTCTTTTTTCCAGTACGTTGGCATTTCTCCCTTTATCCGTGAGTTGCAGCTCTACTGCTTGTAGGTCTGTCACCCTAGGCACTGGATTAAAGCTGAACCTTATTCAGCCCGCATTTCATTCTTGCTTCAAAATAATATATTTATACTCCTTGTTTTCTTCAATATTTGGTTTATTCTTCCATCATGATTATCTATTCATACGCATGTTTCATTCACATGATTTTATCTTCATCTTCCAATTACATATGTACAAATTCCAATGCATTTCGGTGCTTTCTGCACCTTCATCAGGGAACAATCTGTAATTAATGAACAATCATAAACACCTTTGGTATCTTAACTGACTTTTACATATATACAATTTTTATGCTTAACAGTAGTATCAGTTATCAGAATTATTCGTTCTCCCCTATACGATTTTACGCCTGCGCTTTTTACATGTTGTGCTCGTGAATGTATCTCTCGGGTTCTGTGTTTATGAAGTTTTCTACTATGTTTTTCTTGACCTTCCACTAGGTTCGATGGTGCAAGCTGTCTTTATGTAACTACCTCGGTTATATATATGTAAAAGTCAGTTAAGATACCAAAGGTGTTTATGATTGTTCATTAATTACAGATTGTTCCCTGATGAAGGTGCAGAAAGCACCGAAATGCATTGGAATTTGTACATATGTATTTGGAAGATGAAGATAAAATCATGTGAATGAAACATGCGTATGAATAGATAATCATGATGGAAGAATAAACCAAATATTGAAGAAAACAAGGAGTATAAATATATTATTTTGAAGCAAGAATGAAATGCGGGCTGAATAAGGTTCAGTTTTAATCCAGTGCCTAGGGTGACAGACCTACAAGCAGTAGAGCTGCAACTCACGGATTATTCATATACACTCCAGGAGGGGAGTGGTACCCTGGAAGCACGGAAAATACGGATAAACACAGGCAGTGCACAACCCACAACAACAAGCTTATTTCTCCCTTTATCCCATTATCCTAATGTTTTGGGTCGTTTCCTAGCATTGTTTTTCATTCTTTTAGTCACTCTGTTCTTTCTTTCACTGCAATTATTTCTCTTGTTATTGGATGACTGTTTAGTATCTCTTCTTTTCTCTTATTGTCGTTCTTTTTATTCGTTCTTTTCCTTTTCTTTGATTCTTAGCTTTGTTTCCTCCTTCATCTTTTATTTCATGTTAGTTTTTTCTTTTTGCTCTGTCTATCATTTTGTTCTTAAGTTTCTTTTTGGTAGTTTAATCTTTCTCGTTTTCCTTTGTTCTCTTTCCTCTTATTTTAATTTTATTTAGCCTTTTGATTATGTTTGTGCTTTGTTTCTTTTTTTCTACTTAGTTCTTTTTATTTTGTTGTATCTCGTTTTCATCATTCTCATAGTATGTTCTATTTGCTCTTTCTCTCTTTCTTCATTGCACTTCTGAACATTCTCCTGTGAACGATAGGATCGCTAATAGTATTAAGGAGGTTCACTAATCTCTATTGGAAATTTTGGATGACTCACAGATCTCTGTGAACTAATTGCAGTGCTGGAATTCCCCTGGGAATTTCGAACGTGAACTCAAAAACTTCTAAACACAATTTCTTTTGAAAGTTCCGACTTAAGACACGAATTAAAATAAAAGAAATCAAAACTCGACAAGTATTTGCAGAAAGCAAAGGCAGAAGGGAGAGCAGTGGCGGCTCTTCCTCTATGGTGGAGGAGCGACGCCCCACTGCTTTCTCGCAGCACGAGAAGAAAAAACATAAAATGGTAATAACTTTTAGTTATTACCATTCATTGTTTTTTTTTGGGCCAGTGGTCAGGTGGATGGGGCTTGTCTGCTTACGGAGCAGCAGGGCAGTGGAGGAGTGGTTCGCCCACTCCTGAGTGTGCAATGACTGTTTGGTCGGCACTCTCGGGCCGCCCAAACCAGTCATGCGCACTGCCCGGTTCTCCATGGAGAACATTCCCACCCCTCCAGCCCATGGCTGAGCACCATGGCACTGAGCTCAGATGACTCACAATGCTCCATTGGAGACTTGTGAGTGGCTTAGGGGGAACCTGGCTGCCTGCTTCCTGTTCCATTTTTTTAGGCAGCCCTTGTCCGCACTCCCCCCTTGTGCCCGCCTCCCCATGCGCGCGCCGTGCTGCCCCCCCTGAGGGAGAGATGGTGGAGGTGGGGGTATAGGAGAATAAATCCAGGCATTAGCAGCAACACAATGAGAGAATGGTCTTCACTCTGCCTTTTATCAAAGGAAATCATGAAGGAGAAGATATTTTCTGACAGGCAGTTGTTTATAAAAGGACAGTAGGATTTGGGCATAATCAGTCACATATGTTGTGTGCCTTGCTCAGCATTTCATCCTTTTAAGGCAGAGGACAGAGATGGTGAACAATTGAGAACGTATCTATGGGACAGGGACATTTAATAACACACCTTTACAGGTCTATGAGACACGTTTCGACTGTCCCATTGTCTAAAGCATGGGCAGCGTGGGATACGGGCATTGGGACCCCGCTGACTGATAGCGAATGGGCAAATGTAGCAGGGATCACACGTACAGTGTCAGGCAACGCTCGGTTCAAATTGACCCAATTTAATTTCCTTCCTAGGACCTTTAAAGCCCCCAAAACACATAGAATAAACCCCATCAGATCCAATTATTGTCCACAGTGTGGGACAGACGGAGCAGACTTCATACGTTTGCCGTGGTAGTGACAGAGGCGCACAGGATCACATGCCTCAGCATCAGCGAAACCCCACTGCCTTGCTTACTTGGCCGAATTAAAAGGCTAAAGAAGAGAAAGATGGCCTATAGATTTACACAATTGGCCCTGGTCCTCGCGCAATGAAGGGCGGCCATCACTTGGATTGGACAACGTTCCCCGACAATAGAGAGTTGGCATCTGTCGAGATGTTTTGGAATGGGCGGTGGCTGACGAGGTGCAAATGAAAATGAACAGGAGGGAGGATAAGCTGACTGAGGACTAAAGTCTTTGGAGAGAACTCAGTAGTGCTGTTACTTTACCTGTAGTGACTTCAGACATGTCTGAAGCATATGCTACGTTTGCAGGTATGGGTGAGAGTGATGGTGACTGAATGAGATTGGGCTGTATGGAGGACAATTTATGGAATTATAGTACAATAGAATAGCGGGGTCAACAAGTAAGGGAGCCACCTCGTGGTCGACACCTAGAAATATTGATCCCTGTAAAGAAAATGATGCTCTTTTAAGTTCCACTTGATAAACGCTATTACATCACAGTGTAATGTTGCCAACTGTTTTGTGAAAATGAAAAAAAAAAGTTTATAAAAAAAACTATTGAGAGGCTACTAACAAATGACACCTTTGACTGGTAGAGAGGGCTATTGCAAACTCACTCAAGGTATACTCATCATTTCTTCCTTCTGACGTTGAGGAAATGAGTTTCATTGGAGGGCCTTATGCAATGAGATGTCCTGCACGCTAAAAGCGACAAGCTCAAGGAATGCCAATAGTGTTTGTGCCGATTGTCTAAAAATATAGCACTACTGTAAAGGAGTGTGTGTGGGCATGCAAGAGTCGGGAAACAATGGGCTGCTCAAGACTGAAAACTCTGAATTCTCACTGCAGGAAGAACCACTGGGAGGGAAACAGACAGTGACCAAAAGGACAGCGTGAGCAGTAGAGGCGACAGATAAGTCAGACATTAAGGAAGCAGACAAACGATAAACAAGGACAAAAGAAACAAGAAGGCCCATTAAAGAAGAAATACAATGTTTGGAAGGGAAGGTGATTTTAGGGTGTAAATGAGAAGAGGATTGTAATTGCTATTGATACTAGAGACCGCTATTTGGGTAACATTTTAACTCCATCACTTTTATCTCTAAAGTTAACAGGGTTATTGAGAGATTTTTCATCATCTGTATTTATTAAGGGAAATTCTCCACATGGTGACTGTTGAAAGTGGCTCTTTCTGCAGTGTCATCCTCAGACTGTTTGCCTTTGCCCTCCACTTTTTTTTTAAACTATAGTTATTGGCATTTCCAAAAAATAGAAAATACAGTGCACTAAATTACAGTATATGATAGTAATCCAAAATAAAAAGGCTCTCATAGTGGGCCAGAAGTTCAGTGCATTATACATAATTCAACAACAACTTGGAAGTGCATAATGGAGAACAGATTTAATACAAACAACACCATCTTTCGAATGCACAGCCCATCCAAATAGAGTTTGGGGGAATTTGGGTCAGACTCCAGAGAACTCCTCTCCCTATCACCCCCCATGGGAGCAAACAGTCTGTCTCATATATTGCAACATAATGTAGTAAAGGCACAATCCAGCTCACCCCAACAGGGTGCGTACAAAGGTGAATAACCAACGCAGCCGGTCAAAATAGTCATCACTATGGTAGCACCGTGCGCAGTCGCAATTAAACAAGGATGCTAGAGCTGGAGGGTCGAAAAGGGGTGGAGTGGGCCGTAGAAATACAGGAGGTCAATAATCAGGAATTCACACCCTGGCTGACACCACACCCAAAGGAAGGCATTTCACAGCGCAAGCAAAAGACTGTAATGGGGGAAGGAGGCGCAGAATGATCAGTTGAGGAGAGGAGAGAAAGAAATAAAGAAATAAACAAGAGGGAGGGCAGAGGGCAGGGGGGATGTTCTGTGCTGTCACCACTCACATTGTCACCACAAACCACCACCCGATTAAGATTCCATATCCTGTGGTCCGGAGTCTACACACTAGAGGATTTGCAGGGGTTGAGGCAGTTGCTGCTTCCCTTTGAGCGGTTGTTGGATGGGATTCCTCTCTTCCAATAAAGTTACTTCTTAGTATGCGCACAAAGTGACATAAACTCCTCCCCAAAATCCTTCACCTTACCGCCCACTACGCCCAATAATTCTCAGGATCAGGGTTTGTGGTTCACGGCATAGCCTTTTATTGATATTACTTTGGGCAATTTACCAGATTATTACCAAAGAAAGATACCCTTCTTGGGTATATAAGAATTATTCACAGCATCTCACTTTAGCTGCATCACATGTCAACGGCAGTAAGGAAATTAGTTACAAGCTTACACTATAACTTTAACTCAACCGTACACAACTTGGCCGTACACTTTAACTTTTAAACTCGGCCGTACACTAGAACTTGGCCGTACATTTGAACTTGGCCGTCTCAGCCACAAATGTCCCAGTGTGCTGCGCACAATGCGCCGTCAGGCCCCAACGCGCTACAGCCAACAGTTACTTGACATCCAGGGCACCGCATACCGCACCGGCCCACCGGGGTGTCTGAACACAGGCAGCCTCCCAAGATACTACTCAGTCCATACGTTGTGGGTTAGGACAGTAGAGCCCAGGACCACCGTCAGGCCGGTCCCTCCTCCCCGCCAACCCAGTACACACGTGGAATCTAACCCCTCCTGGGGTCCATGGAATGGCTGCACCTCCATTGTTGTGCAACGCTCTTTGTTGTTAAGTGTCAGCGCTCCGCCTCCATGAAGCCACGCTCTTCTGCCAGGTGGGTGGGTGGTCAACGACGCTCCTGAAGCTCAGGCTGCAGCCTAAGGGGTCCAAGAGAATGAAACTCCCCAGGGCACAGCCTTAAATACTTGGCAAGTTTAGTTTCTCATTGGTTTCGTTTCTCCATGTCATGCCTCACATCATCACCACCAACCCCCTTTCTTTTTGTCCTGGGGCCCGGAGGAGGCTCAGCCCCGTGGTGCAACTAAGGGCGCCTGTTAGAACTGGGGGTCTCTAGTTGGCAGGGGTAGGTACCACTGTCCAAATAGGGACCCTTGATTCTAGTCAGGGTAAGGAGGAAACCCTCTGAGATAACCCCTGCTCACCCTCTAGGTAGCTTGGCATGAGCAGTCTAGGCTAACCAGAGGCAATGTGTAAAGTATTTGTACCAACACTCACAGTAACACAGTGAAAACACCACAAACTGACTCCACAACAGTTTAGAAAAATAAAGGTATTTAATCTAAACTACACAAGACCAAAACGACAAAAATCCAACATACACAGTTCAAGAATATGGTTTCAAAAGAGTTCTTAAGGTTGCGATAAAAATTCTTCAGGTTGCGATAAAATAAACCACAGATACGTGAGAAGTTCACAGTTGCGTCGCGTTTACTCACAGTACCTTTTAGTTGCGACAAAGTCCTAAAAGCAGAAGCTGGTGCGGTGGAAAACAAGTGATGCGTTGCTCCTAAGACCCTGGGGAGGCGTTTGCGACAGCCCCGCTGCAGCAGCGGGCGTGTTGCGACGAATCCGGTCTGTATGGGGAGGAAGGCCACTTGTATGGATTCGGGTGCGGAGGTTCCGTAGGAAGTTTGTTCTCGCAAAGGCATGATGCGACGATCTTTGGAGTTCCGACGATCTCCGGGGGCGACGATGCGCGAACCAGCGGTGATCTTCTCTCTCGCAGCTCCTCAACGCGATGGTTTCTGCGACGACACTCGCAGCGACGTGATGCGGTCCGCAAGCAAGCAGTGCGGCGATCTCACCCTGCGACGACAGGCTCTGCGACGACACTTGCAGCGATGTTAGACTTTCCCGCACCGGTCTGGTGCGTCCCGCAAACGAAGGATGCGACGGCTCTGGCAGCGGCAACAGGCGCTGCGACGATCTCGGCCTTCGTAGCGGCGGGAATCTCCTCGCACTGCACTCTGCAGCGGATGCGCTCTGCAGCGAGCGATGCAATAACTTTTCAATTGCAAAAGTCTCTCAAGCTTAGTTTCAAGCTTCCCAGCCCAGGTACAACTTACAGAGGCCCCACAACTGGATCAAGCACTCTAGGAAGGACAGAACTCTCTCAGCAGAGTTCAGGGAAGCTGGGGGTGAAGTACTTTTGTTCCTGGGACTTCAGAACAGGGAGCCAGCTCTTCTCAGGCCCTTGGAGATTCCTTCAAGACAGGGGACACAGTACAACAGCAAAGTCCTTCCCCTCTCCTTGGCAGCAAAGCAACAGCAGGTCAGACCAGCAGAGCAACAGCAGGACAGGCTTCCTTCTTCAGTTTCAGCTTTCTCCTTGGCAGAGGTTCCTTCTTGATTCCAGGATGATCTAATTTTCTGTTGTCAGGGGTCCTGTACGTATACCCCTAAAGGTCTTTGTTCTCTTTGTGCAAGTGGGCCCTGAGCCCGGTCTGAACCAGTTCTGGGTGATGCTTGAGCACTTTGTTTGCCTGGCTTCTCCTTTCCTTTCAGAGTGAGGGGCGGGGTCGTCAGCCGCCCAGCAGGAGGTGAAGCCAGCATTGTGGAAGGCAGGAACAGCCCTATTCAGGCCCAGGTGCTAACTCCTCCCACCACCCCAGTTGCAAATGCAGTCATTCAGCCTAGGGCTGACTCAGCCAGCCTCCTGGGGAATCCCCAGCCCCTGTCACTCTCAAACCAGACAGTCAATACACAAACAGGCCAAGGCACACAGAAGGGTCAGACAAGAGAACAGCAACTTTCTAAAAGTGCTGTTCTCAAACACAGGATTTAAAAACAACCTTTTCTAAAAGATGTGTTATTAAATTCTGAGTTCAGGGATACTAGACTCTTATGTCCTATCTTGCTCCTACTAGAAGAAATGCTGGTAGCCACTGTAGCCAGCATCCCCCATGTTAATCTATGGAGCAAGATAGCCTTACAGTTGTGAAAAACGAAAATGGCTGCTATTCACTACCAAAGCATGTTACCTGCACCAGTACATTCTCTATCTTTCACATACACTGCACCCTGCCCAGGGGGTACCTTGGGCCTTCCATAGGGGTGACTAATGTGCACAAAAAGGGATGGGTTAGGCCTGGTCAGTGTGGACACTGACCAGGAGGACATGGCAGTTCACAGACTGCATGCAGGCACTGCGGTGGCAGACCTGAGACACCATTTTAGGGCTACTCATGTGGGTGGCACAATCAGTGCTGCAGGCCCACTAGTAGCATTTCTCATCACCAGCCCTGGCACACCCAGTGCACTTTACTAGGGACTTCCTGATGATACAAATATGCCAATCATGGATAACCAATTACAATACAATTTACACAGAGAGCATATGCACTTTAGCACTGATCAGCAGTGGTAAAGTGCGCAGAGTCCTATTGCCAACAGCCACGGGTCAGGAAAAATAAGGGAGGAAGAAGCAAAAAGTTTGGGGATGACCCTGCAAGAAGGGCCAGTTCCAACAGCGCCCCTCCTCTAGGTGCGGGGGGCGCCTGTTCATTCTCGAAACCATATGGACTCCAGCTCATCCTTCGCTGTTATCTTGAGTGTTACATGGGTGAAGATGCAGGAGGTGGAACAAGGGAAGTGAAGGGGTGTAAAGCCCATTACCACTGGCGGATCAGGCACATTGCCAACAACAGTGGAGTATTGCCGCCACAAGCGTCCCTAGCATCCGGGCCCTTACAGCTGAGTGGAGCAGTGCAGCAGCAACGCACCCTGGTTTCCAATGCAACCGAGCTCATCATGAAATGTACTGTTCAACCAATGAGCCATTGATTGGAGCTGAGCCACCAGAAAATGTAATTCACATTCTTGCACTCCCAGACTGCCCACACTCGACGGGCACCGAATGGTGGACAAAGCCCCTCTGTGGCGACTATCCTCCCAAACCAACTTCAGGGGCAGGGAATCCAGATATCGGTGCCAGGCCTCAGCACATGAACTGGGATGCTCGTAAAAAAATACAGCAGCCTTGGGAGCATCACCACTTTAAAAACGGCAATCCGGGCCATAATGGGGAGCTTCAAGGAGCTCTAGAAGGGAATAGAAGTCTGCAAGGATCTGTATGCCCCACCCAGATTACTCTCCCACATGCCACCCTGACAGTGGTAAATCTGGATACCCATGTACCTAAACATCTGGGATGCCCATTCTAAGCCCAGTGGAACCTTCGTGGGTCAGTCATGCTCAGGGGACACAGGGAACAAGCATGTCTTCCCTCGGTTGACCTTCAGGCCAGAGAGGACACAAAACTCCTCCAGTAATCACATCCGATGCTCAGCATCCGAAACCCTGCTCGCTAAGTATAGCAGGAGGTCATCAGCATATAACAAGACTATGTGGTCACAGCCAGCCACTGCAAGGCCCCTAACTGCCCATTCCATTCTTAGATTTTCCAGCAATGGCTCGATTGCCAAGGTGAACTAAAGCGGGGCCAACAGGCAACCGTGACGTGTAACGCGATGGACGTCATAGTGGTGCAAGACCACGGAACCAGTCCTTACCCTGCCCATTGGGTTACTAGTGAGCAGGCATACCCATCGAATCCAAGAAGCCCCAAGGTCCATTACCTGCATGACCTCTTTCAAAAAGTCCCACCTGACCGTGTTGAATGCCTTCTCAAAGTCGGCAAACGTGCTCACTGCAGCAGAGTTAGAAAGCATTTATGGATGTACACAATGTGGGACAAGCTCCGGAGATTAAAAAAAGTATTGCAGGCCGGGATAAACCTGTTCTGGTCAGGGTAAATGAACAGTTGTATATGAGGCAACAGGTGGGTTGCTAGGATTTTACTCAGTATTTTAAACTCAATCTTGAGCGTGGAAAGAGGACAAAATCCAGCCAGTGTTGTATATGGGTTTGTAGATATAGGGAGCGGGATCACTAAAGCCTACCTGGTCGATGCAGGCAGCATCCCCCTCCATAAATCATGTAAAAGTCAGCAGGCAGGTCATTGGGCCCTGTAGTCTTGCCAGCTGCCATATATTTGAACGCCGTCCTGATCTCCTGAGGCATTAACGGACCCCCTAACAACTCGCACGTCTCCCTAGACAATACCCAGCGCAGAAAGCGGTCCAAGTATGCCCTCACCCATTCTGTCAGCACTGGGTTCAAGCATTTTTGCATCTCAAGGTAATTATCCAGAGCAGCAGGGCGAAACAGCTTTGCACCATCAGGGACCTCCAAGCTAGTAATGGGGGTGCCCTGTGACTCGGGTTTGAGAAGCCAGGCTAACAGCATCCCAGCCTTCCCCTCTTCCTCATGGACTTGGAGAATATATTCCCTGTAATTGTGGCAATGCAGATGCTCCAATGCTACCCTAGAGCACTATGTCGAAGCCCTCAACCTCGTGTGTGTATCAGGGGCTGCGCTTAATGTCTGTTCAAAAGGCTGCAGCACTTCCTCCAGTCTTCGCAGGTCCTATCAAGTTCCCGATGGTACACCCACTGATTGACCCAAGCAGTGTCCATGGATAACCACCTTAAAAGCATCCCATTCGGTCAAACAGTTAGAGGCTGTACCAAGTTAAGGTCAAAGTATCCAATGTTGCTCCTCGCAGGGAGTCTCTAAAAGGGGCAACTAGGAGGGAGCCGCATTCAGTCACCATGCAGGGATGGCCGGGCAAAAGTCTTGTGGTTGGAACCTCAATAAGAATGGGCTATGGTCCAAAAAGGTACAGCTTGAATATTCCATCTGTGTCATGTGGTGGCACAGCCTGGATAAACAAACATATTGATCTAGGTATGTGTGCAATTGATAGATGTGGGAAAAATACGAGTATACACTCACTGCACCATGCTGAATCCTCCATATACCCTCAAGCCCCCAAGCCTGTAGCCAGTCGCAGAACCCTGCCACCAACCTGTGGGTCAATGCACCAGGCTGAAGTGGAGTCGAGCAATCAAGATCATTGTGAAAGACACTATTAAAATCTCCACTAATAGCAGTGCATCAGCAACAATACTCCCTAGGGAAGTAAACGGCAATTCAAGAAACATGAGCTTGTGTTGGTCGGGGGCATATACACTCCTAGGGTCACCTGTCTGCCATATGGCTTGCCTGTGACCAACACATAGGGTCCCTTCTTGTCGATGACCATGGTCAATGTCTCAAAAGGGACCCCCGCCTAAATCAACAGGAGGGCATAAGCGGAATATATCGTAGCAAATACCTGACCCCTCCAACTCATATGGCTGGGTTCAAACTGAAATGGCATGGGGAACAAAAAAAGGATGGATTTAGGCCCAGATCTCTGTACTGGGGTGAATGACTCATTTCACCATTCTGTACATCAATTGTTCTTTTTCCATTTGTAACATAGAGTGGGACGGGTATGCCCAGACCTGGGTCCCGTACTCTCCATGCCACTGGAGTCAAGCTATCCTGGCTGATGAGGGGTGAAACCCCGAAACCAGTGGCGTCACTAGGAGGGTGCGGGGGGTGCGGACTGCACCGGGTGACCCTAACACATGGGGTCACACCAATCTGCACTGCAGCCTCGCCTCTGCTCTCACCTTTACTGTCACTCCCTGTGCAAGCTTGTTCCTCATGCTGTTCACACTCGCCAGCGTCTCGCAGGAGATCTGCAATGCTTGACTGCAATTTTCTTTGCTCACAAAGCAACTCTATAGCAGCCTAGCTCATCTGAGGGTGCATGGTTTGCTATTTTTCAGTATCTTGCACAGTCTTCAGTTTTCCAGTGAACCAGTTCCAAATTTCAGCTTGCTCTTCACTACAGTGCCACCTGTTGCTCGCACTCTTGTATATACAAATCCAGGGAAGACAGATGGAGTAAGAGAGAGAGGGAGACAGAGGGAGCTAGACGGAGTAATACAGAGAGAGGGTGCTAGAGAGAGCAAGACAGAGAGAGAGGGAGATAAAGGAGTAAGACAGAAAGAGAGAGGGAGCTAGAGGGAGTAAGACAGAGAGAGAGGGAGCTAGACAGAGAGAGGGGGCTAGACGGAGTAAGACAGAGAGAGAGGGAGACAGAGGGAGTAAGACAGAGAGAGAGGGAGACAGAGGGAGCTAGAGGGAGTAAGACAGAGAGAGAGGGAGCTAGAGGGAGCAAGACATAGAGAGAGGGAGCTAGAGGAAGTAAGACATAGATAGAGGGAGCTAGAGGGAGTAAGACAGAGAGAGGGAGCTAGCGAGAGCAAGGCAGAGAGAGAGGGAGCAAGAGGGAGTAACAAAGAGAGAGAGGGAGCTAGAGAGAGTAAGACAGAGAGAGAGAGGGAGAGGGAGCTAGAGGGAGTAAGACAGAGAGAGAGAGAGCTAGAGTGAGAAAGACAGAGAGAGAGGAAGCTAGAGTGAGAAAGACAAAGAGAGAGGGAGCTAGAGGGAGTAAGGCAGAGAGAGAGGGAGCTAGACAGAGAGAGGGAGCTAGAGGGAGTAAGATAGAGAGAAGGGGAGCTAGAGGGAGTAAGACAGAGAGAGAGGGGGCTAGAGGGAGCTAGACAGAGAGAGGGAGCAAGACAGAGAGAGAGGGAGCTAGAGGGAGTAAGAGAGAGAGAAGGAGCTAGAGTGAGTAAGAGAGAGAGCGGGAGCTAGAGGGAATAAGAGAGAGAGAGCGGGAGCTAGAGGGAGTAAGACAGAGAGAGGGGGCTAGAGGCAGTAAGACAGAGAGAGAGGAAGCTAGAGGGAGGGAGTAAGACAGAGAGAGAGGGAGCTAGAAGCAGTAAGAGAGGGAGAGAGGGAGCTAGAGGGAGCAAGACAGAGAGAGGGAGGTAGAGGGAGTAAGCCAGAGGGAGAGGGAGCTAGAGCGTGTAAGACAGAGAGAGACGGAGCTAGAGGGAGTAAGGCAGAGAGAGAGGGAGCTAGAGGGAGTAAGAGAGAGAGAGGGAGCTAGAGGGCGGAAGACAGAGAGAGAGGGAGCTAGAGGGAGTACGACAGAGAGAGAGGGAGCTAAAGGGAGTAAGACAGAGAGAGAGGAAGCTAGAAGGAGTAAGACAGAGAGAGAGGGAGACAGAGGGAGCTAGAGGGAGCAAGAGAGAGGGAGCTAGACAGAGAGAGGGAGCTAGAGGGAGTAAGACAGAGAGAGAGGGAGCTAGAGGGAGTAAGACAGAGAGAGAGGGAGCTAGAAGCAGTAAGAGAGGGAGAGAGGGAGCTAGAGGGAGCAAGACAGAGAGAGGGAGCTAGAGGGAGTAAGACAGAGGGAGAGGGAGCTAGAGGGAGTAAGACAGAGAGAGAGGGAGCTAGAGGGAGTAAGCCAGAGAGAGAGGGAGCTAGAGGGAGTAAGAGAGAGAGAGGGAGCTAGAGGGAGGAAGACAGAGAGAGAGAGGGAGCTAGAGGGAGTATGACAGAGAGAGAGGGAGCTAAAGGGAGTAAGACAGAGAGAGTAGAAGCTAGAGGGAGTAAGACAGAGAGAGAGTAAGACAGAGGGAGCTAGAGGGAGCTAGACAGAGAGGGAGCTAGAGAGAGCTAGACAGAGAGAGGGAGCTAGAGGGAGTAAGACAGAGAGAGAGGGAGCTAGAGAGAGTAAGACAGAGAGAGAGGGAGACGGATGGAGCTAGAGGGAGTAAGACAGCGAGAGATAGAGCTAGACAGAGAGAGGGAGCTAGAGGGAGTAAGACAGAGAGAGGGGGCTAGAGGGAGCTAGACAGAGAGAGGGAGCTAGAGGGAGTAAGACAGAGAGAGAGGGAGACAGAGGGAGCTAGAGGGAGTAAGAGAGAGAGAAGGAGCTAGAGTGAGTAAGAGAGAGAGCGGGAGCTAGAGGGAGTAAGAGAGAGAGAGCGGGAGCTAGAGGGAGTAAGACAGAGAGAGGGAGCTAGAGGGAGTAAGACAGAGAGAGAGGAAGCTAGAGGGAGGGAGTAAGACAGAGAGAGAGGGAGCTAGAAGCAGTAAGAGAGGGAGAGAGGGAGCTAGAGGGAGCTAGAGGGAGCAAGACAGAGAGAGGGAGCTAGAGGGAGTAAGCCAGAGGGAGAGGGAGCTAGAGGGAGTAAGACAGAGAGAGAGGGAGCTAGAGGGAGTAAGGCAGAGAGAGGGGGAGCTAGAGGGAGTAAGAGAGAGAGAGGGAGCTAGAGGGCGGAAGACAGAGAGAGAGGGAGCTAGAGGGAGTACGACAGAGAGAGAGGGAGCTAAAGGGAGTAAGACAGAGAGAGAGGAAGCTAGAGGGAGTAAGACAGAGAGAGAGGGAGACAGAGGGAGCTAGAGGGAGCAAGAGAGAGGGAGCTAGAGGGAGCTAGACAGAGAGAGGGAGCTAGAGGGAGTAAGACAGAGAGAGAGGGAGCTAGAGGGAGTAAGACAGAGAGAGAGGGAGCTAGAAGCAGTAAGAGAGGGAGAGAGGGAGCTAGAGGGAGCAAGACAGAGAGAGGGAGCTAGAGGGAGTAAGACAGAGGGAGAGGGAGCTAGAGGGAGTAAGACAGAGAGAGAGGGAGCTAGAGGGAGTAAGGCAGAGAGAGAGGGAGCTAGAGGGTGTAAGAGAGAGAGAGGGAGCTAGAGCGAGGAAGACAGAGAGAGAGAGGGAGCTAGAGGGAGTATGACAGAGAGAGAGGGAGCTAAAGGGAGTAAGACAGAGAGAGAGGAAGCTAGAGGGAGTAAGACAGAGAGAGAGGGAGACAGAGGGAGATAGACAGAGAGGGAGCTAGAGGGAGCTAGACAGAGAGAGGGAGCTAGAGGGAGGAAGACAGAGAGAGAGGGAGCTAGAGAGAGTAAGACAGAGAGAGAGGGAGACAGAGGGAGCTAGAGGGAGTAAGACAGCGAGAGAGGGAGCTAGACAGAGAGAGGGAGCTAGAGGGAGTAAGATGGAGAGAGAGGGAGCTAGAGGGAGCTAGTGCGAGCAAGACAGAGAGAGAGGGAGCTAGAGGGAGTAAGAGAGAGAGGGAGCTAGAGGGAGCAAGACAGAGAGAGGTAGCTAGAGGGAATAAGACGGAGAGAGGGGGAGCTAGAGGGAATAAGACAGAGAGATAGGGAGCTAGATGGAGCAAGACAGAGAGAGAGAGGGAGCTAGAGGGAGCAAGACAGAGAGGGAGCTAGAGGGAGTAAGAGAGAGGGAGCTAGAGGGTGCTAGAGGGAGTAAGACAGAGAGAGAGGGAGCTAGAGGGAGTAAGACAGAGAGAGGGAGCTAGAGGGAGTAAGACAGAGGGAGAGGGAGCTAGAGGGAGTAAGACAGAGAGAGAGGGAGCTAGAGGGAGTAAGGCGGAGAGAAAGGGAGCTAGAGGGAGTAAGAGAGAGAGAGGGCGCTAGAGGGAGAAAGACAGAGAGAGGGAGCTAGAGGGAGTACGACAGAGAGAGAGGGAGCTAAAGGGAGTAAGACAGAGAGAGAGGAAGCTAGAGGGAGTAAGACAGAGAGAGAGGGAGACAGAGGGAGCTAGAGGGAGCAAGAGAGAGGGAGCTAGACAGAGAGAGGGAGCTAGAGGGAATAAGACAGAGAGAGAGGGAGCTAGAGAGAGTAAGACAGAGAGAGAGGGAGACAGAGGGAGCTAGAGGGAGTAAGACAGCGAGAGAGGGAGCTAGACAGAGAGAGGGAGCTATATGGAGTAAGATGGAGAGAGAGAGGGAGCTAGAGGGAGCTAGTGCGAGAAAGACAGAGAGAAAGGGAGCTAGGGGGAGTAAGAGAGAGAGGGAGCTAGAGGGAGCAAGACAGAGAGAGGGAGCTAGAGGGACTAAGACGGAGAGAGAGGGAGCTAGAGGGAGTAAGACAGAGAGAGAGGGAGCTAGATGGAGCAAGACAGAGAGAGAGGGAGCTAGAGAGAGCAAGTCAGAGAGGGAGCTAGAGGGTGCTAGAGGGAGTAAGACAGAGAGAGAGGGAGCTAGAGGGAGTAAGACAGAGAGAGAGGGAGCTAGATGGAGTAAGACTGAGAGGGAGACAGAGGGAGCTAGAGGGAGTAAGACAGGGAGAGAGGGAGCTAGACAGAGAGAGGGAGCTAGAGGGAGCAAGACAGAGGGAGAGGGAGCTAGAGGGAGTAAGACAGAGAGAGAGGGAGCTAGAGGGAGTAAGACAGAGAGAGAGGGAGCTAGAGGGAGTAAGACAGAGAGAGGAAGGCAGAGGGAGCTTTAGGGAGCAAGACAGAAAGAGAGGGAGCTAGAGGGAGCAAGACAGAGAGAGGGAGACAGAGGGAGCTAGAGGGAGCAAGACAGAGAGAGAGGGAGCTAGACAGAGAGAGGGAGTTAGAGGGAGTAAGAAAGAGAGAGGGAGCAAGAGGGAGCAAGACAGAGTGAGAGGGAGCTAGAGGGAGTAAGACAGAGAGAGAGAGCTAGAGGGAGCAATACAGAGAGAGGGGGCTAGAGGGAGTAAGAGAGAGAGAGGGAGCTAGAGGGAGTAAGAGAGAGGGGGCTAGAGGGAGTTAGACAGAGAAAGAGGAAGCTAGAGGGAGTAAGACAGAGAGAGGGAGCTAGAGGGAGCAAGACAGAGAGAGGGAGGGAGCTAGAGTGAGTAAGAGAGAGCGGGAGCTAGAGGGAGTAGGAGAGAGAGAGCGGGAGCTAGAGGGAGTAAGACAGAGAGAGGGAGCTAGAAGGAGTAAGACAGAGAGAGAGGGAGCTAGAGGGAGTAAGACAGAGAGAGAGGGAGCTAGAAGCAGTAAGAGAGGTAGAGAGGGAGCTAGAGGGAGCAAGACAGAGAGAGGGAGCTAGAGGGAGTAAGACAGAGGGAGAGGGAGCTAGAGGGAGTAAGACAGAGAGAGAGGGGACAGAGGGAGCTAGAGGGAGTAAAACAGAGAGAGGGAGCTAGAGGGAGCTAGACAGAGAGAGGGAGCTAGACAGAGAGAGGGAGCTAGAGGGAGTAAGACAGTACCTAGCGCAGTACATTTCCGACTGAGGTGGTCCATGCGGTAAGTCGTGAGGGGGTGACACCATGAGTTACCCGCACCGGGTGACACCAACCCCAGTGACGCCACTGCCCAAAACTGGTCCTAGGATACTTGTTTCCAGTCCAGGGAGAACCTGGCCTGGTAGTTCCAGCTGGACTGTTCGCATTGGGCGCAGGGTAAAAACTGATTTGCATTTGTCTGGGTTCAAATTGGAATGGCATGTGAAGAAAAAAACTATGGACTTAGGGCAAGATCTCTGTACTGGGGTGAATGTATGACATTGCTCTGCATTCTGTCCATCAATTGTTCTTTTTGCAACGGTGCTGTAGGCAGTGTACCTCCACCACAACAAAATGTGTTTCCTGCAGCATGGCTACATTGACCCCCCTGACACTATGCACAGTTATGTATGCTGTGCCACTTAGCTGCAGACGCCATTCCTCTAATTTTCCAAGTCAGGAACTTAAGTCCTGGGAACGTGTCATCCATTGGTAAAACATCTCATCACCTGCCCCAAATCCACTTCCAATCACCCCGCCCCCTCATAGCCCACAAGCCAGTGCTCATGGAAAACCCTGAGACAAAAAGCAATTCAACCATCCCCAAACAACCCCTCCCAAGGTAGTCCAGCAACCGCTGGATACCCAAACAACTGTGATGCAATCATGACGCAACTACATTGCAACAGCCATGAGATATCTGAATGTCAGCCCCTGGGACCCCACTGCCCTTAAGACTAGAAAACAGTCCTCATCCGCCAGATGAGCTGGCAATAGCAGGGCAAGAGCAATAGGGCACGTGTGTAAGGAGCAGACGGGAGGGTACCCTGCACACCCAGGCCAAAATGACTGCATACAAAGGGCTTCAGGGGGAGGAAACCCATACACAAGCAACAAGACACATTAGTCACCAATAGGCTAGAGTAGTCAAATAACTTCCTCAGCGGTTTGCAGTGTTACCACTGGGAGGTCGCCACTGCCTAGTGATGAATCATCTGAATCTGACAGTTACGAGCATCTGCCAGAGGATTCACTTCTGACTGGGTTTTCCTGTCTGTGCATGATAATCTCTGCTACAACCAGCAGCATTGCTGCTCTTTCCAATTCAGTCTGCTGCCTGGTCGGTTGCATGAGCAGCTGTTGCCAGGTGTATTAAGGGAGCACTTCCTGGACGTACTGGTATTGACTGAGACTCAGTCCGAATCTCCACCAAGCGACCCCCTGGCTTGTAGGCCTCCAGCTAAGGCTTCATCTGGGTCATTACAAAAGTGAGCATTGCCATCCAACAAGATTATAAGCTGTCCCTGGAATAGCAATAAATATTGACGGCCCTCCTCTCGTAGCGTTCGCTTCACTGCAAAGAAGGGTGTCTTTTGTGACTGTCCTGCAGCAATAATGTTCTGGAGCAGCGATCCCTTACTGTTCCCCACCTGGAGCGGGTCTTCAGTCCTTGACCACTGCAACAGCACATCCCTATCCTTGTAATGAGCAGCTTAACCACTCCCGGTCTAAGCGGCCGTCCAGGGGCAGGAGGGCCAGCCGGCACCCGGTGCACCCTCTCCAGCGCGAAGAACAGAGTTTGCTACATTGAGCCACCCCATCCCTTAGTAAGGTCTCCTGGTATGTCAATGTTAGAAATGGTGGGCTTCATTTATGAGGTTTTGCCGTAGGGCAGCACCGCAGTCCATACTGCTGCACTGCCGTGCAGCAAAAGAAAAGGGCAGAAATGCGCTGCATCTATGAGATACGGCACATTTGTGTCCTTTTCCCCGGTGCAAAATAGGCTGGAATGCGCCAACGCAGGCACATTTACACCATGATGCAAGGGTGCCTGTTTTGAGGGGATGATTGCTTATGTGCAGGAAGGGAAACCATCTCCTCGTTGTGCCTAAGTTTTTGGCGCTGCCTCAGATTTACGATTTCTCGTAAATCTGGGCTAGTGTCAACATGCCATGAATTTTGCCGGGAACGCCGCCAGGAACACCCATTGCACGCCCCTTTAACGCAGAAAACTGCGTTAAAGGGGACAATATTTACGAGGCAGCATTAAGCCCGAAAAAGTGGCTTAGTGCTGCCTTGTAAATATGGAGCAGGCTCCTGCGCCATGGAATGTCACAAAAAGTGACGTTCCCATGGCGCAAGGGGCCTCATAAATAAGGCCCAGGGTCTCTAGTTGTACAAAAGGGGTGGTGATGGACGGAGCATCTGAACCAATCAAACACTCACACCCAGTCAACAGATCTGGGTTTAATCCATAACCGTTCTTTAGCCCACTCTGCCACCCCAGTTCTGACATGGCCATATGCAAATCAGTCTGACCCTGTGCCTCATGGGAACAGTCCAGCCCGAACTGCCAAGCCATGCCTTCCCTGGACCGGAAACAAGCTTCCGAGGATCGGTTTCTGGCATTTCAGTCGTCTTCAGCCCGGCTTGCTTGAATCCAGTGGCAAAGTGAGCAAGGGACTCATGTCTGAGCATACCCTGCCAACTTACGGCGAACAAAGTGGTACAAAAGGGGGTGTTGATGGACAGAGCATCTGAACCAATCAAACACTCCAATCAAAGACTTCCTTAGAGGTGGCTTTCCCACGAGGCTGGATGGAAGGGGGGTTCGTGCTATGTGGGAAGGGAGGGATGGGCTGGAGAGAAAAACAAGTAGGTGAAAAGCAGAATACATTGGTTGGTTTCTCTGCTGTAGATTTTTTCAAGTCTTTAGTTCTTTTTAAGATCAGAGTCAAATCTTATTCTAATGATTCATAGTTTGAAGGTAGTCACGTGCAACATCAATGGATTGCTGAATCATGGAAAAGCAGGTCCTATGTTAAATCGCCTGTCATCCTTTTCACCTCAGATTTTATTTATTCAGGAAACTCATTTTAAGTCAAAGACTCCCAAAGTGCTGTTACCAAAAAAATATACCCAAGCTTATTTCGCATCAGCGAACACAGCTGTTCATGGGATGGGTATAATTCTCTTTAGTATGCAGAATTGTGAAGTACAACAAATTAGCCAAGAACGCCAAGGCCGATGGATCTGGTTAAAGATCAAGCTGGAAAGGACAGTGGGGAATCTCTTAAATTATTATGTTCCAATATTCGATGATATTGAGGCTTTACAGCAAATTTATGATATATTAATTTCATCAGAAGGGTCCATAATATTGGGAGCGGATTTCAACTACATTCAAGACATCAGGTTGGATACCTTAAATAAAACAAAGAAACAACTAAAGCCCAAAACAACTAAATTGATAAATAGGATGAAACATGGAATGGCCATTATAGATCCATGGCGCCAAGGCCATCCAAGGCACTCCCAATGTACATGCTATTCCTATAGGTTTAAGTCGGCTTCTCGCATAGATTTTTTTCTAGCGGATAAATAGCTGGCAAGAGGGGAGTCAAAGATAATCACAAATTAATTCTCCGATCACTGAGCAGTTTCCATGATAGTCACATTGGTAGGTCTCGAGGTGAAAAACACTCGGTGCTGGCGCTTTACTCGAAGATCCAGGCTGGATCAAAGAAATGCAGCTTTTCATCCAAATTTGTTTAGAAATTAATGAGAATGCAGCTTCGGTATTCTCTGTTTGTGAAGCTTTCAAAGCAGCTTTTAGATGTCAGGTTATTGATTATAAGGCTTCAGTTAATAAACAACAAACACTAAAAATTCAAGCATTTCAGGCAGATATAGAAAAATCTAGTAATAAGGTAAATATTGCCACTTCAGAGCACCAGATAAATCCTTGCCAGCAGGATCTGGCCATAGCCAAATAAAAACTGAAAGAAGTTTTGTAAATTGAAGGAAATTATGTGCGCAAGGCCTACAAACAAAAAGTTTACAGGGAAAGCCAACATATACGGAGATATTTGGCTTGGACCACTAAAGTCCAAAATAGTAGAAATGTAATTGCTCAGATTAGGAATCCCGAAACAGGTATAGTGGAAGACACTACAGACAAGATCGCTAAGTTATTTCGTAATCATTTCAAATTATCTATGAAGATGCGCCGGATAATGATTTTGAATTGGTCTCATGATATTTTGAACTTCTGCAAATACCTCATATTTTGAATAACCAGAGAGATTCCCTAATTAAACGTATCACACAGGAGGAAGTTAGCAATACATTGAAAAGTATGGCCAATGAGAAAGCTGCAGGAAACGATGGGTTACCTGTAGAAGTCAATTTGACCATTTTTGACAACATTTTTCAATCAAATAAAAGATGGGGAGGCAATCCCTAAAAACTTAAAGGAAGCCTTTGTTGTATGTTTTTTAAAGAAAGATAAGGATCTAAGTGACCCTAATGCATTCATCCCATCAGTCAACTAAATGTAGACTATAAATTATTTATGAAACTTTGGGCAACAAGGCTGCTCCCATGTGCACGACATGCAGTCCATTTAGACCAAACAGGTTTTCCACCTCATTGATGAATGGCACCAATACCTATTTTTTTTTTTTTAATATTTTTATTGATTATAACACAAGAGGAAAAATGTACATAACGGGTGTCATTTGGTGGGACATATTACAGCGGTGAACGGGCGAAGGAATTGAGGAAATACATCACAATTATAGGCATCTGAAAAATATCAATACCAGCTTAGAGCTGAGGCAAAACAATACGATACAGATAACCATAAGCAAACCTTATCAGAGCCTGCCCACCAGGAATACAGGATACGCAAATTGAACACTCGACACCCGGATATGAGGGGCAAAAAGATCAGGAGAATATGCCACATCTCTTGTGAAGAAAGGAAAAGGGAATAGAAAGGTCATAGAACAAAATAAAGGAAAAATAAAAAACCTCCCCTCAACCCCCCACCCTGCACCCCTGCAGATGGCTACGACCTAACCCCACTAGCAGCGTGTCTGTCGCCCCCTAAACTACACCCCAAGGAAGGGAAAAGATGGAGGAGGAGATGTATTACAAGACGATACAGGCTCCCGCACTCCCCTCCCCCGCCAAAAGCAGACATCCCCTACCGTGGTATTAAGCAAGTTGTAACAGACTAATAAGCAAACCAATAGGGGAGCCACCAACAAAGAAAAGACCGTCCCGCCCAGCCCCCGACACCACAGAGGCAGCAAATCCCTGTTCGATCGCAGCAGTCACACCAAACCCAGACGATAAGAATTCCATCTGGCCCGCACTCCCACAGATACAACCCAGCAGAGCCAAAAGAAAGTCACTGTACCGAATTCAAGTCAAATTCAGCCCTGGCCCTTACGATCCATTGCACAAACCCCATCCAGGAGAACCAATATAGTAGCAAAAGAGTCAAAGCGTTGTTGAAAAAGGAGATCAATATAGCCTGAAAGAGTCAAAAAGGTTAAGTCTCGAAGTCTATCGGATACACGAAAGTCAATCCAAAAAATATTAGTGGAGGTCTCCAGAAGAGAAGGAAGAAGTAAGTCCTGTGCGGGCGATGACTTCGCCGATCTTGCTAGGTGTTCAGGGGCTCCAGTAACGTATCGCTGTAATCGTGCGGGTATAACTGGCACTAGTTTCAGAACATATTCGGGGTTCTCCTCTCGAGGTAGAGCAAGCTTCGCGGGGGTAACCGTATGTTGCAGGTCTGACACAAGGCTGGAGTCCGGTCTCAAGCAAACAGTCTCGAGGCGCGCAGTCAAATTGTGGAGAGCAGCCTCCATTTGCAGGCGAAGAGCCCCGATGGCGGCCATTACGGTCCCCAGGGTCGGTCCACACACCGTCCGATCCATCTCCGTGTGAACGATAAGAAAGCAGATCTTCAACCCCGGAGGCCGGCTACTCCGGAGGAACCAACAGGCGCGGAGTGGACGGAGCCAACTGGTGACTCACAGGCTTGGCAACCGTTACACCACTGCCGAGAGCGGGGGTCCCACCCGCGGAACCCGAGGGCTGCAGCAGGGTCCCGGGACCTGGCCCCCCACCCACCGTGGCAACCACGTCTCGTCGCCGTTCGTCCAGTATTTGCAGGGACCAAAGACCACCACCAGGATAGAGAATATGTTCCACTCCGATGAGACCGGACTCTGCCAGGCACCCACGGCCGATGTTGTTCAACTGAAACCCGGCTGGGTCAGTACTCGAGGCCCCGGCTTACACACTGGAGGAGGCCCAAAAATGAAAGACGGTGTAACTTCGTCAATAAAGGCAAGAAAAACTCCGGGATTGCCCCCCTGGGCTCAGCAACGATTCAGACACACGGGAGTCTGGCGGGAGGTCAGGATGAAGTTCAGGATAAGTCCGCCAGCGACGGAGGTCGACGGAGCCGGGAGCCTATGTGGCCATCTTGGTTGCTTGCGTAGCTCCTCCCCAATACCTATTTTTAACACAGTCAATAGACTACCTGTCAGTAAGCAAGGACAAGGCGGCTATTTTAATGCTTGATGCGGAAAAGGAGTTTGGCCTTGTTGACTGGCAGGCTTTGTTTTTATATTACAAAAATTTGGGTTTCCCTCACAGTTGGTCAAAGTGCTACGAGAGCTCTATGCAGGATCAGAGGCTAACTTCGTGATAAATAAAGAAGATACAGGAGTAGTAAGGATCAGACGTGGGACCAGGCAGGGATGCCCGTTGTCCCCTCTCTTGTTCTGATTATTTATAGAACCCCTGGCAATTAAAATTTGCAACAATTTGGAGGTTATATCTCCCTAAAATAGGATGCCCAAGATAAAAATTGTTTATAGATGATATTATCCTATATTTACAAGCAAATTTGATAAACATCCAAAATACATTTGAAGAAATACAAGCTTTTACACGGATAGGGGGCTATAGATTAAATCAAGCCAAGACTGAGATTCTGATGTTTAATGCAAATGTACAGTGCACCCCATTGTCCCTCCAACGGATATCTCCCAAACCTATTAGATAATTTGGAATATTCATAACAAATAATTATGGTCAATTGTTTGTGCCTAATTATGGTAATACATTCAAAAACAGAACAAAAGTCTTTTGGACAACTGGTCTTTGCTTTCACTGTCACTAATTGGTTGAGGTTCAATGATTAAAATGTCCATTCTACCATTCTACCATTATTTTTATTTTTGTTTATTAATCTTTCTCTCAAAATACCCAAATCTTATTTTAAGGAACTAGATGCAATAATCCGAAAATATATTTGGTCGAATAAACGGACAAGAACTCATCTTTCAATACTACAATTAGATATATCTCAGGGGATTTAGACCTCCTGAATTTCAAATTATACTATCAAGCATCATTGCCTAATGTAGTAGTCCAACTCTCAATATCACCCTCTAAATTTGCACATTTATTTTTAACATAATGCCATCTGAAAGTGCAATAACATTGCCTGTCTTTCTCCACTCTCCTACATTGCAGAAAAGAACAAGGTATAGGACAATAATGTATTTACTGTTATCATATTCAATCAATTTTTAAACTATGCACAATTCCAGCATATCATCCATTCACTGAAATATCCGATTGTGAATGCTGGGGCTACAGTTTTCGGAAGGGATCTTAGGTTTATAGAAGGAGGCAGGATTCGCAAGATTGGGCGAATTTCATAATCTATCAAATCTGATTATGTTTTTTTCCATTGTTGCCATCTACAACAATTTTGGTCAGAAGTGTTTGAAGCTATTAATCTATTGCTATAAGCACAAACTATGCCTTCTTTAAAATTGGTCCTGTTCGGGTCCTCATACGAGGTTTACCATCTGAAAAAACATCAGAAATATCTTGTTTCCTTTGCCATAGCCGTAGCTGTATCTCTGATACTCCAGAGCTGGTAATCAGATAAGATACAACGAATACAACATTGGTATGGGAAGATGGCATATGCTAAAAGGATGGGGGCGTTAACAGATTTAAAGCAACATGGTCAGGGTTTTTTTTAATGTTGGCAGCAAATGGTTGATAAATGTTCTATTCCAATCTCCCTGTCTCTTAGAAGTGCTAAAAAGATAGATGGAATGAAAGCTCACATATAGAAAATGGGTAAAATAACATGTTCTTCCCTAGTTCATCGATCGCTAATACCAGTGGGATAACCCAGTCACGTGCAGAACCTGGGGATAAGTACGTTAAACGAGTAGTGGTTCGGCCACAAAACAAAATTTAAACTATTTTTATTTTGTCCTCACAAAAGGTAGGACTCCAATTAATGATACAGTAAGTCACAACACTGATTCTTTGAAAAACAAACAGCTCCACCAAATTCAATGTGGTCATTTGTTATATTGGTAAATCATATTTGTTTAAGGATTAGTGATACAACCCAGGACATATACACAAAAACCATAACTACCAAACATAGTTTATCACAATGGTGAAACACAGGGGAAGTGAATACAATGGTGTTTGAACATATATCACAATACAATATATATATATAACCAATGATACATGTACACCATGGATAGTTAGCACAGCATTGTGTCATCAATGGCAAAACCCCTACCCAGACCTAGAATCTATCCTCTTATTTGTGATGGTCCAGTGTCTCGTGCTAGGAGTCTACTGAAGACGCTTCTTCAGTAGACTCTGAGTGCGAGACGCACACACAGACAGTGAGGTGGCAGGTCTGAGACATGTTTGCAAGGCTACTCATGTGGGTGGCACAATCAGTGCTGCAGGTCAACAAGTAGCATTTGATTTATAGGCCCTGAGCACACCTGGTGCACTGTACTAGGGACGTACTACCAAATCAAATATGCTAATCATGGAGAAATCAATTACCTTACATATTAGACACAGAGCACTTGCACTTTAGCACTGGTCAGCAGTGGTAAAGTTCCCAGAGTCCTTAAACCAGCAAAAACGAACAGTCACCATGTCTCCACCCTCAGTAGCCTCAGGAGGTCCACAATGCGGATTTTATTGGGGCGGTTGCGCCCCTCAGCATCCTCAGCCCAGCGCTCCAGCACTGGAACCCTCTCTGCCAGCCCCGTGACTTGGGCGGCCAGTTCTTGCTGTCCTGGGTGAAGCTCTTCGATGTGTGTTTCAGCCCCCTTGACTCTCTTGGCCAGTTGTCTATTTCACACTGGGCAGTGTCCTTAGTGTCCACAATAGCCTCCATTTCCTTGTCGAGCTAAGCCTGAAGAGGAGTCGTCGAAAGTACTCGCCGTCCACAGGTGAGTTGTCATTCCGGGGATGATCCATAGGAGCCGCTGGAGGCCCCTGCCCTCTGATACGGGATTTACCCATGGGAGTCTCCACAAGAAAGAGAAAAGGTCAGGTCACTCACCAGTCAAATAGTTCTGTGTCTCTCTCTAAGTACCTCCTCAAGCAGTCGCAAAGACTGCCAATCACATATGGCCAGTGCACAGCAATCACACAAATAGCCAAGGTTCACACAGTGCTGCACCACAAACCTTCACTGCAGTCTTGTAGGCCCGGCACCCACTGCATCAGTATAAACTAGGGTGCCTGCAGTCTCTGGGTCACATGACTGGATGTAGCTGACAGTGGGCTTTGTGTATTCCTCCCAGAAAGCCACACACAATGCGGAACTTAGGTGTGACTGGATGTGCCATCACTAACAGGATGGGTGGGAGGAGCTGGGCCATCCCCACTTACTCTTGAACAGGCCACGTCCTGTCTCCATACAAAGGGCTTCGTACCCCCTGTTAATATTCTGAAGCAAGGGTCAGGAAAGCAGGGCATCTGTGCACTTTAAAGGCCTAGCTCTAGAAGCTGCTCCCCATGATGCTCAGCCTGCTCTTTCTCCCACACCGACAGCCACAGTTGACGCACTCCTTGCTCCCTGCAAACCTCTCCAACACAAACTGTACCTTTAGCACAAATACTGAGGTGGTAAACCTTCAGCTGGACTAATCTGGGACTGTATCTGACCCGTGCTCCTTCGCCATCATCGTGAACTTTTGAATTTGGCCCAGTCCAGCACCACCAGATAGTCACAATTGGCGCTTTAGGCTTTTGGCCCTATTGTGCACTTCTTTTACTATTCATAACTACAGTTCTGCTGATTGGATTTTTGTTATTTTGGTCCTGTTTTACTTACTAAGGTAAGCTCTATTCTCTAACTTGGTGTGGGATCCTTTTGTGTGGTGTTTTCACTGTATTACCTGATTGAATTGTTGCACAAATACTTTACACATTGCCTCTAAGTCAAGCCTGACTGCTCTGTGCCACGCGATAATGGGGGTTGAGCCCAGGTTAATTTGGGGTTTGCTTATGCCTTACCCTGACAAGGACTGTGGTTGCTGCTTGACCAGGCCTCACACCCCAGTCAACCAACAACCCAATTTCTATCACTTACCTTCCCCAATGGATTGCTCGATCTTAGAGATGGCGACATCTGGATAGACTATTGCAATGCCATTTGAACTAGACTTTGAATCAAAAGCAACAGAACACTACAAAGGATTCAGAATCACATTGAATGTGTCATCCTGAGACTGCTGCTAAGATGCCAAACCCTCCATCCCTCCCTCTGAAAACCATGCACTGCACACCAATAATGGAGAGACCCATTAAAAAAAGTTGTGCCTTGTCTATATGACTTAGAACAGAATTGTCCATGTTCACCCATACTTGACTTTGGATGACTATCCAATGACTTGGATATTAGACACAGAGCACTTGCACTTTAGCACTGGTCAGCAGTGATAACGTTCCTTAAACCAGCAAAAACGAACAGTCACCATGTCTCCACCCTCAGTAGCCTCAGGAAGGTGCACAATGCGGATGTTATTGGGGCGGTTGCGCCCATCAGCATCCTCAGTGCAGCGCTCCAACACTGGAACCCTCTCTGCCAGCCCCGTTACTTGGGTGGCCAGTTCTTGCTGGCCTGGGAGGAGCTCCTTGATGTCTGTTTCAGCCTCCTTGACTCTCTTGGCCAGTTGTCTATTTCACACTGGGCAGTGTCCTTAGTGTCCACAATAGCCTCCATTTCCTTGTCCAGCTAAGTTCGAAGAGGAGTCGTCGAAAGTACGGGCCGTCCACAGGTAAGTTGTCATTCCGGGGATGATCCATAGGAGCCGCTGGAGGACCCTGCCCTCTGATCCGGGATTTACCCATGGGAGTCTCCACACTGCTCCACACTGCTCACCAATAAGGGAGAGACCCATTTAAAAAAATTGTGCCTTGTCTATATGACTTACAACAGAACTGTCCAGGTTCACCCATTCTTGACTTTGGATGACTACCCAATGACTTGGATAACAGCTGACCAGATTATAAAGGCTGACATCTCCAGGAAAGTGGATTATTATGTTGTGTGCTTGTGAGACCTCACCATGTAATAATGTCACAATGTCTATCAAGTCCAGTTAAGTTTCTTTAATAATATCCTTTCGCTTGGTCCTGGGTAGCTGTGGCACAGAGCAGTCAGACCTAGTCAAAGGAACAAGAATAAAGCATTTGAAGTAAAAAAAAACAACAGGTAAGTAAGAAACTCAACACAATAAACAACTAACATAAATGCATAAAAATAGAGTGTATTCTTATCTTAAATTTGATAACAAAATGATAAAAATCTATTTGGGAGGGACTGGAGATATGATTTTTAAAAAGTAAGTACATTCTTTTATGTTCCAATAAATCTTTGTAATTGGCATCGCGGATCCTGAGCCAACGGGATAGCACTACTACCAATCTACTCTTGGGTTGCCGCAATGGTGTGGGAGCCAGTGACAATGACCATTTAGATCCAGGGAGACAATTATCTGTCGGTCCAGCAGTCTCAGAGACATCACAGTAGATTCACCATGATTGCGGAACCAGCTAGTAAGTGGTCTTGATACTATGGAAGCAGGATGCAGAGGATGCTAAGATGATACTAAGGATGCTGTCATTTCTAGAGCTGTGGAAGAGATGCAGTGAGAGTTCCTTGGGCTACCACAGGGGCCAAGAACTTCAGGGGTTATTTCAAGCCTCAGGACTCAATCTCACATGATGCCCTAGTTAGGTCTAGTGCAGGTTCTGTTGATACTGAATGACTTTTCTCCGGCTACAGCGGTCTTCAATGGTTGTCCACAGGTGAGTTTGTCTTTCTTTCAGTATTACCAGGGTCTACTACCATGATGGCCACAAGTCCCACAGACATGAGGACACATCAGGCATGCCAGGGCTTGGTCTCCTAGTGCATACTTCAGCATTCAGTGGTTGCAGGTGATCTTGGGCAGCTGGGCTCTCACAAGTGTAGACTTCCTTCAGCTTCTGTGTCCCTGGTGCTGAACAGGAGCTAGCCAACTATCCCTTGGAGCCACTGCTTCTATCCTGGCACAAGTGAATCTTTTTAGGTCGAAGCCTACCAGACAGCACAGCTGTCTGGTTTGCTAACGACATCTTAGGGACATTCGGAAAGCTTCCCTGGGAATGCATTTTGCCGTTTCTGACCATTGGCTTTGTGGTTTGTAATTCAAATTTGCTTGCTTTCTATTTGCAGGCTCTATTTGTTTTAGGCTGTCAAGCTTGAGTTTGTCCCTTTCGTTGCCCAAACTTTATTTACTGTATTCTTCCACCAGTACTGGATTTGTTGTACATTCAACAACAGAGGTCAAATGTCAGGCTCTGTCTTTCAGGGAGCTTGCTGTTTACTTTTCTTTGTCTGACATCAACATAAGGCAATTTCTGTGATAATCATGCAGGTTTCAGGGGGTGTACTTGTGGAAGGCTGTTCAATGTTATTTTAATCTGAAGCACATAACAAAATGTAAATGTCTGTAAATGAACTGAGCAGATATATCAGAATATTGAACATATCAGAATTAGAAAAGCACCATGAGGCCCATTTTGTGGTAAGTCTGAAGTGTGGTGGAAGAAAATATTTTAATGCGATCAAACCAAATCTATACACTAAGTGCTGACTTTTCCACCATTGTTGTTTGTGTGCTGTATCAGTAAAACTGTATGTATGTTACTACACCATGCATACTTCACTTTACCCCACTCCACTTCACACCCCTCCACACCACTGCAGTCTACTCTGCACCACTGAACTTAACTCCATGCCACTCTACACTGTGCACCTGCGCTCTGCACTGAACATCTCCACTCTATGCCGCTCTACTCTAAACCACTGTACTCTATGCCAATGCACTATACCCCACAATACTCTACTATACACTGCTACACTCTACGCTAAATCACTCTACACCACTCCACTCTGCGCCACTTCACTATGCCACTCTATTCTGCAACACTACACTCTATGCAACTGCACTGTACACTGTACCACTCCACTCTACGTCTGTGCACTGTATGCCAATTCACTCTATGCTACTCTAATCTTCTCTGCAGTCTTTGCCATGTTACTCCACTCCACTGTACTCTACCATGCACCGCTTCACTCTACTCTAAAACAATGCACTTTCCTGTCAGTGGCGTACCAAAATCCCCCACAGACCCCGTGATGCGGGAGGGCCCCCGAACTGCGGCGGCCCACTCCAGCACTTGCAGGTCCTTGGCCTGAGAGCTGTGACTGGGTTTGGAGCGTGGTTAGCCCCCTGCATGTGCCTCAAGCTTCGTACGCAACTGGCCCTTGCGCTCAGTGTCACTACACACCACTCCATTCTGCACCACTCCATCCTGAGACCGGTGCGGATTAGAGTGTCATAGAGAGTCGTGGAATGATGTAGAGCAGAGTGGCGTGGCATAGAGGGTGTTTGTCTCACTTTTTGCTGGTCCCTGTATCTGACCCGCACTCTATCGCGGTCCGCATGAATTAGATTTGACAAGGTTCAACACGACCAGATAGCCCCGATTGGCATTTTATGCTTTTAAGCACTATATTTCAGGATAATCTTAAAACATTCATAAGTCTGGTTTTACTTTTTGGATTTTTTGTCGTTTAACTCTTGTTTTGTTCAATAAATAACACTCTATTTTTCTAACTAGATGTGGCATATTTTTGTATGGTTTTTTCACCATTTTACTGTATTTAGTGTTGCACAAATACTTTACACATTGCCTCTTAAATTAAGCCTGACTGCTCTGTGCCAAGCTATCAGAGGGTGAGCACAGGTTAATTTAGGGTGTATGTCTAACTTATCCTGACTAGTATTGTGCTTGGACAGGGGGCATAACTCTGCCATCCCCAAACCCAATTTCTATCAGCATTGTAGATTGTCATAGAGTGGAGTGGCATAGAATGGACTAGTGTAGGAGAGTGGTATGGCATAGAGTGGAGTAGAGTGTTGTGGAGTGGAGTGGCATAGAGTGTCAGAATAGAGTGGCATTGAGTGGAGTGGCATAGAGTAGTGGAGTAGAGTGGAGTACTGTGTCGTAGAATGGAGTAGAGTAAAGTGGCATCGAGTGGCATACAAGCAGTTGGGTACAACGTCGTTGAGTAGTGTAGAAGAGATGGCATAAAGTGGAGTAGAGTAGCACAGAGTGGAATAGAGTGTCAAAGAGTGGAGTGTTGTACAAAGGAGTAGAGTTACCTAGAGTGAAATGGTATAAAGCACAGTCATACAGAGTAGATTGGCATTCAGTGCAGTAGCATAGAGTGCATTGGTTTTGAGTAAAGTGGTGTAGAGTGCAATGATGTAGAGTTTAGTGGTGTAGAGTGTAGAGGCATAGATTACAGTGGCGCAGAGTAGATTGAAGTGGTGTACAGTCCTATGACAGAGTGAAGTGGCGTAGAGTGGAGTGGTGCAAGGTAGAGTGCAGAGATGTAGAGTGGCATAGAGCAGAGTGGTGTAGAGTGCAGTGGCCTGGAGTTTGGTACTGAAGAATAGATTACAGCAGTGTGGAGTGATTCCGAGTGTAATGGCATAGAGTTCATTTGCATAAATAGCAGGAAAGTGGGGTAGAGTTTAGTGGTGTAGAGTAGAGTGGTGCACATAGCAATGGCATAGAGTGCAGAGGTTCAGAGTAGAATATAGTGGTGTAGAGAGCAATGGTTTAGAGTGGCATAGCGTACAGTGGTTTAGTGTGCTGTGGCATAGAGTGAAGTGACGCAGAGTAGAGTGGCATTGAGTTCAGTGGTAGAGAGTGCAGTATTGCAAAGTAGAGTGGCATAGTGAGCAGTGGCATAGAGTAGAGTGGCACAGAGTAGAGTGATGGCGAGAGCAGTGGAGTAGAGTACAGTAGTGCAGAGTAAAATAGAGTGGATCAGAGTGTAGTGGCATAGAGTGCAATGGTGTTGAGTATAGTGGGGCAGAGTAGTGTAGTGGTGTAGAGTGCAGTGGCATAGAGTAGAGTGGCATAGAGTTCAGTGGCAGAAAGTGCAGTACTGCAGAACAAACTGTAGTAGAGTGCAGTGATGTATAGTAGAGTGGCATAGGGTGCATTGTTGTAGAGAGCAGTGGTGTAGAGTGGTACAGAATAGAGTGGCGTAGAGAACAGTGGCGTAAAGTACAGTGGTGCAGAGTAGAATAGAGTGGAGTAGAGTGCTGTGTAATAAAGTACAATGGCGTATAGTGCAGTGGCGTAAAGCGCTGCAGAGTAGAGTATAGTGCTGTGTAATAAAGTACAATGGCGTATAGTGCAGTGGCGTAAAACGCTGCAGAGTAGAGAATAGCGGCACAGAGTGCAGTGGTGCAGAGTAGATTGGCATAGAGTGCATTGGTTTTGAGTAAAGTGATGTACAGTGCATTGGTGTAGAGTGCAGTAATGAAGAGTAAAGTTCAGTGGTGCAGAGTAGAGTGAAGTGTCTCTGTGTAAAGTGAAGAGGCACAGAGTAGAGTGAAGTAGCACAGAGTGGAGTGGTGCAGAATGGAGTGGTGTGTAGTGGTGCCGAGCGCAAGGGCCAGTGCAATACGAAGCTTGAGGTACATGCAGGGGGCCCTCCATGCTCCTGACCCAGTCAGAGCTCTCAGGCCAGGTATCTGCCAGTGCCGACAGGGGCTTCAGGAGTTCGGGGGCCCTCCTGCATCACAGGGGCTGTAGTGGCTTTTAGTACGCTACTGACAGGGGGGTGCATTGTTTCAGAGTAGAGTGAAGTGGTGCATGTTAGAGTACAGTAAAGTGGCGTAGACTGCAGAGGAGATTAGAGTAGTGTAGAGTGAATTGGAATAGAGTGCAAAGATGTAGAGTGGAGTGGTACAGTGGCATAGAGTGCAGTGGCATAGAGTGGAGCTTTGCAGAGTAGAGTGGTATAGTGAAGTGGCAGAGAGTATAGTGGTGTAGAGTGCATTAGCAAAGAGTGCAACGGTGTAGAGTAGAGTGGTGCAGAGTTAGCTGGACAAGGAAATGGAGGCTATTGTGGACATTATGTGGTAAATAAATAAATAATACCTCTCTTTTTGACTAGACATATATCATAACAGATAGCTCAATAAATAAGAGTCAAGATTCGAGGTAGTAGGAGTTTTGCAGGTTTAATACAGCATAAGGACAGGAACAGGACAACCTGCATAGGAATAGGATGACAGGGCCCAGCAGCTGCTGGGGCTGGACCTGGGATGAGCGCGCTGACTTTTAATAACAATACATGAGCATATATACATAACGCAAACACATAGCATTACATTGCAGTAGGCGTAGCAGTGGGTGGAGCAGAAGGTGTGACGCGTAGCAGTCGCGAAAGATAAGGGGGAAAAGAGGTGTAACAGGGCGTATACATAGACATGTGATGCAAACGTAACAGAATATGTCATGAATGGGGCGGAAACCATGGAGGGGGCTACCTGAGGAGCCGGGACCTCTAACCTGATGGTGCGCGCAAACTGGCAATGACGTGTTACTAGGAGAAGCTGGGGGCTATGAACTCTATGCTAGGAGCAGAGACTGAAGTCTGGAGAGTCAGGGCGACATGTACCTAAACAGTATCTAGTATCTGATGTTTAGAGAACATGTTGATATAAACTAGAAGTTAGGAGAGGAAACGCTAACTTGATTCTAAGACTGGACCATGCATTATTCTACATGTAGTGCGTGATGAATAATATTAAATGACCATTAAATGCACTATTTCTCTAACGTCGAGACGTGAATGCTAGACAATGACGGAAACTATTGATGCAGTTCAGTAGCTTAGGAATGCAGAGAAGGAGGACTGAACTGATAACAGGAACTATAACATACTTTTGGCAGACTCAGAGGCAGAGCCAGGCAGGACCGGGCACTGCGAGGCAGGAAGTAAGTGAAGGGTCGAGGATACAGGTGGGGGCTGTATCGCTCCTCAGCGAGGTTTCAGGAGACAGGAGCTGAATCTGGTGTCCAGGCCCTTTTGAGGCCTAGAAACGGGAACTTTACAGTGAAATAACGTGCACACTGAGAAACGTGGCAACGTAACTTTACATAGGCCTGATATTCGTAGTATTCACGAGGACTGGAAACTGGCATACTAGAGGTGGACACAACTATAATTGCGTCATTAATCAAACATGGGGAGTACATATGCATATTTAATCATGCACACATAACATATGATGGATGAGGCGTAGGGACACAGAACATGGCAAAATTTACTTTTCCACATTCCCTCCTTGTCACTACGTTTCCATCAGGAAACATCAATATTCATGATACCATCTATCATTTCATACAGTATCATTTGCTCGTCTCGAATTATCCTGGAACGGGATTTAGAACGGGGCTTGGGACTAGGAATACAAGAGGTAGCACAAATGCCGCAAATCGCAGGGCCACATTGTATACAGAGACAGCAGCTGAATATGATCGCTACTGCAATACCTAGGAAGGACAATATTTTCCATCCCCATGCGGAAATTATATTCCAGAACCAACCGGACCATGTCCAGGTGCCTGGATCTTGGTGTATCAGATGGGCAATTTTATGGAGTCTGGTTATAGCTGAATAAACAGACGGCGCGTTATTTGGAATGAAAATGCAGCAACTAGATCCGATGACTCCACAGGCCCCGCCCCTATCGGCCAGTATGACGTCAAGGACGAGACGATTCTGTAAAACGACAAATCTCATAGCAGATTGCTCTTCGGTTAAGTTACCTAGAGCAGAAGCAGTCTCATTTATTACAGCTTCAAGGGTTCTGGTTAACCTACGTATTAGCTTACTATTCTGGATAGGTCCTATAAAGAAAAAGAAACCTCTATTGAAATCTGTATACTGTTCTAGAGCAGTTTCAGTATAATCGACAATGGGGGACTCAATCTCCCTTCTATGTCTAATGTGTACTAGATGTGTGTTTCTATGATAATCAGGTGGGGCTAGAAAAACTGGTGGCAGTAGGAAGGCAATGTAACAGGTTCCCTCCCAATCGAGGGGCAGACGAACATATGCAGTTTGACCACAAATAAAATAAGAATGACGTGAAGCTTTGAAAATAGATTTCCCACTGTCACTATACTTGACAATAGTAGTACAATCACTATGTCCTACATGTACGGAACCATAATTTCGGACACATAATTCGCCTTTGACTGGTAGTACTGAAATAGCAGGTAAGTCTGGAGTAGTATCAGACTGAACATTCAGGACCATGAAATTCGACGAATAATTACCTAAATTATACACTTCATTTTCTAGATCTAAACCTGTTCTGTGGGGAAGACCTTGCTTGTCTGGAAAACATGTACTGTTAAGAAAAGACATATCTGTTGAGGATGACGTTAACGTGGACCATGCTCCACACGAACCATTATGTGAGAATGGATAAGGAAAAAGTGGCAGAACTCCCTTCGGTGTCTGGAAAGGGGGGAGTCGACCACACACCCAACAATTAGTGGTATTGCTGGACTGGTGTGAGTAATGTAACATGCGGATAAAAGTATTATTTCGCATAGCGAGGCGGTAAGAGAGTTCATGAGGAGGCAGATCACTAAACGTGTGCTCTACTGTAGCATTAGCAGACTTATTTACATGAAGAACTGGGAAATACAGGAAAAATGCATAACTGGTGCAGGAAATCATAAGGCTGAAAAATAATATGAAACATAGAAAAACGATACATCGGATTGAGTTTTGACTAACTCTCTCACTATGGGGGTCTATTTTATACATGTCAGAAACAGTCTAACCGTTTCACCTAGGGGAGGACTTAGACAATCAAACTGACTGACTTATTTTACTAGACCGGAGTTTTAGCTTGTACTCCTGCTGCGGAGTTTTCTCTAACAGGGGAGGGGTTGTAGCAATGTCTTTTGCGGGACAGTCCTTGAGAACAATATTTTGGCAATCCTTCAAATCCTGGGAAATGTTCTTTAAGACGGGTTTCAGTCCATTAAAAAGTTTAATATGAGAAAGGTGCACCCAGCCTTTGCGTCCTTCCAACTTCACGGCTGTACGGGTGGTGAGGAGGACCTGTCGGGGCTCTTTCCAACGAGGCTCCAGCGGACTTGATCTGTCAAAGTTGCGGACCATCACCATGGATCCTGGAACGATTTCATGCGGTGCCACCTCGGTATTGTCTGGAAATGCGGCGGCAACCTGTGAACGACATGAGTTGAGGGCAGACATCAAGGAAGCTAGGTAATCTGTCAACATATTACTTGAAACATCGGTAATACTTCGGGGTCTAGGAGTACCCCACATATTTGGGGGGCGGCCGAAAACGACCTCATACGGGGACAGACCTGATCTGGAATGTGCGACCATGCGCATATAAAATAAAGCGACTGGTAGAGCTACTAGCCAGTCCACACCTTTTTCTTTACACACTTTTGCAATACGGATTTTTAGAGTCTGGTTATGTCTCTCTACAAGACCGGCTGCTTCAGGATGGCGTACACAATGAAACTTCCACTGGTACCCTAACAGAAGGGAAACATGCTTCATGAGTTCGGATGAGAATGGCTGGCCGTTGTCAGAATATACGACTCTAGGGAGTCCATAACGAGGGAAGAACTCACGAACCAACTGCTTGGCAGTGGTCGCGGCTGTGTAATCTGGGACTGGATATGCTTCTGTCCACCTGGACAAAGCGCATACAACTACAAGGACATACTTGAAACCTCGACATCGCTCCATCTGAATATAATCCATCTGGAGGACTTCAAAAGGGTGGTCAGGGGGCTGGAATCCACCTTGTTCCACCGGGACACCTTTACCTGGATTAAACTGACAACATATCATACAGGTACGGACTTTCTGCTTGGCTGCAGCTCGTAAATGCTTGTTGAACCAAATGTTCTGGATACTGTCTAACATAGCTTTTTCTCCTAAATGTGCTGGATTATGTGCGGTATTAATAATGACTTGAACCATAGAGTCGGGGAGAAACCATGTGGCTCTACCCTTCGTTAACCATCCTTGATCTGTCTGGACCCCTCCTTGTTCGGACCATTTCTTGATTTCTTCGGGAGTAGCATGTAACTGGATATCTATGACATCTTGTGTAGGGTCCTTAACTGTCATACATGTAATCGGATCTGGAGTGTGTGTCATGTTAACTGGAATGTCTGGAGTCTGTGCTGTAAGCTTGGCTGTGTGATCTGCTAGATCATTACCTTGGGAAATAATGTCAGTAACTTTCGTATGTGCTTTACATTTCATGATAGCAATAGATGTCGGTAAATGTATGGCATCTAACAGAGCTTGAATAAGGAGACCATGCTGAATCTTGGTTCCATGAGAAGTCATGAAACCTCTCTCCTGCCAGAGCACTCCGAAGTCGTGTACAACTCCAAATGCGTAACGTGAATCTGTGTAAACATTAACTTTCAAGTTCTTGGCGTGTATGCAGGCTTGTGTCAGAGCAACTAGCTCTGCTGCTTGAGCGGACAGGGTATCAATACGGTGTGTTTCAATAACTTCAGTGTCAGTAGTCACTCCATACGCGGCGACTAGTTCTCCTGTACTAGTTCTCATACATGAACCATCCACATAAAGTGTCAGGTCGGGGTCTGGTAACGGAATATCTGTCAGATCTTGTCTTGGCTTTGTCGTAATGTTAACTACTTCCACACAGTCATGTGTGGCAGAATTCGGAGTAACTGATGGTAACAGTGTAGCAGGATTCAGGATGTTGCAGCGTCTGATTTCTATGTGTGGCTGGAACAGTGTCAATTCATAACCTGTTAAACGTGCAATTGTCAAGTGCTGAGTCTGTGTTCGGTTTAGAAGAACTTCCACAGAGTGTGGAACTTGTACTGTCAAGGAGTGTCCTAAGACTATGGAATCACTTTGTCTGATAGCTAGTGCTGTGGCTGCAACTGACTTGAGGCACGCAGGCAGAGCCTGGGCTACAGGATCTAATGTGCTCGAAAAATAAGCACAGGGCTTGTATTGTCCTGCTTGATCTTGTGTGAGAACAGATAATGCTGTACCTTCGCGTTCAGTAACGAAAAGTGTAAAAGGCTTACTGTAGTTCGGTGTCGCTAGAACTGGAGCTTGGCATAGGGCTTTCTTTAACTCATTGAAACTAAGTGTATGTTCAGATGTCCAAGGGAGAACAGTCGATACGGCTGCCTCCTGTGTCGTTAACTGTATCAGTGGTTTAGCTAGAAATGCATACTGAGGAATCCATTGTCTGCAGTAAGAAGTGAGGCCGATAAAAGCACGTACCTCCTTCTGGGTCTTGGGCTGAGGAAGACTCGCTATTAACTGGATACGGTCTGGTGTCAACTGCCTACCCCTCTTGGACAGCAAGTGTCCTAAGTATACCACTTGCTGGACACAGAATTGAAGCTTAGAAGGGGACACCTTGTGCCCCATCTCGGCCAGGAAATACAAGACTGTAAGGGATGCTCGCTCGCAAGCACGTTCAGAACGGGCTGTGATCAGAAGATCATCGACATACTGGAGCAGGGCAGTGTCAGTTGGCATGTGAATGTTGTCTAGTTGTCTCTTAAGTGCTTGACTGTAAATACTAGGACTTTCTGTGAAACCTTGAGGAGCTCGTGTAAACATATAGCTCCTTCCATTTAAACAAAATCCGAAAAGGAACTGGCTGTCTGGATGAATAGGAACACTAAAAAATGCGTTCTTGAGGTCTATGACAGTAAAGAACGTGGCTTCGGAATCAATGGCCGTTAATAGGGAAGAGATGTCTGGGACAACTGGGTACTGAGGAATAATACATTTATTAAGCTCTCGTAGGTCAATCACTAATCGATATACTGGGAGTGCATTAGGATCAGTACGTTTCATGACTGGAATGATCGGAGAATTGCATACATTGGAGTCAGTTTCTACAACCACTCCTTGAGCCATGAGCTCGTCAATAATTTTGGATAAGGCTGCTACAGCCTCAGATGGCAATCTGTACTGTCTGATTCGTGGTAACACTACACCTGGCTTGAGAGTCACACGATAGGGTGTGATTTGCATATAACCTACATCAGTTGGACCTTGCGCCCATAAGTGCTGCGGAACATTAGACAGTCTTGAATCAAAATCTCGTAATACATAGTGACCCTTAAAGTCACGTAGGAACAATCGTATTCCCTCTGGGGAACAGCATATAACTGCACCTAACTCTTTCAGTGTTTTAATGCCTAATAGATTTTCTGGACATGACTTAGTAAGTAACAGATCAGTAGTACGGGACAATGGACCTACTTCTAGAGTAACTGGCTTTGAAATCTCATTTACGATAGGTTTTCCTGAAAATCCAAGGGAAATATTTCTTGAGCCTGAGAGCGGAGCCCCTGGAACTTCGGCGTGACTAATTGTGGTCCTACTTGCCCCTGTATCAATCAAAAACTTTCTGTCTTTCCCTAATACTTGACTGTGAACATAGGGACCTTCTTGATCTACAGGTATCTCGATGAGAGGCAAGCCTACCTCCCTCTCTAGGCTGTTTCATGAATACTGCTGGTACTCTGGATACTCAGACTGTGCATACTGGTACATCTGCGATGTAACGTGCTGTGTTGCAGCGATGGGCTGCGGTGCTGTAACTGTCTGTGGTGCATTCTGTGACTGAGGAGTCTGTGAAACTTGTTCTTGTCTAGGCGGACGTGGTCTTTCTTTAGTCTTACCAGTAGCTATGTTGTGTTTCAGAACTGCACACTCATTTATAAAATGACCTGGCTGTTTACAATAATTGCAATTCCCTTTAACGGGAGCTGCAGGATGACTGGCTTGATTCGGACCCCTCTTCTGACTGTCTTGAGGAACAGATTGTGCAACTAGTACTTTCATTTTCGTGTCTTTCATACGTTTTCTCTCGTGTTCTTGCTCTTCTCTGATTCTATTCTGGTGGTATTGGAGCATTTGCAACATCTGGGACGGGGTATTAGCTTGCCAGGTACTTTCGACTTTCAGAACTCGATTTTTAATTGATGGACTTTAATTCTCGACTAATTTAGTAACAAAAAGGTGAGGGTATGACTCACTACTTGTCTTGAGGCCACTGTTGATACTGAAACATTTTTCAAATCTAGAATAAAAATCACTAATATCCTCGTCTTGCTTCTGTTTACAGGCTGAGATTGCATCCCAGTCTTCTTTTCTAGTTGTCAATAATCTGGGTAAAACTTGTATTAATAATTCCGGTAATTCTTTACATTTATCTCCAAGACCGGTACCTGGTACTCGTGCCTTGTCTTCAGCTTCTAGAACTGCCCAATCGATCTTTTTCTCTCCCACCTCCCATTCTTTTTCCTTGAGCTTTTCATACACCCCTGCGGGCAGCAGAACCTTTAACATTTTAATTATATCTGGATACGTGTATTCTCCCATACGGAGCATGTCTTTTAATTCTCTATGGAACCCTGCTGGATCTTTGTCATGACAGGGAATTAATTTCTTCATTTCAAGAAGTTCCATCTTTGTAATTGGAGTGTATACAAACACTCGCTGCATTTCGCCACCCGTTCCTTTAACTGGGTGGACTTCTCGTAACGGATTCTGTCTCTCCATGTAAAATGGTTTACTTTCTGGGGGTGAGACATGAACAAAATGCGGGTTCAGAAACGTTCTATATTTGTGACGCTGTTCTAGAATGACACTAATTAAATCGGTACCTAAACCTTTCCATCTATACTGGAGTAACTCGTTCAGGACATCATGTAACGGACCTGGATCAGAGTGCTGACCCTCATACAATGTAATGAGGTGTTGAATCATATACATACCCGCCAGTCGTTGTTCGGCTGGGGGCATTTTCAGAAACATTTGTGCCACTATTTCGTCTGGAAAAGTGGTAGAATCAGTAATCCATCGGACTGCTGATCGGGCTATTTCTTGTTCATGCATAGTACTTAACTCACTGTAACCGATTCGTGATTTCAGAATGTGATCGGTAGCTTGAAACACTTGTTCTAGAGAACCTTGTTCTGGTGCTGGATGATGGAAAGTAGACTTGTGTTCTAGGCGTAAATGGCGATCTGGAAATCTAGGTTTTCCTACATACGCTATTCTGTCGGGATTCTCGTCTTCTACCTCTTCAGTATCAGAGTTACTTTCTTTCTCACTTACTTGTGCTGCTTTACGTTGTTCGTGTATCTTTATTATTTCTCTACGGATTTTCTTGTACATACTCTCCACAGCACCGACGGTCTTGTGCTTACCCTCGGCTATATTATCACTCCACCTTGTCAGGGTTCTCATTTCAGCTTGATCTTTAGACGGGTAATCTTGTTCTCTTATTAGACAATTGATCAGAAACTTTAATATCATGAGCTGGATCTCGGCTTTCCTTTGAGACATGGCCTCGTTAATGCTTTCTGGATCATCCCCTGTACGGATGAAACGATATATTCTGTCTAGATCTTCTTTCATATTCGGTAAGGTGACTAGATACTCGGCTACCTTTCTTACACGGAATGAATATAAAACCATATTATCCTCGCCTAGGACTGGATCATAGCCGCATTCGGCAAGGGATTTTCTTATTTCTGCTACAGTCTGATGTCTGGGCGTACGCTGTGACGCTTGTGCATGTAATTCGGCTGTCGTTAAACGCTTACGTGGCGGCGGGGTTTGAGGAGTACCTCCCCCTGCGGCCCCTAAACTGGAGTCGTCTACTGAGGCTCTTCGTCCTGGCAGAGTGGGAAATGGAAATGCAGGCTGGACTTGTATGGCGGGCTGGACCGGGGGTACCGTAACAGGTACTCCGGTGTCTGGAGGAGCGGGAAGTGCCTGATTTACAGGGACGGGCGGAGCGCGAACAGGATTTGCATATTCTGGGACTGTGTCGTCCAAATAGGATGAAATAAAAATATCAGCTGCGGTCTGTTTGTGACGTAACTTGGTCGGAACTAATGGTGGCGGGAAATTACTGGATGCCTCTGGGGTCGCTTTTGGCAAGCCCTCGGCAAGAAGAGGATACATACCCCTAATAAGGGCATGCCTCTGTCTGTCTGACTGTTCGGCTTTGACTTGTTCACCTATCTCGATTAATTCTTTTTCTTGTGCTCGTTCTAAGGATTCTCTACTTAATTCTGACTTTCTGATTTCTTTTTCGGTTCTTCTATGGGCTTCTTTACGCCATAACTCGATGGCATCTTTCTGTGACTGTCTGGCTTTCTTTTTCCATAATGCTTCTTCTACTCGCATGATGCACTCGGCATCCCATGTACCCGATACGGGCCATCTATACTTTTCTTCTAACTGTTTGGTATACTCTACCCATAAATCTAGATATAATATGGCGCTTATGCCATGCTTCTGATACATAAAATGACCTGGACTGTCCCTAGGCGGAACTGGAACTGCTGCTTCCAGCAGACCCTTTCTAGTTTTTAACTGACGTAACTTCGAAAAGAGTGGCCTGACTGGACTGTAATCTAGACACAATACAATACACAATGAACACAATACTTATTCCCCATTCATACCACGACATTAAAATACATGAAAAACATTTAGAAATAACAGTTCGAACAGAATACTACCTGGAATACTGAGAACAGAAACACAAGAATTTCTCGAGAACGGAACAGACTAGAGTTACTGGATGCACTGCTGAAACAGTACGGAACATACCGGTCCCATAAAGGGACGCATCAAGACCCGTATCCACCTAGGTGAACACTTCGTTTGTGAGTCTGTGTACCACCAACCCACGGACCAGAGTCAATTTAGATTGACCCTGTCTAGATACTACCCCAGTAATGGTACTCACCGGGCAGCAAGAACGGAAGGCCTCGGATCGGACTGGACTGCTATGACGACGGACGACGAACTTCGGACTTCAGTTACGGGTGGACCTCCGGATACCTCGGACCTTGGACTCTTGGCTTGGGCTCTGGTCGGGACTCGCCGCGTTCCTCCACCGTCTCGTTTGGATGCTGGACCGCCTCCTCCGTCTCCTCCGTGGGCCTGAGGGATACTTGAAGCAGAAATATCTGCCGGTGCACGGTATGGTTCCGTCACGGCTGCAGAGGGTCAGGGGGCCGGCGTGGCTTCACCGACGCGTGGGGAAAGGGCAAGTTCGAAGAGGAGTCGTCGAAAGTACGGGCCGTCCACAGGTAAGTTGTCATTCCGGGGATGATCCATAGGAGCCGCTGGAGGACCCTGCCCTCTGATCCGGGATTTACCCATGGGAGTCTCCACACTGCTCCACACTGCTCACCAATAAGGGAGAGACCCATTTAAAAAAATTGTGCCTTGTCTATATGACTTACAACAGAACTGTCCAGGTTCACCCATTCTTGACTTTGGATGACTACCCAATGACTTGGATAACAGCTGACCAGATTATAAAGGCTGACATCTCCAGGAAAGTGGATTATTATGTTGTGTGCTTGTGAGACCTCACCATGTAATAATGTCACAATGTCTATCAAGTCCAGTTAAGTTTCTTTAATAATATCCTTTCGCTTGGTCCTGGGTAGCTGTGGCACAGAGCAGTCAGACCTAGTCAAAGGAACAAGAATAAAGCATTTGAAGTAAAAAAAAACAACAGGTAAGTAAGAAACTCAACACAATAAACAACTAACAAATGCATAAAAATAGAGTGTATTCTTATCTTAAATTTGATAACAAAATGATAAAAATCTATTTGGGAGGGACTGGAGATATGATTTTTAAAAAGTAAGTAAATTCTTTTATGTTCCAATAAATCTTTGTAATTGGCATCGCGGATCCTGAGCCAACGGGATAGCACTACTACCAATCTACTCTTGGGTTGCCGCAATGGTGTGGGAGCCAGTGACAATGACCATTTAGATCCAGGGAGACAATTATCTGTCGGTCCAGCAGTCTCAGAGACATCACAGTAGATTCACCATGATTGCGGAACCAGCTAGTAAGTGGTCTTGATACTATGGAAGCAGGATGCAGAGGATGCTAAGATGATACTAAGGATGCTGTCATTTCTAGAGCTGTGGAAGAGATGCAGTGAGAGTTCCTTGGGCTACCACAGGGGCCAAGAACTTCAGGGGTTATTTCAAGCCTCAGGACTCAATCTCACATGATGCCCTAGTTAGGTCTAGTGCAGGTTCTGTTGATACTGAATGACTTTTCTCCGGCTACAGCGGTCTTCAATGGTTGTCCACAGGTGAGTTTGTCTTTCTTTCAGTATTACCAGGGTCTACTACCATGATGGCCACAAGTCCCACAGACATGAGGACACATCAGGCATGCCAGGGCTTGGTCTCCTAGTGCATACTTCAGCATTCAGTGGTTGCAGGTGATCTTGGGCAGCTGGGCTCTCACAAGTGTAGACTTCCTTCAGCTTCTGTGTCCCTGGTGCTGAACAGGAGCTAGCCAACTATCCCTTGGAGCCACTGCTTCTATCCTGGCACAAGTGAATCTTTTTAGGTCGAAGCCTACCAGACAGCACAGCTGTCTGGTTTGCTAACGACATCTTAGGGACATTCGGAAAGCTTCCCTGGGAATGCATTTTGCCGTTTCTGACCATTGGCTTTGTGGTTTGTAATTCAAATTTGCTTGCTTTCTATTTGCAGGCTCTATTTGTTTTAGGCTGTCAAGCTTGAGTTTGTCCCTTTCGTTGCCCAAACTTTATTTACTGTATTCTTCCACCAGTACTGGATTTGTTGTACATTCAACAACAGAGGTCAAATGTCAGGCTCTGTCTTTCAGGGAGCTTGCTGTTTACTTTTCTTTGTCTGACATCAACATAAGGCAATTTCTGTGATAATCATGCAGGTTTCAGGGGGTGTACTTGTGGAAGGCTGTTCAATGTTATTTTAATCTGAAGCACATAACAAAATGTAAATGTCTGTAAATGAACTGAGCAGATATATCAGAATATTGAACATATCAGAATTAGAAAAGCACCATGAGGCCCATTTTGTGGTAAGTCTGAAGTGTGGTGGAAGAAAATATTTTAATGCGATCAAACCAAATCTATACACTAAGTGCTGACTTTTCCACCATTGTTGTTTGTGTGCTGTATCAGTAAAACTGTATGTATGTTACTACACCATGCATACTTCACTTTACCCCACTCCACTTCACACCCCTCCACACCACTGCAGTCTACTCTGCACCACTGAACTTAACTCCATGCCACTCTACACTGTGCACCTGCGCTCTGCACTGAACATCTCCACTCTATGCCGCTCTACTCTAAACCACTGTACTCTATGCCAATGCACTATACCCCACAATACTCTACTATACACTGCTACACTCTACGCTAAATCACTCTACACCACTCCACTCTGCGCCACTTCACTATGCCACTCTATTCTGCAACACTACACTCTATGCAACTGCACTGTACACTGTACCACTCCACTCTACGTCTGTGCACTGTATGCCAATTCACTCTATGCTACTCTAATCTTCTCTGCAGTCTTTGCCATGTTACTCCACTCCACTGTACTCTACCATGCACCGCTTCACTCTACTCTAAAACAATGCACTTTCCTGTCAGTGGCGTACCAAAATCCCCCACAGACCCCGTGATGCGGGAGGGCCCCCGAACTGCGGCGGCCCACTCCAGCACTTGCAGGTCCTTGGCCTGAGAGCTGTGACTGGGTTTGGAGCGTGGTTAGCCCCCTGCATGTGCCTCAAGCTTCGTACGCAACTGGCCCTTGCGCTCAGTGTCACTACACACCACTCCATTCTGCACCACTCCATCCTGAGACCGGTGTGGATTAGAGTGTCATAGAGAGTCGTGGAATGATGTAGAGCAGAGTGGCGTGGCATAGAGGGTGTTTGTCTCACTTTTTGCTGGTCCCTGTATCTGACCCGCACTCTATCGCGGTCCGCATGAATTAGATTTGACAAGGTTCAACACGACCAGATAGCCCCGATTGGCATTTTATGCTTTTAAGCACTATATTTCAGGATAATCTTAAAACATTCATAAGTCTGGTTTTACTTTTTGGATTTTTTGTCGTTTAACTCTTGTTTTGTTCAATAAATAACACTCTATTTTTCTAACTAGATGTGGCATATTTTTGTATGGTTTTTTCACCATTTTACTGTATTTAGTGTTGCACAAATACTTTACACATTGCCTCTTAAATTAAGCCTGACTGCTCTGTGCCAAGCTATCAGAGGGTGAGCACAGGTTAATTTAGGGTGTATGTCTAACTTATCCTGACTAGTATTGTGCTTGGACAGGGGGCATAACTCTGCCATCCCCAAACCCAATTTCTATCAGCATTGTAGATTGTCATAGAGTGGAGTGGCATAGAATGGACTAGTGTAGGAGAGTGGTATGGCATAGAGTGGAGTAGAGTGTTGTGGAGTGGAGTGGCATAGAGTGTCAGAATAGAGTGGCATTGAGTGGAGTGGCATAGAGTAGTGGAGTAGAGTGGAGTACTGTGTCGTAGAATGGGGTAGAGTAAAGTGGCATCGAGTGGCATACAAGCAGTTGGGTACAACGTCGTTGAGTAGTGTAGAAGAGATGGCATAAAGTGGAGTAGAGTAGCACAGAGTGGAATAGAGTGTCAAAGAGTGGAGTGTTGTACAAAGGAGTAGAGTTACCTAGAGTGAAATGGTATAAAGCACAGTCATACAGAGTAGATTGGCATTCAGTGCAGTAGCATAGAGTGCATTGGTTTTGAGTAAAGTGGTGTAGAGTGCAATGATGTAGAGTTTAGTGGTGTAGAGTGCAGAGGCATAGATTACAGTGGCGCAGAGTAGATTGAAGTGGTGTACAGTCCTATGACAGAGTGAAGTGGCGTAGAGTGGAGTGGTGCAAGGTAGAGTGCAGAGATGTAGAGTGGCATAGAGCAGAGTGGTGTAGAGTGCAGTGGCCTGGAGTTTGGTACTGAAGAATAGATTACAGCAGTGTGGAGTGATTCCGAGTGTAATGGCATAGAGTTCATTTGCATAAATAGCAGGAAAGTGGGGTAGAGTTTAGTGGTGCAGAGTAGAGTGGTGCACATAGCAATGGCATAGAGTGCAGAGGTTCAGAGTAGAATATAGTGGTGTAGAGAGCAATGGTTTAGAGTGGCATAGCGTACAGTGGTTTAGTGTGCTGTGGCATAGAGTGAAGTGACGCAGAGTAGAGTGGCATTGAGTTCAGTGGTAGAGAGTGCAGTATTGCAAAGTAGAGTGGCATAGTGAGCAGTGGCATAGAGTAGAGTGGCACAGAGTAGAGTGATGGCGAGAGCAGTGGAGTAGAGTACAGTAGTGCAGAGTAAAATAGAGTGGATCAGAGTGTAGTGGCATAGAGTGCAATGGTGTTGAGTATAGTGGGGCAGAGTAGTGTAGTGGTGTAGAGTGCAGTGGCATAGAGTAGAGTGGCATAGAGTTCAGTGGCAGAAAGTGCAGTACTGCAGAACAAACTGTAGTAGAGTGCAGTGATGTATAGTAGAGTGGCATAGGGTGCATTGTTGTAGAGAGCAGTGGTGTAGAGTGGTACAGAATAGAGTGGCGTAGAGAACAGTGGCGTAAAGTACAGTGGTGCAGAGTAGAATAGAGTGGAGTAGAGTGCTGTGTAATAAAGTACAATGGCGTATAGTGCAGTGGCGTAAAGCGCTGCAGAGTAGAGTATAGTGCTGTGTAATAAAGTACAATGGCGTATAGTGCAGTGGCGTAAAACGCTGCAGAGTAGAGAATAGCGGCACAGAGTGCAGTGGTGCAGAGTAGATTGGCATAGAGTGCATTGGTTTTGAGTAAAGTGATGTACAGTGCATTGGTGTAGAGTGCAGTAATGAAGAGTAAAGTTCAGTGGTGCAGAGTAGAGTGAAGTGTCTCTGTGTAAAGTGAAGAGGCACAGAGTAGAGTGAAGTAGCACAGAGTGGAGTGGTGCAGAATGGAGTGGTGTGTAGTGGTGCCGAGCGCAAGGGCCAGTGCAATACGAAGCTTGAGGTACATGCAGGGGGCCCTCCATGCTCCTGACCCAGTCAGAGCTCTCAGGCCAGGTATCTGCCAGTGCCGACAGGGGCTTCAGGAGTTCGGGGGCCCTCCTGCATCACAGGGGCTGTAGTGGCTTTTAGTACGCTACTGACAGGGGGGTGCATTGTTTCAGAGTAGAGTGAAGTGGTGCATGTTAGAGTACAGTAAAGTGGCGTAGACTGCAGAGGAGATTAGAGTAGTGTAGAGTGAATTGGAATAGAGTGCAAAGATGTAGAGTGGAGTGGTACAGTGGCATAGAGTGCAGTGGCATAGAGTGGAGCTTTGCAGAGTAGAGTGGTATAGTGAAGTGGCAGAGAGTATAGTGGTGTAGAGTGCATTAGCAAAGAGTGCAACGGTGTAGAGTAGAGTGGTGCAGAGTAGTGTAGTGGTATAGAGTGCAGTGGCATAGAGTAGAATGGCATAGAGTTCAGTGGCAGAAATTGCAATGCTGCAGAACAAACTGTCGTAGAGTGCAGTGATGTATAGTAGAGTGGCATAGAGTGTATTGCTGTGGAGTGCATTGGTGTAGACTGTTCCGACTCCACTCAATTAAGAAATTCCAAAATCTCACTGTACGGGGACTACATGTTCTTGCCAAATCTACTTTTGATGTCGTGTAAAGTGAAGACAACCACTCTGCATGAGTGGGTGGGTTGATGTTGACCCAATTTTTGCAGATTTGTCTTCTTGCTAATAGTATGGCGTAGTATAGGAACTCTCTTTCTAATCCTTTGATGTTATCACTCAGTCCAAATATTACTAGGGAGCAGGAAAGGGGAATAGAGATTTTAAGGATTGACTCAAGCAATGTCTTTACTTCCTGCCAAAAGTTAGTAACGTTCGGGCATTCCCAGAACATATGCAGATCTGAGGCAGCTGGCAGGAAACATTTATTACAGCATTTCCCCGGTTGAAACTTAGAAAGTCTTTTAGGGGAATAATACACCCGGTGTAATGTGAACAGTTGATTGCGCCTCAGCCAGGCTGGTTTTATGATCTTATAGAGGAGCGTAAAGGACTCTATCCATTTCCCTTCTGCCTGGGGTTCGCCCTCTCCACCCCATAGCTTTGTCGGAAGATTAAACTCCTCCTCCCTTTCTTCCAAAATGCTCCAGTAATGTGCAGCAACCTCCTTTCCCTTGTATGGTTTTTCAATTAGGTTCCTCTCTAAGGAGCTGTCTCCTCCAAATTTGATCTTTTTAATTGTTTGAGAGCGCAGCCAGCTAGAAAGCTGACTATAAACAAACCAAGATAATGGTGAGGTTACCCTGTCTGAAAACATTTCCCAATCGATGAGAGAGCCATCTTCTACTAGTTCTCCCCATCGTACGATTCCTGCTTCTTGTAGGACTGTTTTGACCGTCTGTGTAAAATGCGGTGAAAGCCCAGGAAAGTCCCAGATCGGCGCGTAATTAGAAAAATATGCAATCCCCGCCTTGGATTTAATTTGAGACCATTCTTTTATGGGGCAGTGTAGTGTCTTCAGTCTGACTTTTTTTAAAAACCTCTGATGCCCGAATTTAAATAGGAATCCGTCCGATGGAAGGTCTGAGCCCAGTAGCATGGCTTTAAACATATGGCCGTTAGAGTTGTCTAGTGGGGACTTTAATAACATCCTGGAGTGGGTCAGGTGGAAGGCCCACGCATAGTATTCCAGGTCTGGCAAAGCAAGGCCTCTTTTTTCTCTTCTCCTTCTCAGTTTCTTCCACGCCAGCCTGGATGATTTATAACACCAAACAAATGAATTTATGATTTGTAGGGATTTTTTTAAATGGATCGTGTCAAATAATAAAGGAATTGTGTTAAAGAGAAATGTATATTTCGGTAGAATGGACATTTTTACTAAACTGGTCCTTCCGTAGATGGTAAGAGGTAGAAAAGACCAAGACTTCATTAATGTTTTTGCTTCGCGTGAGATGCGATCTAGATTATTCTGGGCCAAAAGGTTGGGGTCTTTGGTAATTCTTATGCCCAGGTAACGCATTGAAATTCTTAATGGAAGCTGAATATTGGTGATGTTCCAAACCATTATCTCTGTCTTCCCTGCGTTTATTTCATAACCTGAGTGTTTTCCACATTCCTCTGCGCTTTTGATTACGATGGGGAAGGCCTGTGTCAGGTCTGTAGTGTAAATAAGAATATCATCTGCATACATCCCGACTTTTTTATCCCACCCTGAAAACAAAAAGGGGGGAATATTGGGGTCTTCTCTTATGGAGTGAGCAAATGGTTCTAGATAAATGTTAAATAATAGGGGGGAAAGAGGGCACCCCTGTCTTGTTCCTCTAGAAATTTCAAAGGGATTTGTGCGTGTACCGTTAATTAGCAAACTTGCCTTAGGGTTTTTATATAATAAGCCTATCGTTCTGCGGAATTTAGGACCTATTTTAAACTTTACCATTGCGGCGTTTAAGTAAGACCAGTTTACTCTATCGAATGCTTTTGTTGCATCGAGAGTCATGACTGCAAGAGGTAGAGCAAATGTTGAGGCAATGTCTATAGCTCCGACTAGGTTGCATGTTAAGTCAGCAAGTTGTCGGCCACTTATAAACCCCTTTTGATCCTGGTGTATGATATCTCCAATCTCGCTTCCCAAACGAGCGGCCAAAATTGACGAGAAGATCTTATAATCGTTGTTGAGAAGCGAGATTGGGCGATATGAACCACAGTCCGTTGGGTCTTTATCTGGTTTTAGGATTAAGGCTATGTTTGCTTCTCCCCAAGAGCTAGGCGGTGTCTCTCCTTTTAATAATATGTCATTAAATAGCTTCGTTAGTGTTGGGGTAAGTGTGGAATTAAGGACCCGATATAATTCACCCGGAATCCCATCCGGTCCTGCGGCTTTCCCCTGTTTTAGCCTCATGATGACACTTTCGACTTCCCCCTGGTATATCTCCTTATCTAGGTTCTTGCTCTGATGCTCTTTTAGCTCAGGAAGGTTAATCTTTTCCAGCCATTTATTCCTTTCCTCGATATTATCAATATTATCAGTTATTTCATCAGTATAGATGTTATGGAAAAAGGCGCTGAAAGCTTCAACAATCTCTGTATCGGTTTTCCTGCTATTTGACTCACCATCTACTCTCACTTCTTTTATATGTTTCCTAACCTGGTCTGCTTTTATTTTCCAGGCTAGTAGCTTTCCTGCAGACTCGCCATATTCAAAGTGGGAGAGTTTACTGGCCTGCCAACGTTTGTTTAGTCTCTCCTGTAATAGTGTTTCTAATTTATCTTTTAGATCTCTTTTCTTATCTAAGTTGGTAGAGGGTGCTTGATCTACTAAATCCAACCTCGCCAAATCTTGCTCAATTGACAGTAGTTCCTCTCTATATTTCTTTTTCCTGTAAGACACCCTATTGGTGATACAACCCCTAATATACGCTTTCCACTCTCCCACACACTAACCAAAGGGGCAGAATCTAAATTCAGCTCTAAGAAAGCAGTGGTCTCGGATATAAGATATTCTCTTTCCGATTCCTCTAATAATAGAGTACGGTCAAAAGACCATGAGGCAAAGTTATGTTCGCGGTCTACTGTTAGCGAAAAAATAATGGCAGAGTGGTCGGATAAGTGCGGTGGTAAGTATGTAATGTTCCCTATCAAATCTTTTAGAGAGAAGCTAAATAAGGCGTAATCGATTCGGGATTTATGCTTATACTTGTAGTTGTGGTAAGAGCCCCCAATGTTTTCCCGGCTCTCTGTCTCCAGAAGTCTTCAATCCCAAATTGGACATACAGCACAATAGTGCATCTCTTGATTTGTTATGGATTATTGCCCTAGAGCTAGGGGATTTATCCAGTTTAGGATCTACTACTAGGTTAAAATCTCCCGACCATATTATTGGGTTGGGGATAGTTATCAAATGATTTTGTATTGTATTTATGTAAGAGGGGTCATCTTGGTTAGGTCCATAATAGACTACTAGGGTAAATCTCCTTATATCTATCTGGACATTAGCTATTAGCCATCTCCCATTTGGATCTGCCTTCAGATCGTCAATCTGAGCTCTAGTACCTTTTTTAAATATGATAGCTAATCCACGGATGCTAGCATTGTGGTCCGTGGTAACGAATTTATCAACCCATCTTAATTTTTTAAATATATCTGTAATCTCTTTTTTGTTTAGGTGTGTCTCATGGATCATTATGATCTGCGCGGGCGAATCTCTGAGATACTGCATGATTTTATTCCTTCTCCCTCGTACGCGCAGACCATTTACGTTCCAGGAGAGAAGTTTAATCTATCCATCCCTTGCCCCTCTTTGTCCCTTCTACCTTTAGTAATTTTGGTTTTCTCTTTACTCGACCTTCTAGTATGAATCCTTTATTGGTTTGGGTATTGACCACTCTTATACTACAGACCCTGGAATCGATGAATTTTCTATTTTTAAAATTTTGGTTATGAGGACTTTTTTGTGCTTTGACCCCCTCTCCCTCCCCCCTCCCTCCCCTGGAAAACCCCTCCCTACTTACTCTGGCCGGATGACTGGCCAGGTTGTCGCCCCCGACGTACTCCTACCTGGGGCCCCATTTATCTAATCTATCGATCGATCAATTGGTCATATTGGAACATATTAGGGAGTAAGAGGAGAAAGAGGGAGAAGATCCTTTCTTTTTCCTACTCTTCACATCGTTTTTTTTCCCCCTTTTTTGTGATTATCTAACTTCCTTTTGTTTTCTTTTTTTTTTTGTTAGACAGATACATATATTATGTGCTCATCTGAGTGCCACCCCTTTTTTTTGGCTGTTGTGCATATTCTTTTTCTGTATGTATATACATCTATATATATATATCTATACTACTATTATAAAGAGAGAACTTTGAACCTTTGAGGCGGGTAAACTCAGGAACCACAGCACCAATCCAAACACCCGATACATCGTTGTAATTGTCAGGGTCTGCAGATGGACATAGGCTATATAAAAAAATAAAATATACGTTCTTTAAAATATTTACGATTAAAAAAAAAGTAGTCCCTTGGAAGTAGCGCCGGCCGCGACGTGCGTGCTGACATCAGGAGCGCGGGGAGGAGCGGCGTACAGGAGCGCGAGGAGGAGCAGCGGACATGAGAGCGGGGAGGAGCGGCGGACAGGCGGGGAGGAGAGGTGAGGAGCGGCGGACAGGCGGTGAAGAGCGGCAGACAGGCGGGGAGGAGCGGCGGCTGAGGTAGGTGAAGCGGCCCATGTGCGGCTCATTGGGGGCCTTGAAAGTGGCGGGTGCGCTCCGGGGGACCCACGGACAACGTCGGGGCGGGCGGGGGCCCTGAAGCCTGAGACAACGTCGGGGCGGGCGGGGGCCCAGAAGCCTGATTGCTTCCGGACAACGTCGGGACGGGCTGCTAGTATATATATATATATATATATATATATATATATTTATTTTTTTTAATTTAATTTAATTTTATTTTTTTATTTTATTTTATTTTTTATTTTTTTTATTTTTTTTATGCGGGGAACACCATTACTATTTATTTAAGTGAGCCTCTTTGTTATCTAGGAGTGTGGGAAAGTTCACTGATGGAGACTAATAATTCGTCCGCCTCAAGAGGTGTCTTGACATTATACATTTTGTTGTTAAACATAATTTTCAGGAAGGCAGGGAATCGCATCTGCGCAGTCGCTCCCAAGGCTCTAAATTTTTCTATACGTTGACCCAGCTCCCACTGCCTGTCTAGAGTCGTTTTAGATAGGTCTGATCTTACTTCAAAGGAAAAGTCTGAGGTCTTCAGAGTTATGGCTTTAAGTGCTAGGGTAAGAATCATTTCCTTGGTTGTATAAGTCAAGAAATTTACTAGGATCTTCCTAGGTTTAGACCTGCTTGGGTTTAAGCGAAAGGGGTCGCGGTGCACTCTTTGTATGTCAGTTTCCAGATCTGATTCTGACATCTCTAGTTTCAGCGTGTCCTTAAGCAAGGTCACCACGTATTTTTTCAGCTCACTTCCCTCTTTTCCTTCTGGGATTTTTAAAATCCTGATGTTATTCCTTCTTGAGTAATTCTCTAAGGACTCAACTCTATCCTTTACTGCTTCTCCCTCCCTTCTCATAGTCACAATTTTCCTTTCAGCGTGGTCTAACTTTGCTTTGAGCTCTCCCACCGTTGTCTCTAAGCACCCTGTCCTTTCAAAAAGTCCATCCACTTTGGTCTCCAGATTCTCACACATGGCCCGGATCTCCGATTGGTTTTGCCTGGATTCCGCAAAACACACTTTTGACTCTTCAAAACCAGATTTAATCTCCTTGCTCATGTTGAGAAGTATGCGCTGTATTGTAACATCACTATCCTCCTTCTGACTACCTAGATTTTGGTCCGGGGTTCTTTGTATGTCCGTCGTTTGCATACCTGCTGAGTTTGCAACCGAGGGCTCTGCCCCCGGCATCTTGATACTATTCAGCTTTCTGGCGTCGTCGCCCAGATCTGAAGTTTCTGTCTGCTCCACGGTCTCTATCAATGCCCCCGTACTAGGTATGACTGGTGAGGCAGGGTTTTTTGCTGTGGTAGACATGGCTGGTGTTGTGGTCCGGGGCAATTGTTCCTGGTTGAGGCTTAAGATCTGGGGTAAAACTTTAAAGTAGGATTTCAGAGAAGGTGTAACTCTTGTAAGCTTGGCTTTTCTAGAACTAGCTTCTCCCTGGGCTAACTCCTTCTGGCTCTTTGATTGCCCTGCTGTTATTTTATTAGTATAAGTGGACGAAAGCCTCCCCTTGCCCCCCAGAATCTTGTTGTCTGATAGTTGTAATGGGTCTGCTTCCGACCCTATTTCTGATTCTAACTCTGTCTCGGATCCAACTTCTTTTTCAAAGCTTCCTTCAGACACTTTCTCTGAGTTTAAAGCCAACTGGCAACTATTATCAACTTTTCCTAGGTCAGAGTCCTTCTGCCTACCTTTCCCCTTTCCCTTTGCCTTCCGCTTCCCCAGGTTGTCGATGACAGAGCCTTTATTCTTGACTTCTACCTTCTTCTGTTTGGGTTGTGTTTTTCTGGTGTTCTGACGAGAGACTGCGCTGGAGAGGGCTCGCAATTTGTTCTTAACAGTATTTATGTCGGGGTCAGGAGAAAAACCTCTTATCGGGGACCCCCATGACTAACTGTTTGATTTTGTATTTCAGTGTTTGGGGCCCGGCTATCAGGTGATTCAGCTCCTGCGGGTTTAGTTTTAATTTTTAAGGCGCTAACAGAGTTAGAGTTAGTGCTTCTAGCCCAAAGGGGTGGATTACTAACCCCCGTCTGCAACTCTATTGCAGCACCCTCCGCCAAAAAGTCCCGCTTACCGCACCTTGTTGCTGTAGATGAGGCTGAGGTTGAGGCTGCTCCTTTCGTGTTATGGTTATAGAGAGCCGCCCTCCTGCTCCTTCGCAGCTCCACGGCTGCCTCACTCCAGCCAGAGGGAGCCGGAGAAGAGAACCCCCCCAACACATCGGCCGTTCTACTATTCTTGGCGGCTACTCCTTGGCGTCTATAGCTGTCGCTCCAAATCCGAACCAGCCTGAAACAGAAGGCGTGCAGGCATGCCAGTATACAAACGCCTGAGAATTCGAAAAAAAAAATTCCTCCGAGGTTCTCCCCGAGCCGCGCCACAACGCCGACGGCAACCACAGATGGGAGGGGCGGTGCCGAGTGCTCGTGGGTGTGCTCGGAGTCAGATCGGGTCGGATCGGCAGCCGCGGATGGGGAAGCTGAGCGCCGAGTATTCTGCGTGTGTTTTCGGGGGACAATGGCTCAGACCAGCTCAACACGCTCCATCAGGTACGACCTCCTGGAAAAGCGTCATGATCGACCACTTTGAGGCTTCTAAGGGCACCTACAGGGCATCTAGGCAGGAGCCTTCGTCGGGACGTGCGGTCCGCGTTAACAAGCGGCGCCATGTTTTCCGCTACCCAACATGCAAAGGCATGTAGTTACTGTTAATCCCGGTTAAAGGAGCAGAGCCTCAGCATCACAAAATGGATGCTGCTGCCACAGTCACAAGTCTGACCTCCTGCAGCTGGGAGCAACCCGAGCGAGGGAGGCCTGGACAATAGTTTCCTGTCAGGGGAGGTGCTAGCACCTCCCCAGACAGCCTGTAGTGTATTGGGGCAGGGTGGGCTGAAAGAAATGATGCAATTCCAGACACTGCCTGGGGCATACAAGGTGCTCCATGCATAGCCCGGTTAAAACCAGTTTCTGTAACCAACCCCTTCCCAGGTCCCACCCAGAGGAGGGACCTAGCAGGTAATCCAGCCCCTTAGATTCGTATAAAGCTAGGAGCTGTGTCTAGAGACATTAGGTTATCCTGAACTGAAACTCTGAAACAAAACTCTGGACCTTCGACGTTCTACTCGACTAGAAGACTGAAGGAATCTCCCTTGTGGCCAAGGAGTGACCACCCTGTGCAAACAGGCACCAACAGTAACTTGCTGGTTTGCTTTGTCCCTGCTCCTGATGGACCACGACGGCTCAGCTACTCAGGCCTGGACTTCCAGACTTCTCTGACTCCGATCAACATCCACAGCAGAGCTGAGACCCGTGGTAGACACGAGAGACGTGGGACCGGACACCCTGGGCATCCTGCATTTTGCTAACAGTGCAACTTCTGAGGCATCCTCGAAGTTTTGCATTGGGATTTCAGAAGCCCCAGACCCAAGCGCCATTTGCACTCAAGCTCAGCCCTCCACACTCCATGAGTGCCACGTGGGGCCTGCTCCTGCATTTCAGCTTGACGCGTCTTCCCGGTTACTAGCCTGTTGGCTAGCTGGCCCCCTGAAGATCATCCTTTGAAACTACACCACTGGCCTGGTTGCTCCAGGCTTGCTCCAGCTTCACTACGAAGGAGAAGCTCCACAGACCTTGCTGGTCTGACCCGAGGCCAATCTTTGATTCCTGTGTGGGTTGCATTTGCCAAGGCTTGTTGGGTCCAATCCGGATGCCAACACTGCAGTCAAGTAGATCAATTGTGGGACAGCTCGAATCCAGCTCCTGGTCATCGTCGACGCCTCCTGGACCTCGTGGCTGCAGAGACAAGCTTCACATCCTTACCTAAAATCACTCGACATCGCCTGGTTCCTTCCTGGTCACTGGCTAGTGACCCAGACTCTGTCCCCTCTGCTTTCAGGTACTCTTCATCCTCGATCCACCCTTGGATCCAACCGGAGACTTTTTCCCTGGTCGCCTGCAGCACTTCTTTGCAGCTCTCCATAGGAAACAGCAAGGAAACCCGACACGAAAAGGCACCTATGCACCCGGCTTCCCTGGGTGAAGTAACGCGAGTACTCCGGTGCTCCTGTGGGTATTGACTATCCAAGTGTCCTAATTTAATGTGGTTTTATCGTAGTCCAATCGAAGTGTCCTAAATCAACTAGTTTGTAACTTTTACGTTCCCATCATATCTCTATGGTAACTCGTGTGTGTGTTTAGACACTGCACACGGTTCCCGTGGGTCTCCTACTTCCTAACCTGTGGTCGGGTAGTGTAGCCCCAGCGATTCCCTAGGCCCTAGGCCTACTCCCTATTTCTGAAGTGGTTCTTATACCACTTACTTAGTATATGTTAAGTTAATAATATACTTTATTTGATTTGTGAAAATCATAAAAGGGTGGGTCTTACCACCATGAGATAAACCTTAACATCTTTGAATCAGCATAAAAACAACATAAAATCACATAGGAAAATAATGCAATAAAATAACACAAAGCTAGCAGATTACTCAAATATGCGGTCACTGTGTGAAGTTAAAAGGAAAGAAACGAGTGTAACTGGGCAAGGGGTAACTATCTCATTAAAGCTTCAAAGCAACAACTAGGTGATCTGAAAAGGGATACAAAATACTTGGGGGATTAAATGGGTCTTAAAGGATATAAAACATTGTTGACTCAGTATAAAGTTTTTAAGCTGGAAAAGTGAAAATAAAGGGTAACCATTAGGGAATTAAGGGGGAGTCCGAGGCCAGCCGTGGGGAGACCAATAGGCCCAGGTCGTCTTTAGTTGTTTCCTTGTTTTCCAGCTCTTGGGCAGCGTGAGCCAGGAATTTTATAGTTTTGCAGGAAAGTTGTATCCAAGACCCGCTAAGGCATTTTATCACAGCCGCCCTGCAGGTTTTTACTTACGCTTCTCTTAGAAGTGGTAACAAAAGCATCTTCCTTGAATTTTGGAGTACCGGGCATATACATAATATGTGCAATAATGACTCTACGCCCTTGCCGCAAAGGCGGCAGTTTGAAATTGTCCAAGTCCGCAGCCATTTGGGGGTGAGGTCTTTACTTGAGAACCAACCCAACCTCAGAAGGCTTAATTTCCTCTTATAGTGATCCCTAAAACTATCTTGCAAATATGGCTGATGTTTCAGATGGTTATATGTTGGCAACACAATCCAGGCATGGCTTTTGCCAGCCACTGCGCCTTTGTCCATTAGCAGCGATGCTTGTTTGATAGCTTTATTATTAATCTGTTTAAAAGCGTTGTAGGGAGGGGCGTGGCTAGCAGCCGATCATGGCGGCAGCCTAGAGGACGAGCTCCGTGGTTAGAGCGGCCTCTCCACAAATCCATACACACATCCGATCTTTAGCAGACCTCTGGCGTAGGGACCCGACGCCCGAGACCGGGCGGCATCGCCGGCAGTGATTCCGATTCCATTTGCATGCCGGGTGACCGAGTTACCGCCGAAGGGTTGAGCGGCCTACAAGGACAGAGAAATCCGGGGACTGCAGTTCCAGATCGACCTGACCGGAAGTACTAGCATCTGGGGGAAAGACCGACCGGAAGTGCTCGAGCGCCAGAGGGCGAGCCGCGGGGCTCGGACTACGGCGCAAGGAGTGTGCTGGGTCGCTTGCTGAATACGACCATGCCAAAGGGGGGGTCGTGAATGAAGGGCGGACGGCGGGACACCAACGCAACCACCGCGACCGACCCGAACCGCCATCTTCGACGACAACGCTCCGCAAGGAGCCCATGACGGAGTCCCCGTGCGAGGTGGAATGGTAGCACGGACACATCGAGGGTGAGACACGGCGACTGGACACGTCGGCATCGGCCGGGGGACAAACTCCTGTGCCTGGCTTGGCCAGACTGAGAGTCACTGGGATCGCTACGGCCCTCCGTACAGGAGAGACAGAGCGGGAGCCACCTATGCCAGGCCGCACCGCAGTGCAGACACCGGCTGGACCCACATGAAGGGCCTCGGCGGGCAGCGTGCCGGTACCTGTGGCCTACCAGGGTGCCCCCCCCCAGTGCAACCTTTTCACCACATCGGCCGATGTCCGGCCTGGCCCCACTGCTGCTTCAATAATGACCGTTGCATACAGAGTCGATCGAAAGTGCCTCCGTAGGTAGCCTGGGACAGCCAGCCCGCCGACACCCAGTCCCGATCCTCGGACACTCTGAACGGACAGCTACGGAGGGTGGTTGATCGACATCCGGCCACATCGGGGGAACAGGCAGATCGGACACCACAGTGCACCCCACTACGCGCCAGGATGGCGGGACGAGGCCCCAAGGGTGGCGCGGCACAAGCGCGCTTGAAAAAATTTACCTATGAAAAAGGCGCATCCTCCCCGCCAGAGGGACGACCGCCCAGCGGTAAATCAACAGACGGAGCGGGAGGGAAGAAGGCGACGCTGGACGATGTTATGCGAGCATTGACTCAGGTGCAAGCTACTGTGGGCTCCATCTCCACCGAGATCACTCTCCTGCGGGCTGATCTCCATAAGATGTCAGAGAAGGTGGGCTCGCTTGAGGTAGTCACCAAATCGTTAGTAGAAGATGTCTCGAAGCTCCAATCGGCAATGGAACATGTGATGGCCAAAAATAAAACGCTGAAAGAAAAGCTTGATGACCAAGAAGGACGCTCCAGGCGGAACAACATCAGGATCCTTGGAGTTCCGGAATCGGAGGGTACAGGAGCGACGGATCTTTTTGTGGAGGACTTGTGGAGGACTTAATCAAGACGAAACTGCAGCCCAAAGGCGCATAGAGTGCCGGGCGGCCGGCCTAAACAAGGTGTAGCCCCGAGACCTATTATAACGCGCCTTTTCAACTATCGTGACAGGGATGTCATCCTACAGGCTGCGAGAAAGTCTCCTCCGGTTCAGGTACAAAATGCGACACTGGCCTTCTTCCCGGACTACACGGCGGAAGTCGCCAGGCGCAGGCGGACGTTCCTAGAGGTCAAAAAAGAGTTGAGAACACGAGAACTGCCATATTCCATGCTCTTTCCGGCCAGACTGCGAGTAGAGGCAGAAAATAAGACCTGTTTTTTTGACACACCTGAAATGGACAGAGAATGGCTGGACGGATGGCGTCCCGCCACGCAGCCGCGCCGATCGAACAGGACTCAGGGAAACCGACGTGCAAGGAGTCGCGAGGGCTCACTGACCTCAGAACATGGAGACAAGGAACAGTCCTCGATGGGAGATGGATTGGAGGATGAGGCCACCTCGGAACAATGACCACCCGGCGGAAGATGAACAATTATTCCTACAGTTAGCTGCCTGGGAGGCTGCCATAGGACACTGGGCGGAGGGCCTCCGGAGAGCGTAACGAGAGGCCGCCGACTGTGGGGTGTTCCTCACCTCAACGAGCAAGTATTTCTTACGTGGGTAGGGTTAAGCACTCTGCTAAGTTGGGGAGGCAGGCGGTTGTAGGTCCGTGTAGCAAGAGGGCAGGGAGGGGGGTAGTTTGGGAGGGGGCAGTTGTTAAAGTTCACACCTCTGGACAGGAGGTATTGTTTGGTTACGATTCGACTTGATGTAGACGGACATACGATGTGGGTGTTGAACACCTGCTGACAATGACACTGAAAAGGCCGCACGGGTATTCCCCCCATGATACCCATAGAGACCCTATCACATACCACCCATGACACAAGGCGCCCCTATTGATACCCCGCAGGGAGAACTTCAGACGACACCCGTGGCACCACTACACTTCATGTCGTGGAATGTAAGGGGCCTGGGCGATAAGATCAAACGAGGACTAGTCATGCAGGGCATTAGGAGGGCGAACCCGTCCCTGGTCCTACTTCAAGAGACACATTTAGTGGGCACTGCGAGTAAGGCTTTAAACAGGAGGGGCTACCACATGATAGTGCATTCCGAGTTCACTTTTGGGTCACGTGGGACAGGTATATTGGTGCGTAAGTCGGCCCCGTTTATACTCCTGACTACCAAAACGGACGACCAAGGCCGATTCGCGGCAGCACACGGGCAGAGGGAGGGTAAACCTTTGACCGTGGTTTCAGTTTACATCCCACCGGCGCTGCATGCCATAGCATTTCCTGCTTTTGGGAAGTTCCTCTTGGAGCTCCCGGAGGGTGACCTAATCATTGGGGGGGACTTCAATGCGGTTGCACATAACACACGGGATAGGTTCCCGATCAGGACACACACCCCTGGTCCCTCTCGCTTCAGCGATTTTCTGGAAGCACAAGGACTGGTAGACATATGGCGAAAACTACACCCCGCTGAGCAGCAGTGCACATATTATTCAGCGACGCATAACAGTATGTCCCGCATTGATTACTTCCTCACCTTGGGCGGCGGACTCCTTACCATAGACGAAGTGCAAATTAAACCCAGGGGAATATCAGACCACTCACCACTAACATTAACTCTGTCATGTACGGAAAGGGCCCGTAAGCGGATGTACCAGAAACGCCCAGGGTATCTTGTGATACCGGCTGTGAGAAAGGAGTTGAAAAAGACGACTCTGTACTACTTTGCGGAGAATCGGGCCTCGGTGGAGTCCCCCACGGTCTTATGGGAAGCATACAAAGCGGTTCTAAGGGGACAGGCTATTTCCACGATAGCGGGTTACAAACGCTAGAAGGGGAGGGAACTCCTACAGTTGGAACTCGACCTAGCCGAGGCAAACACTGCACACACGGTGGATCCTACACCGGATACACTACACTCCTTTCAACTCTGCCAACAATTACATGGCGACCACTTGAAACAGCGCGCAGTAGAGTCCATGGCAGCGACCGTGCATAGAATATACGATGTGGGGGATAAGGCGATTAAACTCTTGGCCTGGTTGGCGAAGAAGGAGGGAGGTAATAGGAACATACTACAGATAGTGGATGGAGACGGGCGAGTGCACATGAACCCAGCGGCAATAGTTGAGACGTTAGCGGATCACTTTCAAGGGGTTTATACCCCCGAATTCGAAGTCACGACCGAGATGGCAGTGGCGGCGCTCACTGAGGTGCCGACGCCTACTCTGTCACAGGACGCAGTAAACGAGCTCGACGCAGCCCTCACAGTGGAGGAGGTGCAAGCGGCCATCAATATGATACATTCCGGGAAGGCATTGGGCCCTAACGGCATACCTATCGAATGGTACAAGTCAATGGCGGATACTTTGAGCCCGCCTTTACTGGCCATGTATGTGGATAGTCTGGATCGAGAGATCATGCCCCTTGACCAACGGCAGGCTACCATTGTGGCGATTCCAAAGCCGGGCAAACCAACCACTGACTGCGGGTCGTACCGCCCCATCTCGCTCATTAATGCTGAGGCCAAAATCTTGGCGAAACTGTTAGCCACACGGTTGCAACCTCACCTCGCTCAGCTGATTCACCCGGACCAATCGGGCTTTATGCCCCACAGAAGCACGGCATTGAACCTCCGCAGGGTGCACGGAGCTGGGGCGCGGGCGCCCTTGCTTACGGAACCGGCGGCCATACTCTCTCTTGACGCCAGAATGGCGTTTGATATGGTGGAGTGGAGTTATCTTTTTGCGGTGCTAGCCCATATGGGATTTGGTCCCAACTTCATCGCCTCGATCAGACTTCTGTATCATGCTCCGGTGGCACGGGTAACAGCGAACGGGCATATCTCTCGTGAGATCCCGTTGCATAGAGGGACGAGGCAGGGATGCCCGCTTTCCCCGTTATTATTTGCTATAGTCTTGGAACCTTTAGCCGCGATCCTTAGAACCACCCCACTGCTCAGAGGAATCAAGTGGAGGGAAGACTGGGAGGACAGAGAGTCCCTCTACGCCGACGATATGTTGATTTATCTGACAGACCCGGGAAGGGGCATCCCAGAACTCCTCACGCTGTGTGAGAAACACGGACGAGCGTCTGGCTATAGGATCAACTGGGCAAAATCAGTGCTATATGAGCTGCGGGGACCCCCACCGATTATACCAAGCGAATGCCAACTGGAGATAGCAGACACCTCATTTAAATATCTGGGAATACATATAACGCGTAACGCTGCTGATTTCTACGACAGGAATCTACTGCCACCCGTAACCAGGCTGAGGAAGGATGTCGGTCATTGGATGACCCTCCCTCTGACACTGCTGGGGAGGGCAGCTTTATATAAAATGATGACACTTCCCCGACTCTTATACGTGCTTGAGAATGCACTGAGTTTGGTGCCGCCGCGCTATCTGCAGAGCATCGCAGCGGTGGTGAATAGCTTGCTATGGGGGCAACGCCCGGCGCGCATAGCACATCTGAAACTTAACAGGAGCTGGTACGATGGAGGGATAGCGTTGCCCAACATTCAATTATATTACTGGGCGTCACAACTTAAAGTTCTTAACCACTGGCTACACGCCCCACAAGACGACCCGGCCTACCTGGCAGACAGAATACAGCTGGGCACACACAGCCTACTGGCTCCACTGTACCACAAAGGACTAATGGGGAAACTAATAGGTCCGACCAAACACACGGTCGCTCTGTGGCACAGGGCACAGAAGAGGCTTCAATGGGAGGGAGTTATGACAAAAATGACACCTTTGTGGGACACCAGGGCGTTGGGCCACCTGCGACGTACTAAAGGCTTCACCCAATGGGATATTATAGGCCTATCTACGGTGGGAGACCTATGGTCGAGTGAGGGAGTGGTGCCATTCACGCAACTTCAGCTGGCCTACCACCTGAGTCCTAACGAAAACATACAGATATCTCCAGATTAGGCATGCACTGCAAGCGGCGATACCAGCCGGAACACAGATCGCAGAGTCGTCTCCACTAGAAGATCGCTTGCTCACTGATTTTATGCAAACACACGCCACCTCCCTGACATATCCTAAACTCCTGAATAACTTGCCAGACCCCCTGGATAAACTAAGGGAGACCTGGGTGGGTGAACTAGGAGACATGAGTGAATTGGACTGGAATATGGCTCAGGCATCGCCGAGGGAGGCGGGCATTTCATCAAGGTTCAGATTGGTGCAGCTTAAGGTCCTGCATAGGGTCTACTTCACTAGAACACTCCTGCATAGATTACACAGGGCAGTACACCCGTTCTGTTTGAGGGGTTGTAATGAGGAAGGTTCCTTCAAACATACACTCTGGGACTGCTCGATTATTACCTCGTACTGGCGTCAGATCTTTCGCACCATAACTCAGGTATTGGGCAAAACGCTGCTACCCGACCGCCGCACATGCCTTCTGCACATCTGGGGCCCTACAGACTTGACGCGACAGGATCAACAATGGGTCATTATAGGCCTAATGGTAGCCAAGAGAGACATATCGCAGAGATGGGGGGCGGTGGAGGCCCCGGCATTGGCCCTGTGGTGCAGAAATATGGACATGCTGATGATGACTGAAAGAGCGGTTTATAAACTAAGAGCTAACCCGCGCAAGTGGAATAAAATCTGGACACCCTGGAATAAATACCGGGGCGACCTGTGTGAAACCCTGTCAGAGGACGAAGAGGACAGTTCAGACGAGGACGAAGGATAGGGGGGTGGGCTAGTACCTGGAGACTCACTCCACAATCTCGCAGATAGAACAACGACCGAGCCAGACACAGTCGGGAGGATGGCGGAGTCCCCGATAGAGAGTGGGAAGTAAGGGATACCTAAAAGGGCCTTAAACAGTAACATGTGTATTGAAAGTACCATTGCGTATAAGTTTCATTCTACAGAGTCGAAAGTTATGTTAAGTTTTGTTAAAAAATATGAAAGTGAGTTACATGATGAAAATGTGTTGTAAGCCACTATATTCATACGATCACTTTGCTTGATTTGCTGCCGGACCTCAGGTTGTCGACTGAATAGCTGTGTACCCTACATATAGTACATGCTTATACGATAAGGCAGCCAGCCTCAGGGTTGTAGGCTTACAACTTTGTACTGTTTGAAATTCTGAATAAAGATCTCACGAACCCCCCCCAAATTTTTTTTTTTTAAAAAGCGTTGTAGGACACGGGTGAGAGCCAGGCTTCTTCCAGCTTTAACGACTGAAGAGCTTGCCTAAGGGACTTATATGTTGAGTTAATGGACCCAGCCTGTTTTTCGACTTCTAGCCAGCAGAAGTGGGCAAGTGAGTTGTCTTCGGCGTCCCTCATACGCCAGTAATATTTGGCCAGGGCTCCTTGTCTTGCCGGAGTCTGGTTAGTTAGTCCATATTCCAGACGTATTTGTGCTTGTGAAATGTGTCGCAGGATCGAAAAAAGGTTTTTAAACAGTTTGGATTGAGCGAGATTTAGCACTGTTGAGTCCCTAGATGCCATCGTTTCCGAGCCATATGTAAGCGATGGCAAGAATTTAGCAGCTACGATTTTTAACATGTGGCCCGTTGAGCTTCCACTTAAATGTTTTTGAATGGTTTTGAAAGCGAATTTGAGTTGTTTAGCTTTTGATTTCCCCTGTTCTAAGTGGTGTTTGTTCTTTAGTTGTTGGTCAAGTAAGATGCCCTATTATTTATATTTATCAACCTGTGTTAATATAGAAGAATGTATCCTCCAGACAAATTTAGGTTGTTTCTTTCTGGAGCTGGAGAAGCATAAGATATTTGATTTTTTTAAATTTATTATAAGTTGTGCTTTAGAGATGTACAACGCAAGTTTGGAAATCAAGCGTTGTAGGCCAAGCGGGGTTTGGGAGAGGAGCACGATGTTGTCTGCATATTGTAGACTCGCTATAGGTGTTTGGCCCAATTTCGGTGGGTCTCCCTGAATTGAGCGCAAGTCACTTTCTAGGTCTGCGGTGTAGATGTTGAAAAGGCTGGGCACCAACACACAACCTTGCTTTAGTCCGTTGAGAGTTTGAAATTTCTTTGTTAGACATCGGCCATCTCCTTTTTTATTTGGACCCAGGTGTGCGAGTATAGTTCTATGATTGCCCCCAACAGCTTTGGTGGAGCACCCCAGGCTTTCATTTTGGCCCAAAGTTTGGATCTAGGCACTTTATCGAAGGCCGCTTTTAGGTCTAAAAAACAAGTGTATAGCTTGGTGGAGTTATCAATTGCCTTTTTAGCAAGGAGGGTTAGCGCAGATAAGTTTGTAAGGGTACCCATTCCGGCCCTGAAGCCTGTTTGTGTCAATGGGATTAGCTCTTTACTGCTGACCCAAGACTCCAGTTCTACCAATAGATTTGATGCGTAGATCTTGGCCTCCACGTCTATTAAGGCTATTAGCCTATAATTATTGGGGTCTGAACGGGACCCTGATTTGTATATGGGGTGTAGAATGCTGCCCCTCCAGGAGTCAGGAATATTCCCGGTCCTTAAGCTGTGACAGAACAAGGGGGATAATTGACTAGCCCAAAAGTTGGGTCCTGCCTAAATAGGGCGTTGGGAAGGCCATTTGGTCCAGGGGCTCCATCAGCTCTTAAAAGATTTATGGTGCTTGAAACCTGCGTTGGTGTGATCTGGTCAATTTCTCCGGTGAGGACCAATGGCGGTTGCTTGCAGGTATCTTTGGATTGTGGAAGCTTAGCTTCTGCCGTTGATCTCAGGCTTGATGTTGGGGTGGGCTCGGATGAGGTTGCGATTATGTTGTCTAAGGATGTATCGAACGTAAAGTTGTACAGTAGGTCAATGTGGGAGCCCCAGAGCTGGTCGGTCAACTCCGAATTGAACTGTCGGTGTTTGCCGTTAAGCATAACATTTATTTTTGCCCAGAAGTCTTTGGAATTTCATAATTTGCTAGCATGGAGTATAGTACATTTGAGTTTTTCCTTGTACTTTTGCTTGGCTGATTTGGTCTCACGTTTGAACTCTTTTTTTAAGGATTCAATTTTTTTCAGGGTTAGTTGTGATAGTTGGGGGTCCTTTTTACGTTGATCCCTGAGATATAAATTAAGTTGCTTTTTTAATGAACGCAATTTTGGAGTATACCATTTCCCTCCTCCGTTTCTTATTGTTTTGTGTCCTCTGTGGTTGGTTTGATATTTTTTGTTTATGTTCACTACAAAGGACTCCCAGCTCTTTACTATATCTTTTGAAAAGTCTGGTAATGAGAGCAGTGAGTGGCATGTCTCCATTAAATTGGAAATGTTGTCTTCTTTCCAGTTTAGTCTTTGCAGGTTGAAAAGTTGGGTATTCAGTGGTAAAGGCTGCGCTGGCTGTGGACTTATTTAGTAGAATTAGTAATGTAAAAGTCTGGGGATAATGGTCACTTTCGCCCCGTTCCAGAATATGGAAGTCTTTGATATGAGGGAATAGGTCGGGGTCAGCCAGGGTATAGTCTATTGTTGAACCTGAGTTCCTGGTGACCCTCGTTAGGGCGGCTGGTCTGTCAAGGTGACCCCTTCCGTTTAATGTGTACAAGTGGAGGGCTTCTAGTTCTGCAGCGCATTTCCTCCCCATTGCGCTTAGTCTACTTTAGTTACCCTGTCGTGGATCAATGTGGGTGGGAAGAGTGCCCTCCTGACCTTGAATTAAGTTCATGTTGAAATCTCCTGTTATTAACATGTTGTTGCTTGGGTAGGTGGATATCCATGAGTTAATTGCTGTAATTAGATGTTTTATCCTCTTCCCTTTATGTTTTTCACCGGGGTGCATGTATAAGTTTACAATCAGTAGTCCAATAGTAGGCGAAATATCAATTTTGATGCATTGCATCCATGTGAAGTACTTAGTATATGGTTTGTGAGGCCCCTAGGGCATTACTGTATTTTGTGCAACTTATTGTTTGATAATTAAGTAACTTGTTATGTGCTTCGGCCTCTGACCTCATAAAGAGTTCAGAGGGGTTGTGTTAGTAATAAATACATATATATTTTATACATACCTTGTGTGGTGTCCTTTCATCTGGTATTCAAGGGGTTACATATGGTAAAACAGTTGGCTTCACATGCTCTCTGAAGTTAAAGCCTAAGACTGCTTTGTCCATGCTACCACTAGGATAGCTGGTCTATAAGGTTGACTTTACAACCATCACCATAAGGGTTGGTTGGACTGGTGCAAGGTGCTCACTAGAATAGTGAACATCATATACCAGGCCAACTTCTCACAACTACTGCCGAAAAACAGGAAAGGCAACCGAAGATTTGGACAACAAAGTCACCTTTCTATTAAAAGTTACCTTAAATATGATCTCAGCAAGGAGTTGGGTTTAATGTAACGATTAGTTTGATACCTTAGAGTAATATGTTTGGTGGTATCAAATGGAAGTTAGTATTTAGCGTGGTGGCTAGGAAAACTCCATGTTAGCTAATGAAACCATCAGCCTTGTCACTGTGACAAGGATGCCAGATACCCAGTGGCAGTGGGTTCGAGGCTGCTGCGGTCGTGTGTGGGCTCGGCTTGCGAAATTTTATTCTCACTATTTTTAAAATTGTATTTTTATCTCACCTTATTGCTGTCTGCCCCCTTGCTCTTTCCCGCTCCCCTAGCCCCGGTCCGGCACGGCTGAGTGCCGATTGTTCCGGAGGGCTGACGGGGTAGCGGGCGCCATATTAGGAGAGACAGTGGTGTCTTCAGGGCAGCGCCCAGTCATCGCGCCATCAGCCCTTCAAAAGCAACGCCCCATGCGAACGCGCAGCGGACGCGCCGGGGCGTGCCAAAGGCAAGCCCGTCTGCGCCCGTCTGCACCCATCCGCGGCCGACCGGGGCTAGAGGCCCTCCACCCTGCCCATTTTTATTCGTACTCCGCTGCACAATTACTTGCGCTTCAGGTCCATTGGCCCCTTCAAACGGCTACTTGCGCACGGATTACCGAACTCGGCCTGGCCCGTCCACCCCCCTCCCCCACCTTCCCTGCCATAGTGCCTCCCCCCCCTCCCTTTCCCCAGTCCCCCCCAGACCCCCTCCTACTCCTCATCCGTCACCCGTGTCATCACATTTATCAGCTTTCCTACTTAATACTAGGTCGGCCGTCAAACATCAGTTAGAACTGTTTGACTTTCTGGATTCCGTCAAGCCGGACCTACTATTCTTGACAGAGACCTGGTTCCGCACTGACTCTCTCCCCAGCGTGTTAGCAGCTCTCCCCACCCCCCTATGTTGTCCTCAGGGCCGATGGTGAGGTGGGGTTGCTCTGATCGCCCGTGCGGGCCTTCATTTCCAAGTGCTTCCCTCCCCCCCTTACCAACGGCGGATTGCCTGGTCATACGTTCTTCCTCCTCTCAGGTTCCCTTACCGTGTGTTCTTGTTTATCGTCCTCCCCAGCCTTGCCCACATTTTCTCCCCGCCATTTCGGACCTCCTGGGAACCCTTGCAATTAATAATTCTTCGGTCTTGCTCCTTGGGGATTTTAACTTCTGGCCCAATGATCCAGCCGAAGATGCCGTATCTCGCAATTTTACCGAGCTCCTCCTTAGCTTGAACTTTGTTTCTCGTGTTCACTCTCCCACTCATATTCACGGTCACACCCTAGATCAAATCTGGACCCTCAATACCCCCGTTTTGGCCCCCATTGTCCAGCCTTGTACATGGTCGGACCACTTTTTGATCTCTTTTTTTCTGGATCTTAGTGTTGACACCAATTCTTCATTCTCAAAACACACCTGGGCGAGAAATTGGAGCAGAGTGGACATTCCTGCCCTCTGCTCCTCTTTATCAGCTTCTGACCCGGACCTGGTTGGCCTTGCATCATCTAGGCAACTGGATGCCTTGAACAGCTGGCTCCTGAGGGCCTGTGATCAAATAGCCCCTCTGAAGTGCGTCACGGTCAAATACGCCCATGATGCAAATAAATGGTTCTCTCCCGCCCTCAAGGCAAAAAAACTGGCAGTGCGTCAAGCAGAGAGAGCTTGGAGGCGTGCCTACTGCCCTCTCTCGAAACTACGCTACACCTCCATCCTCAACGAATATAAAAGGGATATCCTTCTCGCCAAGACAGCCTATTTTTCAGGGAGAATCCTCGTAGCAGAGAACCAGTCTAAAGAAATATTTGCTATAGTTCGTGAGTTGGCTTCTTCTGATAGGGCCTCCCCCAAAATTCCCCCATCCCAACTTCTGTGAAACTCTCTCAATGACTTTTTTATTGAGAAAGTTGCACTTATCAAGGCAAAGATTCCGCCACCCTCCCCTACCTTCTGTGATCCCCAGCCTCCCTCCACCACGTCCAGCCTGACTCATTTACCCCTCCTGACAAGAGAAACCTTTCTCTCCCTATTGACCCGTGTCAAAGCTGGATCCCCTGCGGACATCGCCCCGGCTCATGTCCTTCGCAAGATTTTTATTAATTGCTATCTTCCCCCTCTCACTTTTCTGAATGATTCTCTTGAACAGGGTGATGTACCGGTCCCTCATAAAGGGGCTATCATTATCCCCATTTAAAAAAAAATCTGGGGCTGACCCCGCTTCCCCCTCTAACTATCGTCCCATTTCCCTTCTCCCTTTTCTGGCCAAAGCCCTTGAGGCTCATGTCACCCAGGTTCTTGGCGCCTTTGTGGAGGAGAGTGGGGGATTTGCTTCCCGCCAGGCTGGCTTTCCACCCCGGCACTCCACTGAAAAGGTTGTCATCTCCGTGATGGACGAGCTTAGAGAGGGGTTAGATACCAACACTCCCCAGGCCCTCGTTCTTTTAGATCTTTCCGGCGCCTTTGACACGGTTGATCATTCCATCCTTCTCACCCGTGTCAAGGCGGCGGGCATCGGGGGCCCAGCTCTGACCTGGATCAGCTCCTTTCTAAGAGATCGTACCCAGGCCGTTCATTTTGCTGAGTTTTCTGCCCCCCCTCACCCGGTTCAGTGTGGTGTCCCTCAAGGTTCTTCTCTTTCTCCTTTATTATTTAATCTGTATATTTTTCCACTCATTTTTGCACTTCAGCAAATGGAGGTCACCGTGTATAACTATGCCGATGACCTTCAACCTATTTTCCATCTTTCACACTCCCCAGTCAGTATCTTCAACTTCCAATCCGTCATGCTGTTCATCAGTGATTGGATGAACTGCAACCATCTTAAATTAAATCTGGACAAGACTGAACTTGTCGTCACTGGTAGCACCCCCAGCCCTTGGTCCCCCAACTTTTGGCCTTCCTCCCTGGGCACTCCCCCCATGCCCTCCTCTGCAGTCAAAACACTAGGGATCTCACTTAATAAATACCTCACCCACCATTCCCAGATCAGCTCAGTCGTCTCTTCCTGTTTTTTTGCCCTCCGCACTATACGGAAAATCTCCCAGTTCTTTTCTCTTCCTGCCCTAACATTGATTCTGATGGCAATGGTCCTTTCCCGGCTGGATTACGGGAATATCGTGTACAATGGCGCCCCTGCATATGCCTTTCACCGCCTCCAGTTAGTCCAAAATCAGGCCGCCCGCCTAATTTATGGGCTGCCCAGATTTCATCACATTACTCCCCTACTTAAGTCCCTACATTGGCTGCCTATTAAAGAACGGGCTCTCTTTAAGCTGGGCTGTACCACCTTTCAGGCCATGGCGGGTGAAGTACCGAAAATTCTCTACCACCTCCCATTATAGTTACAGTAAACCCAGTTACCAATAATTAGTCAGTTGGCAGTGTAGAAGGTCCAAGCATTTATTATGACAAACAAAACTCTGCCAGAGGAGCTTCCTGCGACCTAACCCCACGAGGTCCGCCAAGAAGACTGCTGGCACACTGTCAGTACATCACATATATACAGTTGCATTGGCATCATCATATCCCAACATGGAAAAGTACAAATTGGTACAAGCTGGCACAGACAAAAAGGAAAGCCCATATATGGCACACAATGCTCTCCTGGTTTGGCTCATCCTAGATTTAGCAAGGTCGAACGGGTGACTCCCTTCTGCCGTCTCCGAGACAGTCCGCCCTGCACCCCTCCCGGAATGTGCTTATCGGTCCTTCTTCTTCTACTTATAACCTTGACAGGCCTAACAAGCTGAAACAGCAGTTTTAGCAACAGTTGGGTTATTTCTCAGGAGGATAGCTCTGGCGTATTTATTTATTTATTTATGGGATTTTTAATGCGCAACTAATACCCTAGGGTGTCTAGGCGCAATGAGATGCTCTAAGATACACAAAATTCAGAACAGGAACTTATTGATTAAATAACCAAGTTTTCAGGGCCTTACGGAAGGCAATGAGTGTTGGTGCTGTTTTAATATACAAGGGGAGTGTGTTCCACAGTATGGGGGTCGCTACCAGGAAGCGTCTATCTCCCCATGTGGCCGTTCTTGTTCGGGGAACATGCAATAGGTGGCTTGCTGCTGATCTTAGATTCTTTCCAGGTATGTACACCTGAAAAGCTTCCTGTAAGAACTTTGGTCCAGTCTGATGAATGGCCTTATAGGCGATGCAGAGAGCCTTGAATTTGATTCTGCTCTCCACTCTTAGCCAATGTAGATGGCGTATGGCTGCTGAAGTAGAGTGTCGCCAAGGAATATTAAACAGAATCCGTGCTGCCATATTTTGCACGGACTGTAGTTTGTTCAAGATGTATTTGTGAGTGCCAAGGAAGAGGGCGTTTCCATAATCCAGCTTCGAAAACACTAAGGTGGTGAATGAATGGGGTTTGTTAATGCGATGCTTTCAGCAAGGCCACAATATGGTGTTAGAGCGTGAAGTGGTGCAAAGCTATAACGTGTAAGGCTAATGTGTACGTACATAAGCGAAAGTATTTAGTGACATCATGCTAATCATAACATATCGATCATAAGTATTGCTGATCATAACATATCGATTATATGTATTGCTTAATGTGAGATCGATTCCGGTTCCTCAAACCCTCCTTTTAGCGTGGTGTAGCTAAATACAAAGTCAAGTAGTCAATCTTCAAAAATCTCTTCATTAATGGTCATTAGTTCATGTATCCCTTGCTGCAGCATTTGGTGTTTAGTAGGGACAGTGGTAAGTACGCAAAGCGTAGTGACTCGGGAAGCACAATAGGAGCAACATGCTGGACCACATTGTATCAGGACACAACAGGTAAAGATGATACCGGCCGCCCCGCCCAGGATCAATAACAATTTCCATCCCCAAGTGGACAAGAGTCCCCAGAACCAACCCGACAGTGACCAGGACCCATTTTCCGTGTGCATTTCAGAAGCGATGCGGTGCAGTTTCTGGATGGCCAGATGAACAGAGGGGGCGGAGTCAGGGATATATACGCAGCAAGAACTGCCAATCACGCGGCATGCTCCGCCCCGATCAGCCAAGATAATGTCTAAAACCATACGGTTTTGGAGCGCTACGAGTCTCGTCGCCTGAAGCTCCACAGTGAGGTTAGTTAGGATGTCAGTTGTTATGTTAATGACATTTTCCACTATTTGGGACAGTCTCCTTATTTCCCTATTATTAAATATGGGACCCCAGAACGGTGACAAACCCTTGCTAAAATCCGTGAATTGCTGCAAAGAGGTGTCTGTTTGATCAACATCGGTCATATCAAGTTGCCTGCGCTGTCTATTGGGTAATGCAGTGGAAGCAGTGCTTACAGGGAGTGACCGCTTAGGGTGCAGCTGGTGTATCTTGTGGTAGTCGGATGGTGCTATGTATGCAGGTGGGTAGAGGAAGGACAAGTAACAATGTCCTGCCCAATTGCGTGGTAACCAGGTATATGCATTTTCTCCACAGACAAAATAAACATTGGGTGGAGTTATCAAAGGAGGGCTGATACGTTTCTTCAGGCGATAGGTGTAATTGCAGATACTATCTCCAACCTGTATTCGGCCCACCCCTTGCACACAGAATCCAGCAGAAACGTTCAAAATAGGAATAGGTACAACACGATCTCTGGTAACATTTTGTTCAATAAAAAGCTGAAAATATTGTGTGGCATTGAATTCTCTAAAATCATAAAGTTCATTCTGTAACCAAGTCTTGTTCATTGCTACCAAATACAGCTGTATACATGCCTGTGGGTTTATCCTTCCCCGTCCCCCGTTTCCTGTTTGGTTGAAACCATAGTGTGCGCCAACATAGTCTAAAATTATATTATGTTCATTAACATCAAAATCCCTGCGATGTTCGCCCCAATATCGGTATATGGCAGAAAACAGTTTGTACCAAGCCTCGCAGCTGCCCAGATAAGACAAGGGTAGTGAGAGAAACAGATCATGATTATGTACGGCAGATGGTAGAAGCCCACAAACCCAGCAATCAGTAGTGTTGGTGACACTGTGCGTCTGATGAAGCATTTCAACAAATACATTTTTAGCATATTTCTGACGGTGTCGTTCTTTGTGGGGTGCCAAAGTGAACAGTAAATCCTCAGAGGGTGCAGCAGTGGACGGTAGGAATTTCTGCAAAGGGTAGTCATACTCCAAATATACGAACAAGCCCATGAACACCGCTACAATAACAGTTATAACCACTACAAATGCAACTTTGACCTTCGTGGTCCATGTGGAAAACATTGGCTCATAAAAAGGTACGTGTAGTGGGGCAATTGGGAATTCTTCTTCTAAAACAATACGGCCAAAAGGGTACATTCCTAGCTAAAAGTCCAAAAGTAAGCCTAGCAGTCCGTCCTGCCAGAGGGTTCTTCTTCCCTGTGTCCGTCAGAGCCTCACAGGCAGACTCCTATCACGTATTCCAAAGAAAACCAACAAACAGTGGTCCGAGTATTCTCCGTCGTACAACCTAGGCCTTTTGCCGAGTTGAGTTTTCTTTCTGAACAGAGCTCAATGTTCAAAGTTCCTAGCTCTCAGCAAGTTCAGTCCAGTGTCTTGCTCAGCACCTCAGACCAAGAAGCTAGCAAACCCTGTCTTATGCAATTGAGTCTTTCCCTATCTCCTGAGGATGGGGTCTGAGGCGCCGTGTTTTGGCTTTCTTGGCCGCAGGTTGTATCGCACATTACCCGGCACTTCCTGATCAGAAAAGAGTGTGCCAGGTACCTTTCGCACATGGGAACTTTCACTTGCCGGGGAACTGAAAGCAGGATTTAAAGCATCTGCAAATCTAGTAGAGACCAAGTCGTCTGGTCTTGCCTCTCCCTCCTCTAGCCTTGGTTCGATCTCACAGGCGTCAGAAAAGGGTACGAATGCAGCAGCTCTTTCTGTTTCCTGCGTCAGAATTTCCCCCGGGCGCTGCTGATCATAAGGAAGCGGAAAAGGCAGCCTCTTTAGATGGGAGACGTGGATCCAATGCTTTCTCCCGTCCACTTTAACCGCCGTCCGCGTAGCCAGGAGAATCTGTCGTGCCTCGGACCACCTTGGAGCCAAGCTGGTGTCACGTTCAAATTTCTTCACCAATACCCACTGGCCGGGTTGCAGTCGATGACTGGGGCCCTCTGGCAGTGGCTGCAGTACAGAAGTTACCTGCTGATGAACAGAACGAAGGTCTTTAGTCAATGCATAAAGGTAATCAATCAACATAGGATATTCAATGTCTGCAAAAGATCGTGGTCTGGGTACCCCCCATATGTTAGCAGGTCTGCCAAATATTATCTCGTATGGGGAGAGACCAGAACGAGAGTGTGGGGTAACACGTAATGACATGAGGGCTAGGGGTAAGGTGTCAGGCCATTTCAACCCAGTGCTTTCCTGTATCTTGGCCATTTTTAGCTTAAGGATGCCGTTATATTTTTCCACGAGCCCTGCTGATTGCGGATGTCGGGCAGCGTGGAATTTTTGCTTAATGTGCAAGCCCTCGCAGATATGCTTGACAAGGGCCCCATGGAAGTGGCCCCCATTGTCCGACCAGATCAAACGGGGCAATCCAAAGCGGGGCACAAACTCTTTTAAGAGGGCTTTTGCGGTGGCCATGGCAGTATTTTCCTTGGTGGGGTAGGCTTCAACCCATTTGCTAAAAGCACAAACCACCACCAGGACGTATTTCATGTTATTGATGCGCTCCATATGAATGTAATCCATCTGGAGCACCTCAAAAGGCAATGTGGGAGGTGCAAAATTCCCGCTTAAGACACTTTCCCCTTTTCCTGGATTGTGTTGCAAACAGACAATACAGTATTGGACCAAGCGGACAGCCGTCCTTTGGATATTAGGGTTGTTCCAAACTGGGTCCAGGAGCCCGCAGATACCTTTTGCTCCTATGTGTGCAGGTCCATGTGCCATGGTTACAACAGCCTGTACTAGTGCATTGGGCAATAGCCATCTCTGTCTTTCCATCAAGTCAATCCAGCAATTATTTTCATCCAGCCTTCCTACTTCCGTTTCCCATCTCTCTAACTCTGCGGGGGTAGCCTCTTTCTGCAACTCTCTCACACTCTCCATAGTATTATCAAATAATTCAGAATCCTCCACCCATCTTGCAGAGGAGTTGACAAACATAGCGGACATCGGGGTTTGTGCTGTCTGTTTGGCCACCTGATCCGCAAAAGCATTTCCCTCCCCCACCTCATCTACTATTGCTTTGTGTGCACTGCATTTGATGATAGCTACCTTTTTGGGTAGGGTGAGGGCGTCTAACAGCCGCCAGACCAAGGGACCGTTCTGTATTTTCTGGCCATGGGCGGTAAGGAAACCCCGCTCCCTCCACAACCTCCCAAAACTATGGGCCACGCCAAAGGCGTATTGGCTGTCCGTGTAAATGTTGACTTCCAATCCATCACTCAGCTCACAGGCTCGCAACAGGGCCATAAGTTCGGCGGCCTGAGCTGACCGGTGAAGTATTCGGAATGTTTCGACCACTGTCTTCAAAGTCGTAATGGCATATGCAGCTGTTGTTGTCCCATCTGCTAGTTTAAAACAAGACCCATCCACATATAACTCCCCTTGAGGGTCATCTAAAGGGGTGTCAGTAAGGTCAACTCTGCCTTTAGTTTCTTCTTCAGTGCGATAAATGCAGTCATGGAGATCTGTATTATGTTCACTCGTAGGGAGTGGTAGCAATGTGGCAGGGTTTAATGTTGCACATCGAATGATCGTAATATGTGGTGCAAACAATGTCAGTTCATATCCAGTGAGACGTGCACTTGTAAGGTGTTGCGTTTTGGTTTTATTTAGTAATGTGTCCACTGCGTGTGGCACCATCACGGTCAAATTAGAATTCAAAACGAGCCCTTCCGACTGCCGGATTGCCACCGCAACAGCTGCTGTGGCCCTCAGACAGCTAGGAAGTGCTCTTGCAACATTATCCAATGTGGCTGACAAATAAGCGCACGGTCTTTGCTTACCACCAAAGTCCTGCGTTAACACTGAAAGTGAGCAACCATCGACCTCGTGTACGTATAGTACAAAAGGTTTACGATAGTCTGGAGTGCCTAAGACAGGAGCGGAACACAAAGCAGTTTTCAAAGAGTCAAAGGATTGCTGGCATTCATCCGTCCAGGGTAGGGGTTCATGCACATCTTTAGTAGTCAGGTGCAACAGAGGCTTAGCAAGCAAGGAAAAGTTAGGTATCCATTGGCGACAGTAAGAGATAATGCCAAGAAAAGCGCGAACTTCGCGCTGCGTGCAAGGTACAGACATGTTAGAAATGGTAGTAATACGTTCAGGTGTTAGTCGTCTACCCTCCTTCGATAGTAGATGACCAAGGTAGGTCCCCTCCTGTCGACAGTATTGGAATTTTGATAATGATACCTTGTTCTCTTTAGCGGCCAGATGGTGCAACAATTTAACCGTAGCCGCTTTACAGCCTTCTTTCGTGTCAGAGGCAATGAGTAAGTCATCCACATATTGCAAAAGGACATTGCCATCCGGCAGGTCTAGATCGTCCAGCAAAGCCTTAAGGGCTTGGCTATATATACTTGGGCTTTCAGTATAGCCTTGAGGTGCGCGACAGAAGCGGAAGCTTCGACCAGAAAACGAGAATCCGAAAATCTGCCTGCTATCGGGATGAATGGGAATGCTGAAGAAAGCATTTTTCAGGTCAATGACCGAAAAATATTGGGCAGTTGGTGGGATCATTGTGAGAATCGTGGTGATGTCGGTCACCACGGGATATTGCGGCACCACTATTTTGTTAACAGCTCTCAGATCAATCACAAAACGGTAAGCAGCACCCTGCTCACCAACATCAGAGTTCTTTTTCAAACTCGGGAGGATCGGACTATTGCCAATATTAGCAGCCGTTTCTTCTACCACTCCTTTATCGACCAGGTCCTGAATAATGCGCAGCAAAGCCCGTTCTCCTGCTGGTGCTATTTTATACTGTGGGAGGCGTGGTAATTTTGCGCCTTGTTTCAATGTAATGTGAACCGGAGGAATATCCAGCTTACCCACATCCGCATCCCCTGTTGCCCAAAGTGTGGCGGGAATGCCATCGAACTCAGACGGAAGGCTTCACCTTTAGCGAAACATTGTTTTACGTGATCAGCATAGGGTCGGATCGTTAAATAAACCCCGTCCGCAGAGCAATGAATTGTTGCATTTAATTTCTTTAGCATATCTAACCCTAACAAATTTTCCCCGCAATGCGATGTCAGTAGTAGAGGAGTGTCAATAGTGGCAGGACCGATCGTGAAAGGGAGAGGTCTAGAGATGGGACTGACAACTGGGACTCCCGAGAATCCCACTGAAACATTATTTTGCCCGGACAGAGCCGCCCCTGGAACCAATGATCGAGCAACGGAACTATTCATTGCTCCCGTGTCAATTAGGAAATTCTCAGAAGTCCCCAACACTTCCCCTTTACATAAGGTCCCCTTTGATTGACCGGGATCGACACTTGGCCCCCACTCTGTCCTTGGCTGTCCTATGCTGTCACATATGCGTCTTGATCCTCATATTCATGGCCATCATGATAGTACTGCCTGCCTTGGTGACCGTCAAAATGGTTCTTTTCCGACTTGCCTGATCTCTCTTCTCTGTGCATGTCACTTCGGTCGGAGCCTCCACATCCTCGTCCTCGCCCTCGGACCGCTCCGTTCTGGGCAAGCAGAAACGGACACTGAGCTTTCCAGTGCCCCTCCTCTCTGCAATAGGAACACTGGTTCAGACCTATTGTCGGGGCTCTTCCCGCACCCCTGCCCGTGCCCGCCCCTCTGGACATAGTTCCTCGGCCTCCTCTCCCCCCTCCTTGTCCCCGAACTACTTGTTGTAGCAGTATTCGAGTTTTAAGATCTTTTTTTCCACCTTCTCTTTATTCTCATTCTCCCTATGTTCATAGTACTGGGCCATGCTTAGAATTACAGACGGGGTAGAGGTGGTCCATGTACTTTCCGCCGCCTCTAATCGAGCAGAAATTTCCGGAGCCAAGTTCGTAACGAATCTGTGAACGAACAACCTAGTTCCACCTTCAGTTGCCAAATCCTGCCCACTAAAATCAATGAAGACTTCCTCAAACCTCGTGAAGAAGTCTGAGGCACATTTTTATCCTTCTTCTGCCGACAGGCAGACAATTTATCCCAGTCAACCTTTCTTGGCGGTAGCAAAGTATGCATGTAGGCTATAATTTTTGCTGGCAAGGACGTTATTTCAACTCTTGGTTTGTCTCCTGGCTTGCGATCCTGGTCCCACCCCTTTAACTCCTCCCATGACCCCCCTAGCTCAGCATGATCCGAGTCGTGCACCTGTCGCCATATGTCAACAGGTACTAATAACCCAAAGAACAACTCGACGTCTGCTAATGTCATTACAGCGGAGGCAGCTGCCTCTGTCAGTTCTTTATAGTATGCGGTAGGATTCTTACGGGGGTCGGGTAGTTGGGATTTCAGGGCCAGACCCTCACTTCTCTTCCACGGGGTGTAAACCCATTGTTCCTGAAACCTAGCGGCTATTCCTGCTCGTGTGATTGCCTGGTTATCATCCCGTAATTCAGGGACCTCGGGATGATAAATGGGATGAACCTCCTGCATGGGATGCTGGGAAGTCCACTGAGGACTCTTCAGGAACAGTCTTCCTCGGTATTGGACCAGGGTATCTATATTCTTGAACACCTCCCTAGGGATCAGACTAAATTTATGGGACCCGTCCCGGATATTATACAATATCTGAGGGGCGGTCCCATCCTGGAAACTCACCTCCCAGGACCAAATGAGTGAATTAGACATCTGGAATATCACGTGTTGCTGCATTACCGGCTCTAAATCTTTAACCGTACTCCATATGTCAGTTACAGTGTACGCGTCATTCCTTATCCACCTAAAGGCCTGATCTTCTAACACTTCCTTCTCGCCATATCCCACGGATGATCTAGTAAACAGCCGTTTGCCTTCCATCCCTCCAGATGCCCCTCTGGGAGTGTGCTCCGAGATACCGGAAGGAACCCACTCGGGGGTCGGGGTACTTAGTTGTATACCTAGGGGTGCTGACGCCGGCATGGAATCGGGGACGAGTGTGGCCAGATGACCTGGGACGCTAGCAGCCCGTCCAGAGGTGCCAGAGCTCCTTTCCTCCGGTGCGGATGCTCGAGGTCTCGCCTCTGGCTGGACAGGTATTGCGGGGTATACACGCTGTGGGGCGTATGGCGGAGGAGGTCTCGCATCCAGCAGTTCCTCTATCTCATCTTCAGCTCCCTCTCGAGTTACATAGCTTTTGTCCACCTGTAGTCTAAATTGTCTGTCCGCAATTTCAATATTCTTTTCTATTCTATTCTTGTCATGGGCAACAGCTTTCTGAGTTATAGTCTGCCCTTGCTGTATCTTGAGGAGCTTCTCCGATCGAATGCGCCTCCTCTTTGCCTCTTTCTGCCATTTGTTAAGAGTATCGAACATAGATTGTCGACTACGTTTAATAAAGAGGCGCTCTTGTAAAAACTGAAGCTTCTTTTCATCAAAAGATCCAGTTTTTGGCCACTGCAATTCTACGTTGTCCTTAGTGTATTTGTGCCATAAGGAATTAAAAATAAGGGAGCCAATACCGTGCTTGCAATACATATCATGGCTAGGTGTCCCTTCCGGAGGGGCGGGCTGACTCTCGTCCAGCCTTACGCTATCGCTATGGACACAGCCGAAACATAACTTGCTAAGACACGGCATTTCCCTTTTCTTTTTATTTCAGCTGAAAAGGAATAAGTTCTATTAATTACAAAATAACCAAACCAAATGTCATTCAATCACTGTGCTCTCATTCACATGGCCATGTCTTCATTTAAAACCATACATGAGTTGCATTATGCGGCTTCGAAATGACATAACATGAAAACACAAAACACACCGACAGGAACACAAATAGTTGCAATCAAAAGGTGGAGCCCGTCGACTCCCACCTATGGAGAACCCTTTTTCTACTATTCAAAAAGCTGCGAAGAACGGTTTTCAATAACAGTCTCGTCCTCAGACTGCCTGGAGATAGTTACACAGGTTTTAAACCACAGACTGGCCTACAGGCCATCCGACAGTATTCATGGTTCACCTCCCGAACTATTCTGGCTGAGCCCGCGTGTTAAGCGTTGCTCCAGATTTGTCCGGGTGCTACCCAATCTCAACCATCGGCTTTCCCGAGAACAGTCCGGCCGAGCGAGAACCGCAGTTCCCCTGAGGCGTGCAATCCTTATCTCCAGTATTTTACACCAAACACACCAGGAGCGTCCGTACGTGCAATCTCATCATTGCCCCGTCAGACCCCCTAGTCAGAGTTTTTTCGTGACCACAAGTCACCAAATGCTAAGTACCAAACCTATTTCAGAGTTTCTCCGTGACCACAGGTCACCAAATGCTGAGTACCAATATCCAGATCTGCAGACGTAGTCCAACACAAAACGAGACACAACACTCACCTGGTGCACGCAGGTCTGATTGAACGTTCTCCACTGCCAACTCTCGATAAGGCCAACGTGGACTGTTCTCGGGTCACACCCGAAGGACTCCGGCGTGGGGCTACTAGCAGCTGAGGTCCCCTGGATTGGGAGGGCAGAGCAAACCCCAAATTCTTGCTGGTCTATTCTGAACCCCCCCGATCGAGAGCACCCCTTTCAATGTCCCTTCAATCGTCTGTGAATACACAGGGACAGCCCCAACGCGGAGTCCCGGCGGAGTCGCTAACTGAAGTACCGAAAATTCTCTACCACCTCCCAATTATAGTTACAGTAAACCCAGTTACCAATAATTAGTCAGTTGGCAGTGTAGAAGGTCCAAGCATTTATTATGACAAACAAAACTCTGCCAGAGGAGCTTCCTGCGACCTAACCCCACGAGGTCCGCCAAGAAGACTGCTGGCACACTGTCAGTACATCACATATATACAGTTGCATTGGCATCATCATATCCCAACATGGAAAAGTACAAATTGGTACAAGCTGGAACAGACAAAAAGGAAAGCCCATATATGGCACACAATGCTCTCCTGGTTTCGCTCATCCTAGATTTAGCAAGGTCGAACGGGTGACTCCCTTCTGCCGTCTCCGAGACAGTCCGTCCTGCACCCCTCCCGGAATGTGCTTATCGGTCCTTCTTCTGCTACCTATAACCTTGACAGGCCTAACGAGCTGAAACAGCAGTTTTAGCAACAGTTGGGTTATTTCTCAGGAGGATGGCTCTGGCGTAGGGAATGAATGGGGTTTGTTAATGCGATGCTTTCAGCAAGGCCACAATATGTAGTTAGAGCGTGAAGTGGTGCAAAGCTATAACGTGTAAGGCTAATGTGTACGTACATAAGCGAAAGTATTTAGTGACATCATGCTAATCATAACATATCGATCAGAAGTATTGCTGATCATAACATATCGATTATATGTATTGCTTAATGTGAGATCGATTCCGGTTCCTCACGAGGACTGCCCGAGCTTTTATTTCATCTGCCATCAGCGTTTACTGTCCCAACAGAGAACTTCGCTCTTCTACCAAATTCTTTCTTTCTGTTCCCCGGTTCAAAAAAAGTAAATCAGGGGGTTTGAAATTCACTGTCCTTGCCCCCACCTTCTGGAATTCCCTCCCCTTCTACATTAGATCGATTCCTCTTATCTTGAATTCTGTAGGGCTCTCAAGACCTTTTTATTTTCACACGCCTTCCCACCTCAGTAACTTCGCCGCTCTAGCCCTGGGTTAAGCATCCTTCAGCGCCATGAAACCGACTGGTATACGTGCGCTATATAAGTTCCTGTAAATTCAAATTCAAATTCAAATGGAAATTTCCTGGTTTCAGTCTCAAGGCATGCTAAATACAAAAGAAAAATGCCTCTCTCTGTAATATTAAGCACCCTGACTGGTGGGACAGCCATGCCTTCCCTATGGGGATTAGAAGGGAAGGTTTTGACCTTGTAAAAGGGTTTATTAATCCATGTTGATATTTCAGGTTTGAACTTGCCCTCTTGGCTTCAGTGGCAGGCCTAGAGTCAAGTTTTTACCCTGTCGCTGTAGTAGTGGTACAATTAAGTGCTGCAGTACACTTGTGACATTTAACTTACTAGACTTGGGTACCTCTTGCACCATATACTAGGGACTTATAAATAAGTTAAATTAGCTAATTTGGTATTAGCTAATAGTCCACATACATTGGGAGGTCAGAGCACATGCACTTGGGTCTGGACAGCATAACCCAGTGCACTACAGAGTCGAAAAACCAGCAGCATCAATCAATCAATCAGTCAATTTGTACAATATGGCTAATCACCCAAGAGGGTATCCAGGTGTTTGCAGGATGCAATAGGCTCAGTCGAATAGCCAGGTCTTGAGAGCTTTTAGAAAGTTCGGTAGAGATGGGGAGGTACACAGCTGCAGGGGGAGGTCTTTCTAGGTTTTCGTTGCGAGGTAGGAGCAGGAGTGTCCTCCATTTAAGCTCCTGTTGATGTGGGGAGTGTAGTCGAGGGCTGAGGAGATGGAGCATAGGTGTCTGGCTGGTTGGTGCAAGTTCAGGCAGTGGTTGATTAAGGCTGGTCTTAGGTTGTAAAGTGCTATGTATGCATGGGTCAGGAGCTTTAATTGGTATCTCTTCCTAATGGGAGCCAGTGAAGTTCTGTGAGGGGAGATGTGGTCCATTGGGGGAGGTCAAGAATGAGTTTTGGTTTTTCGTGATGGCCTGTAGTCTCTGGAGGAGGCATGTAGAGATCCTGCAGTAGAGGGTGTTGCCGTAGTCCACTCTGCTCATGATGAGGGCTTGTGTGACAGTGTGCCTAGTGTTCGTGGGCAGCCACTTGAAGATCTTTCATAACATATAAAGTGTGAAGAAGCAGGCTGATGAGCCTGTGTTTATCTGGGATTTCATAGTCAGCTTGCTGTCGAGGATAATGCTGAGGTTTCTGGCATGATCGGATTGTTACCGAAGATCAGTACTTCTGTTTTGGCAGTGTAGCAGTTCAGGCAATTCTCTCTCATCCAGTTGGCTATGCTCATCATGCACCTATGGAATCTGGCTCGGATCCTGGTGGGGTACTTGGAGAGGATAAGTTGAGTGTCATTTGTGTATAAGATGATGTTAAGCGCGTGGGATCTGATGTTGGACAAGGGTGTCATGTAGGTGTTGAAGAGTGTGGGGCTAAGTTATGAGCCCTGAGGGACACCACAGATTATATCCTTTGGTTCGGAGGTGAATGGAGGTAGGTAGACTTTCTGGGTTTCTTCCAGTGAGGAACGATATGATCTATCTGAGGGTGTTCCCTTGGATACTGATGTTGTGTAGCCTGGTTATCAGAGTGTAGTGGGATACTGTGCTGAATGCTGCTGAGAAATCCGGCAGGATCAGGGCCGCCACCTCTCCTTGGTCGAGGAGAGCTCGGACATCATTTGTAGCAGCTATGAGAGCAGTTTCGGTACTGTGGTTGCTGCAGAATCCAGATTGTGAGGATTGGAGAAAGTGGTTTCGCTTAAGATACTCCTGTGATTTGTTTGTTGATAGTCTTTTCCAGTACTTTGACTGGGAATGGGAGGATATTTCTTGAGTTCACTGGGGACTGCTGATGGTTTCTTGAGTAAGGATTTGCTTGGAATGCTTTCAGTCTTCTGGGATCATTACTGTGGTTATGGGAGTGTCCAGCAGGGTGGTGAGTTTGTGGCTGATTTTGTATTTTCCAAGGTTGAATATGTGGTGGGTTCAGGGGTCACTCTGTGCTCCTGAGTGGATGGAGCTAATGAAGGTGGCTTTTCCAGGTGGTGAGTGGGTTCCAAGTGGTTAATGGGGGTTCTGTGCAGATTGTGGTGGGGCTGTGTAGGTTGAGGAGGTATGTGGGGTCGGGTTGGGGTTTGGCGTTCCGGTTGATGGTGGCGATCTGGTCATGGCAGTAATTGGCGAGGTTGTCACAGAGCTCCTGTGAAGGTGTGATGATGTTCTCTGCGGCTGTGGGGGCATGAGAACTCTCTGACAACATTGGAGTACCTTGGTGCAGGAATTGATGTGGGCAGCTAAGGCATCTCTCTTCTTCTCCCTTAGAAGCTGATGGTAGAGGTTTAGGGAGGTTTTGAAGGTTGTTCTGTCGGCTGTATCCTTGGTAGTGCACCATCTTCTTTCCCGCTGTTTGCAAATGTGTTTAGCTGTTCTAATTTTGTCAATTTATAAGCTGGCATGTTTGGCTGACCTTCTGTGGTGGGTGCCTTTGATAGGGGAAGAGTTGTTGGCGCAGTTCTTGATCCATGCCTTGAAGTTTCTGACCTAATGGTCAAGGGATGTGGCGGGGTCAGGGTTGGAGCCATTAAGAGGGTCAGTGCATTGGGTCTAACTCATTTTGCCCAAGATGCAGTGTTGCTCAATCCAAAAACCAGGGCGGGTGGAATTATACAAAAAGAGGTTCTTTTTTGTACATGACCCGCTCCAGATGAGAGGTAATAAGCAGCTAACCCATATCCTGGTTTTGCTCATCTAAGTGGAAAATCCTGGAAAGGCCATCTGCATTAGCCTGTTAACTCCCAAGTCTGTGTTCCACTGTAAAGTCCATTCACTAAAGGAAATTGGACCACTTCAAGAATTTGGGAATCTCTTCTCTCTTCTGTATGAGCCACCTAAGAGGCCAATGATTCATTTCAACTTGAAAGTGAGTCCCAAACATGTAGAGTCTTACGGCCAGATGTACGACCATTCCATTTTGCGAGTCGCAAATTGAGATGTTTGCGACTTGCCAAATGGAATGTACGTACAACAGTGTCTGAGACTTAGGAGACCAGATTTTTTTTTTTGTATCCTGGGGTGGAGATGCTGTACAGGCCCTTCGCCTATAAGGTGGCCTAGGAACACAACAGAATCCTGGCCTAGGTTGTATTTGCTTACCTTTTAATAGTCAGGCCTACGTGTTGCAGGGCCTGAAGTACTTCCTTCAGGTGGGTTGGAAGATCTTCTCAGGTGGCACTAAATACAGTAATATAATCGAGATATGCTGCATTGATGGCTTCCAACCCAGGCAGAAAACTGTGCACCAGCATTTGCAAGGTAGCAGGTGCAGTTTTCAGGACAAAGGGCATTACTTTAAACTGAAAGCGGCCCTCTAGAGTTATAAAAGCATAACTCTCCTTTTCTCCCAGAGTGAGGACTATCTGCCAGTAACCTGAGGTCAAAACAAAAATGGTTAGGTTCTTAGCAGCCTCTAACTAGGCCTGGGCTAAAATACTTCACTGTGCTACGCGGAGTTCCGCGTGCGTGCATAGTTTGCCAGGCGACTGTTCACGTTGCCATATGTAACGCGGAGTGTATCTTCATGTTGCAAATTGTGTGCAAACTGCACTACGCGGTTCTCATGTGCGTCGTCGTGTTGGAAATCATGCACAAACAGCACTGCTCGGTTCACATGGGCGCGGCCATCTTCTTTTTCTACTCTCTGGTATGGTGCTGGGCCTAGTTTTAGAATCTCTCTTAATCTCTTTAATCCTCCCTATTTAAAACTTATGTACCCTTCATTTTTATTTATTATATTAGTGTGTGTCTTTGTTTTTGTGTATTTTACATTTTTTGGAACTTTTTTGGGTGGAGAACAGGACTTGCTCGACCTGGTAGGCGTCAGGATTCCAGGCCTTGGTAAGTAATAATTATTTGTTGTGTTTGTGTTCTACAATGCTAAAAAACAATCTCAGAATAGCATACAGCTCACACTCAGAGCTAAGTTACATTTAGCTTACGTTGGAATATTATTATGTGATCCAATTTCTAATTTCTGCTAGGTGGGTGCTCAGTGCTATCTAATCGTACTCATCATTGGAGCTTGCTTTGGCTGATTAATTTAGAAGCCATTGCAGACTGTCCTCCTGTCACTATAGTGAATCAGTGATATCAGTGAGTAGCATATTCTCTCTGTGACTTTGTTTATGTAGCACATACAGTTTCAAGCTTTTTTCAGCGATATGTTATAGGGATCTCTGCATTGCAAAAAAGGAGACTAAGTTGGTCCATCAAAAGGGTTGAGAAATGAGAATATTTAGGAGTCTATTAGGATGGTGGTCAGATGGCCACTGCCGGTCCAGCGGTGGCAACCGCCGGGTCGGCAGCAGTCATCAGCCCTCGATCGCAACCCAGAAAACCGTCGGTCCCATTAGCATGGCGGTGACGACCGCGGCGGCGAGATTTTCTGCCCGCCACTTTTTCGCCTATAGCAGCCTGCACGCTTGCCTGGGGGGCAGAGCTGGACCTCTAACATGGGGCCGGTGCAGGGCCAGGCTCCGCTGGCATGATTATGATGCCAGCGGTAGCCAGCCTTTCATGGCAGTGAAACCGCCATGGAAAGGCATGCAGAGAATGTCTCTGGGGGCCCAATGCGGGCCCCCAATGGGTTTGTGGTGTGTGGGTGGACTGGGAGGGTACCCATGGTACCCCCCTAAATGTCCCTGTATCAGGTGGCAGGCACTGTTCAGTGCCTGCCACGCAGTGCAGGGATATGCTGGACATGCTTTTTTGGACATTGCAGCGGTGCTGCTGGTAGCAGCAACAGCCGCAATGTTAAAGTCTGTGATCGTACCGCCGCAGTCAGATTTCGACTGCAGAGCATGCTAACTGGACCGGCGGTTATTCCGCGGTCCTAGCGGGCAGTGTTTTCCCTCTACCATGTCGGCCGGAGTGATTTTCCGACCGCCATCCTAATAGACCCCTTAGTTTTTATTAAGGCAATGTGGAATAGGGATTTTAGGATTAGTATGTGCAGCTCAACAATAGTCAATAGACTCAAAAGGTTCACTGACAAAATATTGATGGAAAAAATATAGAAGTGAAAAATATAGATGAAGAAATATAGAATGCTCAAATATCGACTCCCTATACTTAAACAGGTAAGTACAAAAATATTGAAACAAAAATATCGATGTCAAAAATATAGTTGTAAAAAATATCGATATATATAATAAAATAATACATATTAAATATGTTAAACAATAAAAGCAATATGAAAAAAATAAAGTAGATTTAATATACATTTTAACAAATATACCAGATGAACTTAAAAAAAGTTAAACACACATACATAATGATTAATATACATATTTACTGTAAAACTGAGTTTAGCCCTTTATTAGACACTCTGCACTTTGACTCTATGACCCAGACGAAGGCCGTAGGCCAAAACGCATAGGTCGTTTTTTCCTGTATGCACTTGCACTTGCTGGTGTTATTTCAAACATTTAATAAAATAAACACACATTGTTGAAACCTTCCGAATGCGTTGGTGCTGTCTTCCTGAGCTTCTATCTGGACACAGCAGTGGCTAATAAAGCGGTCTGGCATTGGGAATTGTGGAACATATATATACATACATATATATATATATAGAAGTTCATTGTTTTATCAAACATATGATTTAAATGAGGTATTTACTCTAATTGTTTGATATATGATGTTTGGAAATGTATATACATATAAACATTGAGCAATTTGTACATAGGGAGCATTTTAACCCCTTCCATGCTTATGACGAGCTCAGCTTGTCATGAGGCACAGTGCGAGCTGAGCTCATCATAACTGCCACGGCTCTCCCATGCGCCGCTAATTCCCCACCTGTGCGGGTGTTCTAAAGGAATGGGCGGAGTCATGACGAGTCCAGCTCATCATGAGCACAGCTCTACTGTGCAGCATGATGAGCTGGGCTCGTCAAGAGCAACGCGGCGCCGAATGCGGCCCCCCCGCTCTGCGGGGGAATCAGCCCCACGTGAAATGGGTTAAGATGGCCGCCACGAATAGCATGTATTTCAGGTATAATGAGGCCATCGTCGCTGTCTATGATCATTGTTTACCCGCACTTTAAAAGTGGTGGTTTGACCAAAGGTAGCCAACACCGAGGAAGGCGGTAACGCTGACACGCGTCTGTTGGCAGGGGAGAGGGATTTTCTGCACTTTAAATAAACTACGGACAAGAATCCCAGTGAGTGCGGTCTTTTGTTTGGGACCAGGATTGCCTCAAAGTGCTTATATATATATATATATATATATATATATATATATATATATATATATCCAAAAGTAACCTTCCCAAAGAAAAGGCAGAGGCCAGCAGTAGGAGACACCATGGAGGAGATTTATTCAAGACACATCTTAAACGAGGGAATGCATTTCGGCATATATATATAAATATATATATATTACCTACTGGCGGTCGCCAGTAGGTATATATAGTTAGGATTTTTTCTCTATGGGTTTTTTGAAAATTCTATGTCTAATAACTTTGCCGTTTGTGGACGGAATTGGCTGAAATTTTCAGGAAAATGGCACATTTTGTTTCTGAGCAGCCTTTGAAAATTTGGGGGGGGTTCGTCAAGGGGGGGCCGAGAAAAAAGGGGGGTCCCAAAACGCGTTTTTCCCATGTTAATTTCCATAGGGCGGTTGGCCTCACTTTTAGCCCGAACGGCTGAATGGATTTGCACGAAACTTGGCAAAATTGTAGGGACTGGTAGCCCGATGTGCCTTTTGTAGGTCTCAATATATGTGCTCCAGTGGATTTTGAGAAATTAACGTTTAAAAAAAGATATATATCTGTAAGCGCGGACCAGGCAGCGGTCTGGTTCGCGGACTTTTCGCGCAACGGAGCTTTGTGAAGCGAAGCTGATTGGTTCTCCGGCGTCTGTCAACATTCCAAACAGTCCGTAGCGGCCGCCATCTTGTCTCTCGGTAGGATCGAGAGACAAGAGGAGGCGAAAGCGAAGGGGCAAATGACCATAAGGGGGAATAGTAGATCCTCGCTGACCCCCTAGGTTTGATGTGGAGGTTTTAAAAGGGCCCCGCGGGGCAAAAAAAAAAATAATAATAATAATCGAACGGCTGAATGGATTTGCACGAAACTTGGCAAAATTGTAGGGACTGGTAGCCCGATGTGCCTTTGCTAGGTCTCAATATATGTGCTCCAGTGGATTTTGAGAAATTAACGTTCAAAAAAAGATATATATCTGTAACAGCGCTCCGCTTCGCGTACTTTTCGCGTTACGGAGGTTTGCGAAGCTGATTGGTTTTTCGGCGTCTGTAAACATTCCAAACAGTCCGTAGCGGCCGCCATCTTGTCTCTCGGTAGGATCGAGAGACAAGAGGAGGCCAAAGCGAAGGGGCAAATGACCATAAGGGGGCATAGTAGATCGTCCCTGACCCCCTAGGTTTGATGTGGAGGCTTTGAAAGGTTCTCGCAGGGCAAAAAAATATATACCGTTTTTTTAGTTTTTTTGCGTGGAGTGCGCTCGGTTCGCGAACCGGGAAGCGTTCTGGGGAGCGTACTTTCTTGAAAATTAGTGAAAAAAGTTAGAGTACAATAATAATTGTGAGTGATCAGATGTAGGGTAGCTCTGAGAAGAGCTTTTGGGTTTATGGTACATTTAGGTACTTATAAGTAGGTACCAATGCACATTCTTAAATTCAGAGTGAAAACTCTGTTGCCCTCATCTGAGAAGTGAACTCCATCTCCTCTGTAGATATCTTGCATGTAGTAACGCAAGTTATTGTTGTACAGGGAGCCCATTCCATGGTCTCTCATGTAAGCTGAAACAGATTTGTTTACATGCTTCCTCGATTTCTCAATTTGTGGACAAAATTGGTTCGACCACCTCCATTTCTGTCTTTGGCATATATTTGAATATACCAAGGCAGTCTGAGGAAAAAGTGCCATCAATTGCTCAAAGGTGTCCTTTAAAAGCATTTCCAGACCTACCCCAGTCAAAGTGCCCAAATCATTACCTCCACAGTGCACAATTAACAGGTCAGGTTTTGGCAAATGCATAAAGGTTTTCACCAATGGTATCAATTGGTGACATTTTAATCCTCTGTGGCCAAACCACTTAATTTCCACATCTTGTAAATTGAGGTTAGGTAAATTCCTGTTTTCAGCGTACCTTTGAGCCCAATAGATGTAGCTATGTCCAACAATCCAGACAGAAAACATGGTGAGAGAAGGTTCTGCTGCAGTCAGATGAAGTGTGGCAATGAAATGGCAGTTGAAAAAATGAGAGTGTAAAATGAAAAAAACTGAGGAGTTTCTGTGTTAATGAAGCAGTAAGAGTGATTGGTGGATTTTGATTGCTGAAAACAGAAAGTTAGTGTGCATGGATGAGTTCGTTGAAAGATGTATTTTGAGTGGCGAAGAAAAAATCATTAAATGAAAGAATGCTTTGGATATGCAGGTGCACTGAGAGTTCAGAGTTCAATTGCAACATTGTTGTGTGAGAGGTCTTGCAAGAGGTGGTTGCTATGCAGAAAAAGCAGAGAGGGGGCAGAGGGGGGAAGGGTTTTGCTTTGAAAAAAAGTGAGGGAAGAGTTTTGATTGGGTGACATGAGAGATCTGTGTGAGGAATTACAGCATTTCTGTGCTTTTGATAGCTGCAGACTCTGGAGTGCATACCTTTTGCTCTGCTGAAGACAAATTGGTGTGTTTCTGAGACTGTTTTGAAACTCAAAGTACTTGCTAAGGTGAGAAAAAATTTCTTTAATTTAGATAGAAAATAGTGTGCTTTAAGGAGAAAATTATGAAGAAAGTTGTGTTTTTCAAATGTTGCTTTGTCTCAAGTGTTTCACAAATAGATTTTGTTTGTTTGAGAAATTGTAATTGGAGAAAATGTGAAGTATTAGTACTGACAGGGCTTTTATGTGCATAGGAGCTGTGGAGTGTTTTCAAATTATGACTTGTAAATCGTTTTTGAGAAAAAGCAATGGTTTTAATATTGATGAGAAGGACATAATGGTGTCTGCTTCTTTATAAGGTAATTGAGAGTCTTTCCCATTTCAATGTAAGAAGTTTGTCTGTGGAGCAAATTGCTTGTAAATATGCTCCCACCTGTGCATGGCAAATTTAAATTTTGAATGTTTCCGTTACATAGGCATGTTAAAGGTGACTGAAACATGCTGCAAAGGCAATCAAAAAATGCTTTTATGTGTCTTAAGGACATTTTAAGTCATTTCCCCATGTGCAGTGTTTTCAAATTATGAGTTGAAAATCGTTTTTGAGGTAAAGGAATGTTTTCAAAATTTATGTGCGCCATATGACCCCAAATTTTTTTTTCAGGGGTGCAGCAGGGTGTTCTTGAGATACCCCTGCACCGTCGGAAAAATTCGTAATTTGCGATGAGGTAATTGCTAATCGCAAATTGCACCTTCATTCCTATGGGCCTCCTGCTGCATGGAAATGAATGGGTAATCTTGCTGAAATGCAAAGTCGAATCTGTATTTAAAAGGGTCTGCACCTCTGTACGGGTGTTCGCTATGTGAAGCACGAAAGTTTCACGGGCCGAACTCAAGGCCACCTCTCTCTGAGACAAAAGAGCTCTTATTCTTGCCATGCTGTTGAAATGTGCTCCCAAGGTTGGTATTTGTGGCCAGATTGAAAACTCCCTATGTTCATGTGTGGGAGGAAATAGAACATTTCTGCAGCAAATAACCCGTTCATTTACTGTTACGATAAAATGAATACTTTTAATTAACCCAGAACAATCTTCATTATTGAGCATCAAATAACTACCATTTTCCAAGAACTTGAACGTGGGGATGATAGCAGGAACTGGCGTGCCTTGCAACACGCAAGCCATATTTGGTCGGTGTTTGTTGCATGAACCGTGTAACTGTCTGTGCCTACACATTAGTGAATGATCTGGCGTCTCAGTGCATTCCTCTCCATTCAGATAAAGTTCTTGATCATCTTTGAAAATCTGTATGTGTATGGAAGCGACCAGACTTGATGAAGAAAACCACTACCTAAAGGTTAATAACGACCTATTGGTATATATTTCATACAATTTGAAAACTTATATAAAGCAAAAGGCAGCGTTATTAAACCGTGGATAAGGCACGTTGCCAAAGCAGTCAACCTTTTGGATTTATACTGGAAATGTTAAAGGAAGAATTACGGAGTAGGGCCTGTAAATCTTTAATAGACAACGAGTAAAATTACTCCAACCATCGTATTCCTCTAACTCCGGGATAGTAGGGGTGTTTAATTTTTTAGAAGTAGCCAATCCAAAGCATTTGGTCTGGGAAATTGTTTCATTCACAAACAACATATGTTTTGGGATGAGACATGCACGGTGGAAAGCCTCAGTGCCTTGTACCTGCCAGGTTCGTGAACCCCAAACTGATGTAGATCCTGGATATTTTTACTCTGTATTACGTTAGCATGGTCTCATTACTGGTTTAAACGCCATTTTTCCTTTTTTGTAAGTTCTGCACACGACACTTAGTTGTTGCTTTAGCTTTCAGCCTACCTGCGTCAAGATCTATGCCTGCTTCAAGCAGGCGCAGGGTTTTGATGTAGCTTTGTCCTATCTGATTGTAAATGCGGCACACCGTGGGTGGCAGAGCAGCGGTGCACGTTAACTGGTGCATCCCTGGGGATGTGCTAGTTAATATAAATCTGCCCCTTTACATTTAATTATGTGCAGGGGACACAGAGTAGGTGAGGTTTATCCAAGGTTAAGAAGAGATGAGTCCTGTTCAGTGAAAAATTGAAGATAGGCTTCAGTATATTATATACTTAAGTAGTGTGTTAAGTTTTTGATGACTGTTATTAATTTACTGTTGGGTAATAGTGGTTAATAACATTTTTTATTATATTTTACCACAGATTCAACTGCACATTATTTCAAGATTTTAGGATGCCTAGCAAAGAAAGAGTAAGAAAGGCTGGAAAACGTCAAAGACAGCAGGAGCATGGAATATTGCAGCAGTCCTCTAACAAAAAGATTTGTCAAGTCACCAAGAAAGCACCGGGTAAGAGTCGAAAAACAGTCATAAGAAATATGTCTAGTAAAAAAAATATTACTACAGAAAATGTTTCACTCCAGAAAAGGAGACCGAATTCAAATGGTAAGGAAAGGCCAATGAGAAATGTTACTGCTAGAGTAAGAGATAACTCTATGCATGAAAGTAGAAGGAAACAACAGTTTAGGGATATTCGTAAACGAATGTTCCGCAACAGGATAATTGGGAATTTGTTAAAAAATATTAAGAAAGGTCAGCAGAAAGTGGTTTTTTATAAGAGAAAAAAAATAGTTGAGAAAGTTATTGATCAGGCCTTTGAAATTAAACGTAAGTTATTTATTTTGACAATCAATAGAATTAGGAAGCTAAACAAGGTAATTTATGATTTCAAAAGAAATAGTAGATGGAAGAGAATAGTTAATCGTAGTAATTTTTGTGAAGTTTTTTCTGGAGAATGGATGCATAGTTCAAGCTCTGAGGCATTTTTTAATGAGGAGAGTTATTTCCAGGATAATGATTTGGTGCATGCAGTTGACACCAGTGGTCGAGCTTATGAAGTGAAAGATGGTTGTCCAGTTGAAAAAGAAAAACTTGTGAGAACAGAGATAGAAGAGGTGTTAGGTAATGAGGTTTTAGGGAGACGTCCTAAGGGTCCTGTGTACACCTGGAAGTGTAGTAGTATTTGCAGTGTACGACAGGATTCCATCAATTTGCTTTGTGATTTTATACGGTCATTTAGTAAGAAAAGTTTGAAGCAGAAAATGAAGTTGTTGCAAGAATTAGATCCTTGCAGAGTGAGAGAAGTGATAGGTTTGCATGGTCATTCACTGGCTTGTCTTTCCAGGAGAGTATGCCAGAGTGTTTTTCATCATTTCAGGATGCTAGCAGTGCATCATAATAAAGTGAGGAAATTAGTTAGAATGTTGTATTATGCTAAGAGTCCAGCAATTATGCTAAAACAATTATGCGCTGCTCTTTTGCATGGTT